>NC_092414.1:37765150-38376390 GCF_040894005.1 Engystomops pustulosus | reverse complement strand
TAATATATGCTGCAGAACACAGATGACACCCACTACATATGGTCAACATGTGTAGCTCATCTCATTTAGGATTTTATTTTAATTACTGACATAACCCTTTACACTCTTATATTATATTTATATCAAGCTATATATATTTTATATCAAGCTAAGCCATTAATTGTGGATCCCAGGCAACCACTTTAAGTGTTTGCCATCTTCTCCAAGTGCTCACAGGTTGTTTTTATACAGCGGCTCTCGGTAGAAGTTTAAGAATATGAAAGACACAAAGAAGTTGTATGTGATGGTTCTTTATTGTCCCAATAACTAAAGTATAATTTAATAAGTGGATTATAAACGAAAACAATGTGAAAATCAGGAAATCAGTGGATTAAATTTGATTTTGTCATGTATATCTGAAGCTACTTTTGTCTAAATAAATACCAACATCTTTAAAGAATCTGTGTCAGTACCATAAAAAATTTGAAGTTTAAAATACCCCCAAAAATGGCCAAAGATGGAGGCAGTATGACCTTCGTGTAATAATACCAATATAGATGAAGGTTGACTCTCATGCAATTGTAAAAGCCCTTGTGGTTCTATACTAAATAGTTATATATAATATGTATATGTGTGTATATAATATACACATGGAATCATTCTGGTGTGTTTGGTTATGTCTGGATTTCACCAAAGGTTGAAGTCCATGTCTGCATCTTCATGTATCATGGAGCACAGCACAGTGAGCCGGGCCGCGGGCCTTGTGTTTGACACTCGTGATGTAGAAAGTCACATTAAAACATATAAGCTTATAGATTTATGATTTAAATTATGATTTAATGAATCTGCACAACAAACAATTAACATAATTTTTGGTGTATGCTAAGCTTGAACATCCTGTTTGGTCCATAGTAAGGATAGGAAGCAAATTAATTCATTACATGATACTGAATATAAATTATTGGTTGTTTGATTCAGTGATTAGGTGATTTTCACCATTTGGGTTTGCAGTACTAAAATGTTAGATGTACTCTATGTATGTATTGATGTATTGTGGTAATGCAGTTCGGCATTTCTTACTTGGTTTGTATTTACTATTTTTTTTATTTGTAATAGTTTTTATGTAAACTATTTACTCATCATTTTATATCAACGCTGTTTATGACACAAAGTATATGTATCTTTACAACTCTTAGTTGAAGATGTTGTAAAAATGTTGAGGACAGGTATTAAAGAAAAAAAGATCTTGAAGTCATTTGGCATCATTTGATATTTATGCCTTAAAATGTTTGTTTAGTCCCTGGCGTCATAACTAAAATATCATAAATATCTATCAGTAATTTATTATGATCACATTCCAGTATTATAATTTAATTTTTATACCTTCAAAAATTGACCTTTTGGGGTATTTTTAAAAAAGGTGTATTTATGTTTTTTTTTACGTATCAGTCTATTGTAAGCCTTCCTTTTGACAGTTTAAGATATTTTATGTTAATAAATCAAATTATCGTATATAAAACATTAGTAAAGATATTAAATAAAGAAGAGAGTGGAGGTTCCCATAGAGAATATTTGTTAATGGATCCAGCAGGAGTTGGCCATGATCACATTGGCATTTAGGAAGATAGAACATATACTAAATGTCATATTTACTGTACTTCCTGTGCATAGAGTTATCTCCACTTTAAATGAATATATAACAATGTGTCTGAATGAAATGTAATGAAACTAGTTAACAAAATCTAGGGGGGTGATCGAATAAAGAAATGTGTAAGTGATTAAATTATAGGGATATAAATAGTCATGTGGCTGTTTTACCTATTATTATTAATAACCTATTTATGTCTACAAACTAATACTAATTAAAAAGTCATAATGACCAAATGTCAAAATCTGGGCATGAGTATTGGAAAGTTTTATAACAAGGTACATAGATCGCCATTAAGAGAAACATTGCAGAGACATGATAAAGGAAAGGATATCTGCCAAATGTGTGATTATACCATTTTGTTTACTAACTTTACTTTCAGAAGATAAGTGTCTGACCTACTGAACATTCCTTTTATCCATTTTATTCTTTTACTAGAAAGTGAATACATTTTGCAATACATTAAGAAGTCAATAAAAATGTGTGTAAAAATAATAAGGAATCATCAACCTTTCAATTTTGGACCATAATGGGCCTATTTTTCTTCAGTCTTTTCTAAGTGCTATAACTTTTTTTTGTTATTATCATGATACAGGGGCTTCTTATTTGTGGGACAAAAGGAAAACTTTCTTTGGGGAAATTTTAGGCTTTATAGTTGTTAATAATTTACTTACTAACTTTCTTTAAGATGTAATCTCAAAAAACCAACACACATTCCCCATAGAACATAAATAATATGTTTTTTTCTCTTGGTTTATATAATTTAAGTTAAATATTTTGCAAGTAACTATATTAACATCAATGGAAATGAAAGGGGATAATACTGCAATATATAAAGACTGCTGTCTCTTTAAGTCTCCAGATCTTATTATTGATACAAAATTAATGAAAAATGTAGCATTACAGAGATGCTACACAATAAATTAAAACACATAAGACATCAGACACATTAAAACCATACTACAAGTTGTGAGGATGAGGTTACAATTCTCCTAAATATCTCTAATAGTAAATACATAAATAGTGAGACTAAAAATTAAAGTCCCACCAAATCAAATCAACACATGACGGGTCATTTATTTTGATTTTTCTTCCTTCTTTTCAGTGTTTTTCGAGACTTTTTGGGTGCATTGCAATTTTTGCACCTTTTTGGGGACTTTTTGATAAGTGCACTGAAGTCGAACATCAGTTTACCGTCTGTAAGACACATTTATCTTTTATTCCTAAATTTGCTAAATGTCGCAAATTTGTGTACAAAAGGCACAAACTTGGGTACAAAAGGCTCCAGATTAAACCATACTTAAGGGAACCTTAGAAAATGGAAAGAAGTGACTTGAGATATCTGTGCAAAATTTTTGAGACATTTTTAACCCCTTAACGCTCTGCGCCGTAGCTCTACGGCGCAGAGGTATAAGGGATGTATGAAGAGGGCTCACGGGCTGAGTCCTCTTCATACAAAGGTGGGGGTTTTTGCATTTTGCACAAAACCCCCACCGCTAATAACCGCGGTCGGTGCTTGCACCGATCGCGGCTATTAACCCCCTAAACGCCGCCGGCAAAGTCGCCGGCGGCGTTTAAAAGACGGCGGCGCGTGGGCGCCGCCATCTTTTTTTCGATCGCCACGCCCCCGAACGTCATCGGGGGGCGGCGATCAGTTGCCATGGTAGCCTCGTGTCTTCTTTTGACACGAGGCTATCTGGCAGCTGCATATTCGTTACAATGAGCCAGTGGCTCATTGTAATGAATGTGCTGCAAAAATGCCATATATTGCAATACAGAAGTATTGCAGTATATGGTAGCAGCGATCTGACTATCTAGGGTTAATGTACCCTAGATGGTCTAAAAGATAGTGAAAAAAAAAAGTTTAAAAAAAGTTTAAAAAATAAAAAAAATTAATAAAATATTAAAAGTTCAAATCACCCCCCTTTCCCTAGAACGGATATAAAACATAACAAACAGTAAAAATCACAGACATATTAGGTATCGCCGCGTCCCAAAATGCCCGATCTATCAAAATATAAAAACGGTTACGGCCGGCGGTGACCTCCGAGGCGGGAAATGGCGCCCAAATGTCCGAAATGCGACTTTTACACCTTTTTACATAACATAAAAAATGAAATAAAAATGATCAAAATGTCGTACAGACCTCAAAATGGTAGCAATGAAAACGTCGCCTCATTTCGCAAAAAATGACCCCTCACACATCTCCGTGCGCCAAAGTATGAAAAAGTTATTAGCGTCAGAAGATGGCAAAAAATTTTTTTTCTTTTTTGTACACATTCGTTTAATTTTTGAAAATGTATTAAAACACAATAAAACCTGTATAAATTTGGTATCACCGCGATCGCACCGAACCAAAGAATAAAGTAGGCATGTTATTTGGAGCGAAGAGTGAAAGTCGTAAAAACTGAGCCCACAAGAACGTGACGCACGTGCGGTTTTTTTTCAATTTTTCCACATTTGGAATTTTTTTTCAGCTTTGCAGTACATGGCATGTTAAAATAAATAACATTACGGGAAAGTAAAATTTGTTACGCACAAAATAAGCCCTCACACAGGTCTGTACACGGAAAAATGAAAAAGTTATGGATTTTTGAAGTTGGAGAGCGAGAAATGAGGCGAAAAACCCTCCGTCCTTAAGGGGTTAATAAATGTTGCAAAAATAGATCTAAAAAAAAAATAACACAAGGAAAAAGTAGAAGATGGAAAAAAGACAGACAAAAGATAAATGATTTGAATACACATTGTCGGCTTAAAAAGGGACACAGGAAATAGGTTTATACCTCCCAAAATCCATCAACATATGGTCTGCATGAGAAAGAGTTACTGACCTGCTACTATCAAAGGTCGGCCACCTCTACCAGTGCAAATCCACTCAGACACGCTTTTCGTATTCTGGCTTTTTCAAGGACTGCAAATATGTTATTTAAGAAATACCTTAATATAGAGCTTCTTTTAAATTGTACAATCTTTTGATCATTAAAATCCATGTATAAAGTTATTTCTTCTTTGCTGACTTGCAAGAACCTTAATGTTTATATTTTTAGAACAAGTCTACTGGGGAAGGGCAGTTTTAGTGTAAAGACTAAATTAATGAAAAGTTTTTTATTTACTTTTTGTGGGTCATAAAAAAACAAATCAGCTATTCAGTAATTAATATTTTTTATACAGTGTATAATGTACATTTAAAAGACATCTACCACTAGGATGAAGGATTGTAAACCAAGCACACTGATATACTGGTACGTGTCCCCTCTGGCAGGATACGCTCTTCATTTAACTTCTTATTTGCCCTTGATATTACAAAAAAAACTGCATTAAAAATATGCAAATTAGCCTGAGGGGCTCCAGGCTCCATAGGTGTTAATTGAACCTCGAGCCCCTCAGGTTCCCGTTTTAAATCGTTTTTTTGGAAAAACAAAGGTCAAGGTAGTTTTAAATAGAGCTATTCCTGCCAAAGGGAACACACACTAGCATGTAATAGTGCTTACTTTACAATCCTTTATGCTGGTGGTAAGTTACAGTGTTTTTTTTTTACTTCATAATTCTTCTACAAAATTATACAAAATTTTATCAAGCCTTTTTATGTCTTATATGAAATTTTAGGCATAAATACATAAGTAATGTTAGAATTATAAGGTGATTAAACATAATTCAGACTTTGAAGAATAAAAAAAGTTTAGGGAAGGCGTCCGTGAGCAATATAAAATTTTTCACTGCTTGCATAAAAATATAACTGTTACAAGAAATTTTAATATGTTATTTAACAAACCTGAAATGTGAATTTTATAGTGAAAAAACATAAATAAATAAATGTTATATTCAATCTTTACATTAAAAGACATTCCTGGTGTGCATATTACAAATTGAGCACTAGATGGCAGTGCCCACCAACTAATCACAACAAGGAAATAGGAAATGCATTTCTCTCTCCTGAAAAAAAATTCTTGTTGCAGGATTCCGGCCATGACAGATTTTCCTCTTTTTTCCTCATTGCTCTATTAACACAAGTGCCTAATTTGGATACATTCTTACCTTCACTTTCACGGATTTCAAGAAATGTTGCATCAGGGACAGGATTACCAAGCAAGGAGCAGGATCTTCCATTTCTTTGTGTTACACATAACATGGGATGTGGTCCTGAGTCAGCTGCATTATATCATCCCGGAGGAATCCAAGCATGGCACCTTTGTTGGGAGAATTGCTCAGGATCTGGGACTGGATATAGGTGAGATTAATTCCAGAATGTTACATATTGTCTCTAGAGATGAGAAGGAATATTTCCAGGTGAATCTGCAGAATGGGATCCTGTTTGTTAAGGAGACAATAGACAGAGAGACATTATGTCCAGAGACTCCTTTCTGTATTATTCCTCTGCAGGTTATTGTAGATAAGCCGGTGCAGATGTATCGTGTAGATATAGAAATAGAAGATATAAATGATAATAGTCCAGTATTCTCATCCAGTGTAAATAATCTTCTCATATCAGAAGTCAGACCTGCAGGATCTCGCTTTAGGCTAAAAGCAGCAATTGATCCAGATCTTGGAACCAATTCTATAATAAACTATGAGCTCAGTGCAAGTGATTGTTTTGCATTGGATTTCCAAAAATATATGAATGAAATTAAATCATTGGAGCTTGTGCTGAAGAAAGCTCTGGATAGAGAGAAGCAATCTGTCCACAATCTGACCCTTACAGCTTATGATGGAGGGAAACCAAGACTGAGTGGTACCACACATATTATTGTTACTGTGGAGGATTTCAATGATAATGCTCCGGTGTTTGATCAGCCATTTTACCAGTGCAGTGTGACTGAAAATGCTCCTAAAGGGACACTAGTGTTTAAGCTGAATGCTACTGATCTGGATGAAGGGAGAAATGGAGAAATAATATATGAATTTAGCAACATGGTAACTGGAGAGGCAAGTAACATTTTTAGCCTGAACCAGTACACAGGAGAAATTAGAGTAAATGGAGATCTGGATTTTGAAACAAGACATAAATATGAAATTCAGGTTGATGCCATAGATAATGGAGATCTTCAGCTTGTTGGACATTGTAAGGTTCTAGTGTCTGTTGTAGATGTCAATGACAACCCTCCTGAGATGATGGTGACATCACTATCAGTTCCTGTTCCTGAAAATTCTCCTCAGGGAACAACAGTCGCCATCATCAGTGTCCATGATAAAGATTCAGGATCCAATGGGAAAGTCCATTGCTTTATTTCTGATCCTTCACCATTTAAAGTAAATCCAGCTTTCATGAGTGATTTTTCTTTGACTGTTAATGGACCTCTGGATCGAGAGGTGAAAGATGAATATGAAGTTACAATTGTAGCAAGAGATGAAGGTTCCCCATCCCTGTCTTCAAGAAAAACTTTGAAGATTGATATAAGTGATGTCAATGACAATGCTCCTAGATTCATCCAGTCAGTAGACACAGTATTCATAAAGGAGAACAATCCACCAGGGACCCATATATATACAGCCTCAGCCTCTGACCCAGATACTGGGCAGAATTCTTTCATTACTTATTCAATAAAGGAGCAAACAATTGATGGGATCCCTATATCTTCTTATATCTCCATTAATCCTGAGAACGGGAAGGTCTTTGCTTTAGTATCATTTGACCATGAACAGATTGCCCATTTCCAATGTCTTATAAAAGCCACTGATGCCGGTCTACAAGCCCTCAGCTCTAACCTTACTCTGAACATATTCATTGAAGATATTAATGATAATGCTCCTACATTCACCCCACTTCATTCTGCATTAACTATTAAAACCTCAAAATCAGCAGAACCTGGACACCTGATAACCAAAGTAAAGGCTGTGGATCTGGATTCTGGGTACAATGCTTGGACGTTTTATAAGTTGAAGGATCTTGGAGGATCTGGAAGATCTCCATTTACCATTGCACATCAAACTGGAGAAATTACTCTAAAGCGACCATTGTCAGACTCAGATAGTGATGAGTACAGATTGCATGTAGTAGCTCAGGATCATGGAGAACCATTCATGACAGCGGAGACACAGATTGTTGTGTCTGTGGTGGAATCTGGAGAAGAATTAAAGTTTGACAACCAAGACACCAAGGTGACAGGAGAGGAGTTTTCTGATGAAAATATTTACTTGGTTGTTGCCATCTGTGTCATATCTACTATTTTCCTTATTACTTTAATTGTCTTCACTGTTTTACGATGGCAAAAATACAGAGATGAGGTCAATGAACTGAAAGAAAACTACAAGATCTGCTCCAACACTGGAGGGAGCTGGATGTATTCCCAACACACTCAGTATAGAATAAGCTCCAATTCATTGCGACCAAAAAGTGACTTAATTGTCTTCACTCCAAATACTTCTCAGACACCCGGGAATGAGGAGCAGATCCATCCACAAGGCGTCGTGTTAAACTCCTCTTATAGGGTAAGACTAATGATTCAAATTTTCATGTGTCTTGCATGATTTCTTTAAATTACTGCTTGGTTTTAAATTAGATATTAGCTACTAGATTCTTAAAGAGTTACTGTACTGTTTTTTCCCCACAAATCAATAGCTATTAGAATGTAAAACAATTTTCTTATTGTCTTTTTTACCTATATGCAGCAGTTTCTATGCTAAACCCCTCAGATTACCTTGGTTTTGCAGTTACTGCTACCTCTCCATGTGCTAATAAGCTCTGGAGTCCATACCTTGTTTATAATTTGTTTATATGTCGGTTTCATGGGACGGGAGGAGCTGCTGCTTCATGCTCACAGAGCTCTATCTGTGTATGTAGCAGAGCTCGATTTGTTCAGAACAGTGGATACAGATGTCTCCGGCACAGAATAGTAATGTAAAAAATCTCCCCTGTTTCTTATTAGTCCGTCCATCCGAGTATGCATTTACAAACTTTTTCTGCCCCTCTGCACCTCATGCTACAGCCATTCCCCCACCTTGTCATTGGCAGTATCAGCTCTGTGTAGATAAGCTATTAACTCTTAGTGCACAGCACAGGCTACAGATTTCATGCAACTGGTTTGCTTGGATTTCTTGCACTTATTACATGTTCCCTGCTCCTCCATGTGATGAAAGCTGCCAGGCTACTCACCATATATATCCTGTATGTGCACTGTGCAGTGTTCAGTGGATTTACTTTAGAGGGAACACACAGCATCATGGGATCTGTGGGCAAGCCAAATGGGCTCAGCTTGAGGGCTTAGACTGACAGATATTAGTCTCCACCTGATGAGGTGAACACTTCTAAAACACTTTTAGAACAGAAAATGTCATAACTTTGGAAAGAAAAGGGTGAACAGCACAAAGTAGTTATCAGTCTGTTTGTTTTTAAAGGGTAAATAACATATAATGATTTTATGAAATTATTATAACTTTACAGTTATGCTTTAATTTTATTTAGAGTATGTTTTGACTTAATATATACAAAAGCAAAGAATTAATATCACTGATCACCTGCAGAGTAACATAAGTATTAAAAAGAGACAAAACTTTAAAAAAAAACGTGGCATATTACAACAGAGTCATGAGCTAATATCCTGGCATATGGAGACTTATGGTTCTGTACTGTTTTTCATTATATATGCTAGCACATGGAGTCTGTGCTGTGGCAGCATCTCTAGGTAATAATAGCTTTTTTTAATGTGGAATTAGAATCTAGTAAACCATGGCTTAGTTTTATGTTCTGATGGGTTTGCATTCAAAATATCCATGTTATCTAACCAGCAGTTTTAATGCTGGAGCCAAACACAACTGATGCCAGAAATGCCATAGGAACCTTTCTGAGATAATGGATATAATACTTATAGATTTGCTGAATATTATTAGGGAATGTGATGTCATCATTGTTGCCTTGTTATTTTATTGTATGAAGAAAAAGGTTTTGTAGTGTCTGTTTGTCGCTTAAATTCTATTTGTTCTAGATAGGCGTTATGTATTGCTTTTTAAAGGCTTTTAAAGTTATCTTTTTCGGTTAACTATTACATTTTTAATAATTAATTTAGTAATTATGTATTTCACTATTTTAATGATTATTTTATGCTTATTAAGAGCAAAACATTTGATTTCTCTTTCTCAAGGGAAGCAAATCTGATGATGAAGGATATTAGATCATTTTTGTATATGTTAAAAATATAGATGAGCAAATTTATAAGTTCATTTGTAGATTTCATAGGGATCTGCCAAATGTTTAGCATGGAAGTCTTTTTGATTAAATTTTGAAGAAACAGATTTTGGTCCTGATGTGTTTTTGGTCCTGTAGTGCTATCCTATAGGATTCATTTTATACAATTTTTTTCAGCAGGGTTATGGTAAGGGTTAGCGTTAGATTTCTTAAAAAATTGTGGATAACAAGATAAGACCTTTTTATTTTAAAAAAATGTTTTAGGTGACCAAGTAGCAAAATCAGTTCAGACTGCTTCCATTTGGAAAACAAATCTTTTGAGAGCCTCAGGGAATCAAATCTTGAATGATTTGCTCATCTCAAGTTAAGAGCTTTGTTTGAGATTTATCAGAAGTGTCTGAGTTACAGCTCAGCTTTTATTTTCCCACAGCTGTTTTAAAAATTAGTGCAGGGCCCTGATTGGTTGCTATGAGGAACTAGAACAATTCTGCTCCCAGACACTTCTGATAAATACCCCTTATTTGTGTATTTTCAAGTTTTATTTAATAATATAAACAAAAAAATTATATTTATATATGAAATATGTTTAACCCATCTCACATACCAGGATATACTATATGGTTCTAGTGCCGCAGGGGTGTATGGAGAAAGGTCACAAGCTGAGCTCTCTCCATAAACAGCAGGTGTCAGCTGTTTAATACAGCTGACACCCACCTGGTACTGCTGGGGTTGAAACTGACCACAACACTGAACACCACTGCCGACCTGCGATGCCATCTTGGATGGCTGATAACCCGTCCCTGATGATGTCATTGGAGGGTGGAGAACGGTTGCCATGGCAGCCTACAGTCTAATACAGACTTGTAGGCCTGCTATTGATAGTGATCTCTGATAACCTTTGAATGGCAGGGCAGAGATCATCAGTAAGAGTAAAAAACAGAAATGCAAAATCAAAAAAGGGCTGAGGGTTAAAAGAATTACAGCTCTCTTTCCATTTCTTAAGCTAATGTTATATTCAGTGGAAATAAAGAGCGAAAAATAACAAAAAGTAGAACAAACAGTAAAGTTTGATTCTTTTATTCTCAAACATCATGAGTTCTATTTGTATCGATCATTACTAATATGATAACTCTATTATTACTTGCTTTGCTTAAAATTATTTTATATGGAAAATACTTCAGTATTCGGAGATATTTTTACAGTCGCAGACTAACACAAATTTACAGAAATCTAATGGACATAGGTCGTGGCCTCAGAGCCTATTATCATATCAACATTTAGTTATATTACCACAATTATAAATTGGACAAACTTAACAGAAATCTGACCATGGTCACATTGGTGCATGGCTCGTTATATCACACAACGCTGATTGCTTTTTGATACTAACGAGCTGTGCACCTGTGTGACCATGGTCAGATTTCTGTCCACTGAAAGTAAACATAGAAGCTTTCTATAGAATACAGGATGCAGAGATCTAGAGAACCACGAGGCATCGATGCAAGAAGTATATTGAAAAATTGTATAACTTTTCAAAGTACAAGCAATAATATTAATTTATTAATTAGTTCACTATAGTTCTCTACAGAGAAGCCCTGGTTTGTAGGACACTACAGCTCAGTACAAACTTACAAAAGATATTTCAAGTTATCTTTTTTTTTAATGTAGGCCATAAACAAGACATGAGAAGTCCTCTAGGCCTAGATAAAAGATACTTCTACTGCCTACCAGATTTGTTACTGTAAGAGCAGTAAGACTATGAAACTCACAGCACCACAATGTTGTAAAAACTGATTCACTGTTCGTGTCATTGTGTATAGGATGGACTACATGGACCTGTGTCTTAATTTAATTGTATCTAACGAGAGAAAAAAGCTAGTATGCATTGGCATAAAATATGTACAAATTTTATTGAAATATCATTATTCACATAACATACATCAAGGAAAACCTTAAAAATAGTGCCTTACCCCTGAGGAAGTCGCAGGAGTGCGACGGAACGCGTGGGGTGCCCCCAGCCATTTTTCTACTTGGTAACCGCAGCTTCCCCTTTCCCTAGGCTCTTGTCACCTCCCTTTGGTTGTTTTCTGAACCTACACAGGTTGTGATCCATGTGCATTATTATTTTTGACCATATTATTACTTGTTGAGCATTCTATCTTGGGGTATTGTTGGTGTCAGACATATACCGACTTCTGCAGGAGTCTCTGCTTTTCCTAGGGCATGTAGATACTATATTTTCATATTCAGTGGGAATTGATTATAGATATTTATGGCTGTATGTGGATCGACTCACCTTGTCTTGATCCACTTGTTGTTCTTGAATGTGTGTTCTCACACTTTTTAATTGTAATTGTTTTTAAGGTTTTCCTTGATGTATGTTATGTGAATAATGATATTTCAATAAAATTTGTACATATTTCATGCCAATGCATACTAGCTTTTTTCTCTCGTTATATACTGCCTTTCTGTATGGAGGCAACTTTGTGTATATTTTGAACACCTCCCCCACTCATTTTGTTTTAAATTTAATTGTATCTAAAATAGTTTTGCAAAAAGTATGATGTGAGTAATAGGACGTGTAATGAAAGAACACAAACCGACTGAGATAATACATGTAATAAGACTTATCTATTTTCATGCACACAACATAGAAAAACAATGAGCCATGTCACATACCCAACATGTAAGGGATCTGATGGACTAGATGCACCTTTAGTAATGCTAAAGGCTTTTGGGAGATTGCATGGCTTATATTGGGCATAGTAACTGTTTAATTTACGTACTTTTCTGATATACATTCTGCCTGGAAGATATTAGTTCACTGGGGAGATCAGGACAGAATGTATTTTGAAGGAAGATCATTTATTCATAATAAACATCATAATCACATAATAATGTAATTTAAGAATAATTAAGTGTATATTGCCAATCTAAAGTTTACAAGATATTGAAGAAGCAGGATGTAATGGTGACACTGGAACAACAGACAGGAAAGTGAACACTAAATCTCCAGCGCCCAAGAGCCCGGACTGCTTGCCTATTGTTTAAAAATAAGGCAAAATATCATTGTCAATTGTCATTGTTTAAATTAATGGCAAGGCCAATTTGGTGGGATTGAAATACCACCACTTCAATGTTATTGGAATATTTTAAAGGCATAAAATATTTCGTTCAACTATTTATTTAAGTTATTACAAGTCAAGATACCTTGCATATAGGCCTTGACATTTTCTTTACTAACATCAAATTAAGAATACCTAATAAGGAAAATTAATAACCTCCTGTCTCCATTGTGTAGAATTATATCCTAATTGATTATGCATTGTACAGCCAATTTCTAAATCTATATTCCTTACTTAAATGGCAGATTTCATTGCATATTGATCCTCCATGAAAGAGATTACTGAAGGATGACACATTGTCAGCCTAGCCCTTCTCAGGTACATAAAGCTACGATTATCAGCTTCTTGGGAAAGAGACCTAGTGCACCCCTACAATTATGTGTCCATATTGTGTATAATATGCCCCTCCCACAATAGGAACAAGCAATTACATTTACTCATTAAGCAAAAATATTTTTGATATTAATAAATGTGGGAGTTAGGGAATTTTATGCAGTAGAAGGTGTAGAGATGCTGAACAGGCAAAAAGTTTTTGTGAACAGAATAAAAACACTTTTTAACTGTGGAGGATCTCTGCCCCTTCTACTACATGGCATCTTATTGTGGATACCAGACCACACATTATCCATGTGCGGCTTACTAGACTGGTAACTCTCTGGTGAAAGGAATAATTTTAGTTTTTTGGAATTTCTGTCAGTAAGAGAATTATTTTTGGACATTTTTGTTTTTTGCTCAGAGGAGCTCTTTTGATATAAATATATATATATATATATATATATATATATATATATATATATATATATATATATGCAACAACATCCCCTTAGCCTTTTTCTTGGGGCCTGGAGGCAGCCGGGACCCAGAATACCAGAGTGGCTGGCAATTGCAGCCTAGAGCACGCTGATGTCACAGTGCTTGGTATCGGGACCGGAGAGCAGCCTGGAAGGTCTCTAGCAGGTGGGATATGCAAGAAATAAGGAGGGAGAGGCTGATGTACTTATTTCTCCCTGGGGCAATCCCTGAGTGTTTGTAAGATAAGTCCCTAGGTAATGGATGGGGAAGCCCGTGGTGATAGACAGCCGTATCCAGGGATCAGACGAAGGCAACGTTGTGCAAATCATCTCACGGTTTTTTATTGAACAACAGGTAGCAGGCAACAGGCCTAAATGATCAACAGCAGATTCGGATTCTGGTACTGGAGTGGTCATGGAGAGGGCTCCTCAGGAATAAAGCACCAGCCTGATAGTAGATGCAGGCTGGGATAATAGAGATGGAGCTGTGTCCAAACTGTGGAAGCTGCAGCTCTGGATTAAAGTCACCCGACTCAATTGCTGGGATTCGTTTCTGTGGCAGCACTGAAGGTGTGCTCCACACTGACTCTCTCTCCACTCAGACCATGTGGTCTGGACTGCTGACAGGCAAAGAAGACCTTGTGCTCCCAATGCACAAGGATTTTATACTTCCCCTGGTCAAGTGGTAGCAACTCTCCAATCACACTCCAGTTTACAATACAGCCACATAATTGGATAACACCCATTTTACTACTGTCTTTCCAGGCAGAGGCTACAGCTGCTATTACATAATCTCACAGTGGTAGAAACTAACTAGATATATATATATGTATATGTGTGTATTTGATTGTGATAGGAGATTGTGGGTATAGGCAAAGTAAGTAATTAAGAAGAAGCTTAAGTGAAATACTAAGGATCCACAACTTTGTCTGTTTGCTAACTTCCCCGCTGATGTACTGCTGTACTATTGCTTTTCTGTGAAGGGTGAAGGTAATTATCAGTGTGATGGATGTTCTATTTATATCGGTACACTGTATTTGTAATGTGATATGGTAATACAATCTAGATGGAACTTATGGAGTGAAGTCCATTTTATGTGATTTTATCAAATATAATTCCTGATAAAGATTATATGTGGCATCATTACAAATGTTATTTTGTTAAGATTTGTAGGACTGGTATCGATAGTTATTATATCCTTTTGCCCAAATCTATAGTTGTATAGATATAGTTGAGTAACACCTAGCACCATTATGACAATTAACTTTCCTATACAGTATTCTTTCAAAGAATTTTGTATTTAAGAACATTTTGAATATGTGTAATATATTGTATTCTAATTAGGTTAGAAAAGTGATGCACTTATACATTAAAATATAAAATATCAATAAAATCACTGGCAAAATAAATATAATTATATACATTATCAATATTATCATGGTGCTTGTGGCCATGGCTGATTCTAAATTCAATTCTATAAGCACGTAAACTGTAGGAATTTGATTATAATATTAAAATTAACTGTTAACTTTCTTAGTAGTAAAGTGACGTATCTTATGCTTATGTGAAATCAGTATATGTAACACTTTCATTCTTCATTTGATTTATTATCCATGCTTCCTATCTTGGAGCACAGTATAACATGAAAATAAAATCCCAAAAATGCACTAATTAAATATCCATATCCATGATAGTGACAGAGTTGATAATGATGATGTTGTTGTTGATGCTGATTTTAACTTCAACTTCAATCATTTAGTTTGAAGTGATCTAAAGAGCCATCATGTAACTTACTACTAATACTTTGGATATATTTTTTTAAATTTATTCATAGGAATCTTTATCTATACAGTCAAACATTTAATCATACATTAAAGGAAATTTGCCATCAAAATCAAGTATGATAAAACGGGGACACTTACTTAAAGATCAAGGCATCGTGACCGTGGTAATATCATTATTTGTTATTCATGGCCTCCTTCCTCCTCAAATCAACGTTTATGCTTATGAGCCAAAAGGGCTCCAAAGGTGTTGTCAGAGCTTTTCTTTGCTGTAGCTTCAAATGCTGTTAGCACTTCCAATTGGGGAAGGGGAAGTGCTGAGGAGGTAGGGGAGACAGTGTAACAATCTTTGAGGTTTCAGAACAGAGGGTTCTGTTAATACCCCCAGAGCCCTTCTGGGTCATAAGCATCATTTTCAAAGTTGATTTAGGAAGGAGGCCATGGATAACAAATCTAAGAGGATTTCCACAGTCACAGTGCCTGGATTAAGTGATCCTGGTTTGTCTATGCTTGATTTTGATTTTCTTTAAGAAGTATGTAACATGTTTTTCAATAATATGAAAAATAAATTAGATTTATAGTATATTAATTTATGTAATAAACGAGCAGTACTGGTTTCACTTCATATGTATGCATTGACATTTTATTAAACTGAGGATCTATACTTCATTATGCCTTATGAAATGCATTAGATCTATCATCTATCCATAACATAGAAGTTATTGCACTGATGTTCTTGATGTCTTGGGTAAAAATACATCATCCAAATTTAAACAACCAGCATTAATTGTGAGTGAGGTCACATTTGGTACATTGGGGCTCATTCACTAAGGGTCCGTGGAGCGCATTTTCATCGGGTTTCCCAACAATTTCCATTTTGCGAGAATTGCCCCTGCGCCCGCGATCGGATTTTGAAGCATCGGCGCCGGCTTGCATACGACAGAAATCGGGGGGCATTCAGACTACCCGACGGATTCGGACAATTAACATTTAGAATTGTGTCGCAAGACATGCACTTACAAGCACCGGGAAGAAGCAGGTGAACTCTGGCGGACCTCGGCTTAGAAGTGACGGATGCAGGATCTCGGGCGCGCGATCTTAGTGAATCGTGGCACACCTGAATCCTCATCGGACAACTCACCGCGGGATTGCGACAGGACCGGGTAAGTAAATCTGTCCCATTGTGTCAGAAAAGTAAGTCATATATTGAGTTTGAGTTGAGATTGAAGTAGTTTGCTATTGCTCTGTATTATTTTATAGATCCACAGGATTTTGTCATATATACTCTTTTAACTCATTACCTTTTAAACAGTTAATGTCGGCAAGTTCCAGCACCAATCACAAGCATTACTGGTGGGGTTTGGGGGTGTTTGAGCTGAACCCTGACCTGAACTTCTAATGAAGGAGTTGTGGTCACAATTCCAAATATGGGAGAATAAGCCCTGCAAAAAAATTTTTTCCACCAGAAATCCAAACCCATACAGTAACTGTATAGATTGCATTCTACATATATTACACATAGAGTATTATACATGTGGGAATGACAAAATAGTATTTATAGTAATATTAAGAAATACTGTATATACTCGGGTATAATCTGACCCGAGTATAAGCTGAGGCCCCTAATTTTACCACCAAAAACTGGGAAAACCTAATCACTCAAGGGTGGTAAATGCATTGGTCACAGCCTCCCCACTATATAGCCAGCAAAACCACAGAAGTATATAACCAGCCCCCAGTAGTATATAGCCTGCCAGCTCCCTGTAGTATACAGCCAGCCCCCAGTATTATATAGCCAGCTAGCCCCCTTAAGTATACAGCCAGCCAGCACGCATAAAAAAATAAACTGACATACTGACCTTCCGCTTCCTGATGCTTTTTGCGGGTCTTTTTTTGTAACAGCCGGCAGAGCCGTGGCCATGCGATCTGCAGGCCGCTGCATACTATGACATTACCAACAACTGCATCATAGTATGCGCCGGCCAGCAGATCGCACGGCCACAGCTCTTCTGGCTGTTACAGCAGAGAGAATCCAGAAGAGGACCCACAACGAGAAGTATCAACGAGCATCGGGGACACCGGAAGGTGAATATGTAAGTTTATTTTTTTCATTGACTCATGTATAAGCGAGGTGAGATTTTTCAGCATATTTTTTGAGGTGAAAAACTTGGCTTGTACAAGAGTATATACGGTACAATACTATTCATAGTATGGTAAATATTATAATATTGAAAATATTATACAATGTTATAGTTCTTTTTAGTGACTACACATTTTTTACAATTGCAAGTTTAACCGATTTTGGGCTAAGTAAAGCGTTGGATATATCTGTACTTATGAGGGAAAAACAAGGGGATGTTTATTTATATTGGTTTTTATTATCTTTTAATACATTTAAAATAATTTAAATCTTGCATACAAAAAATCAGTTTTGCCATGCTGGTGCTAATAACCTTTTTAGTATGTTGTGTCATTTCTGCCATATTCGGGACTATATAACCTTTTGATCACCTTTATTCACGTGTCATTTTTGGCAAAAAGGTGGCAATGAAACAAATTAAAAATTATAATTATAACATGCTGCAAATATTATTATATAATTTAAAAGTGTTGGTAAAAAAAATCTTCATTTTCCCTGTAGTTGTGGAATAAATAAATTAGCCTTAACTAATAGTTGTAGTTTATAGCATCTGAGCTTAAACAGCTGAAGGCTATTTTTTTTCCTGAATGTTAAATGCATTAACCATAAATCTTATTTATTTTAATACGTGTTATACCTCATGGCTGTGTGATTCCAGTAGTTGTAAATGAATTTTCCTCCATCTAATACATTTGATTTTTGTTTGCAAATGAGATACTAAAAAGTGTGGTGTTATGATCATTTTAGAGGAATCAAACTGCTTATTTCTACAATAAACCTTTGTTCTGAAGTCAAAGAAAATAAAATACATCAAATATATGTAATATAGTTTTGAAGCCAATAATCTGAAAATTTTAATGTGTTTATCCGAAATATTCTCCATTCTCACACTTAAGCCCCTTGCAAACAACCATTCATGGTGCCCATGTGCTGGCTGCATGAACAGTAGCTAGAACACGGACATCAAAGGATTGCCTTGTACGTGGCGGCGTGTTGTCATGAAAGATATATAGAGCGTGCTCCATCTATAGCCATACCCATGGCCCAGCAGCGTGCCTCTCTATGGAGAGTGGAGGGGCGAGGAGTGCTCATCCTTCCACCTCTCCAACCGAACAAATACTATTTCTTCGTCCCCACCCAGGCATAGCATCCATTCGTCTGTTAGAAGCCTTAGGTCAAAGTGTATACAACTTTAGAGTATACAGGCAGTCCCCGGGTTACATACAAGATAGGGTCTGTAGGTTTGTTATTAAGTTGAGTTTGTATGTAAGTCGGAACTGTATATTTTAACATTGTAATCCCAGCCAGAACTTTTTTGGTCTCTGTGACAATTGGATTTTAAAAATGTTGGGTCGTCATAAGAATCAATATTAACACTAAAGCTTCATTACAGACACATTTGATAACTGTTATAGCTGTTTATTGTAGCCTAGGACAAAAGTACAATAAATTACCAATATCCAGAGGTCCGTTTGTAACTATGGGTCGTATGTAAGTCGAGTGTTCTTAAGTAGGGGACCGCCTGTATACATAGCTTGACTTAGGGGTATTCTGTGCCAGGCAGCTTTTGCAAATGAAAATGATATTGTATTAATACATTTGTAAAGAACATACATGTTTCAATGCTTATTTGGCTAAATTTGCTTTCATAAGAATCTCTCATTGAATCAATTGAATACAATATAAGAGGAATATTCTGTTACTCCACAACAATGGTAAACAACATACACTATACACACACATAATGTATACAATTTAATTATGTAGATTTCCATCCACTTGGCAGAAAGCATAAGGATTACTCTGAACATTTTTTGGGGTACTGTGTACTCAACCCAAACTTGATTAGCTAAAAAAAAAGGCCAATTCACAGTATAATAAGATAATCCTACAGTGTTAACCACGAGGAAGACAAAAAAACGACATAAGACAGATGCCAATTGGACCATAGAATGGAAAATAATTTCTTCTTAATCCCTGTATCAAATGTCTAGAGAGAGAGAGATCTCAACAGGCAACATTTTACATGTTACTCTAAGGCTCACTTTCCAGAATAAATATGGTAATTGCAAAAAATGAGAGGTGTCTTGTACTGGATAAAATTGCTTTAGACACAAGATGCCTATGCGTTCACTCACCAATTTAGTTTGCCTTGATGAGGAGTTGAGATACTGGGATCACCTTCTATAAAGTTAAACCATTTTGGTTTGATTTGCTTAAGTAGAGTCGTAACTGGGAAGAGGAGATACAATGTTTTTTGAGAGAGAATGATGGAATTGTGGACAAAAGAATCTTATGTGACACATTGTAGGCATACCTGAGGGGCTTAATTTTTGACCAAGTTTGTATATTAAAAAAAGAAAAAGAATTGATAAGCAAAACCTGAAAAGTAAAGTAACGGAATTGGAAGGGAAGTTTGTATCTGATCCTTCAGAAGAGCGTAAACAACTGTGGTTTGAAGCTCAGGAATGTTTGATGAGACATTGTTTAGAGAAAGCATCATCGGATTCAAAGATGTGTAGACAGAAATCAGTGATGGATCGGTATGTCTCAACAAATCATCCTGCTAAGGTAATTAAAGGACAGCAAGCTAGGCATAGTATCGGGACAATAATGACTAGAAGAGGCAATTAGTGTCCTCACAAGAAGAAATAAGAGAGGAGTTTAGGGTATATTTTGAGATGTTGAAGGCAGATATAAGTGATATAAAGACGGTCCTTTCTTCTATTTACATTCCCAATATCTCTATAGAGGAGGAAGACAATTTGGAGCAACCACTAAATTTAGAAGAGCTAAGAGATGCTTTAAAAAGGGGAAAAGCAGTGGGAACAGATGGAATTCCTCCAGAGGTTATATCATCCTTTTCTCAGATTTTATTGCCATAACTTTTAAAGGTGTACAATTATTTATATGCAGAAGAAATGTTACCAGAATCATTGAAAGAAGCTATAATTATATTGCGACTGAAGGAAGGAAAATCCCCCCAAGAGGTGGAGTCATACCGACCGATCTCCCTGCTGAATACCAAGTATAAACATTAAGCTAAAATCTTAGAAACTAGGCTGCAAAAAGTTATTTGGTCGGTTGTTCATAATGATCAGTCAGGATTCATGCCAGGTAGATCAGTTAAGCTTAATATCATGCGTGGAACATTCAAACTCAATATGAGGCTCGGGGTAATAAAATGGTGGACTCACTCAATGTGGTCAAAGCCTTTGGGGTTCAGGCAACTGTTCATTGGGTGGAAAAGGCTGCTTTATAGTGGCACTTTGACAAGAATAAGCGTTAATGCCAGAGCCTCTGCTACATGGCAACTGCAGAGGGGAACCCATCAAGGGTGCCCTATGTCACTCTTGATCTTTGCAGTAGTCCTAGAGCCTCTGGCTTGTACTATAAGAGCATGTGAGCAGGGGGTTTAAACATGGACCAGTGGAAGATAGATTGTTGTTGTATGCTGACGACCTGTTACTTTTCTTGGCTCAATCTGATGATGTGATAACTGCGGTTATTAACTCAATTGAATCCAATGGTCATCAGTGAATAGTACCAGAGTCTCTGGACAACTCTTGGTGGTAGATAACATTAAATATAAGGGTGATTAGTAGGAAGTTGGAAGATGATATTACTTTAAATGTCAATTCACTGCTCAAAAAAGTTAGACAAAAATTAGCTGTTTGGGCCAGAATGTACATTTCAATGTCCTTTAAAAATGGTTATATTGCCCAAGGTCTATTTTCATTTTACAGAACTGATCAATAATAATTCCTCTCAGGATATAAAAAACACCGGAGGCACAAAAAAGAGACTTTATTTGGTGTGATAAGAGGGCATGTATAAGCCTAGATAAATTATAATACCCAGTGAATAAAGGGGGTTTGTCACTCCCAAATTTTCATAGGTACTTCTTGTCAGCACAAATACCGAATATTTTAGAATTTAATTTAGAATTGGTGCAATATATTACTGGGAACCAATGCGGATTTCTAAATGGTTATAGTATTTGGGGAATTTTAGAATCCAAAGGGGCATATTAACTAAAAATGTTGGAAACTGCACTAAAAGTGCTGTGCCTGTGTATAGGGTGCAACAGATTCATTAAGATCATGTGAAAGAAATCATGAATCTGTCACTTCCCTGCACTGGCCTAACAGAGTTCACCAATTTTTTTGTGGTGCAACTTTATCATAGGGTGTGCCACAGACTTTGCATGTGAAATATGGCGCACGGTCTGACTGAGCGCTGGAACGCCCCCTAATTTGATGTTGCATGATGGAAAGCGCAGATGCACCACAAAAGAGTCACGTGTGATACAATAGCGGCAAGGACACTTCTTAAATACCTGTGCAAGCAGTTGACACCTAAAAGAATGGGCAAAGTCTGTCAGAAAACAGGCGCAAAGCCCTTAGTAAATGTTCCCCATTGTGTTTTTGAAGGTCAAGTTTAAAGGGGTATTCCAGGAATCAGCATAATTCATATACAAATGGGTACTCAAAATATAAGCTAATGTGTAATTAGTTGATATTTAAAATTTTGCTTCCATTAGCAGAAAAATGCTGGTAACATAGACTGTAATGAAGAATTCAAATGCTACTGGCCCTTTAATCAGTCCGTTAATTTCCTCCGCGCGGTCCGTTGCAGGACAGAAGATGGCCGCTGGTCACATGTCCACATCACATGTCCTGTACCTGCCTGAGCAGGTCATGTGATCACCACTATGTTTGGCTGTAGTCGGTTGGTTGCACTGCATCCAGTATGGCCGGTCTTGTGGTGATGACAGTTACACATCATTACTATGGTAACAGAGCAAGAAAGTCTGTTGTATCATCACTGGGAGCAGAGCATAAGTGGTAGGAGGAGTTATTGAGAACTAAAGGATCATGGAACTTGTAGTTTCCAGTGGCAGCCATCTTAGTGATAACTCCACCTACTTTAGAGAGGCCATAAATTTTGTAAATCATAAAATCTAATTATTTAAGCTCAGTTTTGTGCCTAATGAAGCAAAAATATGAAAAAAGTGCGTGCGGCTCACCCTTTCTGGCAGTCTTGAGATTCCGGCACTGTGGGGTAAGGTTGTATGTGTGAATCCAGCACACCTGGAGTGCAAGGAGCGATGTCCGCTGGGACCCGGACGTGGGAATTGGATCTTGAGAAGAAAGACTTATCGCAGCACTTCCATAAAACGTGACTTTTATTCCAATAGGATTAAAAACATGGTGTGATAAGCAGACAACAGCCGACGCGTTTCGGGCAACTTGTGCCCTTAGTCATGGCATACAAACAATACATCATCTCATCAATTTAAAAGCAACAACTACCAATCACAGCCTGGGGGTGTGTACGGATCATGTGATGCACTACGTCAATGGATGGGCGTGTGCGTCACGTGCTGTATCATGTGATACATTGCATCAGCGAAAGGGGCATGTGGAATACATAATCCCCGAACAAGCAGTACAATGAAATTTGTACATATATTAATCCTCGTCGTACAGGCTTTAACATAGGAATACAAAATATCTTATAGAAAAATGACTTATAGGAAAATAACAACAATATCAAGTCCATAGGTGCCAAAGTAAAACAGATTTGGTCACAAAAGTAGCATTTCAAAAGTAGTCAGATTACAAAGTACAACAAAGGGTAAGTACTGATGATTTGGGAAAAAGAATCGACACTGATATGTTGGAGGCTTTTCAATAGAAATATGAGAAGTCCGTTCTGAAATTTAGGCCAGTCGGAAAACGTGTTCCTAGCCTAAAAATCCAGAGGACCTCTCTCTGTAATAACACACTCTTTTTGTTGCCTCCTCTTTTCGGGGAAAAATTTTTTTCTATGCCCAAAAAACGAAATGTGCCTGTTTCACCTGAATGTACACTTGCAAAGTGCCTATAGGCACCTGACATGTTACAAGATAGATCTTTTGTGCTGTCCCTTAGATGTTCCGCTATCCTGGTTTTCAGTTTACGAGTGGTAGATCCTACATAGAGGACTTTGCATTCGGTACACTCAATGATGTAAACAACAAATGTTGTATCACAGTTAATAAACGTTTTGATAGGATATTTGCACGTTTCATTAGTAGAAAAAAAGTGATCAGCACATTTAGAATAAATGCAAACATTGCATCGAGATGTGCCGCAACGAAAAAAGCCCTTGGTGTCGAGCCAAGTTTTCGTGTGGGAATTGTCGCTAGTAAATAAGCTCGGAGAGAGAATAGACCCAAGGGTTTGTCTTTTTCTGGACACAAAGTTACACCCGTTCTTTAAGATGGCTCTAAGTTTGTCGTCCTGGTATAATATCGGGAGATTTTGTTTAAGGACATTGACTACCCTATTATAATCAGAGCTATATTGGGTAGAGAAAGTGACCGCAGAATTATTGGGGTTTTTTGATGGATCCCTACTTTTCTTGTTACCTCTAATGCATGACAACATCTCGGAACGATTCTTGCTTTGGCCTATCTTGAAGCCTCTCTGTATCATCCAATTCGGATATTTCCGAACGGATAATCTAGTGCTGAGTGCATTGGCTTGATACATGAAGTCTTCATGGTCCGAGCAGCCTGGTGAACCTGGTGAATTCACCTACTGGGATGGCTTTCACTGTATGGGCAGGGTGATTACTAGATGCATTAAGGATGGTGTTTCCTGCTGTGGGCTTTCTATATAGCGTGGACACTACCCTATTCTGTGATGGGAGGCCCACTAATAGGAGATCCAGGAAGGAAGTCGTTGTGTCATTAACATTGTATGTGAATTTAAGGTTAACATTGTTGTTATTGATATAGGCGACAAAGTCTGGCACGGACGGCACACCTCCCGACCACACAATCAATATGTCGTCGATGTACCGCCCGTACCAGACGATGCCACCCCTGAATACATTCTTGTCTGAGTAGATGAACTCCTCCTCCCACCAGGACATAAATAGGTTTGCCAATGAGGGCGAAAAGCGTGCCCCCATTGGCGAACCCCTCGTCTGGAGGAAGAAGGCCCCATCGAATGAAAAATAATTATGGGAGAGCAAAAACCTTGTGGCATCAATCATAAATTCGCATAGCTCAACCGAATATGTGCTGGATTTATATAGGTGGTGTGCTAATGCAGTAATGGCCAAATCATGTGGTATTGAACTGTATCGAGCAGTGACGACACAAGTTACCCAAATGTAATTGTCCTTCCATGTAAATGTTTCGAAAATTCTAAGTACTTCTTTACTATCCCTCAGATATCCTGGGAGCATAGTTACTAGGGGTTGCAAAAGGTCATCTATCCATTTACAAAGTTTCTCATTAACTGAACCAATACCCGAAATGATCGGTCTGAGAGGAGGTGGGAAGTTATCCTTATGAATTTTTGGTAATCCATGGAAGATGGGAATGATAGGGTTGTCTGGGCACAAATAGTTAAGATGTTTGTGCCTAATGACATTGAGTAGTGTTGTATTCATTTATTTATATCATCATGGGTTTTTATGTCAGACGTTCATATTCCCGGAATACCCCTTTAAGAATAAGTTTCCCATTTTTACAATGATGCAATGGGTGTGGGAGCAGTTGAAATTAATTGTGGGTTGTAAGGGTTATTTTTGAGACACCTATATGGGGGTTTAATAGTTGGTCTCTAGGTCTCTTAGAAGAATTCACATGTATGGAGAGAAAAAGGGGTATTATATATTCACCAGGTTTTACATGAAAGAGGATTCAAATCATTTGAAGAATTGTGTTCAGAATATGGTTTGTGTGCTGAGGATTGGTTTTACTATGTGCAACTCAGGTATACCTTCAGGGTGGTTCTTGGGGAGGAATAATTTAAGAGGGAGGAACATATTATTCTTAGGATGATATACAAACATGTCAATAGTAGAGGTTTTATGGCAAAGGTATATCAGCAATTGAAAATATTGAATAGGGCATGTTCTAACAAATGGAAAGAGGAATTTGAGGATTTATCAATAAATGAATGGATGTACTGTTTGAATATGATTTCAAAAGTGACTAGCAGTATGTCCTATATCATATCCAAAAAATTTTTGACTCATGCAGTATATTACACTCCTAAATTGCTGAACCTTTTTAGGATAGATAAGAATAAGAAATGCCCGAAATGTAATTTGTTTGATGCAGACTTGGTTCTCATGATGTGGAGGTGCCCAAAACTGCAATGATATTGGAGGGATTTAGTCGAAAGACTACAATTAATATTTTCTAGTCAGATACCTAATGATCCAAAAATATGTGTCCTGGGTACTAAAGTTGGAGTATTGGGCCCGCAGTCACGTATATTGTATGGGATGAAAGGCTTGCTGATAGCTAGCGAAATCATAATGTATAACTGGAAATCTGTTCAGCCACCTAATGTTGAGGAGTGGAAAATGAGACTGGATCTTTTAATCACAGCAGAATAAAAAGAGATATGCACATCAGGTAGAGCATTGCCCTTAAGGGATATCTGGTAATTATGGATAAATAGACCACATATTAGGTAATATTTTTATCCTTAGAATTATTATTTGTTGGTTGTTTTTTTAATTACTTATTTATTTATTTTATTCATTAATTTATTTATTTTTCTATTCCTCTCTCACTCTGATTGGCGTCTCTGAGGTATATAGTTTACAAAAAAAAAAAAATAGAATATAGAATGTCTACTCCAAAGACATTAGTTACCAAAATGTGATATTTAAACTAACGAGAAAGGCTTCCAGACTGTTTTAAAATTTCCCAAATGTATCAACCATAACAACAGTCTATGGCAGTGAGTTCCATAATCTCACTGCTTTTATAGTTAATAATATACTGCAACAATACATACATTTACAAGTATTTGTGCATTGTAATCAGACCCCCCCATCAGTAAATATCCCAACATTTATGAACCTATCTTTATATTCCAATCTACTCACATCTCTATTTACCTTGGCTGCTCTCCGAAAAAATTCTAAGTCCAGTTTGTTTGTTAAAAAAAGTCATAGGATAGATCTAGTCATTATGTTTGTGTATATAGGATGAAACTACCAAGTGTCTATACGTCTATATTTATATTCATGAGTTTGCACATACCCATACACAATACGGAGCTCACAGTCCCAAACCAGTCCCTCAGTTAAAATCTTTAAGAAAAATTAAAAACCAAATCTCAAAGTGTACGGTGACAACTCCTTTCAATTGTATATTTTCACAAGGAGGAAACTGCAAGACTTCATCCAGGAATAGGTTTCACATTTAGGGCATCAGCTGCAGGGTTTCATTCCCCTCCAACATGTCAATAGACTGTCACCCCTGTTTGTATTCTAGGGAATAATGCATACACCAGTTACTAATCTTCCTTTTACTATTACTATTTTACTAGTACTATTACTTCACATGTCGGAAAGGGGTTAATAGTCAAATACTTACATTTGGTAAAACAATACACAGCACATCTAAAATCGCTCGACCCTGGGTTTCACCAACACGGCTTCTTCTGGGGCTTCTTCAAGAAGAAACCATATTGGCGAAACCCAAGGTAGGGGGTGGATGACTTGGGAAATATATAAATTGACATTGAAAGGAGCTTCAGTTTTTAATAAATATTTCTTAGAGTGTCTATAAGTGCGTCTATTCTAAGAATAGATTATTTGTTGGAATTTGTTGGAATAGTTTGTTTATTAATGTTTATGTGTGACAGTTGTGTCATAATTGCTGATGTGTAGTGTTTTAGCTACAGTGTTTTTGTTTGCACTGTTCAATTTAGAAATAATGTCAGAATTAGGTAATATCCAGCGTCTGAGGACACAAAGTGTACATGCACAGTTTTGAACCAACCAAACACAACATTTTATGTATTATATTTTTTCAATAACTGTATAAAATAAGCAAAATAAATACTTTATAGTATAATTTAAGCTGGAGTATTGTTAATGGGAAAAGGGCACTTGTTTTTTAATGAAAATGTTTTATTTTGGTTAATTGCAGTGAGAATTGTAATGTTTACTCATGCATGAATTTTATTCCCTTGGTTCCACATTGTGTTAATTTGCATCACTGGTGTTATACCAGAAATACAGGATTGATGCTGGCAAAGGAGTTGTATCTGCACCATCTGTTGCAGGTATCAGCTATATGCTACAGGGGTGTTTTTACTACAGTATTTAGACAGCTGTCTAACATATTATGATATTCAATAGCATCTGTGACATTTCAGGGGTTAGACAGAGGAAAAATGGTTCTGATACCTTACATTAATTTTTCTCCTTACCGTTGGCTCATATTGGTTTCTAATTAGCCTGCCAAATTACATAGTTTAAAAATGTATTTTGTCAACATCCCCCCCCCCCAAAAAAAATAAGTCCTTTATCTTGAATAGATGAAAATGATACACATAGGGGCAGATTTATCATACGCCGCTTCTCACACACTGGCGTATGATAGAAGCCATGCCCACCACCATCCCCCCGCATACATCAAGAGGCCTAAGCCAGGCAGAGCTACGTCAGGTCGGACCTGGCATTGTTTGGTGAAAAAACCTGTAAAGACAGCAATATTACCCCATATGTTGGAAAAATATCACAAAGACTACAGGAGAACTAAGGAAAGGGAGAATGGATGATGTAGTTCTAACAGAGCTTTGGGCAAAATAAAGCCCATGGGGTGAATTTATTCATTAAGCACCATATGACTACATTTTTGAGAAATTATCTTCACAGGAACCTTTTTTTTTAATAACATCCAATGAAGAAATGTTTAAATTTGGCAAATGAATTTAATTAAATGTAAATGCCCAGATGGAAATACCCCTTTAAGGTAATGGATGGGGCACCAAGTAGATGTATAAAAGTTAAAACAATTTGTTGTGTGCTTGGGAAGCCTTATTTCTTGAGGATTTACAGACAAGGACATTGTGGCATTTTTGATAGGGTATATATTTTATGAAAAATAGATGACTGTTTGGCTGATATTTCATGACTTGCACCACAGTTTCACACTTTCTGGTACATTCCTTGAAAATTACGTCTTATTTTCTGTTCACTTCAAGAAAAGTGTGTGGAGCAAGGTAGGCAACAACATGTGGCCTGGGGTGCCGTTACCTGCCAAATTTTTATAAAGTAACTAGTAGCTCAAATCTAAATGCACAAGTGATGCATCAGAATTATTGAAAACTTTAAAAAAATGCTTTCGGGTCTGGCATCTTTTTCCTCATTTCTTATATTTTGTAAAAAAAATTGCCATATAGGCTTCAAATGGTGTAGTTAATTAAAAAAATACTCGTCCCAGCATACTGGTCAGTGCTATTGCCGGTCCCTGATGGCTTTGTCCAGTGATGGCTAACCTATGACACGTGTGTCAGTGCTGACACACATAGCCATTTTCACTGACACGCGGCTGCCTGAGAGTTAAGTTTCATCCTACATGATCAGGTGCAGTAGCCGGGAGGCTGAGAGATTGCACTGAGCTTCCAGCACTCCCCCCTCCTCCTCCTCCCCCGGGCCGGCCCCTCCCCATGTGTGAGCTGTGCCTAGTGTCTCCATTCAGCACAGGTATCAGCCCAGGGCACAGCAGGAGAGGTGACCCGGCCGAAAACCAGGGAGACTCCTCTGCAGCTCCTGATAGTTGTGGTGGGTGTAGGGTGGCAGCACAGTCAGAGGCCACATCGCTGCTGCCCTGTGTGATGTCCCAGCAGCTGCCACCTCTACAATGACCATCTCCACAGCAGGGACCAGGGAGGACAAAAACTCCCATCATACAGTGAGTAAGGTCAGTGCACTGTATGATAGAAGACAGTAATCAGGGCTTGTGTGTCAGTTTTGTGACATACAAGCCATGAAATAATTGCAACTCCTTGCAAATCTCCAGACATTGCGATTATTTTGCTCCGCACACCTTCTCCATGCCAAGAGGGCATGAAGGAAATGCGGACAGCGGCGTGACTGAAAGTTTGCAGGTTACTAAGCAATTTCACACCTGTATGGCAGTACATGGTAGGATCAATCAGACAATCCATGGTTAAAGTACCCTAAAAGTTAAATAGCATACATATTTGTTATTTAAACTATAAATATCACAAAAATATGTTTTTTTGTCAAGGTGACACACCACCCGAGTTATGCTCGGTTTTTTGGCGAATTTTGACATACCAAGCTCAAAAGGTTGCCCATCACTGGCTTTGTCTGTTGATGTTCCATTTCTGTCCAGGTGACTACTGTAGCCAAGCACTCGTCTCAGCTGTGATCTGCATACAGATGACAGGTGACTGCCTGCCTCTTCAGTGATGGCCCATTTGTGTTAGTCACAGCTTAAATCAAGAATTGGCTATAGCAGTAACCTAAATGGTCCGACAGCAACATTGACCTCTAATGCAGGAACAGTGTAAATTACTGTAATAGCAGCCTATAGAAAGATATATTTCAATTAGACATCCCCTTGCAGGACACAATAATGTAGAATATGACTTAAAATTAAACCAATACTTTTATAAGATAATCTAACATGCTATTGCAGATTTTTTTGGGGAAAAATCAATTGTAAAATCTTAAACAGACTGTAGATGTCACTGCTCACTTATCTATCGCTCAAGAATACAGAAATCATTTTCCTCCATCTTTGCTGGTTTGTCTTCAGTTTATGAACACTTGAGCAAGACCTGAGCTATCTTCGATCTCTAGGTTCCAACAAAGCTGGATTTATCAATATTAACTTCAATATTTAGAAACAGAAGAAATGCTCTGGCTAATATATCAATATGAAGGCAGGATCAGGTTGGTGTTATTCTTTTTCCTGCAATCCTATTGGGATCTGGTCTTGTGTCAGCTGCATTACATCATCCCTGAGGAATCCAAACATGGGACATATGTTGGAAGAATTGCTCAAGATCTTGGACTGGAAATAGGTGAGATCAATCCTAGAATGCTGCGTATAGTATCTAGAGATGATCGGGACTTTTTTCAGGTTAATTTGCAGAATGGTATTTTGTTTGTTAATAATATTATAGACAGAGAAGAAATATGTCCAGATACAACATTCTGCATTATACCACTGCAGGTTATTGTAGATAAGCCTGTGCAGATGTATCGTGTAGATATAGAAATAGAAGATATAAATGACAATAGTCCAGCTTTTTCTACCACTGTATATAACCTGGTGATTTCAGAATGGAAAGCTGCAGGTTCTCGTTTTCCACTAGAAGGAGCAGTTGATGCGGATATTGGGACAAATACAGTGAAGAGCTATGAACTAAGCATAAATGACTACTTTGTATTAGATTTTCAAAAATATATGAATGAAATCCGAACTTTAGAACTTGTTCTGAAAAAGCCACTAGACAGAGAGGAGAAGTCTATACTCAATGTTACTCTAACATCTTATGATGGTGGCAAACCAAGATTGAGTGGCACCACACAGCTTATCATTACTGTAGAAGATGTAAATGACAACTCTCCAACTTTTGATCAACCATTTTACCAATGTAACGTGCCAGAGGATGCACCAGTAGGAACATTAGTTGTGAGATTAAATGCCACTGACTTAGACCAAGAAAGAAATGGAGAAATCATGTATGCGTTTAGCAAATTGTCATCAACAAAAATAATGCGCATTTTTAGCTTGAATTCTCAGTCAGGTGAAATTAAACTTAAAGAGACTTTGGATTTTGAAACTACTAAAAGATATGAACTTCAGGTTGATGCTTTTGATAATGGAGATCAACCAATGGTTGGTCATTGCAAAGTTCTAGTGACTGTTATAGATGTCAATGACAACCCTCCAGAGATAACCTTAACATCACTATCAATTCCTATTCCAGAGGATTCGCCACAAGGAACAACAATTGCCATAATTAGTGTTTATGATAAAGACTCAGGATTAAATGGAAAAGTAAATTGTAAAATTTCCAAAAATATGCCATTTAGAATAAATCCTGCATTTATGGGGGATTTTTCTTTGACAGTAGATGCACCATTAGATAGAGAATTTAAATCTAAATATGAAATTACAATAACTGCCACAGATGAAGGTTCACCACCAATGTTGGTTTCAAAAACACTTGAGCTTGATATCAGTGATATCAATGATAACTCTCCTTACTTTTTGAAATCTTCTGACACACTTGTTATCAAAGAAAACAATCCACCAGGTTCGCAAATCTATACAGTGTCGGCCTTCGACCCAGACGTTGGCCAAAATTCTTTTATTTCATATTCAATTTTTGATAGCAGAGTTGATGGAATTCCTATATCCTCCTACCTCTCCATCAATCCTGAAAATGGCAAATTATTTGCTTTAGTTTCATTTGATCATGAACAAGTGACTTATTTCCAATGTCATATGAAAGCCACTGATGCAGGCCTACCTCCACTCAGCTCTAGTCTAATACTAAATATCTTCATTGAAGACATCAATGACAATGCTCCTTCATTTTTCCTTTATGAGTCTTCAGTCAAAACTCCAAAATCAGCTCAACCTGGACAACCTGTAGTCAAAGTGAAAGCAATGGATCTGGACTCTGGATACAATGCTTGGTTATCGTATAGTTTTAAGGATATGTCACCAAAAATACCCTTTTCAATTTCCCAACAAACTGGAGAAATCAATGTTAAACGATTCTTCATGGACTCAGATGGTCAAGAGTACAAACTAACTGTTGTTGCTAGGGACCATGGAGAGCCAGCCATGACTGCTGTAGCTCAAGTCTTTGTTTCCTTGGTGGAATCAGGGGAAGAAGTTTTGAATGAGCCTCAAGATGCCAGCTCAGATGAGGATTTTTTAGATACAAATGTTTTTTTGGTAGTTGCTATTTGTGTAATCTCAACTATATTTCTCATTACTTTAATTGTTTTTACTATTTTAAAATGGCAAAAATACAGAGAAGAGGTCAATGAGTTGAAGGAAAATTACAAAATCTGTTCCAACACTGGAGGGAGTTGGATGTATTCACAGGAAAGCCAATATAAGTTATACTTGAATTCTGCACAGCCCAAAAATGACTTGATGGTTTTCACACCCAATACTCTTCAGACAACAAGAAGAATAAATGCTGGGGTTTTCGGAAGTTCCTTTCAGGTGAGTATTTCAGTTGATTTACATAAATGTTATATTCCACATTTAAGGGGTTTTCCCATAAAAGAAAGTTCTCAGATTTTAATATGCTAGTAATGTTTACAAAATAAAAATAATTTTACCCCCTTACTTTACAATTTTACTCAGTTTTACTGCTGCTTTAGCTCTTATAACTCTCAGTGATGGTCAGTATAATATACCAGAGTGTGGGCTGGGACTCTCTGATGAGACAGATCAGAGATAAGAGATGATGAGATCCATGAGATGGATATAACATACAATGACACAATCAGCTCTTCTATATATGAGCTACATCTGAGCTATAAAACAGACAGTCCTCTGCTATAATGATGTTATTTTGCTTGTAGCTTGTAGATTTAGTCTCATCACACTGCTTGCCGGCAGGAAGTGTGTATGTGTGGAGTGCAGAGAGACTTCAGCGAGCAGAAAAAATATCATAAGAAGAATCTGCCATACCTAATCCTATGCCAGAAAATTTATGGTCTGATCCTGGGTCAAACAAAATTGCATACACCAGAACCGATTTATATCTGTGGAATGCTAAATAACAGTGAATTAGAGAATGTGTTATTTTGTTATCCTGAGTATATTTAAAGGAAACCTACCACTTGAAGTGGCAGGTATAACAGGGAACTACCGAGCACCAGCTCAGGGTGAGCTGGTGCCAGAGCTTATTTTTGTTAGTGTTTTAAACCGCAGTATCGCGGTTTAAAACACATTTTAAACTGTATGACCGGATCTGCTTCGGCGCAGGGAGGTACGCGCTCGGTGCACCATGCGCGCGACGGTACTCGCGGCTACATAGGAAGTGAATGAGCCGCTGGCACGGTAGGTTTCCTTTAAGAATCTTGTCTTTGTGGGAATACCCCTTTAAGCTGCTTTTAAATTTAGTCGTGGACACTTTATAAATACATGTGTGAGCAGTTTTCACTGAAAAGAATGTGCAAAGTCAGACAAAAAATGGATCAGGGGGGGTTAAACAAACGCGTGCCATTGCCTTATTAAATATTTATACCTGCCTGCCTGCCATGTACTGTATTCCCATCTGGGCATTTACATTTAATTTAATTAATTTGCCATATGTAAACATTTCTTCAATTGGATGTTATTAAAAAAATGTTCCTGTGTGAAGATAATTCTCATAAATGTAGTCATTTTGTCCCTCAGAAACGTGATAGCTTCCCCGGATACAACCATGTCACACTCTGGCAGCAGTGGCCAGACATGCACCATTGAGTCCTGCCTGACCTCCTGGATTCAGCCCTCATTACCACAGGACGGCTGTGCGACATGTAGTAACTCCTGGACATTTCATATACAAAAACCTTTTGTTTCTTTGTGCTATCACTCCAGCAGAGGTGGTCATATCCAAGGAAGCCATCTCATTTCTAAGGGACCATATGACTACATTTTTGAGAAATTATCTTCACAGGAACCTTTTTTTTAATAACATCCAATGAAGAAATGTTTAAATATGGCAAATGAATTTAATTAAATGTAAATGCCCAGATGGAAATACCCCTTTAAGGTAATGGATGGGGCACCAAGTAGATGTATAAAAGTTAAAACAATTTCTTGTGTGCTTGGGAAGCCTTATTTCTTGAGGATTTACAGACAAGGACATTGTGGCATTTTTGATAGGGTATTTATTTTATGAAAAATAGATGACTGTTTGGCTGATATTTCATGACTTGCACCACAGTTTCACACTTTCTGGTACATTCCTTGAAAATTACGTCTTATTTTCTGTTCACTTCAAGAAAAGTGTGTGGAGCGAGGTAGGCAACAACATGTGTCCAGGGTTGGGGTGCCTTTACCTGCCAAATTTTTATAAAGTAACTAGTAGCTCAAATATAAATGCACAAGTGATGCATCAGAATTATTGAAAACTTTAAAAAAAATTCTTTAGGGTCTGGCAACTTTTTTCCTCATTTCTTATATTTTGTAAAAAAAATTGCCATATAAGCTTCAAATGGTGTAGTTAATTAAAAAAATACTCGTCCCAGCATACTGGTCAGTGCTATTGCCGGTCCCTGATGGCATTGTCTGTTGATGTTTTATTTCTGTCCAGGTGACTACTGTAGCCAAGCACTTGTCTCAGCTGTGATCTGCATACAGATGAGATGTGACTTCCTGCCTCTTCAGTGATGGCCCATTTGTGTAAGTCACAGCTTAAATCAAGAATTGGCTATAGCAGTAACCTAAACAGAAGACATCATTAAGGTCCGATAGCAACATTGACCTCTAATGCTGGAACAGTGTAAATTACTCTAATAGCAGCCTATAGAAAGATATATTTCAATTAGACATCCCCTTGCAGGACACAATAATATAGAATATGACTTAACCGCGATACTGCGGTTTAAAACACTAACAAAAATAAGCTCCGGCACCAGCTCACCCTGAGCTGGTGCTCGGTAGTTCCCTCTTATACCTGCCACTTCAAGTGGTAGGTTTCCTTTAAGAATCTTGTCTTTGTGGGAATACCCCTTTAAGCTGCTTTAAAATTTACTATAGATTACTGGTGTGATAGCTTGAAGCTTGATGGAAACCACAGAATATACAATGTAGTTTTTTATATTTTGCTCTTAATGTGCTATGTTCATTACTTGTTATAAATTGGTACTGTATGTTACTGAATATTCCATAAAATTTCATAACTAGATGTGTAGACATTTCGGTAAACTACTGTAACTCCTCTAGAATAAGGTCAGAGGCACTGGCACTTATGAAGAAGTAACCTTCGCTTTTTTTGTTGAAGGCAATGAGTGGGCATGGTGATCTGTAGCATCATAAATTCAAGAATTAAAATGTGAATGAAAATAATCCAGGTATTCTAATAGCTTACATAGGTTGCTGACTGAGCTCAAAGAAATCACACCAAAACTGGAGTATGGAATAAAGATCTTCCTCAGGAGGAAGTGGTACCTACCAAAATAGTTCTCTATTTTATTGCCAACACATAACCTTACATACAAACAACTTTGGAGGGGGACTCCACAGTTAGCAAGGAGTGACTACACAGATGATTGGTTCTCTAATTACCACATGAACGTAGCACTGTGGTATAATTTCTCCATAGTCCATATATGGCAGTGATAGTTCCGATCACGCTCAGTGAATCTGTAACATTGTTAGCAGAATTTCTCTGTAATTTCCAGGAACTGGCTGTGTCTATTCCAGGAGGTGTGTTTCCAGGATAAGAAAGATACTGGGATCTGTTGATCCACAGAAAAACACCATCTTAGTTGCAGCATTTAGGAAGCATGCAAAATAAAAGCATGTTTATCATTCATACAATATTACGTCACAAACCTCTAATCCAATAGGTGCCCAAAATGTGCGTCTTTGTGGATAAAAAAAATTTAAATTTTCTATTAATGACTCCTTAACTCGTACTGTTTCCAAGTCCACAGTTAAGTCTTTTGGCATCAGTGTAATTTCTCATGCTCTTTTACTGATCTGACAGAGAAAGAAGGAGAGCCTGGAGAAAAGGTAGAAGAGATTTATTACCACTTTTGCCTTCTCCTTTAAGTACGTAGGACTTAAAAGGTTTTTCCCACGAATCAAAGATTGGTCTTATCCACAGGATAGGGCCTAACTTGCTGATCGGTGGGGTTCTCAGTGATGTAGCGTTCAGGAATTTCTGTCAGCTCCATTGAAATGCATGGAGCAGAACGGGCATGTGCGGCCATTACTCTCCAGGAGCGTCAGTGGGGTCTAACTGGAAACTCATCGGACCCCTTGAATTCATGATCTGTGGGGGTCTCATCACTGAAACCCCCACCGATAAGTAAGTTGGGCCCTATCCTTTGGATAGGGCCTAAATTTGATTAGTGGGAAAACCCCTTTAAGTAGTTCTATGTAGGGAATAGAGGAGGTGGCAGTGCCACAGTCTCTATAGGACTGGCAGTCACTCTATCACCAGTTCGGAAAGGTTTACCAAAAATGCTTTATCTGATCGGCCAAGTACAGCTCTGATCCCCCTGTAAATGGGATCCTTATAGGTGACCCAGGTACAATAGAAAACTTGTAAAAAAGAAAAATAAATATAGCAAAAAAACTGTAAGATTGTAAGGGGTCTTTTATAGCCTTATTGGGGGCATAAAAAGTAAAAAAACACATCTAGCAAAACATCACAACGTCGCACCACTTACCCAAAACTATAAATATAATATATTAAAATGACTGTTACACAATATAGAATTACTTTATGGTTTTCTTTTTTATTTACTTTGAATGTAAAAAAGAATACATTACATTACAAAAAAGCCTCTGTAACTCAGGTGACGTTAGCCTGAGTGTCTCCAGCTCATTACCATATTTTACTTTAATAAAAACTGTATATGAACGAAGACACCACTCTGAGTAAGAACATTGTAGCAATCTACCATCAGTATATCTGATGGTAGACGTCCTTTAAAGGTTTTTACAAGTTAGAATTGATTTTTCAAAAGTTGCTCTGTTGCTCTGTTGCTCCGGGGACCTCTTTTTCAAACTGACCCACCCACTCCTGGCTGGCATGGTGCTGTATGTTTCTGTTTTTTTTTTAAAGGGGTTGGCCATATGACCTTAATAAGGTCACCCATATTATGCTCATTAAGTTTCATGTTGTATCTTGTATCATTGTTATGAAAGTGGTTATACTTATGTCAATGGGGTAAATATAATATGAGTGACCCTTTTAGTGGTGATGACCAGAACCTATTACAACCCAAATTTACCAAACTCAGACCCCAACCAGGAGCACCCACATGCCAATTGCGGGGCGTTAACTGTTTAAATGTTGCTTGCAAAGTCAGTGGCATGTCAATTGTGGCAGGACTAACATGCTGGAAGAGTAGTGCACCACCTTTTTTGGACGGTCATCATTCTCAATTATTTCATTAGGGAACAACAATCCTCCCCATGATGGCAATATACTAATACTGGTGCGTGCATGGCCTGTCGATCAGTACCAGGATGGATTGCAGGCATTAGCAGCAAGGGGTTGCGCCAAAACCAAACCCAGAGCCCAACTTATAATGAAGTTGGGTGTCAGGTCCTGGACGACTCGATACCTCAAAGTTTGGCATGAACCCGAACTATGCGGTTCATGTCTTCTCAACACTACCAATTAGGGTCCTATACTTCCCTAGTATAGTTTTGAATAAGTGGCCAACCTCTTCAATTGAGGTGCACTTGCCCAACCAATGTTAAAAAAAACTCAAATTGCTATTCTATTTTCAGTAATATCAAATCCTTAGGGGAGATTTATGTCTGCAATCAGGGAGCTTTTTTGCTTTCCCCCAAGGGATACAAATCTGTTGTGATCATATTTTGATCACCCAAGTACAGGTCTCAGATCAGATCATCAGATGACAGGGATGGATTGCTATCGATTAGGGGTGAACTATGAGAGTTCCTAATAAATGACAACAATCAAAGAAGAATTGATACATAAAAGCAATTAAAAAAAGGATAATTTTCCATTTTACCTGCAATGATCTTTGTTAACCATAAAAGGACGATGCCTTTCAGCACAATGAGCATCTTAATTCTTACTGAGCCCACAAGATGTCACTATGCCTTAGCCTGTCATGGAGGTGAGGATGAAGTGAATAAATGATGCACATATATTTTCTGTCATGTCCTTTCTTCATAAATGAAGAATATCAATTGTTACCTGAAACCTTATAATACACTGTCACAATCTTGTCTTCACACACTTGTTGCTTTCCCGCCTGCAGTATGGGTTTAGCACTGCTGAAGCACTGGACCTTGCTCTGGTGGATGGGGATACACCTGATGATTTGTTTGACTGATGTTACAAATGGGCAGATCAGGTATGAAATTGTGGAAGAACTAGAAAAAGGAACCATAATTGGGAATTTAGCACAGGATTTACAAATGGACCCAAAACTTCTCTACAATCGTAAGTTCCATATGACCTATGATACTAAGATTCAGCATTTTGCTATTAACTCCATCACCGGCACTCTTCATATTACACATAGGATTGATCGTGAAGATCTGTGTGCCAGCAGCTTACATTGTGTGATAAGACTGGGACTTGTAATGGATATGCCATTAGTACTTTATCACATAGAAATAAACATCTTAGATATTAATGACAATGAACCATGTTTCAAAGAAAATGAGATTGTCTTGGCAATTGCGGAGTCAACTGATCCTGGCAGCCACTTCCCATTAGAAGGAGCTTTTGATCCAGATGCCAGCTCAAACTCAGTTTGCTTCTATTTTGTCAGCCCAAATGACTTCTTTGATATAGATGCTCATGGAAGTCATTACACAATTAAATCATTAACATTGCTATTGAAAAATACTTTGGACCGAGAGCAACAGGAGATTTATGAATTAACCCTAACCGCAGCTGACTGTGGAAGACCAAAAATGACTGGAACAACTCAGATTAAAATTCTAGTGCAAGATGCTAATGATAATCCACCAGTTTTTCCAGATCCACTCTACAGAGTAACCATACCCGAAGATTATCCAGTAGGATCTGTCCTGATAATCCTGAACGCAACTGATAATGATGATGGCAGGAATAGGGAGATTGAATACTCATTTAGCAGTATTGTGCCAGTGAAGGTGCAGCAGAAGTTTGATATAGACAAGGAGAAAGGAGAGCTTCGTCTTAGAAGTAATATGGACTATGAAGAAAGGGCATTTTATGAGATTCAAATACAAGCTAAAGATCATGGTCAGCTACCACTGACAGGACACTGTGAGATCATTGTGGAAATAACTGATGTCAATGACAATGCTCCTGAAATTAAAGTTACATCTTTGTCTAGTATCATCAAAGAAGATGCTAGACTTGGTTTTGTCATAGCACTTTTAACTGTCACCGATAGAGATTCTGGAAACAATAGCAAAGTGTCATGTGAAATACCCGATCACTTTCCATTCACATTAGAATCTAAATTCTCGAATTATTATTCATTAGTCCTCAAGCATAGCCTTGATAGAGAGTCTGTAGAAGTGTACAATGTTCTTATTTTAGCCACTGATACTGGATTTCCTATTTTATCTTCAGCTACTTCTATAACTTTCACTGTGTTGGATGTCAATGACAATCCTCCAGTTTTTTTACAGCCTTCATATAAAATTTCGGTTCTTGAAAATACCCTTCCAGAAACTTTGATTTTACAAGTTTCGGCTGTAGACAAAGACATTAATGAGAATGCTTGGCTTTCTTATACTCTTTTACCGAGCAGTAGTGAAGGAGTTAAATCTACTAACTTCCTTAAAATTGATTCAGATTCGGGCAAAATATTTTTAGTAAATTCACTTGACTATGAAAAAATACATATGTTCTGTGTAGTGATTGAAGCCAAAGATCATGGGTCACCATCTTTAAGTAACACGGCTAGCCTCACTGTGTTTATTGAAGACCAAAATGATAACTCACCTCAAATATTATCTTCACTGTTCTCTGGTGAAGTCTGGAGATCAGCCCAAGTGGGACATGTAGTAACCAAAGTTAAAGCAATCGATCTAGACTCTGGCTATAATGCCTGGCTCAGGTATGAAATGATTTTCATCACCAACACTTCCCTTTTCAGAGTAGAATTATATACAGGTGATATCATTGTATCACGAACCATTGAAGAAACTGATGAAGATCTGCAAAATATCTTTATCATTATTAAAGATCATGGAGAACCTCCAAAATCGGCAATGACAGTGGTTACAATTACCCTGCTGCAATCTAAGGAAGAAGAAAAGGACTATAATGTAGTATTAGCCAATAATAAGATGGTCATTGTGGACTTCAATGGCCATTTGATAATTGCCATTTCTTTTATCTCATTTATATTTTTGCTTGCTGTTGTATCATATGTTGGGTTTAAATATGTAAAAGCTTTCAGAAACCTAAGTAAAATATCTAGATCTGAGGAGGATTATATTCGGAATGATTGGACTTTGACAGAGAATAAGAAAAGAGATTATAATGACACTGCATTGTACTTTAATGCTCAATCAGACTACAATACAATGCCAAGCCAGCCATGGATGTATTACTCAGCAGACGGAGCAGTTTTTGCAGGGCATTTGCCAGAGAATGATTGTACTTTGAGGGCTGACAGTGAGGTAAGAAAAGCAGATATTAAATCCATCTTTTGATATGTTTTGTATTTTTACCACCTTATCTCTTACTAATGCATCACCAAAGACCACTGCCTTCAGAGGACTTCTCTACTTTGGTATCTCCTAAGGATGAAAATATTCACTTTTCCTAAAGTCACAGTTTTTTCCTCTTTATAGGAGATGTGGATGGAGGTCTAGGTTACCGGTAACTTTGGGGATTCAGTCTTTATTCTACCTTTCATTTTAGCTATCCCAACTACCATCATTTGTTATTTGGATGTATTTTGACTCCAAAGGAAATTACAGCAAAGCTCCTGCATAAAAGTGTTATTCAGTTATTCTCCAAGTTTTAGATTTTGCTTGATTCTTCCTTATGGAACAATTCTTGAAAATCTAGTCTAGTGTCCTGCCTACCCCTCAATATGTATTGAATGTTTTAACTTCATGTATTTATTGTTTAATATAACATACAAACATTTTAGTAGGATGCACAGAGTGAACATATCAAGTTCAGGGTGGTCTAGGTCTATAACCAGGTCCATTGCCTGCAACAGGCTACATCGTTTCGGCAACCAATTAGAGTATGTACTGAATGTACAGGGGGGCAGTGAAGGGAAATGTAAGGTACTTAAAATGTTCATAATATTCAAGGATAAGAAATGCAAACTATTTAAAAATTTTTTAAAAAAGAGTTTAGAAAAATCTGGTATAAAAATATGTCTTTAATTTATAACATAACAGATACAGTATTTTGGATTTGTATCAGCCTACGAATCCTAATATTTTCTAGAAGATGTTGCCCTAGTAAATTGGTTTGTTTCTGAATCTGTTTTACAGGACTTATCATATAATTATTTTTTTCCCCATCATTGCTGTCCACAATAAATTTGACAAATTCTCTATTATTATTATTCATTTGCGCTATTGTATTAATAATGTAAAACTTGCATCATGATAGGTCAATCTGCATCTGATATTTACACTGTTGTATTATGTCCAGTAGGACAAATTCTTATTATAGCAAACCATGAACAGATGGCTACAAAGAGTAGGGGTCATCAGAAAACACATGAACACAATGGACTCATTTTGCATTAAAAAAGAAAATCTCATTTTTTAACTTTAATGAAATCTACCATCAAAATCAAGGAGCACTTACTTATAGATCCAGGGGGTGTGACCAAGGTAATCTTCTTATATTTGTTATCCATGCCCTCCATCATTCTTAAATCAAAGTAATCAGCCTGAAGGGCTACCCTAGCCCTGTGCTCAGGATTTATAAACTTTTGTTACAGTGTGCAGCAGCAGGTCTGAGTCTCCCCCCCACACATGCATTTCCTGTAAGCTCAGCAGCATTGAGCATAGAACAAACATTGGGAGGGGGAAAGTGCTCCTTCACAACAACATGGCGGGGCTTATCATTATCATAATTTTGAATGTTCATTTTTGAATGAAGAAGGCCATGGGTAACAAATATAAGAAGATTATCACAGTCACAGTAAGTGCCCCTGGTTTATCATGCTTGATATTGATGGTAGATTTTCTTTAAGATGCATTTGAGCAAAGAACCTAACCGACAGATACCCCTTATAATAGAGAAATGCTGCATTTTTTAAAAATAGCAAATAACTGTAAAATCTCACCACTTTATCTTCTTACAACGTAGTCATGTAATAATAAAAATGTATTTTAAAAACCTGTAAAATCTGTGGTCACAGAACTGGCATCGGGGGATGAGGAGGGGAAAAATATGCACAGATTAACAGCTTGGATTTTGCTGCCAAAACACCTTGTCCGGGAAGTCAAGTGTAGACTTTGTAATTCATGTGTATTAGAAGTCAGTCAGACATGCTGAATAGGAAATCATATCATATCATAGTGAGAAGCAGGGAACACAGCTGTACTGTAGCACACCAAGCACACAGCATATTAAAGACTTCATCATTGTAGATGCTGCTGCTTGGATGCGTGCTTGCTGATGTTTCTATCCATGACTAGGCAAGCAATTGCATCTTGTCAAAGTTATCACGCACAGAATGGGAGGATGGATGACACTTCATAAACACCTAATGAGGTTGATCAGTGATATGAAGCATGCCGTGTCTATCGCCGCACCAGGCAGGACATTCATTAAAAACAAGATGTGATAACATTTCTGATGTTAACAGGGTAACCTTGTTAATATCTACAGTAAAGTATATACTGAGTAGATTTGTGTCAATGTACAGAATAATTTAGAATATATTCCTAGGGACGTTTTCCTAAAACATGTTGGTGAATAATATTTACCTAAATCTCACCAGTTGCAAAAAGTCACTTCCTCTAATACACAAAGTTTTAAATGTTTTAACTTATTCCTTAATCATATCCACATTTAAATGGTCCACTGCTAGAGATGACTGGACCTAAAGTTTAGGTTCAGTGTCCTCTGTTCGGCTGCTCTGCTTGATTCGGACATGTTGATTGATCAGGCCGTTTTAAGCCCCTAGCCACCAGGCATAGCTGTAATTGGCCAGTTGTGGTGTCCACTTGTCCAACTACAGCCATGCCTAGTTGCTAGGGGCGTAAAGCTGCTTGATGGGCAGCCCTCTGCAGCCCATCAAACAACATACCCAAGTTATGAGGAGCTAGCTGAAGGGAAGACGCCAAACAAAAGTTTGGGTCCGCTTCTCTATATCCACTGCTTCCCTTACACATAACTGGGAAATCAACCCTTTGTGGTGTCTGCTGCATGCAAAAAATTAACCTCTAGGTTAGGGGATTTGAATTGGTGTCGGGCACCTTAAACAGGTTTTCCCACAAAAGAACATTTCAATGATGATCATTTTAGCCCTTACTTTACATTTTTACTCTAAGCTGCTCAGTGCAAAATCCCAGGGTGTGGACAGGGCCTCTCTAAGCAGACACATTATCACCCATCTAGTTCGGTGGGGTGACAATGTGGTTATATTATCAGGGTACAGATGTATATACATTTTCATCTGGTTACTGACATTGTACTAACACACTGACGCATAGAGAGATGAGATAGATCAGGGATGCATGAGATTACACAGAGACTGACAGAGGCTAACAGACTTTTACACTGTTACACTGTCAGCTCTGCTACATCTCACAGATACCTCCCCCTTCCTCCGGATCACTTATCTCATTGCAGCTTACAGTTTGCAGCCTCTCTCTCTGCTTAGAATATCCTGTCAGGAAGTGATCAGTGAGAGTCTCTGAGCTCTGTTCAGGGGGCGTGGCTACAGATACACAGCAGAGAGAGACAGAAATCTCAGCTGCACAATCTCACACGGAAATCCAAGATGGTGGCCACTCCATACTAAGTGAGAAGTTACAGGGCTGTGTCTAGGGGCAACTGAAATTGTGTACACCAGGACTGATAGAGACAAGTTTGACTTATATCTGTAAAATGCTGCATTTTTGTTAATAACAGTAATTTAAAGAATGTGTTATTTTGCTATCCTGAGTACATGTAGAAGAAATGTATGTATATTGCAGATGAATTAAATTAAATGTGAATGCCCAGATGAAAATAATCAGTTTTTCCTTGTGTTAATTAGGGCTTGTGCTTGTTAGGCTAACATGTCTGTCTGGTGTGTAATCTGCAAATATTTTTTCTTAAAGAGAACCTGTCATGCGAATTAACCCCCAAATATATTTTCATAAATTACCATAAGAAAGCATAGCATTGAGAGATACAACAGCTCCAAGACGCAGCCATGTGTATAGCAGATGTCTGTGTCTCACATGTGTATAGGAGAACATGTCAGGTACTTGAGTAGCTGATGTCTGTGTCTCTTATATGCGTATAGAAGAACATATCAGATACTTGTATAGCTGATGTTTGTGTCTCGCACATGTGTATAGCAGAACATGTCAGGTACTTGTGTAGCTGATGTCTGTGTCTCACACATGTGTATGAGAGAACATATCAGGTATTTGTGTAGCTGATGCCTGTGTTCTCTCACATGTTTATTAGGAGATAGAGCATGTCCATTACTTATGTAGCTGATGTCTGTATCTCACACATGCGTATTGCATAACATGTTAGTTACTTATAAAGCTGATGTCTGTGTCTCTTACATGCGTATAAAAGAACATCTCAGGTACTTGTGCAGCTGATGTCTGTGTCACACACATGTGTATAGCAGAACATATCAGGTACTTGTGTAGATGATGTCTGTGTCGCACACATGTGTATAACAGAACAGAGCATGTCAGTAGATAAAGAACAGACACTAGCAATGCTTTACTATACATTACACACAGACATGAGCAGGGGGAGGAGAGGGGAGGGGTGACATCACTTTCTCTCTCCATGTGCCCAGCCTCATTTACATAATAAAGGAAAGATGATTTTAGAATGATCAATATATGAATTGACTAGATAAAGGCTGGGATGGAATCCGTGTGAGCTGCTCCAAAAGGTAGTGGTGACAGAAATAGTTACAGAGACCTAGTGCCTGATGACAGGCTAAAAAAAAAGTTTCAAAGGTGTTGCTCTGTTTCTTCCAGACCGGTTTGCCAGCCGAGACTAGGCAAGATTTTGTATGCTTTATTTGCAACTTTAAAAAAAAATATCCCAGATTTTGACTAACATGTACCACAGCATTTTGAAAAAAAAATGAAATAAAGTGAAATCTGCCTAGACCGGTGCATATCCAGTAAAATGCAAATACAGAAAAGTATCAAAAATATAATATATTTCCCCTCCACGGATTATTCCTGCCACGGAAGCCTTAGTTTAATGTGTTTTTCATTATTAAGTATTTTGTTATTCATAAAGATTTACAGCCTTCACTATATTGGACACATTTTGATATACTCCTTTTGTCTCTGTGCATAATGTTTGCACCATGGTATACAAGAATCATTAATTCAAATTTTTATTTATTGAAAAACAACAACAATTTTGCACATAAAAAATTATGGTGGCATGGGCGCCGCCATCTTTCCGAGGATCGTCGCAACCCGTGACGTCATCGGGGATCGGCGATCCGTCGCCATGGTAGCTTCGGGTCTCACGAAGACCCGAAGCTACTTCGGGTTAACCCATTCATTACAATGTGCTATCAGCACATTGTAATGTATGAGGAGTAAAATCCCCATTTACTGCCATACTGTAGTATGGCAGTATATGGTAGGATCGATCAGACAACCTAGGGTTAAAGTACCCTAGGGAGTCTGAAAAATAGTAAAAATTAAAATAAAAAAAAAGTTTGAAAAAAAAATTATAATAAAAAAACCTAAAAATTCTAATCACCCCCCTTTCCCTAAAACTGATATAAATATAAATAAACAGTAAAAATCATAAACACATTAGGTATCGCCGCGTCCGAAAATGCCTGATCTATCAAAAGATAATAACGTTTTTTCAATGCGTTTAACTCCGTAACGGAAAATCGCGTCCAAATTCAAAACTGGCACTTTTTTGCCATTTAAAAAAAAAATTAAAAATTCTATAAAAAGTGATCAAAAGGTCGTCCTAAAAATAATATCATTGAAAACATCAACAAAAGTCGCAAAAGATGACACCACCCTCAACTCCATACAACAAAGTATGAAAAAGTTATAAGCACAAGAAGAAGGCAAAATTTTAAAAAAATGTATGAAAACATTATAAAACCTATACAAATTTGGTATTCCTGTAATCGTATTGACCCAAAGAATAAATTAGATGCGTCATTTGTGGCGTGAAGTGAAAGCCGTAATATCCAAGCCCACAAGAATACGACCCAAATGCATTTTTTCACCATTTTCACAGCATTTGGAATTTTTTTCCCGCTTCCCAGTACATGGCATGGAATATTCAATGCGATCACTATGAAGTGCAATTTGTTATGCAAAAAACAAGCCGTCACATAGCTTTTTATGTGTAAAAATAAAAAAGTTATAGATTTTTGAAGGTGGGGAGTGAAAAATGGAAATGAAAAAACGGGAAAGGGCCCGGTCCTTAACCGGTTAAAGCAATTGTATTGTGAATAAAAATTTAATTTAAGGGGAAGAGTAGTATGGTAATATTACATAAATGATAAAATCTTTTATTGTTGTAGTCTACCTCTTATAGTACAATCCTAATTTGCAAATCCTAATTACAATTTAGGACTCAGGCATAGTCCTGTCATAACAAAATGTAGCCTGGTGTCTTCCGACCCCAGGGGGATATGGAGTTTAATGGACTCAGTGTAGAGTTTGTTTATGCAGAAATTGTGGCTGTTCTCACCTTTCACACCAATGTGTCCAGTGCAAAAATCACAAGCCGGAAGGGAGAGGAAAGTCCATAAAATATAAATTGGCCTACGCAAATGTTCATTATCAGTCTTTGAAGGATCCATTCTCAACTGGGCAGATTGTATAAAAGTTCTTCAACCAAACAGCTCAGATGGATAAGTCTTCTACTTAAATACTAATGACTAATGTTTTTATTGTTTATATATTCTGTGTAATTCTTTTATCTGACAATAGTATATTTGTATGTCTACACTGCACATCAGTGTATTAACCTTTTAAAATGTGTAAGTCCCTGTTTGTAGCCTTAAAGAACAATATTAATTGTTATTAAGTAATCTTATAGATAATTGGGTTATTTGTATTTTGCGTTTCCAAATCGTCGAGAGATTTATATAAATAAGTGCCTATTTGCCTTTTTATTATACCCTAATATTTAAAATATAGGTGTAGCAGTTAAGGTTTGAGTGGGACCAAGGAATAGAAGAGTATAATTTTAGCATAGAGGTGCCATCTTGCATTGGTGGGTAGGATTTTATGAACTAGATTGTGAGACTTTCTAGTGTAATTGCACACTGTGACTTGACCTGAGAGTGGGGGTTCATCACAGGTAGAATTGACTATTTTGACCCAATAACGGTGGGTAAGAGAATGCGCAGACATCCAACATATAGCCACTGTTTTCCTGACACAATACAGTAACATTAGCTGTTGAAATATAAGAAGGGCTGCAAATTAATTATGAGGTAGGCTGAAAGCTAACTTATTTAAATTTATATAATAGACTATCTATTATTATAAAGGAATAGTAGATGATCAATTTATCTCTTAAAAAGTATTTTGACGTCCGTAACCACAACAAATATTACTTGAGACCAGTTTGCAAATTCTTAAAATGTAAGCAAAACTATTGTATTTCATTAAGAAAAGATCCAAGCAGCACTATCAAAACACACAATGAGAAAACAAAATGCCTATGGGGGCTGGGCATCAGGTCCTTCAATTATAGAGAAAAATGGAAAAAAGGCATCACACCATAGATTGTAGTGAAAAATACCTTAGTGGATTTATTCCACAATACATGCTCACGATGATCATGATATATGCTAAATATATATGTATACGTATACCATGTTGAGACACATGCACTTTAATCTAATGATGCATCTATTTGATATTTGTTTTTTTTTATACATTTTATGAGCATTATGATTGTGTGAGCTTTGCACATTGTTTGAACTTTGCACTTTGTCTGTATTGGTCAATTCCTTCATTTTGTTTATATATCTGTACACAATCATAGATATTCAGCTTGAGAAAGTCTCACTATTCTATTTCATTGCTAGTTTACTTTTTAGGCCAGGTCTATGACTTTATTCATTTATTTACTTTTTGGGCCGTTAAAAATCTTCTGACTAGCCCTTGCCATTAACCTCTTCCCGCTTTGTATCCGATATATCGAATGCTGAGCGCCGCTATTTAGCGTTCAGCGTCCGATATATCGGATGCAGAGCATATGCCGGTTCAGCTCAAGATCGGAGCTGAACCAGCATCGGGAAACACGTGGTGCCGTCTGTAACTGATAGCTGGCACCCCAGTGTAACACCCGCAATCGGAGTGGGCTCCACGGCAGCGTGACCACGGCATCTAACTTGCCTCTGGGGGGTCTTTCCCCCACGATCAGCCCCCCCCCACCGAACCAATTTAGGGGGGCGCCGATCGTTGTTATGCCAGTGCTGGGGTCCGATCTGGTCCCCAGCGCTGCCTGCAAGAACTGCTGTTAATATGGTGTCTATGACATCATCTTACTGGTACAGTGCCAGCCTATGCATGTGCATAGGCTGATACTGCTAATACCCCGCAATACATGAGTATTGCAGAGTATAATAATGAACAAGCAATCAGATGATTGCTTGTTCATGTATCATGTTGGAAAAAGTGAAAAAGTAAAAAAAAAAAAATTCAATGAAAGATAAAGAAAGAAATCCATAAAAATGCCCAAAAGCCCCAAAACATATGAAGAGACAAACGCAAAAAAAAGTCCAAATCATAACACAAACCCCACATATATAGTATCACAGCATCCGTAACAACTGGTAGAATAACAGTAAATAATTATTGAACCCGCTTGATAAACGTCGTAAAAAAAACCTGTTATAAACCATCCAAAAATTATGATTTTTACTTATTCAATCCCACAAAAATGCTATAAAAGTGATAAACATAAGTACTCCAGAATGATACTGTTGCAAAGTACATCATGTCTCGCACAAAACAAGCCATCAACCAGCTCCGTAGCCAAAAAAGTAACAATGTTATGCCACTTGGAAGACAACAATACAAAAATGATAGATTTTTCCCCACATTAGGGTTTTATTTGACAAATTTAGTAAATCGTAAGAAAAAATATTCATGTATGGTATCCCCGTAATCATATCGACCCGTAAAATAAAGATATTATGATTATTAGGCTAAACGGTGAACACCAAAAAAAAAAGTAAAAAATCCAGTACAGAATTAATGCTTTTCTACTCCTGCCCTCAAAAAAAAGTTCCTAAATTTTCAATAATAGGGGATACCAACCCCAAAATTGTAACACTGGAAAAAGCATCTCATCCTGCAAAAAAAATGCTGTCACATGGGCCCGATAACGAAAATTAGAAAATTTTATAGCCTACAAAAGGGCCAATGAGGAAGCTAAAATCCTGGCTGTTGCAGGGCGCTCCTTTTCAAGTAAAGCCAGAGATTCTGAAAGGGATTTACATGCGGTGATCATTCTTTCCTACCTCTGACTCTCTAGTAACATATTTGATATGTTTTGCGAATAATAATAAAAAATAATAGAAAATTATTTGTGAAGAGACAGATCTCTATATCCTTTATCTGTTACAAACAGGGATACTTTGTACTTCTCTCCTTCACATTAATATGTAATTTATAATATTAATATTCATATAAATGTCAGCTTTGATTTTCACTTGCATATTTAGGAGTAAATAATTCCATATCAACTCCATCATAAAACTCCATACAGATATCTACCCCACCTGCACTAATAGGAGCAAATCCACTGGAAATAAGTAAATACATCTTTATTTATATGGCACCATCATATTCTGCAGCACTTGACTACAGATTAAGTAATGTTAACCATTCTTGGATTTATATCTGATTAAGTCCATTACAGGCCTTTCTTATTTTCTAGCCCTATTATAAATAATGACAAGAAATATGTTCTACACTCAGGTAAATATCTATAAGCAGGCACACGCAACCACAACATCAACCAAAACCAGCAAACATTAGGATAACCTTATATTTAGCCTTGGATATCTAAACATAAAATCCACTGCCTTTGCTCATCCTCTTACCGACCGAATCATAAATCCATTCAGTATTTACATTCCATACAATTAAAATACCATCAAATTGCCTTAGAATCCACTCACAATTAAGGTGACTTAATACCACCCCTTTCTACCCTAATAACAAGATTCTTTTTAGAACCTTCATCTCAATTATCCATAGCTGTGATGGACCCCCTCTCTCAAGGTCACATCACTGGACACAGCTACTCAATTTACAACAAAAACTGTGTCAAGCTATCCAAGATAAGCTATTTATGCTAAAAAAAAATGCATTTTTCAAAATATGCTGCGACTATCTATAATTTCAACAATTTAGTCATACAGGCTGAATATTATTTAATAACACTAGTTACAACAAACATAAGATAATTAGATATAATTAAATTACGCTTCTTAATCTCCCCAGAAACACAGGATCCTTAAAATAACAAGTTTTATAGATTTAATACACGGATGTGCAGTGCAAAACATATTTGTCAGATAAAAATGGAAAAAAAATAGTTACACATAAATATACATACAATACAAATGTAAACAGTTTTAAAATAAAAAGGATAATAATATTTGAACCTTACTATTGTTATAGAAGAATTATCTTCTATACATATCATATATCCATATGATATTGATGATATGGAAGGAATGTGCTAATGCATCCTTTGTAAGGTAAATTTTTGTAAATGGCTTGTTATTAAATCTTATAACTCTCCACAGAAAATTGGTCCAATTAAAATGGTCCAACTGCCTCCAATCAACTAGGTACCCCATTTTCTATCACCAGATTCCAGACTTGGGGGTGGGGACGCTATCCTGAGGAAGTATGAAAATGCATGCTTTGCAATGTTAGTATGATCTGCCATAAATCCTTTGAACTAAGGTCCTCTGGTGGGTTGCAAAGAGCTCTAACAGAGATTTTATAAATGCCTAACCCTAAAGTGTAATTAGAATTATAATATAGGAAGAATGGCTTCAAGATGAATAGAGGGTAATATTTCTGTTCTATTAGCAACTTTGCTATTACCAAACAGCTATCTTTCCTGGCTGTTTTAAGTAATTATCTTTACTTGTTTTGATTGATTAAGTTAATGCAATTCATGATCCATGTTCAGCACATATAAATGTTGCTTGAACATTCCACTGTATCAGTCTCTCACTTAGGTTGCTTTCACACTGCCGTATGCTACCCCGACCGCAGCCAGGGCGAGCATACAGGAGGAGGAGGGAAGAGCACTGCTCACCACTACCCTTTCCATAGCAATAAACATAGGACTCCCGTGACAATATGGTTGTAATTGGTCAGGTGGACATTAGGTTCTCATCACACAAAAATGTCACACCTTGTGGTCACCACACAAAATGCCACAATTACTATGATGTTTTCTTCATGTTTTTCCCAATTCATACATTTTAACTGGTTTAATCATAAAATAGTGTCCATGGCCGCTTTAAGGGGTAGTTCATTTTGGCATCTTGTTACACACAGATTCTTGTAATTGTAATTAACATAAGATACTGTAGAGTTATTTTCCCGTGAAATTTCCTGAACTGCTGTATTGTCATCTTTACATCTTTGTTTATAAAAAAGGGCTTTGTTCATACATTTGTCCTTCAACAACAGCATCAATCTTATTCTGATTCTGTTTCAACTGGTTTGATTAGATATTGTTTCAAAGTTTTTTTTTTTTTTGGGCTCATTTTTGAACTCTTCCCTCTTGCATCCCCACAAAAAAAAACTTTTATTCCTTAAAAGGAGAGTATCTGATTTTACTCTTTTGAAAATGGAGGAATAAGTTGTCAAATGGTTACATCTGTATACTGTCTGCCACTGACCAACCATTACTGTATGTATATATATATATATATATGTGTGTGTGTGTGTCTATATATATATATATATATATATATATATATATATATATATATATATATATTTATATACAGTACAGATGAAAAGTTTAAACACATCTTCTCATTCAAAGAGTTTTTTGTATTTTACTTTCAATTTTGAATAAATCCCCAATAGTGTCACGAGCAAAGCAACCCCACAATATTACACCCCCCCCCCCCCCCGGCCATGCTTCACCGTGGGAACCAAGCATGTAGAGTCCATTTGTATACCTTTTGGAAACAGAGATCTAGAATTTTGACACACCAGACCAAAGCACAGATTTCCACCAGTTTAATGTCCATTCCTTGTGTTCTTTAACCCAAGCAAGTCTCTTGTGCTTGTTGTCTGTCCTTAGAAGTATCTTTCCTAGTAACTATGATACCATGAAGGCTGCTGCACACAGTCTCCTCTTACCCGCTGTTGTAGAGATGTATCTGGTACTAGAACTCTGTGTGGCAATGACCTGGTCTCTAATCTGAGCTGCTGTTACACTGCGATTTCTGAGGCTGGTGACTCGGATGATCCTCTGCAGCAGAGGTGACTCTCGGTCTTCCTTTCCTGGGGCGGTCCTCATGTGAGCCAGTTTCTTTGTAGCGCTTGATGGTTTTTGCAACTGCATTTAGGGACACTTTTAAAGTTTTCCCAATATTTTGGACTGACTGACCTTCATTCCTTGAAGTAATGATGGCCACTCATTTTCTTTACTTAGCTGCTCGGGGACACAGCATGCTTAAATTATGACTCGGCCATGCCTCCGTGCCCATTCACATGGCTGCTACGACGGTTGTTACGTCACTGCTGTTAATGTTAATGTTTGTTTTAGTACTAATCATTTTCCAGTCTAGTGATTTATACAGAATACAAATCAAATTCTTTTCACTGAGTTTATAAACCCAAATCAATACCAAAATGTACTTATAGCCTAATATACAGTACATGAAGAAATTGTGCATTACAGTCCATTATTATCAACTATACATTAGGTGCATAGAAGAAAACAGATAATACCATTTAATATAGAAGGATATAAACTCTGACAAAAGAAACACAATTGCTGTTTCCCTAACACTACCAACATATTACTGATATTTAGAATTATTAGGGCAGCCCTTTTTCTCTCCAACCAATTCTTGTTAGCAGATACATTTGATCATTATTTGTCCTCAATAACCTTCAGTAGAATGATCCCTATCAGAAAGAATAATTAAAGATTGATATCTTGCCATCTTCCTGCTATGCCTCAGCCAGAATGTAGTAACCAGCAAAGTCTGGTGTAAAATAATAAGTTTAACAATGTGGGCAACAACATAGTATTTTACACCAATAAACCAATAAAAGAGTTCTAAAGGTCTAAGGTCAAAGTTTTCTGTTAAATTCTAATAAAATCAAGAAAAGACAAAACATGGCGTGATCAAACCCAAATTCATGCATATTGAGTGACTGTTTCTACATATGTTCTGCACTGAGCAGTGCTTGTAGGGCAGTATACAGCGGCTCGGCAGCTCCACTGATCATTAAAATTGGGGTCGTGTTCAAATTGATAGATCAACTGATCAAGCAAAGTCCTCCTGCTCTATGTCATGTCTATAAGATATAAGAGTGCCAAATACAGGTAAGAAAGGTTCAGAATGACGTTCCCCATCCTGAATTAACCCCTGCATATACAGAAAGAACAAAACACAAAAGCAAGGTCAGAAGGAGCCATTACCAGACATTTATAAAAAAAATGCTCAGCTATTATTTTTCACTGTCAACAATCATCTAATTATAGATAATATAAACGACAATGACCTTTCACTGTAAATTATAAATTTATAGGATTGACAACAAAATGTCAGGCTACATTTAACCCTTGTAAGCCCACTACCTGAAAGATATATATCTATTTGCAATATAAAAATTCTAATTTGGCTGAACATTTTAAAATCCTGTTCAGGTCCAGGTTTGGGTATTGAGCCCAGATCATCCACCAGTAAAACCCATGATCGGTGTCAGCAGGGCTAACTGTTTAAATGCCGCTGGAAAAGTCGCCGGCAGGATTTAAATTCCTTTCCTCCAAATGGTGGCACACTGTATGCTAGTGCTGGTGCTTGCGGTTTAGCCATTTAAATGCTGCTGACAACTTTGACATCAGCATTTAAATAATTAACGACTGCGATTGTTGCCAGCCCTGATTGTTGGCGTTAATAATCGAGAAGGGGGTGGGGGGTACTTTTATTTATTTATAGAGCAGTTTTTATTTAGAGGGGGGGGGTACTTTGAGCAGAACCCGATCCCATATTTCGAATGAGGAAACACCACAAACGCATGAACTAATATCCCAGGATCAATGACTTACCATATGTCTATGGAGAGTCTACTTTGTTCACTTTCAATATGGGGAACAAGGACATTATGAGAAGCTATAATATAAATTGTACATACAAAATGTAGTTGGGAAATCATCAATTCTAGAATACAACAATCTTTATTGATTTCTATTGACATTCAGAGTCATGCTGTTAGGGCCTATAATTTGCTCATTCAATATGTTGCCAAGATATTTACAGAGCAACTTGAATGCAAGTCACCAAAATCTGGCATCTAGTGCATCTTGTATCATTTTGTAAAAAATTTACAAAAGTGTCAGGACAATTTCTATTTGAAGAAATAGTCAGCAGTGTAGTTGTTTGAATAATATTTGTGGGTATGCTTATCGCACAATAAAAGTGTCTCTTGGCAAGACCCCACTTAATAAAGCACTCCTTAAATGTCCTCATAGTAATAATGCCATGCCCCAACTCTATGAAGGATGACTGGAAATGTGGGACATGGCCAGCAGCGGGGTGGGCCAGCATGAGGCATTGCTCTCCCATGCCTGAGCACTTGCTTTGGCCTGACCGGTTGCTGGCAATAGTGCATTTCTACAGTATACTAGGTAGGGTCTAATATAGAAGTGTATGCCAGGGCAGCCAGATGCAGGACAGATTGCGAGGCTGTAGTCCCCTGATGTATATGGAGGACATCTGCGCTGGATTCGGATTTAAATGGTTGCAGGCTACAGCAACTTGCAGGCAGCCTCCCAATGTTTACAGCGAGCCAGAAGGGCATGGCTTTCATCATACGCTGGTGCACGGAGCAGCAGCTTATGATAAATGTCCCCCATTAAGTTGCTAATTGTAGAGGGAGTTGAGTCTAAGTGACTATGTGTTCCCCAAAAAATCCCTCGGTCACCAGTAAAGTCCCCATTTGCATCCGATAACACATTGACAGGAAGTTATGGGGATAAAGTCATGTCTTAGGTATGACAAGAACACAGTAAAAGCGCCCATTTAATTCCTGTCAAGTAAGCTCCACATGACTCAAAGGGATCTTACGGAACTAACAATTGATGACACATTGACAGAAAAGACTATCAATCGTTTATTGTGAGGGTCAACACCAGCATTCTATCTTCTCCTTTCTTCACTGCATTGCACTGAATGAGCACTTTACACTCACCGGGTACACCATGCTAACGGGTTGGACCCCCTCTTGCCTTCAGAACTACCTTAATTCTTCGTGGCATAGATTCAACAAGGTGCTGGAAGCATTCCTCAGAGATTTTGGTCCATATTGACATGATGGCATCACACAGTTGCCGCAGATTTGTCGGCTGCACATCCATGATGCGAATCTCCCGTTCCACCATATCCCAAAGATGCTCTATTGGATTGAGATCTGGTGACTGTGGAGGCCATTTGAGTACAGTGAACTCATTGTCATGTTCAAGAAACCAGTCTGAGATGATTCCAGCTTTATGACATGGCGCATTATCCTGCTGAAAGTAGCCATCAGATGTTGGCAACAATACTCAGGTAGGCTGTGGCATTGCAACGATGCTCAATTGGTACCAAGGGGCCCAAAGAGTGCCAAGAAAATATTTCCCACACCATGACACCACCACCACCAGCCTGAACCGTTGATACAAGGCAGGATGGATCCATGCTTTCATGTTGTTGACGCCAAATTCTGACCCTACCATCCGAATGTCGCAGCAGAAATCGAGACTCATCAGACCAGGCAACGTTTTTCCAATCTTCTACTGTCCAATTTCGATGAGCTTGTGCAAATTGTAGCCTCAGTTTCCTGTTCTTAGCTGAAAGGAGTGGCACCCGGTGTGGTCTTCCGCTGCTGTAGCCCATCTTCCTCAAAGTTCGACGTACTGTACGTTCAGAGATGCTCTTCTGCCTACCTTGGTTGTAACGGGTGGCAATTTGAGTCACTGTTGCCTTTCTATCAGCTCGAACCAGTCTGCCCATTCTCCTCTGACCTCTGGCATCAACAAGGCATTTACGCCCACAGAACTGCCGCTCACTGGATGTTTTTTCTTTTTCGGACCATTCTCTGTAAACCCTAGAGATGGTTGTGCGTGAAAATCCCAGTAGATCAGCAGTTTCTGAAATACTCAGACCAGCCCTTCTGGCACCAACAACCATGCCACATTCAAAGGCACTCAAATCACCTTTCTTCCCCATACTGATGCTCGGTTTGAACTGCAGGAGATTGTCTTGACCATGTCTACATGCCTAAATGCACTGAGTTGCCGCCATGTGATTGACTGATTAGAAATTAAGTGTTAACGAGCAGTTGGACAGGTGTACCTAATAAAGTGGCCGGTGAGTGTATATTGAAGTTTTTTATAATAGTTATTTTGAGGAAAGATGAGTCTAAAATGTGTAAAATGTTAAGATGGGAAAAAAATGCGAAAATTGTGAATGTTATTAAAATATAACTTTATGTCTTAAGCACCTTTTAAAAAGGAATATATTTTTTCCACAATATTGAATTGTAGTGATTTTTCACTTAGGAGACCACTGTAGGTCGGTATTATTGTCTCCTAATGCACGAGGGGGGTACCCTATTTTTAGTACAATAACCCTCTCTTATATTGTTCTGAATATAAGTAGAATCAGGGAGACCATCATTGATGAGACAGCATAGTGGCCCGGACATTAGCTTTTTAAAGGGGTGTACACCAATAAGTGCATTAGGACCAGTTGTTCTTTCAACTTATGTCTAAAATGAAAAAACCTTGGAAAATCAAAGTAAAAAAAAATGTGCAGGTTTGTTGCAATTTATACCTTACAGTTAGAGATGAGCGAACATACTCGTCCGAGCTTGATGCTCGTTCGAGCATTAGCGTACTCGAAACTGCTCGTTGCTCGGACGAATACTTCGTCTGCTCGAGAAAATGGCATCTCCCGCCATTGTGATTTTTGGCGGCCAGAAACAGAGCCAATCACAAGCCAGGAGACTCTGCACTCCACCCAGCATGACGTGGTACCCTTACACGTCGATAGCAGTGGTTGGCTGGCCAGATCAGGTGACCCTGGAATAGACTAGCCCCTGCCCGCGCTGCTCGCATCATTCTCTGTCTGGATGCCGCTAGGGAGAGAGCTGCTGCTGGTCAGGGAAAGCGTTAGGGTGTTCTATTAGAATAGTGTTAGGCAGGAGTGATTCTACAAGAACCCAACAGCCCTTCTTAGGGCTACATTAACGTTTTATTTTACTTTTTTTTGGTTTGCCTGTGGCTGGGCTTGCCGCCATTAGTAGTGCAGCTAGTACCATATTGTGAGTAATTTGCAGGGAGACTTGCTACTGTTGTGTTTAGCTCTTAGTGACACACATATCCACCTTAAACACTGAAGTGGGACAATTTATTAGGGGTTTAATTTGAATTAGGCAGAGTCTGCTGACTGATTTTTTTTACGTTTATTTCTTTTTATAACTCAAAGTAATCTGGCAAAGCAGTGTGCTTTCAGTGTAGGCTAGAAAATAGCCATAGGAGAACCCCAACGGCTTACTTAGACCTACAATAGCGTTATATTTTACTTTTTTTTGTTTGCTTGTGGCTGGGCTTGCTGGCATTAGTAGTGCAGCTAAGAACCAATAAGAAAAAGGCAAGTGTGTATAGGCAGCAAAATCAAACAACTTTATTCCAATATACAAAATACAAAAAAGTCCCACATATATGTTTTTAAAACCACTTAAAAAGTGTACAAGTACACATATTTACAAAAAACTGAGTGGATCCGAGCCAATAACAAGGACCCACCCACAGCCACAGGTGCGTGCAAAGCACAGCAGTAATTTCCTTACACAAAATATAAACAGCAGTTCAAGTGTGTATGCCAAAATGGAGTCCTGTAAAGTGTGTTACTGAAAAGTTTATTTCTTTTTATAACTCAAAGTCATCAGGCACAGCACAAAATCCAGTTGTGTGCTGTCAGTGTAGGTTAGAAACTAGCCATAGCAATAGGATAGCATTGATTTGTTTAAAAAAAATAAATAAAAAAATAAACACAAAAAAAAAAACTTTAAGTTTACACTTTAATTTGGAAAATGTTTAACCCGAGGGCTAGGGGTAGAGGACGAGGGCGTCCAACTACTGCAGGGGTCAGAGGGCGTGGTCCTGGGCAGGGTGAGACACCACCTGCTGATGAGGGAGCAGGGGAACGCCGCAGAGCTACACTCCCTAGGTTCATCATGTCTCAAGTTACTGGGACTCGTGGTAGAGCACTGTTGAGGCCAGAACAGTGCGAAGAGGTGATGTCGTGGATTGCGGACAATGCTTCTAGCCATTTGTCCACCAGTCAGTCTTCCACGAAGTCCACCCATGTCACCGAAATCAGCACTCCTCCAGCTCCTCCACCTCAGCCTCCTTCCCCCCAGTCTGCCCCCTCCCAGCAAAATTTGGCATTTGAACCGGCATACTCTGAGGAACTGTTTTCTGGACCCTTCCCACAGTCACAAACCACTTGTCCGGTTGCTGCTGAGCTATTTTCCGATGCCCAGGTTTTCCAATGGTCGCAATCTGTGGGTGATGATGACATTATTGACGTAGTGCAAGAAGTGTGTAAAGAGGTGTCGGACGATGAGGAGACACGGTTGTCAGACAGTGGTGAAGTTGTTGTCAGGGCAGGAAGTCCGAGGAGGGAGCAGACTGAGGGATCGGAGGATGATGAGGTGACAGACACAAGCTGGGTTGATAGGCCGGGTGAGCACAGTGCTTCTGAGACGGAGGCGAGTCCTATAGTAGAACAGGTTGGAAGAGGCAGTGGTGGGGCCAGACGGAGAGGCAGGGCCAGAGCTGGTGCATCAGCGCCAAATGTTTCCCGTAGTCAAGCTCCCGTGGCGAGGGCTAGATTTTCAGAAGTCTGGAGGTTCTTTAAAGAAACACTGGATGACCGACGGACTGTGGTGTGCAACCTGTGCCAAACCAGGATCAGCAGGGGTTCCACAACTACTAGCTTAACTACCACCAGTATGCGCAGGCATATGAATGCTAAACACCCCACTCAATGGCACCAAGCCCATTCACCTCCGGCCGTGCACACCACTGCTCCTTCCCCTGTGTCATCTGCTAGTCAGCCCCCTGCCCAGGACCCCGGCCCAAACACCTCCCGTGTGAAAACCCCATCTTCGCCTCCACGATCCTCCACAGCATCCACCAGCGTTCAGCTCTCCATACCTCAGACGCTGGAGCGCAAAAGGAAGTATAGTGCAAAACACGCCCAAGCCCTCAATGTCCACATCTCCAAACTGCTTAGCCTGGAGATGCTGCCCTATAGGCTGGTAGAGACCGAGGCCTTTCGAAACCTCATGGCGGCGGCTGTCCCTCGGTATTTGGTCCCCAGCCGCCACTACTTTTCCTGATGTGCCGTCCCAGCCCTGCACAAGCACGTGTCAGAGAACATCATCCGTGCCCTGACCAACGCCGTTTCTGAAAAGGTCCACCTGACCACGGACACGTGGACGAGTGCTGCCGGGCAGGGCCACAATATATCGCTGACGGCACATTGGGTTAACTTGGTGGAGGCTAGGACCGAGTCTGACCCTGGGGCTGGTCACATACTGCCGACACCGAGGATTGCGGGGCCTACCTCGGTCCAGGTCTCAAAGGCCTACTATGCCTCCTCCTCCCACCCCTCCTCCACCTTCTCCGAATTACTATCCGTGGGCATGGCGCCATCAGTCGGTAGCTCTAGGCACAGCAGCAGTGCCGTCGCTAAGCGACAGCAGGCGGTGCTCAAACTGCTGAGCCTAGGCGATAAAAGGCACACCGCCAAAGAGTTATTACTGGGCATCACGGCGCAGGATAATCTGTTGCTGGCACCGCTGAACCTGAAGCCAGGCATGGTTGTGTGTGACAACGGCCGTAACCTGGTGGCGGCTCTGCAACTCGGCAGACTGACACATGTGCCATGCCTGGCCCATGTGTTAAATCTCATAGTTCAGCGTTTCCTCAAGACATACCCCAATCTGTCTGATTTGCTCACGAAGGTGCGCCACATCTGTGCGCATTTCAGGAAGTCCAGCACAGATGCTGCCACTCTCAGGGCAGCACAGCTCCACCTCCAACTGCCCGCTCACCGACTGTTGTGCGACGTGCCCACGAGGTGGAATTCAATATTAACCATGTTATCCAGAGTTTACCAGCAGCGCAGAGCGATTGTAGACTGCCAGATGTCAACTTCCACCAGAACTGGTAGTCAGGTCAGTCAGCTTCCACAAGTCTACAATAAGGAGTGGACGTGGATGGCTGATATCTGTCAGTTGCTGAGTAACTTTGAGGAGTCAACACAGATGGTCAGTGGCGATGCCGCCATCATCAGCCTCACCATCCCGCTGCTTGGCCTGTTGAAAAACACTCTGGTCAGCATGAAGTCGGAAGCTTTGCGCTCGTCACAAGAGACGGGGGAAGAAGATTCCCTTGTTGATAGCCAAAGCACCCTTAGGTCTGTTTCTCAGCGCATATCGGAGGAGATGGAGGAGGATGAGGAGGAAGAGGAGGAGAATGTTGGCGAGACAGAAGAGGGGACCATTGTTCAGTCCTTCACTGTTCAGCGTGTATGGGCAGAAGAAGAGGAGTTGGAGGAGTTGGAGGAGGAGGAAATGGGCAGTCAGGCCAGTGAGGGGAGTGAATTCTTGCGTGTTGGGACTCTGGCGCATATGGTAGATTTCATGCTAGGCTGCCTATCCCGTGACCCTCGCGTTCAAAGAATTTATTCCAGCACCAATTACTGGGTATTCACTCTCCTGGACCCAAGGTACAAGCAAAATCTTTCCACTCTCATCCCTGGAGAGGAAAGGAGTGTGAGAATGCATGAATACCAACAGGCCCTGGTGCAAAGCTGAAACAGTATTTCCCTTCTGAAAGCGCTAGCGGCAGAGGGCGTACTTCTGCGGGACAAGTAGTGAGGGAGAGTAGGCGAGCAGGCAGCTTGTCCAGCACTGGCAGGGGTACGCTTTACAAGGCCTTTGCCAGTTTTATGTCACCCCAGCAAGACACTGTCACCTGTCCCCAGTCTCGGCAGAGTAGGGCTGCTCTTTACAGAAAGATGGTGAGGGAGTACGTAGCTGACCATACCATCGTCCTAAATGATCACACAGCTCCCTACAACTACTAGGTTTCAAAGCTGGACATGTGGCACGAACTGGCGCTGTACGCCTTGGAGGTTCTTGTCTGCCCTGCCGCTAGCGTGTTGTCCGAGCGGGTTTTCAGTGCAGCTGGTGGCATCATCACTGATAAGCGTACACGCTTGTCGACTGACAGCGCTGACAGGCTGACGCTTATCAAGATGAATAAAGCCTGGATTTCTCCGGATTTTCATTCTCCACCAGGTGAAAGAAGCTCAACCTGAATAATGTATGCACTCCTCCTCATTGTCCTCCTTCTCCTCCTCTTTGTACACTAAAGCAGAGGAAACTGGCTATTTTTTGCCAGGGCCAACTGGCTCTAGCTATAGTACTCTATGTATTTAATTTTTCTGGAGGGCCACCTACCCGGTCCTCTGTTTTAAACAATTTTTGGGAGTGGCACTTACCGGCACTCAATTTATTTAATTTTTTCTGGAGGACCACCTACCTGCTCCTCTGGTTTGAAAACTTTTTTGGACTGCCATATACAGGCACTATCCAAATTAAATTGTCTCCATAGCAGCCTCCACATGTCGTCTTTTTAGCTGCCTCCACACGTTGTCTCCATTGCTACCTCCACACGTCATCGCCATAGCTGCCTCCAAAAGTCGTCCATATAGCTGCCTCCATACATGGTCTCCTTATCAAACGAGCTGTGTCAGGCAGAATTTTGGATTGTTTTCATGGCTTCCATGTTAACTTTGTCGCCACCCTGCTGTGTAATCCACAAAATATACTGGCAAGCTTCTTGCGCATCTGTTTACTTTCCACTCAACCGCCATAACCCAAGCTTATAAGAACGCTACTACACTTGATCTTATACAAAAGGTTCTTAGAAGTGCTGTTTGGGGAGTAGCCTAGAGACAGGGGCTTGGATTGGCGAAAGCTCGCCTGGCAGCGGAGCGCCAGCTCCATCCCAAGATCCAACTAACATAGTTTTAACTGCAGCACCTTTAATCTACTACTAGTTCACTGCCTCCATACAAGGTCCCCTTATCAAACGAGCTGTGTCAGGCAGAATTTTGGCTGTTTTAATGGCTTCCACATCAAACTTGTTAACTTTGTCGCCACCCTGCTGTGTAATCTACAAAATATACTGGCAAACATTTATCATTTACCGATATTATTTTAGCGCTTCTTGCGCATCTGTTTACATTCCCCTCACCCGCCATATCCCAAACTTATAAGAACGCTACTACACTTGATCTTATACAAAAGGTTCTTAGAAGTGCTGTTTGGCGAGTAGCCGAGAGACAGGGGCTTGGATAGGCGAAAGCTCGCCTGGCAGCGGAGCGCCAGCTCCATCCCAAGATCCAACTAACATAGTTTTAACTGCAGCACCTTTAATCTACTATTAGTACACTGCCTCCATACATCGTCCCCTTATCAAACGAGCTGTGTCAGGCAGAATTTTCAGGTGTTTCACCAGATACATAGTGGAAATCGGCCCATCTGTCGCCGCCATGCTGGAGACCTGAAGTTGCAATCATAGCAGCGCAATTTGGATGCCCCATACTGTCGCTCTTAATCATGGAACCATTTCCGTAAAAACAATTAAAAATAGAACCACTATGCTATTCCATTATTCCTAGGTGAAATATTCAAACAACCCGGCCTGCTTTGAAAATTATAATTTTTTCAAAGTAAACGCTTTGGGTGGGGAGGAGCCGAGAGACAGGGGCTTGGACAGGCGAAAGCTCGCCTGGCAGTGGACCGCCAGCTCCATCCCAAGATTAGGCAGCCTCAGAGGCATCCATGCATGCTGCCCCTGCTGTTTCCTGTCCATTTTGCCTCCACGATCCTCCACAGCGTCCACCAATGTCTCATTTCAACTCTCTATACCCCAGACGCTGGAGCACGAGAGGATATGCAGCACATCATCCCCTTATTAAACGAGCTGTGTTAGGCAGAATTTTCAGGTGTTTCACCAGATACATAGTGGAACTCAGCCCATCTGTCGCCGCCATGCTGGAGACCTGAAGTTGCAATCATAGCAGCGCAATATGAATGCCCCATACTGTCTCTCTTAATCATGGAAGTCGTCTCCATGGCTGCCTCCACATGTCGTCCCCTTATCAAAAGAGCTGTGTCAGGCTCATTTTTTGGGTTTTTCACCAGATACGTTATGGAACTTGGTCACTATGTCGCCACCATGCTGTGTTATCGACTAATTATACCGTCAACCTTTTGTTCACATAGGAAATCATTTCAGTGCTTCTTGCTCACCTCCTTTGGTGAAGCCTGAGTCCATTTAGGGTATGTCGCCATGACACTCTCTAGCCTGCCTCTGCATGCCGTCCCCTATAGTGTCAGGGTCAATTATTGCATGTTTTAGATGCTATCTAGCCTCATTCGGTCACTTTGTCATGGCCATGCTGTTGCCCATAATTTTGGCATAATGGTGCAATTAAGCAGCCTCAGAGGCATCCATGCATGCTGCCCCTGCTGTTTCCTGTCCATTTCCGTGGTGTTTCCATCCTTTTCTGAGGTTCCCAGGTGTTTGGCCAAGCTTCCCTGTGCAGAGCCTTGGTCCCCTTGAAAAATGGGGCTCTTTATTCGAGATGAGCACTCGAGCATCGGGAAAAGTTCGTCTCGAATAATGAGTACCCGAGCATTTTAGTGCTCGCTCATCTCTACTTACAGTATCTTACTTTCAATATGGAGGTATTTACTTGCAATATGGAGGTGCCATCTGTTTTGTACATCAGTGTATCTCACATGTTCCAATCCCCCTAGCCTTATCCTAAATAGCTTAGTAACCTCTCTGGAATGTATAAGGTTCAAAGGAAGACAAGCTGGAGAGTGTAATTTACTCTGTGAGGTAAACAAGCTTATAAAGCTTTCACAGACCTGGTGGCACTGGAGCTGCCTCCACTTTTTACACAAAAAGCTGTATAAACCCTATTGCTTATACAATCAATATGCCAGTTATAGTTAATCCCAGACCAAATCCAAATCAATTTCTGGGATCAGGGCAGCTTGGCAAATGCATACCTAGGTTTTAGTTTGTTTTGGCGTTCTTGAAAAAGGTGATATACAGAACTCTCAATGGGAGAATGGTAAGTGGAACATATCTGGTCTCAAATAAATCCAGAGATGCAGACTGGTATGATAAAACCTGAACCCTGTCCTATGACTTCCCATTGAGAACTAGAACTCATCCAAGGTCCTGGATCTGATCAAAGGAGAGATGTTCCTTAGAGATACCTAGGGGGTGTCAATGGGTGGGGCTACAGCTAATTTAAGCAAATCACCCCTTCTACAGATCATCTTTGGCCGGGGAATTTTTTACCATCACATCAAAAGCAAGAAGGATCTTCAAGTCTGGACTAACCACTTCCCAGTTAGTCTAGCACAAGGTAAAGGGCCCAGTGAATTGCTTATACATGTAGTGCTCTTCTTGTACTCTGTTAACAGTATATATCTCTACTTTAACTTATATAAACTTGCTACAAACCGGGATATACCAAATGAGCAATTGGTGGCAATCTACTGTACTGATAAGTCACTGTTTCACTGAGGCTTTTGAAAGGGGACTTTCAGCTATTTAGCGTTGTGGGTGAGTGTTATGCCATACCGGAGGTTGTGAGGACAACTCTAACTTACTTCCTGCACTTCCTAACAAGTGTGTTCAAGAGTGTCTATAAAAAACTATAATTAATTGACCTTGCATACTCGTCGGAGGTCCAGAACATCACACCTTCCTTTCACTATCACAGCAAAAATGTTGCAATATTGGGCAGAAGTGTCAGAAGAAAAAAGGGTGTATTGAGCAGTAGTTACCAATCTTAGAGTGATTGGCTTGGTCTCCTATAATCTCAAGTCACATCTGAGGGTGAAAGATAGCAACCTAACATTTGTGGCTGATGAAGGTGTTGTTGCCATTAGAGACAAGCTGTGACCTTGCTACCATCACTAGGAAAGGAGGATGGTAACACGCAGATCAGCCAGGTGGGACAGCTGGGGTCAAAGGTGCCCAGGAGTGTATGGAGCGTAACCATCAAGTGATCTCCCTTTAGCCAGGATCCCTTCAGTAGCAGACAGGGCTCCTCCTCTTCAGAAAGCATAAGCTGTGCTTCAGTCCTTTAAACTGTTGGTCCTGACCCTACTACTACTTCTCCTCATTATTTCTGATCCCACCAAGTAATCAAGGTGGCTATTGCAAGAAAAAAATAGCTGCTGGTCCTGCAGCCTGTCATTACATTAGCTTATAGGTGAGGTGTCCACATGGTGAAATTCAACCCTCCACATGTTGAAGAGGTTATAGAAACAGAGGGAAGCCTTAAAGGAAACCTGTAATCAGGTTGTATAAAGTCAGGGAGACTGAGAGTTTAACACTGAAGTTTAGCTCTCTCTGCATCTTAACACCTGCTCACATTTGACTGACATCATGCGTTAAACTTCAAGAGATTTCATCAGTGATGCCCCTGGACGCAGGACCATAATAACAGTGAAGGGGACGTTTTAAGGCAGGAAAGCTTGACTTCAGTGTTAAAGTCTCTGTCTTCTTGACTTAATAAAACCAATTTATATCTCACTTCAAAGCTGATTCTCTAGATCAGTGATTTTCAACCTTTTTTGAGCCGCGGCACACTTTTTATACTTGGGGCACACCACCAACCAAAATAGCACAAAATGACACTAAAACAGTCATATTATACACATAGTTAATAATATAGATTCTAAATTTATTTTACTCACTCAGTGTGAAACCTGGGCCTGTTTCGATAAACACAAAAGGGATATTCTGGCAGGAATGGTGGAAAGACGCACACGAAGCTCTTCCTCAACCGTTCTCAGTTTCTCCCTGTTTTTAGTATATGGCGCTGAATATTATGTGGCTCATATACTGAAAAATAAAGGGGTACAATGAGAAGTACTATGGCCATGAGGCCAGAGTACAAGTGCCAGCTCATATACTCATCATATGAGCTGGTACTTGTAGTACTCCAGCCTCATGACTATAGTATTTCTCATTTTACATTTCTCATTGTTATATGCAGTATACTGCTGGAGTGCCAACAGTTCATATACTAAGGCAAAAGCTCATATAGTTAGCATTATTGGTGGGCATTACCTTGGCGGTGGGCAAATGCAAGAGTCTCTCTCCTCTCAGGACGATGCGCCGGCCTCGGTGACATCATTTTGTTGTGTGAGGTTCAAAGCTTGTGCATGTGCTATTGTACACATCTCCTACATTGTAAGATGCCGTGACTGCGCATTGCTGGGAAACAAAAAACAGGGGGCACCATAGGTTGGAGAACTTTCCCCGCGGCACACCCGACCATGTGTCACGGCACACTGGTTGAAAATCACTGCTCTAGATGATGCCACCACAGCAGGCCATGAAAGAAACAACACCTGCTTAGCTGCTTGACAACATACTAGTAGTGGTTTATTAAGCTCATTTCTGATGACAGGTTCCCTTTAACTAATTTCTTGAAGAGCGCAACTTCCCTGTGTAACTTTGATGTTAACCTTTGCAGATTATATTTGACTCCTGTCAAATGAGAACTTGAATTCATAGGTATTTGAAAAAGAAATGTGTGTTTTAAATGGGTGTTTTATCAGCCCAAGCATCTAGAGAGGAGCCAGAGGAGATGGAGAACAATGGCAAAGACCAAGCAGATGGCCACAATAAACCCTGGCAATATGCTGAGGAGCAGGTGGTAAGAATACCCCTGACTCCCTGATGGAAATAGCCAGACGCATGCTGGCTGGCTAGTGTAGTGACAGCAGCATAGTAACTACAGATGGGTGAATCGATTCGAACGATATGGAATTTGTTTAGAATTTCAGGAAAACTTCGGTTTGGAATGAATCTGAAGTTTACGGTGATTCGTGGGAACAATTTTTTTTCCCCTTTATTAGCAAAATAGCCACAAACACAACATGTTACATGGGGCAGAGAACTCTGGGAAGAAGAAAAGAACACCCTCAATCTTATGTACAGACATGTAAGCCAATCAGCGACCGGCAGGCTTATGTGATGTCACAGCCCTATAAAACAGATGCCCATTTGCAATTTCATCATTTCACAATGCATGTGCTGTCTCTAGCATCTAGCTGCTTGTACTCGGTAGCTAATGGAGTGATTTTTGCTCCAGGGTGTCCGTTTTGGGGGATCTGTATACCCCAAATTTCACATTTTTTTTGTTGCTAAAGTTGATATCAAGAAATCTGTGTCAAATCCACATAGTTGCTGGAGTGATTTTTTTCTCAAAGTCCAGGGTGTCAGTTTTTGGGGTTCTGTATTCCCCAAATTGCAGTTCTTTTTTTGTTCCTAAAGTTGATATCAAGAAATGCGTGTCAAATCAACATAGTTGATTCGCCAATATGTCAGACAGAGAGGTTGCAGGTGGAGCAAGCACAGCACATTAAGGGGACATCGCAGCAGGGGTGACTCTGTGGGGCCAGAACTGCCAGTGTCATCTAGCGGCAGTGTGTTGGACAGCACTCTAACACCCCAGTTAGAGGATCCCCTGAACTACTGGGCAGCCAAACTTGATGTGTGGCCACAACTTGCAGAGTTTGCAGTAGAGAAGCTGTCCTGCCCGGCTAGTAGTGTGGCATTAGAGCTGGCGTTTAGTGCAGCGGGGACCATTATTACCCCAAGGAGAACCCGCTTGTCCAGCCGTAATGTGGAGAGACTGACCTTTGTCAAGATGAATCAGGCTTGGACCGGCCAGGATTCAACCCACCAATGCCTTATGCATCAGATTAGATCAGCCATGATGCCTCACGTTGAGAAATGAGTTTGGATTCTAACTACCTGACTCAGCCACTATTATGATGCTGCCACCCACCTGATGCCACACATCTGCTGCCAGTTGCTCCATCTGCCTACCACCATCTTTTCCAGGGACTGGTAGGGACTCTGTCATTGTGCCACTTTCTGACCTCTACATTTATCTGCGTTTAACAGAACAGGTTCTGTAGTAATCTATGGAATCATCTGATGTCAGTGCAAAAAGAGTGCACTCTTTGATGTTATAGTGAGATCCAAGCCCTCAGGCGAGTCCTTTCCAGATGGCACAGACGTTACCATGTCAGGATGCATTCCCGCTTCACTTATTTGGTCAAGTTGGCCCCTCTAAGTGCCCATGGAATTGAAGAGTGGAGCAATTCTAAGAGCGGTGGCTGTCAAGTGCGTGTCATACTAAAACACAGCATTGTTTGAAGACCAAATCACGATCCCTATGCGGGGTCGGGTCTAATCAAATTTTGTCGGAAAATTTGGCAAACACGAATCGAATTTTTGAAAAATTTGCCCATCCCTAATAGTAACCAGTCGGCAGAGGGACAACTGCTCAATTGCCTATGTTTTTTCCCTACCTCTACAGAGGGAGAAAAAAATAAATTACTATCAAGACATACTTTGTTAGTGGCTGCCTGTATTAGCCATCACCTAGCCACATGCAGTGAGCTCATGTCCCTGTCCCCACAGCTGAAGGTGGGGAAAAGGTTTTGCTATCATCAGCACCATCAGCAAGCTGCAGCTTCAGCCTCCAGAAACTGATGAGCACTGGGGGATGGGGGAAACCGGTCAGCAGCAGAATGACATGTAGAAGAACCTGACACAGCAGGTTTTGGCCTACTTGGAATTCCCCTATATAATTGTGCTGCTACCCATCTGATGACAACAGATTGTCATTCTTGCAGTACACATAGACTGTTACTTCTTATTATGTGCTGTTAATTGTGTTAAGCTGCTGCCAACAACTCAACAATTGCCACTTTGACAGGGCCAGTACTCCATGGAACATTGCCCTAAGCAATGCCCTAAAGTTTTTCATTTGTAGATGACATGTGGTAAGAGTTCTCTTTGCAGAGTCTTTGCCAATTAAGGCAGCCTTGTAGGGGTGTGGAAACTTATAGCCATGGATGTACCACTAGGAGATTCTGGGAAGTATACAAACACATTCTACTTGTAGGATGCTACAAGGAAAAGAATGCCTCTTTTTACTACATTGTAAGGCAGCCCCCCTAACATTGAGCATGACTTTCAAGAAGTCTAATAACATGATGTGGGATTAAAGCCAAACCAGTAAATGTATTCCAGAAGAAACATGTTCCCAACTGTAGACGGCACTGTTTCATCAACTGTAGACGGCACTGTTTGTGCCTCTTTAGTACAGCATAAGGAACTGTTTTTGCTGAGCAAGAGGCTATTGACTAGGGTCAGGAAGTAAGATTTCTCCTTACCGTAAAATGACATGTCGTAGTTACTACTGTAGCTAGATTTCTTTGTGTGATATAGGCCGAAGATGGGGCATTTCAAGCAGTTATCAAGCTTTAAAAATTGCTTCATGACATGTATGGATCACTATCCAGGTTTTTGGATTGAAATACCTCTTCTGCACCCTTTATCAAACAGCCATAACACTTGACCAACTTGTGATATGGCATTTTGGGTCCAGTATCTTTATTTTTTTGGCTTGAAATACCCCTTTTATTTCTATATCACACATCAATTAAATTTTGCACTTGGGGTCACCTCACCGTTCAAAATCAGCTTAAAATGCCCCATAAGAGAAAATTTTATTTGATACAGTTTACCTTTTGATGTTGAAGCAATGGGAGTCAAACAATGATGTATATTTTTTCGTAGAGTTGAAGCAGCTGAACAGACAGGGGTATTTCCACTTCAGCAAATGTGTGAATAGATACTATACTTGATAACTTACACATGTCTGATGCCATTTTGGGGTCAGTTATTATTTGTTTGAGATGAAATACCTCTGCCTACCTGGCAAAATCTATACTTGATTGCTTGAACTTGCCTGATGCCATTTTGGGACCGGTTTTGAGATTTCTTTGGGTTGACATAACTCCTTATGTGACCTGTATTCCATAGCCTTAAAATTCAACAGGGTGAGGTCACCTTCCTCTAAAAATCTTAAATCTACACCTGGTGAAAACTCTACCTGATACCTTGCTCTTGCACTGATGCCAAATTGGGAACAGAAGCGAGATTTCTTTGGGCTGTAATTCTAATAGACATAGACAATTCTGCATAACATTTCGACACATTGAGGGACATTTATAATGCCTTATCCACCTGTTTTCTTGCAAACAAGGCATGAAAAAAGTCACAATTCTTGCATGCCCAAGAATTTGCTACTTTTTGTCCGTTTCCCGACTTTGATCAAAAGTGGGTGTGATGATGCGGGGAGAGGAGTGGCCCGGGACGTGGACATCCCGGCCTCCCATGTTAAAGCTGTTGTGGATAGTAACATCAGTTTATATTAAGTGGTCATCTAATTAATTTACAGCACCCACCTAATTTATGTATATCATCCACTCATTTTAATACAACATTTTGTACTTGTACTTGTAGTGTACATAGAGCACTGGAACCTCATCATCCCTCATTAATTAATTTTATTATATCAGGCACCTCTTATTAATCCATCTGCAGAACAATTAGCAACCTAACCTCATTAACCCTTTCTTTCACAAGATAAGATCCACAGACCCATTGTGAGGCCATATGTAGGAATAGTGGACCCTGGGTTCCATTGCAATTCTAGGCCTCATATTGCTGTAGTGTGTCAGCAGTTCCTGCATGATGAAGGTAATGATGCTATGGACTTGCCTGCTCCTTCCCCAACTCTGAATCCAAAAGAGCACTTGTGGGACATCATAGCTCATTCCACTGATGCATTAATCTAGGTCTGAATGGAGGTCTGGATCATCATTTTGAATGCACAGTTAAAGGCATAAAAAACAAAGCCCATCAGAAAATTACACTTTTTTTGCCGAATGCAACTGTCAAGATTCGGGATCAGTGGATCCTCTGGACCACCACGGGAGGTGGTACTAGCCAACACCTGGGAACAGAATCTAAGTGGCACCTGGTCTTCACCATAGCCCGCCGCAAAGCGGGATGGTCTTGCTGCAGCGGGGTACCACCAGGTCGTTCCACAGGTGTGACTAGCTCGCAGTGCCAGCCGAAGTCGAAGTACCTTTGCAGGATCAGGGAAGGCTCAGGATCAGGGAAGGCGACAAAGATGCGAAGTCAAGTCCAATCCGGGGTCACCAACGGGAGGTCCAGGCATATGGGAACGGGAACACAGAAACAGGAACAAAGGAACATGGGACACAGGAACACAGGAACTCAGGAGCAGGAAGACACAGGAACGTGGGAATATCACCGGAGAGCTTTCTCTGAGGCGTAGGCACAAAGATCCGACAGGGTGAGATGGGAGAGGCAGGTTTAAATAACCTTCTGGGAAAATGGCCAGTGGCAGTTAATGGTGCACTGGCCCTTTAAATTTCCTGAAGCCGGCACGTGTGTCCCCGTCCCCACAGAGCGAGGACGGGAATCAGGAGTGGGGACAGGTAACACGTGCCAGCCCTGCGCCCGCTGGCATCAAGGATCACGGGTGAGCCCGCGACCCATGATATGACAGTACCCCATTCTTTGGCCTCCCCATCTTATAGGGCTTGAGAAATCTCTGCAGGAGATCACGGTCCAGGATATTGTCCTCGGGCTCCCAAGATCTCTCCTACAACTCAAACCCTTTCCAGTCAACCAAGAAGAACCGCTTACTCCTCCCCTATGGAGTAATTCCTCTCTATGGGAGAAAAGGTTTTACAAAAGAATCCGCATGTGAGTGTTCAGCCCCTAGGCCCTTTCTGGGCACCTACAGAAGATGTATCCACCTCCAGAACAAAAGGCTTCTCCGTGTCGAGTCTAGAGAGAACAGGAGCCGTGGCAAAGGCGGACTTTAACTTTGAGAAGGCTTCTTCAGCCACCAAAGGCCAGAGGCATGGATTAGCGCCCTTCTTGGTGAGCGCCACAATGGGAGAGACCAGACTAGAGAAATGTGGGATATACTGTCGGTAATATTTCGCGAAGCCCAGGAACCTCTGAATGGCTCCTAGACCTTCTGGACGCGGCCACTTCGGAACTGCCGACAGTTTTGCTGGATCCATCTCGAGACCTTTTTCAGAGATTATGTAACCGAGGAAAGGTAGGCTTTGTTGGTGGAACAGACACTTCTTGAGCTTGGCATAGAGACGATTAGCCTGTAAGAACTTGTTGCACGTGAGACTGGTGGGACTCAGGGAGAAGACCAAAATGTCAGGGAGAAGACCAAAATGTTGTCCAAGTAGACCACGACACACGTATACAGCAAATCTCGAAAGATGTCATTGACGAATTCCTGGAAGACAGCTGGAGCATTACAAAGTCCAAATGGCATCACAAGAAATTCGAAATGTCCATCTCGGGTGTTAAATGCTGCCTTTCATTCATCACCCTTGTGGATCTGGATGAGGTTGTAGGCCCCACACAGGTCCAGCTTGGAGAAAATCCTGGAACCGTGCAAGCGGTCATCCTTCTTGGTAACAAAGATCAATCCTGGTCTTCCGTATGAAACCTCTTTGCAGGTTCTCCTTGATATTCTCTGACATGCCTGTGGTCTCGGCAGTGGAGAGCAGGTACACCTGACCTCGGGGAGAAGAGGTACCTGGCAACAAATCAATAGGGCAGTCGTAGGGACAGTGAGGCAGCAATGTCTCTGCCTACTTCTTGGAGAACAAGTCAGTGAAGTCCCGGTAGGCCTTCCAAGGGCTTGGGAGACAAGGAGGAGACCAAAATGGGTACTGGAAGAGGCGCCACCATACAGTGGGACTGGCACTCTGGAACCCAATGAAGAATTTCACCTGTCATCCAGTTGAGTACTGGTGCATGGAGCTGCAGCCACGAAAGGCCCAGCTGGAGGGACGAGGTAGAGCGAGGAGCAGTTCCAGACCAGTGCGGTTCCAGACCAGATAAGAGAGGATTTGTCCGCTGATCGAGGAGATGACCAAAGGCTTCTCAAGAAGGACCACAGGGTTGTGGTGCGGGGAGACCAGAGCAGCATCCACAAAGTTCCCTGCAGAACCGGAGTCCAAGAAAGCCGGGAGCACGTCAATCCAAGTCGCCAAGTACGGAACTGGACAGTCGCCTTAGCGCAGGTTCAACAATGCAGTCTTGGCAGAACAGGCCTGTGCAGGTTCTTCGAACAAGGACTGGAATACTGCCAGAAAGGCCGTGACCAGGTTGTCTCTGTCCTAAAGAGGAGTAGCCCTGGCCAGGGCCTTCCCGGAGAGGACACTGATGATAAACGCTACCTTGGAATGTTCCGTAACAAATTGAGATGGCATTAGCTAAATGTGCAGGGAACACTGGGTAATGAAGCCCCTGCACAGCTTGATTTCTTCATCATATTTATCAGGCATAGACAGTAGAAGCCTAGGTTTAGCATCAGGAAGACAAGTTGCAGTAACAGTCTCAGTATCCTGATGCTGAAGCTGAGTGGCTAGCAACTGTTGCAGCATGTCAGTGACTTGTCCCAGCTGTTCACCTTGTGCGGCAATCTGCCAGGACTGCTGGGCCATGATAGTGGTAAGAATGGACCGAATAGGTAGCGGAACCTTGGAGGGATCCATGGCCGGATCTTACTGTCAGGATTCGGGATCAGTGGATCCTCTGGACTACGGCGGGAGGTGATACTGGCCGGCACCTGGGACCGGAATGTAAGTGTCACCTGCTCTTCACCAGAGCCTGCCGTAAAGTGGGTTGATAGTTCTGCGGCGGTGTACCACCAGGTCGTTCCAGAGGTGCGACTAGCCCGTGGTGGCAGCTGAGGTTGAGGTACCTTAGCAGAAGACAGTCTTGTGGTAAGGTTCAGGGTCAGGAAAACATAGAGACTGGTGGGGATGGAGATATTTATGCATTTCTTAGTGTCACAGGTACTCCTGCGACCCATGTCCCGGGTCGCCGGCGCTCCTGTGTGCATCCCTGTGCCCCCTTTCACCAGCAGCAGGTTCACTTACCTTGTTGTGCTCCAGCAACGGTCTCCTTGATCTAGTGCATGCATCCCCACCTCCTAGGGCACGTGCACGTTGGCCTTTCGAGATTTAAAGGGCCAGTGCACCGCTAATTGGCACTGGCCACCTGGCGGTCAATCAATGGCCAGCCTTTTCCCTTATGCCCTGTCGGATCTTTGTGCCTCATGCCTCTGAGTAAGCTTTGTTCCTGATCCCCTTTGCTTGTGTTGTGAATTCCTGTTGTGAACCCGGTTCCATCCCTGACTACGCTCCTTTGCTGCCTGCCCTGACCTTCTGCTTTGCTTTTGACGTTGATCCTGTGCTGCCTGCCTCGGCCGCTTGCCTGTCCCCGACCATAGTTCTGCCTCACGACTCTCCACTAAAAGTGCTATTTCCGTGTATAATGCTGCGTGCATCGATTCTCTAAGATTGCGTGCCAGAAATCACCAATCTGTCGCTTCCCCGCACTGGCCAGACAGAGTTCACCATCTTTTTTGTGGTGTACATAGGGCGTGTGACACAATTTGCAAGTTAAATAGGGTGCCCGGTCCGAATCAGTCTAACAACACTCCCCCTAATTTGTGTCGCATTATGGCCAACGGAGCTGTGCAGTAGTAGGGTCCTGTGTGACTCAATAGCGGCACAGACACTTCTTAAATACCTGTGCAACCCGTTTTAGCCTAGAAGAACTTGCACAGTCCGACAAAAGTGCGGCGCAAAGCCGTTAGTAAATGAGACCTGTTAGGGCCCCACGGCCCCACTTTAGTCGGATTTTCTGACATTTTCGGGGATTGCACGTCTGTGACAGGTATTTAGCAGGGGATTGTGTCGCACGAAAGCGGATTTTTCCGCAGGTGCGCTGACTTTCATGCAACAGAAATCGGGGGCAGCCATTGGATAATCCAACTGATTCGGACTGAGCGCAGGATTTCACTTTCAAAATTGTGTTGCAATCCAATGCACTTACATACACGAGGAAGAAGAAGGTGAACTCTGGTGGACCTGAGCGGGGAAGCAACACATGCACACATCGGGCGCATGATCTTAGTGAATCGCGACACAGTGCATTCTCGTCGGACAATGCACTTTCCCCTCCCCTCTCCTCCCCCTGCTCATGTCTGTGTGTAATGTATAGTAATGCATTGCTGGTGTCTGTGCTGTATCTGCTGACATGCTCCCCTCCTAATACACAGAGACACAGGCATCAGCTACACAAGTACCTGACATGTTCTGCTATAACATGGCTGCCTGGAGCTGTTGTATCTCTCCCATACACACACAGACTGCAGGGGGCGCCAGCTCCAGGAAGCACATCATTATACAGCCTCACATCATTATACAGGCTGTCAGTCATGCACTGGGGGTGAAGCTGTGCCTCCCACTCATGAATAAGCTGGACAGCTTGAATATGCTAATGACTAGAGATGAGCGAGCACTAAAATGCTCGGGTGCTCGTTATTCGAGACGAACTTTTCCTGATGCTCGAGTGCTCGTCTCGAATAACGAGCCCCATTGAAGTCGTCAATGGGAGACTCGAGCATTTTTCAAAGGGACCATAGTTCGGGAATAAAATGTGTTATTTAATTGAAAAAGAATGTCTTCTGATAAGTTAGCAGATGTATGGAAACATCTACAATCTATTCTTCACTGTTCCGCACGTATATTATCTCCCGACAAGTTAGCAGATGTGAAGAACAGTGAAGAATAGAATAAAAAGAGTGAACACAGGATCATTTAAGTGAAAAACACAGTGAAGAACACAGTGAAGAATAGATTGCAGATGTTCGGCACATCTGCTTACTTGTCGGGAGATACGCTGTCCCGGGAAGTCTCCCCGATGTCTCTGTGCTGCTGTGCCCCCATGTCTCCGTGCTGCTGTGCCCCCGATGTCTCCGTGCTGCTGTGCCCCCGATGTCTCCGTGCTGCTGTGCCCACGATGTCTCCGTGCTGCTGTGCCAATGATGTCTCCGTGCTGCTGTGCCCACGATGTCTCCGTGCTGCTGTGCCCACGATGTCTCCGTGCTGCTGTGCCCCCGATGTCTCCGTGCTGCTGCTCCCCGGTGTCTCCGTGCTGCTGTTCCCCCGATGTCTCTGTGCTGCTTCCCGGTGTCTCTGTCCTGCTCACTGTGTTCTTCAATGTGTTCTTCACACATATATATTGTTCTTCACATACTATTTTGTTTGCACCGTTCCGCGCGTATCTCCCGACAAGTAAGCAGATGTGCCGAACATCTGTAATCTATTCTTCACTGTGTTCTTCACTGTCTTTTTCACTTAAATGATCCTATGTTCACTGTTTTTATTCTATTCTTCACTGTTCTTCACTGTGTTTTTTTAATTAAATGCTCGATCTCGAGCAGGGGAAATACTCGTCCGAGCAACGAGCCTTTTCGTGTACCTTAATACTCGAACGAGCATCAAGCTCGGACGAGTATACTCGCTCATCTCTACTAATGACACATTGGACATCTCACAGGTCATTTGCATGCAGCTTTAGGATCTCATTGCTTAAGTTTACAGGTATGTAGAGGGACAATGAAGGGAGAGGGGCAATGCTTTCTAATGGCAGTTTATGAAAATATATTTAGTTTAGGGGGTTATTTTGCCTGACGGGTTCTCTTTAAACAACATAACAAAACCAAGAAATGATGATGATGATGAAACAATAGCAGAGCAGTTGTGTGTAGACCCCCTCCCCCAAAAGCAGTGGCAGAATTTTTCTCATGTGTTAAAAGACATTAAGACTATGTGAGACTATGCATTCAGTCCATTCATACATTCTGGGGACAGATGTACGGAATATGCAGATACTACGTGAATGAAGGACGAGAAACAGAATGAAAATTATTTGTGACCTATGAAATCGCTAATGTCACTTTCTTCTCAATGAAAACGAGACTGAGAAATTGTATCACCTCAGTAGTGGAATCATAGATTACAACCGTACTAGCCAAGACAGTCACCATGGTAACTGATCTGTTACCTAGCAACATTTCCTGTTTGTGTGAGTGGGAATTCCTGCTTTGATCGTGGCATAGTAATTCATTTTGGTCAATTAACTTTGTTCATTGCTTCTAGTACTAGCCAACAGTAGAAAATTCATAACAGGTAGGACTGTGTGTAAAGCCGTGCGAGAGGTTATTTTTGTTTCTCAAGCCTCATGAACATGATGGGACAGAACCTGGATGTAGTACATGGCCAGAGGCAGAAGAGGGGGAGCGCTCATCACCCTACCCCTCTCCAAAGGATCCGGGTGGCCAGGAGTGTCCTACCCCTTTGCAGCGTGACCAGGTCACAGGTGCCAAGTGGTGTGGCCACAATGGGCACAATTACAGTCTTGTGCATGAGGCCTTACATGAAGTTTCCAGAATAAATATTCTGTATATTTATGACCTATCCTAAGGCTGGTCCTCGGTGCAAGTTTGGTGGAGAACCAACATTGGCACAACCACAGAACCATGGTTTACAGAAGACAACAAAGAGAGAGTAGAACAAGAAGCAGACAGTTTAGTTCCCATTGATATGTATGGGAGCTAAACTACAGTAACTACCGTTAGGTTCGAACCTCACCAAACTGATATTGAGGACCTATTCAATTGATATGCAATTAATATTTATAAGTAAACCCATCTTTGAAATGGTTATTATTCAAATAAGCTTTATATTTGGGTATAAATTATACTTAACTCTATATGGTGAAGGCATAAAATTAAAATGTAACTTTTATTAATAATATATTAAAAGAGTAAAATGTGTACTTTCAACCACCAAACTTGTCTCACTGATCTCTATGTATCAATATTATACATGTAGAGTGCAGGGGACCTACATAGATAGTTATGCCATAATGTATTAGTTATAACATATGGTGACTCTGCTTGTCTACACCAGTGCACGTTAAGAAAAGGCATTGATCTCACCCATCTTCTCGTCACAGTAGGGGAGGTAGGGATGATCCGTCACGGGCACTTCCAGGTCTGGATGAGGACAATTGCACTGCCCCTAGTCAGCCCTATAATATAGGATCTCCCTCAGTTCCCAGAGTTGCTCCCGCCCTAACAAGGACGGTCCCAAACTATCTCTATAGGTAAAAGTGACCCTACTTTACCCTATGTGTTCAAAATCCAGTCTTCCCGACGCGTTTCCAGTGCCACTCCTTGTGGAACTTTCATCAGGGGAATAGCAGTAATGACGAATGATACATGAAAGAAAAAATGATGAATGGCTGTAGGTCCGACAACAATGGTCAGTGGTGGTGGGTAACACAGTGGTGCACTCCACTTCTGTGAACCCCTTAGCCGGGATAAAGAGGCTTCAGGCAGCACGAGTAACAAAGACTGCTATATGTGAGTTTGTTTATATTTGGGTATAAGGTTTAAGCTCTCTAAATACTAAATTACTGCCATGTCCTGTTTTGCTTTATTCACTATTCACACTAGTGGAATATGGTTTATTACATGATAGCATTATAATAATTTTTTTTTATTTGACACACCATTATAGATTAAGATAGAGCCCTCTGATTTAGGCTCCCTGCACACAAATTTGTGCTTTCATAGGCTGGGTCACGTGGACCATTGTTTGTGACCCACGTGTCATCGATTGTGGGCTCCTCTCACAGGCCAATGACAATACAGATGGTCCCGTACTTAACAACACCCGACTTACAGAAAACACCTAGTTACAAACGGACCTCTGGATTTTGGCAACTTACTGTACTTTAACCCTTGGCTACAATAAACAGCTATAGCAGTTATCAAAGGTGTATGTAATTAAAAATTATTGTTAATCTTGGTTCTTATGAAAACCCAACATTTTTAAAATCTAATTGTCAGAAAGACCAAAAAAAGAAATTTGGCTGGGGTAACAATTATAAAATATACAGTTCCAACTTTCATACAAATTCAACTTAAGAAAAAAACCTACAGAACCTATGTAGAAAAAGACGGCTCAGACAGCAAACTTACTCAGAAGGTCCTGCCCTATGATTTGCGGCCTTGGCCATGTTTGATAGCTGCTGAATCAATGACTAGCACACGACCAAAAAGTACATTCGTGTGAATGGAGACTTAGATATTGATTTTTTTTATTAATGTAGCTTGGCAGATTTAAATTCATTCATTTATTTTATATGTTGTTTAATATTTCTAGGTCCTTTTCTACCTTCTGGAATTTGAGAATAGGCCATTATTAACTACAATAGACATGTTCTTATGGTAGACCTAAACAATACACATTTTTTATCTTGAGATAATGTTTCCTACTGCTACACTATTACAGAATACTTTACTTCTATAATTTGAAAATATTTTTTTCTTAATGAAATGGGAAATATGAATTCAGCTTTCACTGTATTTGGAGAATGCATCTAAATACTTAGTTTATTAGCAATCAAGATAGGATGAGCAGACTTGAAGTTTCCATTTGGGTGCAGGTGCGTCCTGCGGACATATTGGGGCAGATTTACTTACTACAGCCATGGCTAGTAGTTATGGACGTCAATTTGCCAGATTGGCTGTTCGGCTGCCAAACCAACAATGTGTCAGGGTCAGGAAGGATGCACCGTAACCCTAAATGCAAACGTCAAGTCCACTCATCTCTACTAGTCAGATCTTCTGATGGAACTTCTTTATTAAATTCTAGTTTTTTTCCACTGTGGAAGGGCCATTTTAACATATTGCAGAGCCTAGTGCAGCTTATACAAAAGTGGGCCCTTAATTTATACTGAGGGAAACCCCTATATACAAGATAAGAGTAGCAGTACTGTGATGCCCCCAGTCCATGCATACAGGAAAGGAGTAGTCATGCTGTGATGTCCCTATATATACAGTATAAGAAAAACACTACTAAAATACTAAAAATACAATTATAGGATAAGAATACTATTCATGTGCTGGGCCCATATATACAGCATAGGAGTAGCTGTACCACACAGTGCAGATACAGGATTGGAGTAGTAGTACTGTACTATGCCCATATATACAGTATAAGTGTAGGTATACCGTGTAGCACCAATACAGGGCAGGAGAAGTGCATTAGTAATGTGCTGTTCCCACATATACAGGATAGATGTATGTGTACTATTCAGTGCAGATACAGAACAGGATTAGTAGTACTGTGCTGTACTCATATATACAGGATTGGAGTAGTAGTAATGTGCTGTACTCATATATACAGGATTGGAGTAGTAGTAATGTGCTGTACTCATATATACAGGATTGGAGTAGTAGTAATGTGCTGTACTCATATATACAGGATTGGAGTAGTAGTAATGTGCTGTTCCCACATGTAAAGAATAAATGTAGGTATACTATGAAGTGCAGATACAGGACAGGAGAAGAGTAGTAGTACTTTGCTGTACTCATATATACAGGATTAGAGTAGTAGTAGTAATGTGCTGTACACATATATACAGGATTGGAGTAGTAGTATTGTGCAGTGCTCATATATACAGGATTGGAGTAGTAGTACTGTGCTGTACTCATATATACAGGATTGGAGTAGTAGTAATGTGCTGTACTCATATATACAGGATTGGAGTAGTAGTACTGTGCTGTACTCATATATACAGGATTGGAGTAGTAGTACTGTGCTGTACTCATATATACAGGATTGGAGTAGTAGTACTGTGCTGTACTCATATATACAGGATTGGAGTAGTAGTAGTGTGCTGTACTCATATATACAGGATTGGAGTAGTAGTACTGTGCTGTACTCATATAAACAGGATTGGAGTAGTAGTACTGTGCTGTATTCATATATACAAGATTCTACAGGATCTATTTATCTATCTAAAAAAAACTAAGGCAGAAAAATGCTTCATGTAGAAGCTGAAATGTTGCTATGTGTGAAATAAATCCACTTGTTTTTTCATCCACTACATGGAGAGCTGCAGAATTCTTTGTATCCATCTTTCTATGTGTTTGGGGTGTGTCTATACTAAGTCAGACACTGTTTTAATATGTCTTACTATGTAGGTTTTGTTCATTATTTCTTGAATATGGTGTAAGTACTGAAAGATAAAATAATAAAGAAGGATTATGTGGCATGGTCATGAGCAGGGAGTTTAGAAAAACCTATAAAAAAATGAAAAAAATAGGTGCTGCATGCACACGAAATCCTGTACTCCTCCACAGCGCCTCTGCTGGTCCCCACTGGTACTGCAGCAAGGGTGTCACATGTATCAGCCAATCACTGGCCTCACTGGTTGTATACTGTATATATAGGAATTGCCAATTCAACCACAAATCTTCTGCTGTGGTCACATGTTGTGTACTATGTGTCATCTCTGCAGGCCGGCCAGAGACCCCCTAAGAGATGCTGCTGGAATGACATCATTTTTTGGACATATGCCAGACAACATGGATAAATTAAATGGATTATTGTGAAATTCACTCTGGATATTTGCAGACTGTACTCCCTGTATACAGTATAATGTGTAATTCATATTTAGGGGTGTATATTTCTGGCAACACAGGAACTGTTTGTGGCTAAATATTCCTTGTTACATACAATAACATGGAATGACAAATTTGTGGTTGCCCTGATAGTAAATCCACATGTGTTTGGACATTGGGTTATGTTTCTTACCCTCAATATCTCCTATGTGTTTGTATATCAGTACTTGAATTGCCTCAAGGTTTTGCCAATGTAATCTGCTGGGAGTGAACACAACGCCCTCTGTGGCACAATTAATGAAGTTCTGTATCTGGTAGCACTCTCCCATTAATGCACTGCTGACAATTATAGAAGGTCTCACAAATACTCAAGCAGAACAGTGTCCACATTGAGATGTTCCCATGGTCCTCCTGTCCACCTTAAGGTTGGAAACTAGGGACCCGCAAATCCTTGAGGTGCTCCCTCTCCAGTATGGTTAAACCATAAATGATTTTATATCCTATATTAATAATATGGTGATAATCTTTACTATAGGATGTTATCTATAGGTATTACTATTTGATCCGAAAAAAAGTGTTTTCTAATGCCAGGTAAATGAGGTAAATGAAAGTGTTTGCCACTGCTGGGTGGGATAAATGAGGTGCGCTCATAAAATGATTCAGAATACCATCACCATCGTAGGGTTTGAAAAAAGGATCAAATGATCCTTAGAAAAGAGACTGAATAGACCTATAGATTAAATATGAGTAAATCAGCAGGTATAGATTAACTAGATACCATTAAAGTCTAGTTATAATCTTTACTATTCATGGTATATACGGTTATTATTAAGGTGCTCAAAGTGAAAGTGCCTGTTACTACCAGACAGAACTACTGGGGTAAAAGGTGCCTGTTACTACCAGGCGGAATTACTGAGGTATATAAAAATTTATTCATAATACCGAATTATCAATGTAGAGACTGAGCAATTATTTTTACATATTATACTGCCTGATTTAGTCAATGCTGCAGGGAAAACGCTCTTGTCATCTGCAGTCACTGGGAAATAGGAATTATCTTTATAAGCCTCTAAGTTTACATTTGAGTCTGTTCCAATTCTAGTAGTTTCTACTGAGCCACAACAGTACAAGACCAGTTACCAGAAGTAATTGTATAACCACAGGAACGTGCAAAAAGTATGGACTGCCAGTAGTAATTACAGAGCCACAAATGTAAAAAATTGCAAAATGGATTCCTGATCTGTGTTATTATTTAGGAGGTATGTACTCCTCTCTATTTGCCCCTTGTTTGTCCCCCTTTGTATGTATTATCATCAGCTTTGAAGTGACTTTTCTGATGTTTTGGTCATGGTCATATGTTGGGGAATAATGGCCACGCCCCACCATACATCATCACTGACATCTCAGAATGTGATTGGATAAGAGAGGGGGCCCGCCCGGTAGGTTGGGCATGCATCCCTAATAAATATGAGCAGGCTCAGGGCGCGCCAGGCCTAGTGTCAATGCCACCAATGCTATATGATAATAGTAGCTATGTAGCACCTTTACAGCCAGTGTGACCCCTGTGAAATCTAGGCAGAGAGGAAAGGTGCAGGGTCATCATTTATTAGGGCTCATTGGACCTGGCAATCAGATTAGTGTTAGTGTTAGATTAGAATAGGCCTGGAGTGGAGGCGTAAAATATATTAGGCAGAACCAGCCATAGTGTCACCTAGTCAGGGCTGCACATCATTATACGTGTGTCCAATTTTTTAGCATGAGCTCATATTTTATGAACCACTAATAAAGGTTACATTTGATCATTTTCCCACAAGTGCCTCTACTACACGCGGTGACACGTGTATAATCTGGGAGGGTGTAAGATCTGCTGATAATGAATGTCAATAATGGTAAATGGCTAACCTGCCAGCGAAGCCGGGCACCACCATTTGGAGGAGGATTGTCGCATACCGATGACCTCATCAGAAGCGACGACCCTACATAAAATGGTTTCACGCGCTCGCCTGCAGTAGTTTCGATGCAGTTGGTCATTTTTAGGGTGCGTTTTGGTTGTGTTTTCTTTGCCTTTTGAGACGCATTACAACAGCTGATTTGCCTAATTATATTTGCATTTACAAAACGCAATGTAAATGGGATGTTAACACTTGCATTAACATTGTGTTTACAAAGCATTTTGTAAATGCAAATGTTGACAGTAATGTAATTGGGCAAATCACCTCTCCTCAGCTGTTGTAATGCATTTTAAAACGGAACCAAAACGCACTGTGTAACCGCGCCCTTAAGCTGCATATAAACAGTCATTTCCAGCACTGATCACGGGTAATACTGGATGGGATCCCACGTAATACTGGATGGGATCCCACCTGAACAGGATTTTTAAATTTGGGTTTGCCCGAACCCGACTTTCAACAGATCTGCTTATCCCTAATCCTGCCTTCTAAGAACCATAAACTGTGACAGCTTTTTATTGTGTATCATATATTTTTAACACATTTTGTACATTATAACCCAATTTTTGCATGGCCTCTGTTTTAGCATTTTTGGGAGTGTAAATTGCCATAGAAAAGATAGACCTCAGTCCTGAGTCCTTTCATGCTCGTTATCTGCACGTGAAAAACACATTGAAAATTTGTGTGAAAAACTGAGACACTGAACAAACTCTGACTGAAAACTGATTGAACTCTGATGAAAAATGTCAGTTTTTCACTGACCAAACCCTGATCGCACCCTGATCAGACTCTGATGTGATCTGCAATGCAAGTGTGTGTTTCGCTATATATTTAGCATGTTGTGGCTGTCTTAAAATTTCTACCCGAAGAGCAGATTTTTGGTGATTTCAGTTTTAATGATTTTATGATGATTTATTCACGTGAACATAAGAATAGTATCATAGTATATAAGGCTGGAAGGAGACGCAAGTCCATCAAGTCCAACCTTCAAGAATTAAATAAATGTTTTATCCCCATAACCCGTGATATTTTTTCTCTCCAGAAAGTCATCCAGGCCTCTCTTGAACATGTACATAGAGTCCACCATAACAACCTCCTGCGGCAGAGAGTTCCATAGTCTCACTGCTCTTACAGTAAAGTACCTTTGTCTATGTTGATGGTAGAATCGCCTCTCCTCTAGGCGTAGAGGATGCCCCCTTGTCCTGGTCACAGGCCTAGGTATAAAAAGATCTTTGGAGAGATCCTTGTACTGTCCATTCAGGTATTTGTACATTGTAATGAGGTCTCCCCTCAGTCGTCTTTTTTCTAAACTGAATAATCCCAAATTTTGTAATCTGTCAGTGTATTCTAGTCCCCCCATTCCCCTAATAATCCTGGTTGCTCTCCTCTGCACCCGTTCCAGCTCTACTATATCCTTTTAATACACTGGTGCCCAAAACTGTACACAATATTCCATGTGTGGTCTGACCAGGGATTTGTGGTCTGACCAGGGACTGTACACATGTTCATTTATTACATTTAGGAGGCGTGTAACAAATTATTCTCTGTTTGGGGCACATTGCATAAAAATGTATTTTCATGGTAAACAATCTCATTATTAGAATCATAACTGCATGAAGGCGCCTGTGTCTATGAACTCCTTAATGCAGTTTTAAAAATGGGACAAGTGTTTTCAATGATATATGGTTTTCCAGAAACACCTGGCACGGAAAGGGTTAAGCCAGCATTTACCGAGTAACACCCTTCTGTAAAGAGCACACACTCATGGTGGGTGTACCGGAGAATAGAATAGTCCCCAGGGGGTTACAAATCCTCTATGAATGTAGCAATACAAGCGGCAGTGGATGCAGCGCCTGTCATTGTCACGTTCCTGAAAAGCCTTGCATCTGCATCGCCTGACATGGAGAATGAGGGGACGGGTTTCACCCTTCAGTTCCCCTCTCCTGCCCTTGTCTGTGGGATTTAGCTGACATCTTCTTCAGCCATCGCCATGACACGCTGCTTCTCTCCTCGCTGCCTGCATTTCTCTGGGATCTGATGCAACCATTAGCTAACAGGCTGTGATGTGTGCGGCTCTGGATTGCTGACGTGTAGCTTTCTGCACTGCCAGCACGGAGGGGCTGCTCCACATTGGATTTCTTTGTGTGCTGATCCTGCTGCTGCTGCTGCTATCTGATGCTGGGCTATGGCGGGCGCTGTCCACACCGGGCAGTGCTGAAGGCATCCACCTCCCAGGTGATGAGCCCATGCTAGGCTTCTGCCAGCCCCCGCCCCTGCTGCTGCTGCTGCCATCTCTGAACGGGCCCCATCTCTTCCTGCAGAACAAAGCAATGGATGCAAAAGGAATCCGGCCGCCACCAGCACAGACCCCCGGCTCACCCCCAGCAATGCCTGCTGGCCACACATGGTAACCTGACAGCTGTGGGCACAGAGGGCATAGGATGTGAGGGCAGGGCAGGGTGGGGAGGGGTCGGACTGTTCTCTTCTGTCATGGCTTGTATAGGGCTGTGGTCCAGGGGGCTCCTTGTGTTAGTGGTATTGAGCCTGGTAAGGGGACAGCTTAGGTATTCGGTCAAGGAGGAGGTAAACCATGGGGCATTTGTGGGCAATGTGGTGAGTGACCTAGGTCTGGATGTGAAGCAGATACCCACCAGGGGGTTCAGGATCACTTCTGGTAACAACAAGCAGTATTTTGATGTGAACCTGGGTAATGGGGTCTTATTTGTTAATAGGACTATAGATCGGGAGAGTCTGTGTGGTCCCAGCACCCCCTGTATCATAAGCCTAGGGGTGGTGATAGAGAACCCTGTAGAGGTGCACAATCTGGAGGTGGAGATATTAGACATCAATGACAACGCACCTCAATTCCCTAGAAATGACTACCATCTCGAGATCAGTGAGTCAGCTGTGCCAGGGGCTAGGTTTCCTATTGAGAGCGCACAAGACCCTGACATAGGCACCAACTCCATTCAGTCCTACAAGTTGAGTGACAATGATCATTTTGCACTCGACTTAAAGACTTTCAGTGGTAACAGCAAGCTTATAGAGATTGTGCTGAAGAAATCCCTAGACAGGGAGCAGAAAGCCCTTCACCAGCTGCTGCTCACTGCCATAGATGGAGGAAGCCCAGCCAAGTCCGGCACTGCCCAGATCTCTATACGTGTTATGGACACAAATGACAACACTCCATTTTTTGACAAGTCCACCTACAAAGCCAGCTTGCTTGAGAATTCACCAGCTGGCACCTTAGTAGTTAAGTTAAATGCATCAGATCCTGATGAAGGATCTAATGGTGAAGTGATGTATTCATTCAGCAGTTATACCCCCCAGAAAGTAAGACAGCTATTCAGCATTGAGCCAAAAACTGGGGAAGTGAGGGTAAATGGTGCTTTAGACTATGAGAGGTCCTCATCTTATGAGATTTATATCCAAGCCATTGATAGAGGCCCTGTATCTATGACAGGACACTGTAAGGTGTTGGTTGAGGTGGTTGATGCCAATGACAATGCACCAGAGATAGTGGTGACCTCCAATTATTCTCCAATTTCGGAGAACTCACAAGTAGATACAGTTGTGGCATTAATGAGTGTGACGGATAAGGATTCAGGGATCAATAAGCAGGTTAGTCTTACCATGCAGCCCAACCTACCATTCAAGCTGAGCTCCTTCAAAAACACCTACAAGCTCCTCACTGATGGGAAACTAGATCGTGAAAAGTGCTCTTCTTATAATGTAACAATCACCGCTACAGATTCTGGAGTCCCAGCTCTGTCATCTGAGAAAACTCTGTATGTGCAAGTGTCAGACGTGAATGATAACCCTCCAGTATTTGAGCAGTCCTCCTACTCTGTCTATGTACTGGAAAACAATGCTCCAGGAGTTTCACTTTTCTCTGTAAAAGCCATGGATCCAGATGCCAATGAGAATGCATTTGTATCGTATTTACTCCTCCAAAGTGAGGGCGTGCCTGTTTCCTCTTATGTTTCCATTAAGTCAGATAATGGTACTATTTATGCCGTTCAGTCATTTGACTATGAAAAACTTCGAGAATTTCGCTTTGTTGTCCAGGCACAGGATGCTGGGAACCCGTCGCTTAGCAGTTCTGCTACTGTAAATGTATTTATCTTGGATCAAAATGATCATGCCCCAACAATTCTGTATCCAGCTCCAAGTAGTACGAGGTCTATTGAGATGATCCCTCGTGCAGCAGATGCTGACTATCTGGTGACAAAAGTCATCGCTGTGGATTCTGATTCGGGACAGAATGCTTGGCTGTTTTATAGTTTGGGCAAAGCCACAGATCCGAAACTTTTTAAGGTGTCTTTACATACAGGAGAAATAAGGACTACAAGGAAAGTTGTAGATGACACTATAGCAAGCTACAATGTGACTGTCATTGTTAAAGACAATGGGGAACCACCTCTTACTTCATCTACTACAGTAAGCATTGCTGTGGTGGATAGGATTTCAAAAATTGTCCCAAACTCGCAACGGCACGAAAAAAGCAACACAGGTTATTCAGATATCACTCTTTATTTGATTATTGGTTTATGTTCTATTTCCTTTTTATTTATTTTAACCCTAATAATAATTTCTATTCTAAAATGCTGCAAGTGTAATGGCAATGCAGAACCTTGCTGTGCTTGTTGCTGTGGTGTTCCCAACCAGAACCCTACTGAGATGTACAAACAAGCCAACAACAACATCGAAACTAGGCTGCCACCCGGATCAAAGGCACAGCCTCATTTCATTGAAGTTAGAGGGAATGGATCACTTACCAAGACTTACTGCTACAAGGCCTGTATGACTGCAGGATCGGGAAGTGACACATTTATGTTTTATAACACTGGGATTCCAGTAGGTACCCTTCCACAGGCTGTGATCGCCGACAGAAACCTGAAAAGATTAAGTGGACAAAGTTTCCAAAACTTAATCATCTTAAAAAGTGAAACAACTACTCCGGTAGAGGTGAGACCTGTCCCTTTATGCTTCTTAATATTGACCTGTTGTGTTTTTCTGCCTGTGTCTTCTACACATATTTGTGCATAATATTATTAATATTTTCAAAATTTTAAAAGATCAACAATATTTATTCATGTAGGTTACATCTGGTACATCTGACACATATGGTTCTGTAAATATTACTCATATAAATATCACATACCAGGGTTGGTTCCTCTGTTATATAGAAATAAAAGGTAATACAGTAAATAAATATTTTTCCTGAAAAATCCAGAAAAGTTTTTTTGCAGGTACAGGTAGTTTTTGCAGAAAGTTTCTTATCCATGTAGGTTCTCCTCCTATGACTACTTCAATTTAAGTATTAGAGTATTAGTTGGAGCCCAGTCTTATAATCTGTTTAATATTGTGACATTTAATATATGTAAAAATATTTAACGATGTTAAACACGTTTTTTGGTTTTCTTTTCAGCTGTTATTGTGCTCTGAGCTTGTTACCGACCAGCAAACAAACTAGAACCACACTGCATCCAAAGGTTGAAAAACATGGCTGCTATCTTCCCAAAGCAAAACACCTGACCATGGTTTGTGGCAGTATTGCAGCTCCTGACCAATCATAGTTAGGAGAAGAGATGTTTTTGAAATAAAGCATCTGTGGTTTTCAACCTCTGTACAATTCCTTTAAGACCACTCCCTCCCCTTATAATTCTTATGAGAATGGCCTTAAAGGAAACCTACCACCATGGTCCTACCTATTAAGGAAGATCTGGTGGGAGGTGCCTCTATTGGATGTGAGGATACCCCATGTAGGGGCTAATCCCCACTTCCCTTGTATCTTTTTATAACTTTTATTTCCATAATATGCTAATTTTCTAAGGAGGCTACTGGGGCGTAGAGTAGTCGAAGCTGAGGATACACAGTGCGGCTAGTCCACGTCCCAGTAGCCTCTTGCTAACAGATATCTTCTGCACACAGCTACAAGGAGCTGCACGTGCTTGTCAGCGAAGCCAGCATTCTGCACATGCACAGAACGCAGGCCCACGGCTGCATGGTCACTGCTCCAAAGCCGGAGCTACTGCGCATGCACAGAACTCAGGCTTTGCAGGCAAGGGTGCATAGCTCCTTGTAGCTGCGTGCCACAAGTATCTGGTAGGAGGATCAAAGAGGCTACTGGGGTGTGGAGTAGCCACACAGTGTAGCCTCAGCTCTGGCTGCTCTATGCCCCAGTAGCCTCTTTAGAAAATTAACTTTTATTTCCCTAATATACTATAAAAAATACAGCTATCCTCACGTACAATAGAGGCACCTACCACCTGATTTACCTTAAGAATCTCATAAGAATAAACAGGAGAGTGTGGTTCTGGCTCATACATAAGAAGTATAAATTGGGAATTCAGCAAAAGGTACAATTTCACCGTTTTATTGTGCTACTTTAAGGTAAAAGATAAAGTGGTATTCCTATTTACAGGATATTCCATCACAGTTTTAAAGGAACAGTTCCCTTCTCAGGGTACATTTAGACGGCCGGCTGTGGGGTGGTATATGTGGCAGCAAATTTGAGGCCGCTTATAAGTACCCATAGATGGCAGTCTGGAAGTGGTATGCTGCATGCGGGGGGCGGGCATATGGATGTGTAAATGTACCCTTAGACTCCCATCTCTAAATAGTACCCAATCTTGTGGAGGTGGCTATGATAACCGAAATGGTCAAGCTCTTTTGCTGCCCATATTTTTGCAATCATGGGAACTACATATTTGCATATCCTGTGGAAAATCTTCAATTCCTACTGTATAATTATCCCTGGCTGTATACAAACATTTCTCTCTGTGCAATAGCAGCACTGATACTGTGACAACTGTTTCCGGTGCTGCTGTTTGGTCATGATGCAAGGACTCCCATCCTGCGCAATGTGTTCATTATGTGGGATCTGACCTGCACACGGGTCTGATTCCACAGACTGAACACATTTGTATATAGCTAGCCAAATACTTATGGGTTTACGCCCCAGGATACTATCAGAAGTTAGTAAACAATGACTAATCAGTCACCACTGGACAGCCTATATAAGGCTGAACAGACCACATGATCCCTGTTTCCTATAAATGCATATGACATGTCTAACACTTTGCTCTCAGAGCTTTCATTGCTTACTAACTTGTCTATTCTGGTAGTATCCTGGGGGTGTAAACGAATATGTATAAGTACTTCCTTAGGATTCCAGGAAATGAAAATGTTGGTAAGTCTTTAGTATGTTAGGTGGACCGGGGCGATCATTCCCCCACCCGGCCACCCCATGCCTGGCCTGGCCTGCTCTTCAATCCGTCATGCCCAGAACAAATGGCGGTGATGGGGCTTATTACATGACTTCTCCACCAAATAACCGGTAGAGAAGGCATTGTTTTTCAATAAACTGGTATTATTTCATGCCATGTGTTTTATTGTAGCCCTGAAAAACTTTCATGTAGAAAATTTTACAAGCAGCCATCTGTTAAATGGATCTTCCATAACGTATTCTTGGGCTTTGTCACCTTAGTTACGGTAGTTTTCTTTTTGTGGAACGACCCAGTGTTCATTTGCACAGATTTCATAGAATTCTTAGCATGAAATTAAGAATTTATTGCAATAAAATGTAGTTAGAAAGGTTAGGAAAGAACACCAAATAAGGGCTAGAGAAAATGTGTGAATGAATTATGGAACATGTGCAGGGAACTGTGTTACTCTTCAGTCTGCCAACTATCTTTGAGGTCTTGGCGGCAGACAAGTAATAAACTTACATCTGTTCTTCCCCTTCTAGAGGACGGCACTTAATGGCTTTGTCTTTAGTCATTCGTCTGTGCACCAAATCCTTAATAGTCTCCGTATAAATCCTATAGTACGAAAGGACAAATCAATAGTTTATATTGTATGTCTGACAGTATTTCAGTGCAGGGCTCTTCCGTTTCATCTACTTTAGTGTAACAAGACGCCTGCTGGTTTATCGCTTTAACCTGTTTTTCCGCTGTGGCTCAGAACTGCAAAGCATCTTCACATGCAATATTCACATTTCTGCTTCCACATCACAGGACATTGATGTTCTCTGTTTTTTGCTATTAATATTGTATTTTTGAAAAAATAAAAAGTTTAACTTAAAGAGAAATAGCCACTATAATGGGAGTATATAGGATATTACCTAGAGGTTTATATGTTGGTTAAAGAAAATGGAAATTTAAAAGAAATTTAGGGTCCTGTGAATTTTCGGTCACTAACTGCAAATATTAATACAGTTTATATTCAGGTTTAAGCACAAAAAATGTGCTGAAAAAAACCACACTTGGCTTATACTCCTACTTCTAAAAAAGAAAAAACTCAATACTCACCTATCCGACGCCCCCTGCAGGTCCTCTTCTTGCTTCCAGTGGCAGGTCTGTGTGTGCTGGCCGCACACGCACTATGATGTCAGTAAGTGGATGAATTCATAGTCTGTGCATGGCCAATGCATACAGACCTGCCACTGAAAGCAAGAAGAGGACCTGCGGGGGGCATCAAGTGACTGAGGTTTTTTTTTATGTGCTGGGCATACTGAGTGGCTATATAATGAGGGCATGCACAAGCTATATATGGGGGGGGATGGGCTGGTTATTTAATGGGAGCAAGGGCTAGCTATATACTGGAGGGCAGGGGCATGGGCTAGCAATATACCGGGGCTGGCTAGCTATATATTGGGGATATGGGCTGCCTAGATATTGGGGAGCAATTGGGGTTGGCTACCTATGTACTGTATGCAGGCTTTGACCAATGCATTTCCCACCCTAGGTTTTCCCATTTTTTGTGGTAAAATAAGGTATCTTTGCTTAAATTCGGGTCAGCTTATACTCGAGTATATAGAGTACCTTTTTGTATTTTCTCCATTAGTTTTGCAAAGATTAGAGAATGGAATGTAACTTCTTTATAGAACACCCTTCAAATATGTAGGCCTCCTGCACAAGCCCATTGTTTTGGGGTATATGCTTGTCATTGTTTTAATGGCTAGCACACAACCCCATGTTTTTCTGTGGGCCAATACACATGACAGCCCCATTTGTTACCCAACTACTGGAGTACTAAAATTCCAAGAGCAAGTTATATTTCTGCTTGAGTTTGCAGCTTGGGAAGTCTTTCCTGTACAGGTAGCCATAACTTAAGTACTAAAAAGAGGATGGGTTTGCTCACTATGACACGTTGGTTGTGCTAAAAAAAAACCTCCTAGTGATCAACTTGGGGCATTGTCGTTCTGTCATTTGTGATATGAGGATGGATTGTGTCTGGCAGAGAGACTATGATGTGGATCCACCTTTATTATGCAATCCCTCATAGAAAGAATTTGTTATATCGATACACCTAATAGTACCCAATGTTGCGCATAGGGGGTCTACATTATGAAATAGAGGAAAAGGTTGTAGGGTAAGGAAGAACAACTTCTATGTGGAAAATGGTGAATAGTTAAATCAAAGTTGATAATGTTATTATTTCGGGGTTTTTTTATATTTAAGACAGAAAAAACAAGTTTTATAAGTTGTAGAATAATATTATTTTGCTTTACGGATAAGTGGCCTTAAACCCTGGAAAAGATCCACCAGTTCCATCAGCAGGACTGTATATTGATTTCTTATTATACTTGAAATTCAAAGTGAAGGCTCCACAGATTCTTAGCTCATATTTTCTTCTGCTTTGTTAATACATAATATAATTACCAATGTGCTAATCAGTGGCATTGGTAGGGTAGTAGAAGATCTGGGACATGGGCCCCATGCATATGTTTTGAATTTTTAGTAGCAGTGAGAGCCGTACCCACCACCCTCACATGTGCTTACACGAAAAAACAACAATATCCAGTGACAGCAGGTCATGTGTCCTTGGATTGTAATTGTTCTCGTTCCTTATCTTCTCTATTAGGTCCAGACCACCAGGTATCTTCTCCCAATCAAATGTCCTTTCTTTGGGGTGTCACTTGTTTTACACTTTACAATTGTCCCTTCCATCCTGGCCCCCTAACAGTGTGATCCTTCTTGTACTACTAATACTGACCCCCAAATAATGTAATAGTGCTACAGAGAGCGCAACCCTGAAAATACTAGTAATGCACAAATTATTTTACCTATTGTATCATGTAAAATCCCCTATTGTATGCCCCACACTGTAAAATAATGCCATCATTATCATTCCTACCTTGCATAGTTCCCCTTATTGTGGGCCTTTCACTTCATAATTCTTGCTTTTGTAGCTCTACACAGTATACTTGATGATTTTGGCCCCAAAACTTTGTAATGACCCCGATGTATAACCCACACATATATATATATATATACTCCAGATTCTAATTTACGCACAGTACATTGCACCTTTTGTGGCCCCCAACACTTTATTATGAACCTGTTCAATTACGATCCCACAAGTCAATGGCCCCATATTTTGCATTACATTTATCTCTTGTGGCCATTATTGTTCTACCCATCTAATAATCAACTCATCTCTATGAGCTTATCCAGATTATCACCTGGACCTTTTCACCTACTCAAAAATCTGCCATGAAAATGGATTTTTGCTGTGTATTGGGGATCTTCAACTTGTCACCTTTTGCGACGGATTCAACCTTTGCACAGCAAAGTCTCTATCCCCTTGCCACAGCAAAAATATGTCACAAAAACACAACAGAACTCAGACTGTGGTGGTATTATACAATGATTTCCAATGCTTACCCGGTAACCTCAGCAGCCATTCCACATTCTGTGGAGATAGTCTACATGTCATTTATTTATACAGATTGCTGTGGATTTTTCACAACAAATTTCACCCTTTCAATGCACAGCACCAAGCAACTAGTGGTAAATCTCTTAATACCATAGTAACCCTGATATTGATAATAAGGACAAAAAGAAAATTGTGCCATTAATACCAAAAAATCAAAAGATACATGGAATACATGGCCTGGAATAATAATGCATTGCTTCTGACAGATTGCAAATATCTCTTGTTTGGGATATTTCTTCATACTTTTTATTCAGAATAAGGCCCCTTGCAAGTGTGATACATCGAACTTGCATCACATTTGTAGCATGCGCTTGCTAGAACCCATGGCTCAAGACCGGAGCTGAACTGACATGATGAGTTCAGTTCCAGTCTTCAGTGTTCAGGCCAGTGTTTCCAGCCAGTGCACTCTGTATTCGATACATCACACTCACAATTGTATAAGGATTTAAATCGAGTATGCACTGGGAGAGGGACAAGGGCAGGGCTTGCCGTTTTTACTATAAACTCTGCTATAAAACTCCAAAAAACCTGGACCTGGTCAGACCTGTCAGACCTGGTCTTAGGTCCGAACTGGCAAAGCTTGCAACCATATCATCTAAGAGGCCTGAGTAGATATATGAAATCTCAGGAAACTGTGGTGGGGGAGTGGAGTACTGAGCTGTAGGTTACACTATGGGGATTATTTACTAAGGGTCCACAAATCGTATTTCTGCCGGACTGTTCATGGTTTTCGGGATTTGTGCTGCTGGGACAGAGATTTAGCAGGGGATTATGATGCAGGTGATCAAATTTTGGAACAGCGGCACCAGCTTTCATGCGACAGAAATGGGGGGGTGGGCCGTCGGATGATCCGACTGATTCGCACTTAGCAAAGGTTAAAGGATTTAAGGTTAAAATTGTGTCGCAACCAAGCGACATACTTACATACACCGGGAAGAAGAACTCTGAAGGACCTGAGCAGGGAAGCAACACATGCAGGATATCGGGCACACAATCTTAGTGAATTGCGCCACAGTGCATTCTTGTCGGACAAGTAAATAGGATAAGTAAAAGGATGCTGCTATAGTGCTTAGGTTTTTGATTGGCAATGTGCAGGGCAGCAGCCCACTAACTGAGTGAGTAGAGCAGTGCCCAAACGGGGCGAGTACAACACCTTCCTCAACCAGCTATACCTCTCTGTTGGCGGCGTACATTCGGGGCAATGCCACTGGTGCCATTACTGTGTATACATCAGTATTATTAGTAAATGTGAATCTAGGCTTACTGGACACCGAGCAATAATAGACATATGCATCATAGAAATAAGATGGAGGCAGACAGTTCATGTACATCTTAATATTCTAGGTAATGAAATAAGGTCATTGCTAAAAGGGACACATTTATATTCCAAAGATATAGTGAGTATAGACAGAATGACAATGAACCTGCTGAGGCATTTTATATAAGGCTTTGACTTCATCGCTGCCCCAGAGATGACATTGTAAGTTGTTATTTTATTAAAGATGCTTATGGCTTAAAGTAGAATGCAACATTTTTATTTTCTTCACACCAAGTAGTTTTTCATACATGTCACTATAGCGATCTAATATTCATATAATATTTTCATACTTCTGCTAAACAGATAATAGAACATTTATGTAGTATATTGAGGCAAACATGTCTGGATATGTCCAGTGAGAGAGGTAAGGAGGGACACATCTGTATAAGCACTTTTAAGGCTAGATTCACATCTTGTCTTTCTTCGAGATAGGTTGGGAGGAATCACAACATATTTTTTACAATGAAGGGCCTCAGTTTCCTACACTATAATCATACAGTGGAATACATTCTCAGCCACTTCCCCTGGAAATTAGGAGGAGGAGAGAACATTGACAGCAGCCAATAATTTGTCAATGTTCTGGGTGTCTCCCAAGTGATGTAACTGTTCTCATTTAGACATTTACATCACAATATAGGCTCAGTGGAGGCTGGGGATGGAGGCCATACATTTGCATCCATCCCTATAGCCTCTAATGGCATCTTCTAAGTGAATACTGTGCTAGTAGCAAGCAGGATGATATAGCGCAGGCCGGTGCTTTGTTCATACATTGTTTGCTGTTGGATGCAATGTATACTGAGTAGAGAGAGGTAAAAAGGATTCCTCCATTTACCAGTATAAGTCTATGAACACATTTAGCTTGGACATTGAGAGTTTTCCTGCCGTACACCCTAAATGTGTCCACAAGACGAGATGATAATGTAGCCTTACGGATGCATTGAGGAAGTTACTATTAAATGTAAAGATTAGTCCACATTTAACTTGATCTTTAGCTTAGGTAAAGGTTCCAACTTTGAATAACATTAATCCAACAAACCTTTTATAGATAACGATTTTTAACCCACCCACCACCAGTTCAGCCAAACCCAGATACAAATAACCTACAACATCATATTTCACTTGTGATATACATATGGGGGGATATTTATCAGGACCTCTGCCAGTGGCGCAGAGGCCCTGAAATAATCGCAAATGCTAGCTTATTGCTAGCTTTTGCGATTATTTTCCCCAATCCGCCACCTTCATGCCGGCCGAGCGGGGGGGCGCGGCCGGATGGGAGTGGGCCGGCGCGGGGCGTTAATCTCCTCACGAATGAAAAGTCGCCGGTTGCGTTTTTTTCTACGCCAGGCCCTGGCGTAGGATAAACGCTGCGCAACTGCCAGCCCGATACATGTAGAGGCAGAAGCCTCTTCATGTATTGGGCTGTGAATTTGCAGCGGCGGGGCGATCATACGCTGGCGCACGAGCACCAGCGTATGATAAATATCCCCCATCATCTCATGTTCAGCTAAGAGGATGGGTAAGATTAGAGATGAGCAAAACATTTTAATTCTTTCATTGAGCTTAGCATCAGGTTTAACCCTAATACTAACCCAAATGCTAGTGCAAAAATAGTAGCAATTCAAGAAACAATATTTTTATTTAAAAAATAATTTATTTTAAAGACTGGAGGGAAATATAATGCAATTTTCAGGACTGTTGGTGCCACATTGGAAGGTCTAAAGCAAATCATCAAAAAATTTCAATTTCATTCAATGTCAAAAAATTGCTATAGTAATAATCTGACCAAAATATAGATGTATTTCAAATAAAACCAAATCTGCCTGTTAAACCGATCTGATCTGAGCATAAATTGAAAATATATTATGCCAAACACATTTTGCTAAAATATGCATGTGAAAAAAATCCAGTTCTTTAACTTTCTGTTATTTTTCTTTTTACCTAAATAAAAATAAAGTCCACCTCCTTTCTATGAGAAGCTCCTGCACCCTGTCAATAAGGTAACATTCATCATTCTCGAATCTTTCACAGACCATTCAGATCTCATGAAGATTATTCAACCAGAACTCTCCCTAATTTCATTAAATTTCTCATTAGTTTAATGTTCCCTGAATAAAGTTTAAGGTCATCTGGTTATTTATGGTCTTATCACATTAAGAAGGTTTACACAGTTCCATATAGATTGCTTATAGGTGGTACATAAAACAATTGCCTCTGATTTTAATAACAATATAGTATGCCAAAAAAATAGATCATTTTCATTTCAAAGCATTTCCAGATTTCCATTTTCAATCTAACTGAAACAGTCCCAGATGATCACGGATGTAATTTCGACCTATCGATGGAAGTTTTCAATTTTTCACAATTAAAATAAATATCCCTATTTTCCTAGTTATTAGCTGTGGTAAATTTTCTTGTTTTCTGTTTCCTGAAAATAAAGCTGTGCCAGAGAACAGGATTTCTGCGTTTTCACTTGGGCCTCAGCTTTGCCTTGTTCGCCAAATTAAGATGCATGTGTTCTGCTGACAGTTGCCGGTGTCTGTTTTCCAATCTGTCATCTTTATTTTTATCTTCATTGTGATGGGGAGAATTACTTAACAGATGACAATGTCTCTGGCTCCAAATGTCATGTTTTATTACTCAAAACAGTTTGCTACTAAGCAGGGCCTCACGGTGTATGGCTAGTGGTACAGCTGTACTAATGCCTGCATCTTGTGATAGATTTGTTCTGACCCTTAGAGGTGTTTTCTATCATGTTGCTGGAATCAGGAGAACATGACACATCCATGAAAAATCTGCAATGCTGGATGAGAATATTTGCTTTTGTTACATTGTCTTATAGGCAAATAACACATTGGAAGCTTATTTGTATATTTGCATCGCATAACGTATCAATACTTTGAATTGTCTATGTTTTACTGCCATTTTTCATTACAAATGTGGAAGTTATAAGAGGATTCACATTTGTTAGGTACTCTATTTCTATTTAATTCTCTTAATAAAAGCATGAGTAGACTACATAGTGAATACCCGGCATACCACAATACATGCAGTGAACAATGGTTGCCTACTTCCTCATTCTCGAATAGACTAAATGGGTGTGGTAGATGAGAGGAAGTCCATTTTAAACCAGTTATGACACAAAGAACGCATCTTATTCTGGTGGGATCTGCCCATTTATCTATTACATGATTGGCCATCCATTTTATCGCCAGACACTAGGGATGAGTGAATCAACCCAGATTTACTTCGTAGAAGCTTTGTCGAATTTTTCAAAATATTCAGTTCATATCCAAATCAAATCCGTACGAACCCATGTTGCTCCAACTGTCCATGAAATTAGCATATATCCCCTGTAAGTCCCCTATAACACCAACACACCAACATTTTTCATGCAAGATCCTACCTTTGCCCATCCCCCTCCCTAAACTCAGTCTAAGCTAACCGCTATTTTTTAAAGATTCATCCAAAGAAAAAATTGTAATTTGATTTGATGCCTGAATCTACAGAATTTATGAACCAATAGATTCACTCATCTCTATACATATAAACCAATACCAGACATGCTTTAACCTAGATGATCATATGTGTTTAAGAAATCATACCAACTTTCCTAAGCAATCAAGATTTTTTCAAGACTTTTTTTTCAAGAGAAGAAAGTCTTTGACACACCCAATTTTAAAGGAAACCTACCATTTTATTTGATGCATTATGAAGCAAACATACCTTGAGAATGCTGTAGCTACACTGATGCATGATCATATCTTGGTTAATACCTGTGCTAAGTGGTTTTGATGATAAAACAATTATAAAACTATGATAATGAAGCTGTCTCTTCTGTGGCTAGCTCAGCGCTTCTTCTAGCACATTAGTTATTAACTGAACCAGAGGATCATGTAATCCCTAGGGTCTACCTAAAAGCAGAATAATCAATTGCTGCACCATCCCCCAGCTGCTGCGTATGATTCATCCAGCTCAGGTTGATTAACCATGTCTTGAATAACCTCCATGTGTAAACCCAGATTTCCTAAGATCCTAAATGTAAGAATAGTTTTTTCTGCAAAACCTCTCAACTCAGGGATTAACCAAGATATGATCCTGCATCAGTGTAGCTACATCATTCTCAAGGTATGTTTGCTTCATAATGCGTCAAATCAAATGGTAGGTTTCGTTTAAAACAATATGGTGTCTCTTCTTCCATACCAGTTAACTATGTATATTTATTTAATTCATACATAAATATATTTTTACATGGTTTATTTTGTACCTAGCTATTATAGGGAATATTGTTTTTCCCTAGCTATTACTTTGAGAACTCTCAATCTGTGGAATAGCTTACCTCAGGCACTGGTCACAGTAGGGACAGCAGAGAGCTTAAAGAAGGGTCAATATTAGAGATGAGCGAGCACTAAAATGCTCGGGTACTCGTTATTCGAGACGAACTTTTCCCGATGCTCGAGTGCTCGTCTCGAATAACAAGCCCCATTGAAGTCAATGGGAGACTCGAGCATTTTTCAAGGGGACCAAGGCTCTGCACAGGGAAGCTTGGCCAAACACCTGGGAACCTCAGAAAAGGATGGAAACACCACGGAAATGGACAGGAAACAGCAGGGGCAGCATGCATGGATGCCTCTGGGGCTGCTTAATCGCACCATTATGCCAAAATTATGGGCAACAGCATGGCCATGACAGAGTGACCGAATGAGGCTAAATAGCATCTAAAACATCCAATAATTGACCCTGACACTATAGGGGATGGCATGCAGAGGCAGCGGCAGCAGTGGCAGGCTAGAGAGTCTCATGGCGACATACCCTAAATGGACTCAGGTTTCACCAAAGGAGGTGAAATAATTTCCTATGTGAACAAAAGGTTGACGGTATATTTAGTCGATAACACTGCATGGTGTCGACATAGTGACCAAGTTCCATAATGTATCTGGTGAAACACCCGAAAAATGAGCCTGACACAGCTCTTTTGATAAGGGGACGACATGTGGAGGCAGCCATGGAGACGACTTCCATGATTAAGAGCGACAGTATGGGGCATTCATATTGCGCTGCTATGATTGCAACTTCAGGTCTCCAGCATGGCGGCGACAGATGGGCCGAGTTCCACTATGTATCTGGTGAAACACCTGAAAATTCTGCCTGACACAGCTCGTTTGATAAGGGGATGATGTGCTGCATATCCTCTCGTGCTCCAGTGTCTGGGGTATAGAGAGTTGAAATGAGACATTGGTGGACGCTGTGGAGGATCGTGGAGGCAAAATGGACAGGAAACAGCAGGGGCAGCATGCATGGATGCCTCTGAGGCTGCCTAATTTTGGGATGGAGCTGGCGGTCCACTGCCAGGCGAGCTTTCGCCTGTCCAAGCCCCTGTCTCTCGGCTCCTCCCCACCCAAAATGGGCCTGGGGGCCAGAAGCGTTTACTTTGAAAAAATTATAATTTTCAAAGCAGGCCGGGTCGTTTGAATATTTCACCTAGGAATAATGGAATAGCATAGTGGTTCTATTTTTAATAGTTTTTACGGAAATGGTTCCATGATTAAGAGCGACAGTATGGGGCATCCATATTGCACTGCTATGATTGCAACTTCAGGTCTCCGGCATGGCGGCGACAGATGGGCCGCGTTCCACTATGTATCTGGTGAAACACCTGAAAATTCTGCCTGACACAGCTCGTTTGATAAGGGGACGATATATGGAGGCAGTGAACTAGTAGTAGATTAAAGGTGCTGCAGTTAAAACTATGTTAGTTGGATCTTGAGATGGAGCTGGCGCTCCGCTGCCAGGCGAGCTTTCGCCAATCCAAGCCCCTGTCTCTAGGCTACTCCCCAAACAGCACTTCTAAGAACCTTTTGTATAAGATCAAGTGTAGTAGCGTTCTTATAAGTTTAGGATATGGCGGGTGAGGGGAATGTAAACAGATGCGCAAGAAGCGCTGAAATAATATTGGTAAATGATAAAAGTTTGCCAGTATATTTTGTGGATTACACAGCAGGCTGGCGACAAAGTTAACAAGTTTTATGTGGAATCCATGAAAACAACCCAAAATTCTGCCTGACACAGTTCGTTTGATAAGGAGACCATGTATGGAGGCAGCTATATGGACGACTTTTGAAGGCAGCTATGGCGATGACGTGTGGAGGTAACAATGGAGACAACGTGTAGAGCCAGCTAAAAAGACGACATGTGGAGGCTGCTATGGAGACAATTTAATTTGGATAGTGCCTGTATGTGGCAGTCCAAAAAAGTTTTCAAACCAGAGGAGCAGGTAGGTGGTCCTCCAGAAAAATTAAATACATAGAGTACTATAGCTAGAGCCAGTTGGCCCTGGCAAAAAATAGCCAGTTTCCTATGCTTTAGTGTACAAAGAGGAGGAGAAGGAGGACAATGAGGAGGAGGAGTGCATACATTATTCAGGTTGAGCTTCTTTCACCTGGTGGAGAATGAAAATCCGGAGAAATCCAGGCTTTATTCATCTTGATAAGCGTCAGCCTGTCAGCGCTGTCAGTCGACAGGCGTGTACGCTTATCGGTGATGATGCCACCAGCTGCACTGAAAACCCGCTCGGACAAGACGCTAGCGGCAGGGCAGGCAAGAACCTCCAAGGCGTACAGCGCCAGTTCGTGCCACATGTCCAGCTTTGAAACCCAGTAGTTGTAGGGAGCTGTGTGATCATTTAGGACGATGGTATGGTCAGCTACGTACTCCTTCACCATCTTTCTGTAAAGATCAGCCCTACTCTGCCGAGACTCGGGACAGGTGACAGTGTCTTGCTGGGGTGACATAAAACTGGCAAAGGCCTTGTAAAGCGTACCCCTGCCAGTGCTGGACAAGCTGCCTGCTCGCCTACTCTCCCTCGCTACTTGTCCCGCAGAAGTACGCCCTCTGCCGCTAGCGCTGTCAGAAGGGAAATACTGTTTCAGCTTGTGCACCAGGGCCTGCTGGTATTCATGCATTCTCACACTCCTTTCCTCTCCAGGGATGAGAGTGGAAAGATTTTGCTTGTACCGTGGGTCCAGGAGAGTGAATACCCAGTAATCGGTGCTGGAATAAATTCTTTGAACGCGAGGGTCACGGGATAGGCAGCCTAGCATGAAATCTGCCATATGTGCCAGAGTCCCAACGCGTAAGAATTCACTCCCCTCACTGGCCTGACTGCCCATTTCCTCCTCCTCCAACTCCTCTTCTTCTGCCCATACACGCTGAACAGTGAAGGACTGAACAATGGTCCCCTCTTCTGTCTCGCCAACATTCTCCTCCTCTTCCTCCTCATCCTCCTCCACCTCCTCCAATATGCGCTGAGAAACAGACCTAAGGGTGCTTTGGCTATCAACAAGGGAATCTTCTTCCCCCGTCTCTTGTGACGAGCGCAAAGCTTCCGACTTCATGCTGACCAGAGAGTTTTTCAACAGGCCAAGCAGCGGGATGGTGAGGCTGATGATGGCGGCATCGCCACTGATCATCTGTGTTGACTCCTCAAAGTTACTCAGCACCTGACAGATATCAGACATTCACGTCCACTCCTCATTGTAGACTTGAGGAAGCTGACTGACCTGACTACCAGTTCTGGTGGAAGTTGACATCTGGCAGTCTACAATCGCTCTGCGCTGCTGGTAAACTCTGGATAACATGGTTAATGTTGAATTCCACTTTGTGGGCACGTCGCACAACAGTCGGTGAGCGGGCAGTTGGAGGCGGCGCTGCGCTGCCCTGAGAGTGGCAGCATCTGTGCTGGACTTCCTGAAATGCGCACAGATGCGGCGCACCTTCGTGAGCAAATCAGACAGATTGGGGTATGTCTTGAGGAAACGCTGAACTATGAGATTTAACACATGGGCCAGGCATGGCACATGTGTCAGTCTGCCGAGTTGCAGAGGCGCCACCAGGTTACGGCCGTTGTCACACACAACCATGCCTGGCTTCAGGTTCAGCGGTACCAGCCACAGATCAGTCTGCGCCGTGATGCCCTGTAATAGCTCTTGGGCGGTGTGCCTTTTATCGCCTAGGCTCAGCAGTTTGAGCACCGCCTGCTGTCGCTTAGCAATGGCACTGCTGCTGTGCCTAGAGCTACCGACTGATGGTGCCATGCCCGCGGATGTTAATTCGGAGGAGGAGGAGGTGGAGGAGGGGTGTGAGGAGGAGGAGGCATAGTAGGCCTTTGAGACCTGGACCGAGGTAGGCCCCGCAATCCTCGGCGTTGGCAGTATATGAGCAGCCCCGGGGTCAGACTCGGTCCCAGCCTCCACCAAGTTAACCCAATGTGCCGTCAGCGATATATAGTGGCCCTGCCCAGCAGCACTCGTCCACATGTCCGTGGTCAGGTGGACCTTGTCAGAAACGGCGTTGGTCAGGGCACGGATGATGGTCTCTGACACGTGCTTGTGCAGGGCTGGGACGGCACATCGGGAAAAGTAGTGGCGGCTGGGGACCGAATACCGAGGGGTGGCCGCCGCCATGATGTTTTGAAAGGCCTCGGTCTCTACCAGCCTATAGGGCAGCATCTCCAGGCTAAGCAACTTGGAGATGTGGACGGTGAGGGCTTGGGCGTGTGGGTGGGTTGCGCTATACTTCCTTTTTGCGCTCCAGCGTCTGGGGTATGGAGAGCTGAACGCTGGTGGATGCTGTGGAGGATCGTGGAGGCAAAGATGGGGTTTTCGCACGGGAGGTGTTTGGGCCGTGGTCCTGGGCAGGGGGCTGACTAGCAGATGACACAGGGGAAGGAGCAGTGGTGTGCCCGGCCGGAGGTGAACGGGCTTGGTGCCATTGAGTGAGGTGTTTAGCATTCATATGCCTGCGCATACTGGTGGTAGTTAAGCTAGTAGTTGTGGAACCCCTGCTGATCCTGGTTTGGCAAAGGTTGCACACCACAGTCCGTCGGTCATCCGGTGTTTCTTTAAAGAACCTCCAGACTTCTGAAAATCTAGCCCTCGCCACGGGAGCTTGACTACGGGCAACATTTGGCGCTGATGCACCAGCTCTGGCCCTGCCTCTCCGTCTGGCCCCACCACTGCCTCTTCCAACCTGTTCTGCTATAGGTCTCGCCTCCGTCTCAGAAGCACTGTGTTCACCCGGCCTATCAACCCAGCTTGGGTCTGTCACCTCATCATCCTCCGATCCCTCAGTCTGCTCCCCCCTCGGACTTCCTGCCCTGACAACAACTTCACCACTGTCTGACAACCGTGTCTCCTCATCGTCCGACACCTCTTTACACACTTCTTCCACTACGTGAATAATGTCATCATCACCCACAGACTGCGACTGGTGGAAAACCTGGGCATCGGAAAATTGCTCAGCAGCAACCGGACAAGTAGTTTGTGACTGTGGGAAGGGTCCAGAAAACAGTTCCTCAGAGTATGCCGGTTCAAATGCCAAATTTTGCTGGGAGGGGGCAGACTGGGGGGAAGGAGGCTGAGGTGGAGGAGCCGGAGGAGTGCTGATTTCGGTGACATGGGTGGACTGCGTGGAAGACTGACTGGTGGACAAATGGCTAGAAGCATTGTCCGCAATCCACGACATCACCTCTTCGCACTGTTCTGGCCTCAACAGTGCTCTACCACGAGTCCCAGTAACTTGAGACATGATGAACCTAGGGAGTGTAGCTCTGCGGCATTCCCCTGCTCCCTCATCAGCAGGTGGTGTCTCTACCCCTAGCCCTCGGGTTAAACATTTTCCAAATTAAAGTGTAAACTTTTAATTTTTTTTTTTTTATTTTTATTTTTTTTTAACAAAACGATGCTATCCTATTGCTATGGCTAGTTTCTAACCTACACTGACAGCACACAACTGGATTTTGTGCTGTGCCTGATGATTTTGAGCTATAAAATTAAATAAAGGTAAAAAAAAAAAAAAAATCAGCAGACTCTGCCTAATTCTAATCAAACCCCTAATAAATTGTCCCACTTCGGTGTTTGAGGTGGATATGCGTGTCACTAAGAGCTAAACACAACGGTCGCAGGTCTCCCAGCAAATTCCTAACAATATGGTACTAGCTGCACTACTAATGCCAGCAAGCCCAGCCACAAGCAAACAAAAAAAAAGGAAAATATAACGCTATTGTAGGCCTAAGTAAGCCGTTGGGGTTCTCCTATGGCTATTTTGTAGCCTACACTGAAAGCACACTGCTTTGCAAGATGAGTTTGAGCTATAAAATGAAATAAAGGTAAAAAAAAAAAATAATCAGCAGACTCTGCCTAATTCTAATCAAACCCCTAATAAATTGTCCCACTTTGGTGTTTGAGGTGGATATGTGTGTCACTAAGAGCTAAACACAACGGTAGCAAGTCCCCCTGCAAATTCCTCACAATATGGTACTAGCTGCACTACTAGTGCCAGCAAGCCCAGCCACAAGCAAATAAAAAAAAAAAATGTATAACGTTATTGTAGCCCTAAGAAGGGCTGTTGGGTTGTTGTAGAATCACTCCTGCATAACACTATTCTAATAGAACAGCCTAACGCTTTCCCTGACCAGCTGCAGCTCTCTCCCTAGCGGCATCCAGACACAGAATGATCCGAGCAGCGCAGGCAGGGGCTAGTCTATTCCAGGGTCACCTGATCTGGCCAGCCAGCCACTGCTATCGACGTGTAAGGGTACCACGTCATGCTGGGTGGAGTGCAGAGTCTCCTGGCTTGTGATTGGCTCTGTTTCTGGCCGCCAAAAAGCAAAACGGCAGGAGATGCCATTTTCTCGAGCGGGCGAAGTATTCGTCCGAGCAACGAGCAGTTTCGAGTACGCTAATGCTCGAACGGCCATCAAGCTCGGACGAGTATGTTCGCTCATCTCTAGTCAATATGCCTTTTTACATCTAAATAACATTGATGGTTATATGATAAATATATAGATAATAGATAATATAGAATTGCTTCCCTTAAATTCCTTCCTCATCCAGTCCCTTCTCTTCCTTGGTGGAACTTGATGAACGTGTCTTTTTTTGGCCGTATAGACTGTGTATACGGTAAATATTTTTTCCTGGCTATTTGACTCAATACATATGTCATTCTTTACATTATCCAACTGCTTGAGATAACTATCAATAATTTAATTTCGCCCCTGAAACACATTGTTCATTAATTGACACTTTGAATAAAATGATTTTGTGATCAAACATTGGTTGAACCTGAAATCAATGTAGCAGTGCACTGAGGAAGCTCCACTTTTTTCCCTCTAATCCACTGCCATTTGCAATACGATCCTTCCAGGAGGAACCGGTAGGAGCACTGCAGCGCTACATCATCTCTTGACACACTCTGAGAAGTTATGCACTGAGCATAACTACCCCAGGTGAGAGCATAACTAACCTGACCTTAGTTACCAGAAATAGGATTTACTTGAACCAACGGGTGTTTGCCCTATGAGCGCCTTTGTGTCCTTTTATTTTTCGTTTTAGTCTAATAATTTAATTCATACATAGATAAGTCCAGTTTCTTTTACTGTTAATCCTTTCATAGTAGAAATAATTATTTCCAGGCCACAAACCCATAAACAATTGAGACGTTACAATGATAATCCTATACGCAGCCTTTCTGAGAATAAATGTGCTTTGGACTGTACATAAAGGCAATAAAAACTCTTCATTCGCTTTAGAAAGCAGCAGACAGACAGTCTTAAGCAATGCTTCTGGATTCTGCCCTTCTTCCAAGCCGACATGTGACAGAGATGTTGCAGTGCACAGACATGGCCTTAGGTGCATCTATATTTAGGAATAGCACTGGAGTACAATAGAGAAGGATATTTCTGTAAACGTTCTTAGTCTAAATTCTTCTGTCTGGGTGAATTCATATATATTTAATATTAATAATTAAATAGCATTTATTTATGCTCTGGGTCTATTGGTTTTTTGGCAATCAACAAAAAAGAGAAAATAATAAAGAAAAATAATAAATCTCTGTTTAGTAATGTTACTCATGTACATTTTTTTTAACTTGAATTTGAAGAAAGAGCACAAACAACATCATGACCTTATCTTTGAAAGACATCAACAGTGAGGGTTGTGCTACGCCTACGTGATAAATGAAATGTACAAAAATTAGATTTTCTCCTGTTGCTTCATAGGGTAATATGCATCAATGGTCTGGATGCTTTCATAGTTGGCTAAGTCCCTTTTTTTTTCAACTCAAGCAGAGACAAAAAGCTAAAGATCCAAGAGTCATTTATTATAGTATTTCTGCCAATTTTTTTGGCAGCCTTATCTTATATATATATTTTTTGCTCCCTCACCATGTGCGCCTCATTTATTATGTGTTTGCACCACAAATGAGCTTCTTTTCTGACATTTACAACAGTTTTTTTTGTGTCGCTCAATTTGGGTGCAACTTGTGAATCCTGACACTTTTCTCACTCTTCTAGGTTCTCTAGTTTTATTAGCGCAATTTAGACCCATTGAAAGCAAGTCTACCTAGTTCTATTTCACCTTCATGAACATGGAGTCATTTCAGACACTTTCAGAACCAATTTATTAAGACGCTGCAGCACAATGAATAATCACATTCTTATAAACCACACAGTTCGTGCACCAAAAAAGGACCTTGCGACAGAAATGATGACCCCCAAGATTGTATGTACAACAGAGACAAACTGGTGCTATAGCAAATATTAAAATGGTGGTACTAGTTAACACCACCACAATGCTAACACACAGTTTCAAGAAGACTTAGTGCTTTTTTACCTTTCATCTCCTTTCCATAATCATTAGGACATGAGGGGACATGATTAATTTATATAAATATATGAATGGTCCACACAAAAATATGGGGGTAAGGTGTTTCAGATTAAATCAAATCAAAAGACAATGGGGCACTGTCTCCGTCTGGAGAAATCAGGGCTTAATTACTAGAGGCGACAGGGCTTTTTTACTATGAGAACTGTCAATATGTGGAATAGCCTGCCTCAGGCGCTGGTCACAGTAAGGACAGCAGAGAGCTTCAAGGAGTGTCTAGATACCTTTTTACACCTAAATAACATTGATGATAATGTTATATAGATTTGTTTCCCCTAAATCCCTTCCTCATTTAATCCCTTCCCTTCCTTGGTTGAACTTGATGGACATGTGTCTTTTTTCAACCGTATAAACTATGATACTATGATTGCACATGAACGTGTTCAACCCATGGAAAAGGACCGTATGTTGTCAGACCTCACTGACTGTCCACATTGCAGAGAGTTGGAGCCCTTCCATTATATTAAGAAATAGGATTCAAGGACTTGTCTTCTGGCATGAAAACCGCAAAAGTACTGCAACAACTGTCACAGTGCCGATGCTGCTGTTCAACCAAAAGACCATGAGTCCTTACGTCATATTTCTGTCTGTTTCCAGGGGCTCAATGTGCTTGTGTGCAGCCTTAGGTGAATCCTCACACAATTATTTACTCATATTATGGGGGTCACCAATAAGTTTTGGATATTTATTAAAATATGCTTAACAGTCAAACTGGTCTGAACTGAGCAACTTTGGACACAGATTAATTAACTGTGCACAGCACAATTATGATAACTGAATATCTTCCTTAAACCTCACCACTTCCTGTAAAGGAGATATGGTGATAACTGAGAATGGGTCGGGCTAACTGGTAAGTTTTCATCCTTTTTTCATAGAAAATTGGCATGAAACATGACTGAACTCTGACAACTGGTGTAATATCATGGTTATGCACCCTAATTTATGTTGAGACTTTCACCTCATCATACATCATGCACATCCTGTGCCATGATAAAGAGGAGCTGGTTATGATAAATACTCCATATTGAGTTTACAATGGGCAACGACAAAGAAAGGAATTTATTTTTGGCTTTTTGAGTGTTTTTTTTGCACTTGGCTGGTGTCTTGTTTGCATTTAATTTATTGTACCTGGTTTTGCGGCAAAGGTTTGACCTTTCTTTAGCTTAAAAAGTCACATATTCTCAGTGTAAATTACCATCTTTTTCACAATATGTTTTCACAGCAAAATACTCCAAAAATCACAGTGTTTTGTGGTTTAACCCTTGACATTTGGCATGCAAAACCTAGTGATTACTGTGACAAATTAGGAGCGACCAGGTTAAGTGGACTTTGCTCAAATGATGCAACAAAGACAACAAAAACCCAAGAGTGACAAATCACTTGCACAAAAGTGGAAAAGGAGCCAAATAACCTCCCCCCCACCCCAACAAAAAATCCTCAATTATTGTTTCTAGTACAGATATCTTTTCCTTCCTTCCTGCTAAACACATCAAGAATTGTACTCTATACAAGATGATGAGCATTGCTCAGACAGGCAGTTGCCAGATTTACTATAGTCTCAACTAACTGTAGAAAATCCCTGCCAAAGTGACCTGGTCTTTGTCATGTTCATAACAGTAATTAATAATTTTTATTAGCTATTTATATGGCATAAATAGTATTTTTGAACTGCAGTTGCTTAAGTGTTTCCACATACTACTGATACATGAAGTATTCCCCATGGTCAACATTAGTCAAGAATATACGCAAAAAAAGACAATAGAACCCACAACTGGTACAGGTTTTGCACTAGCTCAAATTGAAAATATTTAATATGATGACTCTGTACTTGACGTGTTATATGTAAATGTTAAATTTTTTGCAGTGTAAAATGGTACAGAACAAGAATACAATATTGAAGAATTTCAATCTCTTTAGTTAGCAGATCTCTAATGCACTCTTACATTGTAGTGAAATCAATTATTTAAGAACACACAAAAGGTTATTTGTTGGAAATGTTTTATAACACACATTGGCAACAGTGGTGCAGAAGAACTCCAGGTTTGTCAAATAAGAATCTTCTTTCTAATTTTCAATTTTTGCATTGTAGTGTTTTGCCTACAAGAACACGGCTCCCGAAATCAATAGGGGTCCTGTTTCTTTAAAAGCTTAAATCTTCTTCCCCTTTAAATTTTAAACTCTTTTAATGGGAAAAACATCTAATCCTGATTCTTTTATATTCTTATGGTCTACATTTCATGCAAATACTTCTTAGCAATTCCTAATTTTATTTTTGGAATTGTTGGCTCTGTAAACCAACATCTTTATTTTACTCTTCATAAATTTAGTTTCCAGACCTTTTTTGAAATTTCTTAAACTGCAGATTTGTCGATTCAATATTGTTTTGAAATGTAATAGATATTTATATCTATTTTAACGACTGGCAAACACAGTGCAAATGTTTGATCCTTTATGTTAACAATGATTGCATACATTCAAGAATTTCTGACTGGAACTAAACATTTGTTCTTATTTGCTTCTTCAGCCAAAACATCCTAACCCAGACTGGCGTTACTCTGCATCACTAAAAGCTGCAATGCAGGGGTGAGTACATATTTCATTTTATATTTAATACATGACACAAAACAAAGACAACACAACCACATAATAAAAGATGGTGCCTTAAAGTTGTCCTTTATAAATACTTAGTTTTATCTAATTTCATGAAAATTAGAATTCATGTACAATATATGTTTTTATGGATATATATATTTCTTTAACTCTTGGCTAAAATTTATATTTTATAATTGAAAGTAAACTAATACAAATGCTTTGATTTTGAGGAATACTGGAATTCATTCATATAGCAAATGACTGATGCTGTACAGAAGCACAAGGAGATCGTAGGGTCTTATTTCTCTCTCTATTTGCCACAATATTTTGTTAAATATTTTTTCCTTATTTTGTAAGAATTAAGGTTCAAATAAAGGTAGAGATTACTCTAAGATCAGTGGCAATTCGAAGAGCATGGGTTCAGCAATAGACAAAAAATGAGAGAAGATAGATAGGGAGGTGGCAAAATGAAGCAGAGCTTTGTGGATGAAGGTGACAGGCAACCAGTGCAGTGACTGGCACAGACTTTGCAATGTCAAAAAATTAATGTGTAATATGAATGCAGATTTATAAAGTGTATCTACCATTTCAGATATGATTTACAATAGTAGATTTGTACTGTAAATCTGCCATACACTTCATTAACCTTTCGTGCCCTGTGCTTTCACACAGCAGGAAAATCCTCCACTATCATGAATACATGTGTGTAAATCTTCAGAGGCTCGTCTGCTCTCTCGTTCTCTAAGGAATCCTACTTTCCTGTGCTATAATAGTCAATATATTAGTCAATAGTCATTTTTTATATAACCACACTATAAGAACAATAAGGCATGCAGGCGCATAGATCAGTACAGGAAAAGCGAGGGGGAACCAAACAGGAATCTAATGAAATCTCTAAACAGAAACATAGCAGACGAGGGAGAGGACAGAGAGCGAAGACAAAAGGAGGTTGGACGGGGGAGGAGAGCCACAACCATTTCCTCAAATAGGCACCATATTCTATATAATAGACTTATAATATGCAAAAGCCTGTAAATGAGATAGAGGTGCTCAGGCTGACCTCTCCTGACCCCCTCTTGGCATTGCCAAATTTTAATGTACGCACCGCAACACCACTGTTACAGTAACTCCAGAAACCAACAAATTTGCTGTTTCTTAACTGTTCTGATTAGTGCATAAAGAAACAAGAATGTCATGCTGGTCATCTACCAGTGAAACTGATGGTAGATGTTCTTTAACTTTCTTGGTAAGGGTACTCTATGTAAATGGCCTTTGAATTGACCACTTACATAGAATAAATCATATTCTAATGTCTCTTTGACTCCGGTCAGGAAATAGAAGGTATCATAGAGGTTGCATAATGGACCTAGGGAAAAAGTTTCTGCACTTTATATAGGAATTTAGGTAAAATAAAGACCCAAAGTTTAAACTTCCTTTAAAGGAAACCTACCACTTGAAGTAGTAGGTGTAAAATGCTTAGGGTGAGCTGGTGCCGGTGCTTACTTTCATTAGTGTCCTAAACTGCTGTATCGCGGTTTAAACACTTTTTATTCTTTACAGCCTAAGGAGCTTCAGCGCACCAAGTGTGCGGCATGGTGTGTGGCATGGTGCGCCGAAGCGCCTTCGACTATAAAGAATAAAAAGTGTTTAAACCGCGATACAACGGTTTAGGAAACTAATGAAAGTAAGCACCCTGAGCTGGTGCTCGGTATATGCATCTTACACCTACTACTTTAAGTGGTAGGTTTCCTTTAAGTTTACCTTTCTCAAACATTTTTACTAGGTAAGTACAAATGTTTGTTTTTTTAATTTAGGCCACACAAATGTAATATACTGGTCAACTATAGGTCCAGGTACCAAATATCTTTAAAGGAACACTACAGTCAAAGTGCATTTTTTCCTCCTATTCTGTGCATATGTTTTCATCTTATGGGCAATGACCTATGATGCACATGTGTGTATAGGGCCTTAATAAAATGTGTAAAGAGTGTGAAGAGTCTTACACAGATCTGCTTGGATGTTTGGGTGCTTTTTTCAGTGAATGGACCTAAATGGAATGGTAAGGTCATTAAAAGGCAACCCAAAACAGGGCTACTCTTGTCTGTTGGCTGTGTCTGATATTTTGCTCCATTCATTGAGATAAAGTAAAATACCAGACACAGGACCTGGGCATGACTGCATGACTGTTTCTAGAAAAAAAGTTTTCACTACTTCTGGATAATTGCTTTAAATTAAAGGTTAAAAAATTGATTTTTTTACTTTACCTACTATATATAACATCACTTATTTAGCCTCTTATAAATGAATCGTGGGGTCAGTTAGTGATGTGCCATGGGTATAGAGGTCACCAGCTACATTGGTGATTGGCTGAAGTGCTGACCTCCCACAATACGATATGTCTACGGATTTAAAGGAAATCTACCACTGAAACTAACCTCCACAAAGCCCCACCAGTGCTTGGAGAGGTTAAAATATCTGTAACAGGCATCCCTTTATGAGGGATTTTAGCCTTCTAGTTCCGTTTATGAAAGGCTTTTATTTTTATGTAAGTTCAGACGGCAGCAGACGGCAGTGCATTGGAGGGGCATAGTGTGCATGCACATTTTCCCTGATTCCCCGATGTAACTAGTTCTCTAATGCACTATGGTCTTCTACTATGTATGTAGAAGGTAGCAGGAGGAGGAGCAAAGGAGACAGCAATTGTGGTTGAGGTGCTTCAGGGGCATGATGCTGCAGCCTGTTGGGGAACTGGTAATTCCTCCCAGAGACTTTTAGTATAATTTCAATACAAATAAAAGTGTTTTTTTTTTTTAAAGAACCAGTATTGGCTAGTATCCCTAATAAAGAGCTGCCTTCTACAAAGATTTTAACCTCTACAGAGCACTGATTTAAGGAGCAGCAGTTCCTGGCATCTGACCGCCAACACTAGAATGGAGCATTCCTGTATGGAGCATTCCTTCAATGTGCAGATTGGTAGTTCATCATCACAATTGCTTAAAATTATTAAATATTATGGTCTAATTCTAAGTATCATCTGGATTCCATCTCCAATTCTCCTATGGTGTATCACCCTCCATAAAAACATTGCAACCTATGACGGGCAAGTTGTTTTGGTGCCGGGGATAGATAAAATGTACCATTCCCATACCGGCAAGACCTGGTTCAGGAGTTTAATTTATAGGTAACAATAGAAAGAAAGCCACCGCTCACTCACATAAGCTGCATCCTCAATGTAGACGAGGTCCTATTTCTCCTTAGCTCTCGGTGCACGGAAAGGCAGTCCTGCCGGTTGACTGAATGATGCACAATGAAACGAAGGTATTCCAGCACTCAGAATCTTCTTTAAAAAAATATTTGAATTTTTATTTTGTAAATATTAAAATTGCAAGGTCACATCCTGGCATATCATCCAAAAAAGAAAAGATCTACGCGTTTCGGACTAGTGTGCTTGCGTCCTTGTGATCCTCCATCTTAAAAAAGTGGAGGAGGAAAAAGACCAGGTGAATTGGCTTGTAATCAGTTAACCCTTACATAACGGCAGCAGAGATACATTCCATGACAAAACATGCTAGTTCATCAAAGTATACAGAAAAACATTCGGACATAATTTGCTTTGTGTACAAACCTGCTATTAATGCAACCACATGAAAAAATATATACTAATATGAACTAAATACATTTGAATATATGTTAACATATACTAAGTTAACATATATGTTAACATGTATGTTAACACATACTGTTAACATCACATGGACGGAAGATTATTTTATGATATTCAGAGCTCATCATGTTGTTTATAACGTAGATATTCTAACACTATTCAAAAAACACCATAACCTCTTTATTGTATAGACCCAGCGTTATATTTGTGTACGCTATTAGACTATGTACCTATTCATGACTAATTTATAGGTGTCTATCTTGAGAGATTCCCTATAAAATTGCATGGAAATATGCACTATATAAATATGCTGATTCCAACTACTTTATATAGTCCTATACCCTTGTATTTTTGTTATTAGCCATCTGAGAGGCATAGACCAGTGATAGAAAATGCATGTAACAATACTCCAATCAGTTAAACTCCTTACTGTACCTCGGTAGTGTGTTTTTATCAATTATTTTAGAGAGTACAATAGGTTGGTCACATTTTCAAAGGACAATTGCATCTCTTTATGCGTCCTAAGATATTTCTCCCTTTGTCCTAAACATGAAAAACTTAATACTGTACAATATTCCCATAAATTAGGCTTGTGGCTCTAAGGCTAAGAAGAAGATATACAATGGTCTATCAATTACCAGACTCAATTCCCATAACACTCCATTGTGAAAGCTGTCTGCGCTGAGGGCTTTATCAATATTTAATTTGTTGAGATGCATTTGTGCAATTTAATGACTTAAAGGGGTTTTCCCACAAACATAACTTTATTTAAATTTGTGGGCAAACATTTCTGATGTTATTAATAATTAAAATGAATGCAGAGTTTCTAAAATTTCTCACGCCATCTTAGACACAGGGCGGAATTTATCATTACAATTTGTCTTTGACTTGATTGTCCAGATTCAATTCCATTGTTTTATCTGAGTTTATGAAGTGAGTCTATTTATGTGGTTGTATTTGTTTCTTCTTGTTTCTTCTTGTTTCTTTTTTTTTTTTTTTGTGTTTGTCGCAAAACGTCCCTTTAAGAAGCAATTGATCTTGATAAATTTTGTAAAGGATTTACTCTTTTTTTCTATGCCAAGGGTGACTGGAGTCATTTTGCGCCATAAAATATACCTGGAGTCATTTTGCGCCATAAAATGTGCCTAAATGAAAATTTGTGCCAAACCCAAATCTTGAATTTAATTCAGTATTGTGAAAACTGGTGTATGCAAATATTTGGCGCATTTTAAAATGACTTTGCACTGTCCTATGTTCATGTAAAGTTGCAAAATAGCATTTGTACCACAAATGAGCCAAAACAACGCCAAACATAGACTAAAACCCACTGATAATTTCCCCCACAGTCTTTTGTCGTCAAATGCAGCATAGTCATACCATATGAACGCAAGAACTGTATCGTCATCGCGGGGTAGATTACCCCTGAGGAAGTCACCCTGAGGTGAAGATATGCGTGGGGTTTTCTGCCTCCCTGGCTTTCTGTCCATATCTAAAACATCTTTTTACTCGGACTTATGAGGATAACCCAGTTTGGTATTGTATTAAACCAACAACACTAATGAGTGAAAGCCGGTTCATACACAATCCATCACAATGTATTTTTTAAAAATTCCAATTCACTTTATTTAACAAATACAATTAAAACAAAATCACTACATTATGAAGTCTTGTTTTGTTTTGTAGTGGTCTTGTTTTAATTGTATTTGTTAAATAAAATGAATTGAAATTTAAAAAAAATACATTGTGATGGATTGTGTATGAACCGGCTTTCACTCATTAGCGTTGTTGATTAAGTATAGTTGTTTGAGTGAGTTTAAATAAGAAGTCTATACCTCATATATATGCCATTTTTTTGTGCTGATTATTTGGTTTGGTATTGTATTAGTTGGGCAGATTTTGTGCATCAGCTGTATTCACTTGTTTACCTTAGCCACATCTTTGTTTACTTTATTTTGCACTTTGCCCTGTATTCATGATCATTTCAATCTCCCTAGATTGAGCTAGGAAGTGTTGGGTAACCCTTTGACCCGTGGGAGCCGGGTACACCCATACAGTTTACCTTTTTAGTGTTTTTAATCTATATATGTCTTGTACTTGCTATTCTATATCAATTGCTTTGTAATAAAATTTGTATTGTTACTCTAGTCCAGTGTACACATTCATCTGTCCTTGTGTTTACTGCATTGAATTGTTTGGTATGCGTGGCATACTTTTCTACATTGGTAGTGACTATCCTCCATGTTGTTTCTAAAGGATTATACCAGTAACACTAAATGACAGGGAGAGATCAGAGCTAAGCATGTCACAGAGCATGCCCACAACATTCATTGTTACATGTTATCATTAAAAACAAAATAACTGGGGTTCATCGCCGTTCACATTGATTTATTTCTGCCATTGTTCTATGTTGTTAAAAATTTGGTTTCAAGCATGCTTTACCTTAATCTGATATTATTGTCTTGTACAGTGCTGTACATATGGAAGGAGCAGCAGTCTTACGTGGCGCAGCGGTAGGACTCGAACAACAGTGGCCAACGGTTTCCAGTGCAACACCAGGTAATGTCAAGTCTATTCTACTAGATATGTAAAAGACATTTCAATATGTTAAAGTATCAAAGTATGGTAGAAAAAGAACTTTAAATTTTAAATTGTCTATGCATAGAAAATATAAAAAAATTAGCGGTTAAATGGATTCCATGAACAATGCAAAAGGCAAATACAGCCAGGAATCAACGAGTAGGAGCAAATCTACCAGGACTGTAAATCAAAGGCATGCAGACATAATATAGCAGCACCCTGTGTGTGTTCTAACTTATACATAAGCACTTTGTATACATTATTATTAGTAGAAGTATTATTCAAGTTGTTCCTATCTTTTACAAAATATATGACATGTAGTCTGCATGTAGCCTATTTCTAAAATTTGTTGTCTCTTAGCTGGTGGGTAGAAATGTATTCTCAAACCTCTCTTCTGTCTTGAATGTCTATACAACTTGATTTATCACTTGGTTTATATCTGTCCCACTTGGAGGAGGGAATTTAGTAACTATTTTAGAGAGAAATTCTCATTTGATGATAATGGGAAGAACATATTGTAACAGGAACACTTTTAGACTTGGTACTATTTTAGACGCTATAGCTGTGGTACCACCTAATGACTTGAATGAGGCCCCATATACCACACAGTTTTTTGGTGGAGAAAGCACATGAATTACCTCCTCTCGCCAGCTTCTTTGACCTGCACTGCCCTTTAGGCATGGAGTGCTGATGGACAGCGGGGCGGGTGGAGGACAGGCAGGAGACTAAACACCCGGCCCACCGCATTTACTTTAGTCTCTGCTGGAAAACTGGCAAAAACTCAACCAGTTCTGACCTGTCCTGGAGTTTGTGCTAATATCGACTAAGAGGCCAGAGTCTCTTAGTGGATACAAGCGCAGAACCACCAGCTTTGGCAATTTTTAAACAGACATTCAAAAAGCCAGTCTTAATGAATTCTCCCCAATGTTTTTGCTATTTGTTTTGTGCTGCCTTATTTCCACGAAAATATCAAGAACTGTTTAACCCCTTAACGCTCTGCGCCGTAGCTCTACGGCGCAGAGGTATAAGGGATGTATGAAGAGGGCTCACGGGCTGAGTCCTCTTCATACAAAGGTGGGGGTTTTTGCATTTTGCACAAAACCCCCACCGCTAATAACCGCGGTCGGTGCTTGCACCGTTCGCGGCTATTAACCCCCTAAACGCCGCCGGCAAAGTCGCCGGCGGCGTTTAAAAGACGGCGGCGCGTGGGCGCCGCCATCTTTTTTTCGATCGCCACGCCCCCGAACGTCATCGGGGGGCGGCGATCAGTTGCCATGGTAGCCTCGTGTCTTCTTTTGACACGAGGCTATCTGGCAGCTGCATATTCGTTACAATGAGCCAGTGGCTCATTGTAATGAATGTGCTGCAAAAATGCCATATATTGCAATACAGAAGTATTGCAGTATATGGTAGCAGCGATCTGACCATCTAGGGTTAATGTACCCTAGATGGTCTAAAAGATAGTGAAAAAAAAAAGAAAAAAAAAAGTTTAAAAAATAAAAAAAATTAATAAAATATTAAAAGTTCAAATCACCCCCCTTTCCCTAGAATGGATATAAAACATAACAAACAGTAAAAATCACAGACATATTAGGTATCGCCGCGTCCCAAAATGCCCGATCTATCAAAATATAAAAACGTTTACGGCCGGCGGTGACCTCCGAGGCGGGAAATGGCGCCCAAATGTCCGAAATGCGACTTTTACACCTTTTTACATAACATAAAAAATGAAATAAAAAATGATCAAAATGTCGCACAGACCTCAAAATGGTAGCAATGAAAACGTCGCCTCATTTCGCAAAAAACGACCCCTCACACATCTCCGTGCGCCAAAGTATGAAAAAGTTATTAGCGTCAGAAGATGGCAAAAAAATTTTTTTCTTTTTTGTACACATTCGTTTAATTTTTGAAAATGTATTAAAACACAATAAAACCTGTATAAATTTGGTATCACCGCGATCGCACCGAACCAAAGAATAAAGTAGGCGTGTTATTTGGAGCGAAGAGTGAAAGTCGTAAAAACTGAGCCCACAAGAACGTGACGCACGTGCGGTTTTTTTTCAATTTTTCCACATTTGGAATTTTTTTTCAGCTTTGCAGTACATGGCATGTTAAAATAAATAACATTACGGGAAAGTAAAATTTGTTACGCACAAAATAAGCCCTCACACAGGTCTGTACACGGAAAAATGAAAAAGTTATGGATTTTTGAAGTTGGAGAGCGAGAAATGAGGCGAAAAACCCTCCGTCCTTAAGGGGTTAACCAAAGAGTGTCTAAAATGTTCCTGCTAGTATATATTGCAATGAGGAGCCGGAAATATCCGTTGATCCTCTAGATCAGTGATGGCCACATATTTTCACAAAGTGCCAAATGCCAATTTAATGTAACTTATTGCTCCCTGGTGTGTCACAGATTCGAACGTATTGGCGACCCTAAGACACCAATACAGTAGAAAGATGGAGAAATTCTGATTACTATTGTAGCTTCCCTCTAAGGTCCCCTTAACAGGATGAATCACAGGCCCTGAGAAGGGGCTTCCATTATAATCCAGCTCTGTCCACTCCTCCTTGCTCCTCCCTTACTCTTCATGTCCCTTTAAAATAGTGCTGAACATGGCACGTTCTGGGCTGCCTGTGACTGCAGGAGGAGGAGTCCTGAATGGTGACCTTTTTGCGGGGTGATGGCCTGGGTGCCCACAGAGAGGGCTCCAAGTGCCACCTCTGGCACCCGTGCCATAGGTTTGCCACCAGTCCTCTAGATACTTGTTCTATTATACACCTCTTCCACTACAGCCCTTATTGCAGAGTAAGATAGTTGGCAAATAGGAAATAATATTAGTTGTTCACCGTTTCCTCCTACAATGCCATATCACTAGTTCACCCAGCTCCAGTCAACATGGCACCACTTCATTGTGGTAGTTATCCAGGAACTTTGCAGGAGAACAGCATGAAATGCAGCTATGAAGCTGAAACAAAACACAACCTACATTAGATATAGAATGGAACAGACTTTACCACTGCGAAACAGCCCGTTCTCTTGTCACAGTCGGTGTCCCATTGAGACTAGCTCAGTGTCCCTTTATCTCTTGTATTGGATATGCAGCCACTTCAGTTAAGAACACCACCTGCCACCCAACTTAGCATCTTTCAAATCTGCCTGAATCGGTGACTGAGAGAGATTTCAGACTAGAATGTAGCGCCAGTACATATATCTTGTTAGAAAGGAGCGGGTCCTCTTAAATAATGGTGGTAAAACAACTCAACACAGATATAAAATAGATTTGCATCAAGTGTTTAATATTTATTCCTAGTTTCATTTAATTTTTTTTTCTTTTGCTTTTCTCTGAGAATCCATGTGAGAGAAATACTTGGCGCAAAAGTTGAGAGCTGTCTCATTAGAGCTGTCTCATTTACTGCTGACTTCAGTTGAAATAACATGATTAAAAATACATGAAGTCAGTGTAAAACTTACAAGCCGAGCGTCTGCCTTACTGATGTCTTCATGCACTCAACATTTTTTATCTTGTTTTACTTTTTTTTCTATTCCCTACTGCACCTCATCCTAATTCACTGCTTCTGATTTTTCTTCCTGCCTGTTTCCTTTTTTGCCTTGAGTTCTTTTTATCTCCCCTGTGTATTCATCTTCTTTCTCTTTTTTTAGGGGGTATATTAACACTGCCATACTATGCACACACAGCATGAAAGAGGAGGCAAGGAGCCCCTAAAATTCATATAATATATATTTAAAGGAAACCTACCATTTCATTTACATTATGAAGCAAACATACCTTGAGAATGCTGTAACTATACTGATGCAGAACCATATCTTGTTTAATCCACAAGCTGAGTGGTTCAGCTGAAAAAACAATTATAACATTCTGGACCTTGGGAAAGCTGGGTTGGACACAAGCTTCCTGAACACTCCAGACAGGATTAATCAACCTGAGCTGAATCACTCATACACAACAGCTGGGGGATGGTGCAGTGATTGCTTAACACAGTGATTACATAATTCTCAGGAGCAGTGCATACTTAATGTGAGAGGAAAAGCGCTGAGCCCCAGCACAGAAGCAACAGAGCTTCATTATCATAATTTTATAATTGTTTTTCAGCAAAACCATTTAGCTCAGGGATTAAACAAGAGATGATCTTGCATCAGTGTAGCTACAGCAGTCATCAAATCAAATGGTAGGTTTCCTTTAAGACCCTCTATGCTGAATTCCATTCTTACAAAATAGAACATTGTAGATATACATATATTTACAGAGTGCTGAAGATTCTTTTCTCTGGGATTCATACTCTGACCATCATCAGGCTATATGCACCATATTAGTCTACACTATTTTATCTTGTTGCCATTTTAGATTGCTCTGGAAATGACAGTGATAACCCAGTATGAGGCATCCAAGAAGGGCCTAAAGTATATTTTACCTTTCAACAAACCTTGCAAAAACCAGAAGTCAGTGTTGAGTGGTGGAGACCTAGCTGCTGTGACTCACTGATTCCCCTCCCCTTTGCCTAGAACTTCTATGTAATCTTAAACCTCATTAAAGGACATCTACCATCAGATTGAGTGACGGTAAACTAATTCTACCCACATGCTCGTAAATACGACATCTGCTAGGAACTTCTACTATTAGAATCCAGAACAATGCAATTTAATCGAAAACGTTTTAAAAAATGTGAAAATTAGTCTGAGCACCTTGCCTTATAACGTATTCACTTCCTCTCACTCTACCAGTCCTGCCGGGTTCCTGATGTCAGCTACTTTTCACCATATAAATGGGCGGAACTAGAAGGGAATGAGTGAGCGGGAGTGAATAAATTCTAAGCGGAGGCTCTCCATTGACATAAGCTGGAGTACCTCAGACTAATTTGCTTTATTTAAAAAACATTTTTTTTTTGGCAAAATCACACCATTCTGTATTGTAATGAAAGAAGTTTCTAGCATAGGTCTTCCTAAGGGGCATGTGAGTAGGACTATTCTGCCGACAGTCAATATGATGGTAGATGTCCTTTAAGCTTTTGTTTGTCTTGGTAGTAAGACAAAATTCAGATTTTGGAGTAAAAAGCAGGGAGGGAAAGAGGGATGATGTTACGGGGAACCACATTTTCGCAAAAACAGCTAGCGACAAATTTCCATAGAGCCCTATTAACTAACACCCTTCTTTTAGCTAAAAATTGTTTCCCTTAATCCCGATAAATCAACTTTATGTTATATTCCATGGCATTAAAGTTCTGCTTAGCCGGCCCCTCCCATCTACTCCTCCCCATGTCCCGTGCCTCTTCATGTTATGTGACCAAGGGGATGTCATCTGAGGTCCTGTCACATCTTCAACGTCTACCCCAAGTATGTATATGATCACATGAAATCACAGCAGCCGCCATGGAAGCATGTGGAGTAGAAATCCATGGAGGCGGTTGTAATTTCATGTAACCAGATACATACTTGGGGTAGACGTTGCAGATGTACACATTCTTAGCTGACATCAGTCAGGCCTCATGACTTTAAGTGCCCAATGATGTAACAGAGCTCTCTCTTATTCCATGCAGCAGAATGTCATAGCACTGAGACCTGTCAATCAGGAATAAGGAGGCAGGGCAATGCAGTAACCACTGAATATTCAGGGTCTCATTGGCATCCTTAGTGTCATTGGACTCACATCAGGTGAGTTGCATATAATATTACAAACTGATAAAATTGTAGCCATGGAAAGGAACCAATTAGGGATAAGGGCATTGCTTTTTAACCAAAGTTTTAAATTAAGTATTTATTTTGTGTGGGTTCATTTTAATGGCAGGTTCACTTCCTGATGCGATACATTAAAAAGTTTATGGTGGTTACCAGTAAATAAACTGATGCAAAGTTTGCTGAAATGTTTTTGACCATTTAAAGTAGTCACTCCTCTATAGACATGCCAATTCTATTCTTGTGTGTATAATAATGTTCATATATCATTCATGTCTTCACTACCCTTTAGAATGAAAGTGCTGCAAATACTTGCTTGGACTGAATGTTTCCATTGATTGATATTGCATATAATGACATTATGCCCAAATACTGATCTGCAACTCTTGCAAATTCTGCTGTTTTAGCCTACTTTAGGAACTTATCTAGATCTACAGTAGGGAGAAGATCATAAGTCAGCAAGATTATCCTTTGATGTACACTAATGTATTGCAAGTGCACTCACTTGAAATTTTAAGCATACAATTTAAGGTTTTAGCCTTTAATTATTTATAAAACATCGATAAGCTACAATAATGTGCGATATTATATTTCAAAAGGCTGAAAGCAAAGAAAATGCAGAGCAAAGATTATTTGCTTTGTTTTATTATATTATATTACAAGAATATTAGTGGATTGGAAAGAGAAGTGTCAGCTTAGGTTCTAAAAGAACATAGGATATGTAATGTTTTCTGTAATGAGAGAAATGGGAAACGGCATGGAAAACGATTTGGATTAGAATTGTGCTGCACAATGTAAGGCAGATAAGAGTGTGGGGTGCATCAATAAAAATAAGGGGGTACTTGTATCATGAGGCCGGATCTTACTCTAGTTTTTTGGATTGTCAGAGGAGTCTTTTTTGCACATCAGGCTTATTATAGTGGCTTATGCAGGTTGATAAATCTGCAATAACTATGTAAAATAAGGTTACTGCCCATCTTTTTCAGTGGTGCTGCAGGTACAACTAATAATTCCTTTATTTACATAGCTTTCCAAATCAATCTCTGTCCCCATGGGGCTCACAATCTAACCAACCTACCAATATGTTTTTGGAATGTGCAACTCTGTGTCTAGCATAATAAAATAGCCGCCGCCACTATCCCAACCATAGGAGCCCGGAGTAGAGTCAACATGATAGAAGGATCACAAAAGGTTAAAAAAAACCTGGCAGAAATATTTATTGTAAAGTAAAAAAAATAAATAAAATAAAATGTATACCAGCACCGAACAGTCCTGTTCTTTTTTTTTCAAAACCTTTTGGACCTCCATTTTGGGATTGTACGACTTTGGAGTTAAAAAAAAAAAAAAGTTACACAAAAGTCATAAATTTGGGGCAACTAGTCGCTAGACTTTTCCTACGCCACTGGAGGATTGGTTGGTTTGCGGCTAAATGTACAACTTTTTGAAAAAGTCAAAATTCATAAATCTGTCTACCATGTATGGAATCACTTGATAAATCTGGAGTTAGTAAGCTAAAGTGAAAAGCGGAGTGGGTTGGGAAAAAGTCACAAATTTGACTGAAGTTGGCAGATGCAACAATTGTGGGACATTATTGTTTGTTATATAGATAAATGTGGATAATATGTGTCTTCTCCTACTAGTTTGGCTTTTTTACCAAATCTTTTACCAAAATCCACTGAAAGTCAGACATAGGAGATGCAAAGGCTCCCATAACAGAGTTTAGAAAAGGGGCACATTTTGGTGCAATCTCGGTAAAAAGTCACAAATAACCACCAAATAACCTCCAGTCCAGAGCAGGCGCGGACAAGAAGTTGCTTAAATATTTGAGATTTTTGTGCTACTTTACAGACAAATGTCTCAAAATAACCAACAAACTCACATGCCAGACTGGGGGAAGTAGTATGGGAAGAGGTGCCATGCCCCTGTAAACAAACAGGAACACCGCACCAAGGGATGGAGACATTGCACAGAAAAGTTAAGTAGAGGTTTTTTTTTTTAACAGCCCTCTCCAGCCCACCTGCAGAATTTTTAATACACTTGGACAACCCCTTTAAAAATGATGGGATATTAGTCAACTGGTCATACTGTATTGGCTAGTGGTCATATGACTAAGCAGGTATAGCATAGAACTATTACATAAGTATCAGGAACTAAGATTAGCATTGTAGTCGGGTCACATGACATTGTGCAACTCTGTAGCAACTCAATGCAGTTTGAAGACTATGTTAAAAAGAGTATCTCGTGTCCAAAATGCCTCCCAAACAAATAATAATGCTAAGTTAGGGTCCTTATTAGAGAAGAAACATAATTTCCACAAACCACTGACACAATGCATTAATTATCATCATTATTCATTGATATGTAAATGAGCTCTCATTGCACAGGCTGACTTGCTTTCCTATAAAAGATAGCCATGTCTCCAATACGTCAGTAGTTTGTGGCCACAAATATATATTTCTTCTTCTGTTAAAGGCACACATTTTGGTTTGGGAGGCAAATAGTACTTTACATCCTCCCTTTAAATGGTGAAACGTTGAAATAGAGGACCACAAGGTCACTGGTTTCCAGAAGAAGAGACAGCAGGGCACCAGCTCAAAACAGGATACTGATAGTGGTGTTAAAAATAGTCTGTTTTACAATTTTTTTACAAAATTTTATGAGCAAGAATATCAATAATACGCACACATGCTGCATTATATTTCCTCCTTTGTCTAAACGAAGAACCTCCTAATTGAGAGAAGCAGAACCAGGTCAACTGCCAAATATATTTATGTTATTCTGTAGGTCCTCATTCGCCTCTGGGTGATGCAGAAACAGAAGAACAGCATAAGTAATTGAAAGGATAAATCCAAAACCTTAAGGAAATGATGGGAAATTATATTCATGCAAATAGTAGACCTTCATAAATAAAATGTTCACCCTCTGCTTTCACATTAATTAGATGCATGAAAATACTTGTTAGCAGAACATCCAGTATGATTTATAGTGTGAAGGAAGGGAGGTGACAAGTAGCATTTTACACATTCATTACCATGGACGGGAAAATCGCAAGGTTGGAGGTGACAATTCACTGAGCAAAACAGATATTGTTACACTTTCTTGGTTTATTATTTAGTATTATGAGATGCATACAGAGAAAAATAGAAATCTTCATATTATATTGCAAATGTGAAGTACTCTAAAGTGTCCAATGTTTTAAAACCAAAAAGTCCTCTACTAATGATGAATCGCCTTTCTTGTGTTCTAAATCAATGAAAACCATTGGGAAAAATCAGTAAAGCCCCTGATTACACCCAGTGGCATAACTAGAAGCTGATGGGCCCCAGTGCAAAGTCTGTGCCAGGCCCCCGACTATAATGTATGGTTTATAGAAATAGTCTTCTCATATGGGAAAGTGAAACCATAAGGGCCCCCTAAACCTCTTGGGCCCGGGTGCGATCTGATAACACCCATGATCTGTGCTGGCACCAAATACGGGTGTTAAGCTATTTAATACTGCCGGCAGCATTTAAACTACTGCCATTTTAAAGGGAAAATTGATGCTGCCCATGACTTCATCGGTGAGCAGTCGTCCTCCCTAAAATGGAGGAATGCTGGCGGCATTTAAAGCTATAACAATATGGCCTCCAACTCACTAAAATTCCATCTTGTTTAAATTCCATAAAATATGTTCTATGTGGTTTACATCAGGTGTCTGTGTTTGGTGCTCCAGAATTTTCCAGGGCTTGGTCTGACACCATTGAGGTATCCTCGAGATCATTGTCCTGTTGGAACATCTGATGACACCCAAGGTACCTCACAGCCCGATGGCATTTTCTACTAGGAATTATAGATACTTGATTGAATCAATTTTTCCTTCCACACACTGCAGTTTTCCTTATGATATGTAAAGCAGCCCCAAAGCATTGATAGGCAAGGAACATGCGTAATTGCAGGCTGGGTGTATTTTTTAATTTATTAAAGTTTCCTTCTCCAGATGTTGAACCATAGGCCCTGAAACTCTCTGCTTTGTTCCACAGAACAGAATAACAAAACTATTTTGGCATAATAGCGATGGACAGATTAGTTCAAATTTGGGTTTAGCGAGTTCAGGTGAATTTAGAGAATGAATTCGGTTCAGGTACCCAGACTTGACCTCAAACCCAATTGAAATCAATGGGGAACAGAAAATGGCCGTAAAATGGGGGTAGTAAGGGGTATAGGATTGCAACATGGGGGTAATAACAGGGAAACTGCTCAACCAAAAAGGGCTAAGCAAAGTAGTTAAAATACACTCACTGGCCACTTTATTAGGTACACCATGCTAGTAACGGGTTGGACCCCCTTTTGCCTTCAGAGCTGCCTCAATTCATCGTGGCATAGATTCAACAAGATGCTGGAAGCATTCCTCAGAGATTTTGGTCCATATTGACATGATGGCATCACACAGTTGCCGCAGATTTATCGGCTGCACATCCATGATGCGAATCTCCCATTCTACCACATCCCAAAGATGCTCTATTGGATTGAGATCTGGTGACTGTGGAGGCAATTTGAGTACAGTGAACTCATTGTCATGTTCAAGAAACCAGTCTGAGATGATTCCAGCTTTATGACATGGCGCATTATCCTGCTGAAAGTAGCCATCAGATGTTGGGTACATTGTGGTCATAAAGGGATGGACATGGTAAGCAACAATACTCAGGTAGGCTGTGGCGTTGCAACGATGCTCAATTGGTACCAAGGGGCCCAAAGAGTGCCAAGAAAATATTCCCCACACCATGACACCACCACCACCAGCCTGAACCGTTGATACAAGGCAGGATGGATCCATGCTTTCATGTTGTTGACGCCAAATTCTGACCCTACCATCCGAATGTCGCAGCAGAAATCGAGACTCATCAGACCAGGCAACGTTTTTCCAATCTTCTACTGTCCAATTTCGATGAGCTTGTGCAAATTGTAGCCTCAGTTTCCTGTTCTTAGCTGAAAGGAGTGGCACCCGGTGTGGTCTTCTGCTGCTGTAGCCCATCTGCCTCAAAGTTCGACGTACTGTGCGTTCAGAGATGCTCTTCTGCCTACCTTGGTTGTAACGGATGGCGATTTGAGTCACTGTTGCCTTTCTTTCAGCTCAAACCAGTCTGCCCATTCTCCTCTGACCTCTGGCATCAACAAGGCATTTCCGCCCACAGAACTGCCGCTCACTGGATGTTTTTATTTTTCGGACCATTCTCTGTAAACCCTAGAGATGGTTGTGCGTGAAAATCCCAGTAGATTAGCAGTTTCTGAAATACTCAGACCAGCCCATCTGGCACCATCAACCATGCCACGTTCAAAGGCACTCAAATCACCTTTCTTCCCCATACTGATGCTCGGTTTTAACTGCAGGAGATTGTCTTGACCATGTCTACATGCCTAAATGCACTAAGTTGCCGCCATGTGATTGGCTGATTAGAAATTAGGTGTTAACGAGCAGTTGGACACGTGTACCTAATAAAGTGGCCGGTGAGTGTAATAACTGAAGATAAAAAAAATAAAATATGCATAACCATGCAGTCATTTTCACTGTGCTATAAGACGCTTATCCATATGCAGTTATTTTTACTATGGGTATCCAGACCCCGCTATTCTTACTTTGCAACACTATTGCAGTGACAGTGGTTTGACATTAGTGACTCCAGTGACCATTTCAGATTACACAGGCAGTGAATGCGGTATGAGAGTGTTTGACATTAGACAGGCAGTGACTGTGGGATGAGACTGTTTGACATTAGACATACAGGGGCAGATTTATCAAGTGTCTGAAAGTCAGAATATTCTGGAAATATTCTGACTTTCAGACTGCTTGATAAATCTGCCCCACAGTGACTGCATATGAGACCATTTGAGATTAGACATGCAGTGACTGTGGTATGAGAATGTTTGAGATTAGAAAATTGCAATTATAAAAAGGGCAATTATAACATCTTTCCAAGTCACTGCCTGTCCCCTCTGCCTCATGTGCCTCTTATACAGCAGGTTCACATTTCTCCCCTGGGTAGTCACAGCCAGTGTGGAGATGTCTGTGATTGCTATGGGCTAACACAGACCCAAACTTCTGACTGTACTGAGATTTCTTATACTTCTGGATCAGCAGAAATGAATGTCTAGGCATTTGGGTGTGAGAATCTTCAGCACTTTCCTTAAATGAGCACTTCTTCTGGTAACTGCATATAGCACATTTGCAGCACAACAGTCAAAGATTTTATCCCATTCATTCTTCACCCACGTCACAACCTCTTGCAGTATCTAAAAGATTGACTAATTCAAATGTATGGTGAGGGGGGAATGGTAACAATTACCACCGCTAGGTCTTATTTTTCCGGGAAGACCGTATATTTCTAAGCTTGAAAAGAATTGCACTAGGGCCAGTGGAATAACTTGAAGCTGATGGGCCCCAGTGAAAAGTCTTTGCCAGGCCCATGACTGTAATCTATGGTTTATAGTGCTAGTCTTCTCATATGGTAAAGTGACAATGTCACGGTGCCCCCGCAATCCACGCCTGTCTCTGTGACAGCATCTCGGTCCCAACTCGCTTACCTATCCGCGTTCCTGCTCCCATCCCAGCTGGCCAGCACGCGCATCCCTGCTCCCTAGGGCGAGTGTTTCTGCACTCGCAGATTTAAAGGGTCAGCACGCCTATGATCCACACTGGCCACTTCTGAGTTCCTTCATAAGCCGTTTTCTCCCAGCAACCCCAGCCGGATCTTTGAGCCTATTCCATTGAGAAAGCTACTCCTGTGTGATTCTCGTTTCCAGACCTCCTGTTGTGACCCCAGACCTGACCCTGACCTCGCTTCTTTGCTGCCAGCCCAGACCTCCTGCTCCGTTCCTGTTTTCGCAAAGTAGCTTTCTCAATTGCCACCTGTCCCGACTATCCCACTGTCCCCTAAGCACCTTGGGACGGTTGCGGCTGCAAACTCTGCACCTCCTCAAGTTACTCCCCTGACGAGGGCTTATTTTTGGGGGATGTCTTATTTTTGCAAAACTGTTTAGTTAAGGTATTTGCCGTGTTTTATCTCAATCACCAAACCCAACTAATGACATTCGATTAATTACATTGGATTTCCTTGAGAAAACTGATTGCAAAAGTAGAAAAGCAATAAAATAAATTGCATTTAATGTTAAATTTGGAATAAACCTGTAATGGTGATGATTTTGATAGTGATGGTGAGGGGGGGGGGGACTGCAGAGGATATCTAAATTAGTATGATAGAAACTGCATCATGACATCACACAGGTTATTTAGGTCTGGCCCTCTAATGCCTTGACTAATTGTCATGCAGAAAGTCTGCAGCAATGAGAAAGTTAAATTATAGTTAATTACTTCCTATAGACTTATTTTCATTATAGATCCCTTTCCATAACACTCATTTATTTTAATAGTTAGCTGAAGCAATACTTCTGTGTTTTATCAGTGACTATATATTGAATAATTACTAGTTCTATTTTATCTTATTCACAGAAACATCAATGTTAATAATAACGTTGGTTTCCTCATAAACTTAGTAATTTCCTTATTTGGCGGTAACATAATTATCTGTCCTCCATGAATAGAGCTCATAAGAAATATTAAATAGAAATAGATATTAAATATTGTATTTATCTATCATCTGCAATAAAATCATTTCAATAATATTTTTTTATATGTACAAAGAAAATAAAAACTCTACTTTTGGAGAGCAGATTTTGGTTCCAAATGTTTTAATCGCTAAAGTATGTCACACTGGTTAACCTTGGCGCTTACTGGCCATGTACCCTCATTAACAAGAAAAAAATTACACACTAAAATAGAAATGTGAGACTGAAAATTGGAAGTTACGCCTCAAACAGATATGAAAAAGATAACTGGTCTGGTAGATTAGACATTGGGTCTGACCACAGGAAAGGGGCGGAGGCTACTTTTTAGTAGTACAGATAACTGACCAAGTGGTGTTGTGGGAATTAAGACACATTGGCTGTAGATGCTTGTGAATTTGTGATGTACACTGGCTCTTTGGCTTTCAAATTGGGTTGGATCAATAAATTTTAAAAGGACTTGGAAGGTAGACGTCTAAAGTGGTGCTGCCTTGGAGTAAAAGCATCATGACATGATTATGTGTCTCCGTGGAATTCATTGAAAAAACAAGGTAATGCATTCTGACTTGTGAATGACAACCTTTAAGTGATGACCAAGTCTGGAACCTTGTTCTTCAAACAAAAGGAGAAGGATATTTCTCAGACCTTCTACCCAGGAGTTAATGTATACACATGTAGGAGGCCAGCGAAATCAATAAAGAGTAGTTGTCATTGCACGTAGACATTAGAGATCAGATTGTAGAGTTGATATGGGGGAGATTGCTGATTGTAGACATGAATTCATATTAAGATAAAGGATTCATATTAAGATAAAGGGTGAAGGGGGGGGGGGGTAAGAAATTGTCCATATGCTAAGTAGTAAAAATAGGTCATGAATAGGGTCACTAATGCAAGCAGCAGGACATAAAGAAGAAGGGGCCTGAAGATGTCTTTGTGCACCATTGAGCAAGTGATATTTGTAAGAAAAAGAGGTTTTTACGGAACAGCAGGTATAAGGAATGTTCAGGAGAGCTCTAAGAAATACAATTAAGACCTAAAAACTAAAATCTGATATACCCAGATATTCATGGAGCAGATGAAGCCATGCAGGAAAGTAGATAATCATCTTATTATATAGTTTTTTTGTGGCTGTAATTTCTCTAATGGAGAATATGCCCTATGAGGATTATACTAAATATAATGCCATCCTGAACTTGTGAACTCTCCCGGCAGTGTTCAGATGCAGAGCACTTGAGCTGCTTAGTAATTCAGGTTTGCTTCCAGATCATTGCTTATCCACTGTGTCAATATAGATTTAACTCCTAAAATGTTTGCAGTAAATGCCCATATAAAGAGCTACTTAGGCTAAGACTAAGGGGATATTTGAGAGCTCGAAACGCGTCAGCTATAGGAAATTTTTTAATTGTTGGAGAATAAAGCTTTGAAAACCTTGAACATGGTGCTAGATGATTTCTGTTTTTTTTGGTACACATATAAAAAGCATTTTCACAGTCTGTGCCAAGTGCAGAGGAATCGGGTTAGGGGCAAGGTCACGTTCTCTATCGCTTACTGCCTACATATGATGTTGCTAAATGAGGCGGCATAACCATAACCTGAGGATAGACCCGTTAGACTTGTCAACATTGCATTTGTTTTTTTGATGTTTACCATCAATGTTAATGTGTAGCTAATGTAATATGTAAACATACACTTAGTGATGTCTTTTCATACGCCTGTGGTATGAGCTCCTGATAGAAGCCTTTTTACAGAATCTGCTGTGTTCATTGAGAAAAGCAGTGACCGGAATTGTATGTACGGTGAATGAAAAAGAGGACGGGGCAGCTGTGTTCTGCCCATACAATGCCGCACGATAACACATACACTGTCAGACAAGCGTTTCATTTTTAAACACAATAGTAATACATTTTTCATATTACAGCCAGAAAAGTAGAGCTTTAATCCGTCCTAGATTGTGTTTTCTTACCATTAATGTATAATCTGAATGTGGCAGATAGAAAAAGCAGACGGTGCTGTTAGCATGGGGAGAATTCATTCGGAAAGGGCATACTAAAAATAGACACCGGCACATTTGTTCTTTACGTGTAATGAGCGTCTACATTAAGACCTGGAAGATTTCCATGTAATGACAGTGAAATCTAGTCGTGATGTGTGATGATGCCAGGAATATCAGTAAACAGACTTCTCCATTCAAAGTCAATGTCAAATTTGTGGTTTTATTGTTTTTTAATTAGCAGCTGTTGTGTGGAAATCACATCATTTTTTACTCCATTACTAGAGTCTAGAGCTTGTTTTAACTGTTTTAAATGGTTAAATAGTACAATTTGCTAGTCTTTGAAAACTATTAAAAGACAATAAATAGCTAATGCTGCACCTTTTTTCATAATATAATGGGTACAAAATGTATGTATGTCTTTGTGTATCAAGGAAATGCTCCTGGAACAATCTCAGTTCAGTTTCTGGCAATTTTGTTTACAACTAATTTTCTGCAATCTGCTTAACTCTAAAACTCATTCACTGCAGCTTTATCTTACAGCTTTCCCTTTTGCTCTTAAAACTTTCCATCTGTCATTGTCAGATACAATCTGTCTCTGAGCCTCTTCTTTATATTCATTTTAACCATTAAACGGGTTGCTTTCATCACCTCACATATCATGGATATATATATATATATATATATTATTAAAGGGGTTGTGTCACTAACTATATTTATCCCCTAATCACAGGATTATCCATGGGTGGTTCTTGGCTATTTGACCCCTCCTCCTCATAAACGGTAAAATGGGGGACCATAAGTTTCCCATATCTGCTCTGTTGACTTCCTGTGCTCCATTGACTTCTATGGAACTTCAGGATCAGCAAACAGCATGGCTGAAATCCAGAAACGGATATGAGGAACTTGTGATCCCCTGTTTTGCTTTATTGCGGGGGTCCAACAGCTGAGACCCCCCACAATCATATATTTGTATAAATGTATAAAGTTTTGATTGTTTATACTCACCTTGCCCCACGTTCTGCTCGAGACTGTACCTTCTGGCATGTATTGCCGCCGGGGTATTATCTCGGCTTTACTTGCCACATGAGAAGAGGAGGTGCTGGCACATGATATGCAGATGTGAGTCCAATGTGTCTCATCAGACTCACACCTAGGTGATTTAAAAAGTTCATTTTTTAATTTTTGCCAGTTCTCAAGCTTCAAACAGGTCCTTCCATCATTATGGGATATTAACCCCAAGTCCATATATCAGGTTCTTTTTAATACTTGAAGCTATCAATTGTCTTCCATTTGGACCCTTTGAGTGCATAATGTTGTAGTATGATCTGCGTCCTGCACATGCGAAGTCATTCATTTCAATCTTAAGATATTGAAGAATGCCTTATCCAGCCCAACTCGGAGTCGAGCATCAGAAATTGATGCGAAACTGATGCAAATTGCCCGTGACGTTAATGTCCATCTTTCCTGGCCATTTTTGGCCATATAGATGTGCAGGTAGCCTTAAACCAAGCAGGACAAACAGGGGCACGACTAAGGTGTCTTAGACTAAAGACCAGAAAGACATAAAGGATTTGATAAAATCTCAAATTTAAGCCTTAGTAAAGCTTCTATATGCAACGTCCCAGCATGCATGGCTTCTAATCTGACCTCAGTACTACATAGCTGCTGCCGTAGTGTAGCTTTTAATGCCTGGATGTTACTTTACAACAAACAGCTTAATGCTAATCTGCTTTAAGATGCCATTTTAAGTTGTGTATTATAAATCTGCAATGCACTTGAACTAAAGATTACTTTAAGATGACCTGTTATTTGCAACTTTTTTGTATATGGAAAAGTTTAAAGAAATCTACTATCAAAATCAATCATGATAAACCAGGCACACTTACACACTTAATAGATATGGGGCCTCCATCCTACTAAAGTCAACTTTAAAAATTATGCTAATGATCTTGAGGGACTACCATAGCCCCTCTATGATCTGCGATACAGACTTTTACACTGTCTTACCCTACCCACTTGCTCTTTCAGCAATAAGTAAACAGTAGGGAGAAGTCACTGCACAAGTGCTGAGGAAGCAGGGAGGAGGGTGAGACAGTGTAACAGTCTGTAAAGCCTGATCACCGAGCATTGACCTTCTTGCTGAAGTATCACCCCCATTGCCTGTGTATTTTATTGCAATCTGTATCCAGCTATTATACCCTCAGACTTCATTTTAGCATAAAACCTGTAAGTTTATCTACACCCCAGTAAGAAATTGCGACTCCATAGTAAATTCACACTTTAATAACAAACTTTCTGATAGTTTTCAGCAGAGAGATAAGTATTACCTTTTCAATGTTATTATTCTTGACATGACCCCAATGAGTTTTGACAGAGATTTCATTAGACCTATGAGAATCAGATGCATGGAAGCTACCCACAATGCCTCAATTGCTAGATAATGATCTGTAATGTTCTCTGCTCGACCAGACAGACGTTTAATTTCCTGAAAAGGCAGATAAAGCTGAGCTCATAAGCAAATCTGGTTAACTCTGTGTGTTTCAGGATTAGGATTTGCAGTGCCCTGTTTTCAGTGCCTGAAAATATAACAGTTTACTTGTCCTAATTTTGTAAATCATTACATAATAATATTAATTACTGAGATTTTCTGCTAGTAATGCTAGAGACATATGTCTGTGTTGTGAAGTAAACTGGTCTATTCGCCATGTGATCATGGTTCTTAGTGATTTCGATTAATTACATATAAGTGAAGACCTTATTTTTAATATCTATTTATTAAAAAAAAAACTTTTTTTAAACATTGTATATATTTCGGAGTGTTATTTGGTTAGATTAATTATTCCAGCAGGGCAACCTATGTCCATGTGTCTATTTGGACCCATCAATGCCATAGAGGAAAATCCCTTACAATATATTTCTGCTATGATATCAATTTAACCAGGAAAGGACATCCTAGTATGAATCTGCCCTGTGACATGAAGGCTGCATTCACACTGCCGTATGAGTGACATATCATGGCCTATATATGTCCCCTACAGACGGCAATGGGCGCGAGGCACCCTACGGGAGTGGTGCGGTACAGCACAAGTGCGGCACCATACAGCTCTGTACCCCGTGAAAAGATAGGACATATCCTATCTTTTCACGGCATATCCTTATGGAGAGGGGCAGAGGTGAGCAGTGCTCACCCCCTCTCCCCGGCGCCGCCATGCTACGGTGCGGCGGGCAACGGCAGTGTGAATGCGCCCTAAGAGATCTATTCCTGCTAAAAGCTAATTATTCAAGAATAAAGGGACATCATTGTGGTCAGAAGAATATCCTGGATAACAGATTGGTTGTGGCTTGTGGACCTAAATCCTCATGACAGGTTCTCCTTAAAAAAAACATTAAAATCAGAATAATCAATTATCAATTACCTATAAAGGTTAAAAATGTTTATAAATGACCTATGTTTTAATATTTCATGTAGATATTTTATGATCTCTTCTGAATAGTGAATACTTGCAAGTAAAAGCAAACGAAGCAACAAGGGGAGATACAACATTAAAGGATAACTCCAGTCAAAAGGCCTGAAGGGAGCAACATGACTCATTTACTAGAATCTAGAGTCATGTTCCTCTCATCAGGATTTGCACATGGTATAATTCAATGAATTAGCTGCGAGTGAAGGGCCCAAAATGCAGATATAGACTATGACTTCCTAAAATCTGTTATTTTTCTACTACTGATGGTATTTAATACTAACCTATATTTCTAAACTTTTGCAGAACTAGAAGGCGGAGAAGTGTCTCCCCCCGTAGGAGCTGGTGTGAATTGCAACAGCTGGACCTTCAAATATGGACCTGGCAATCAAAAACAACCAGTACCACAAATACCACAAGATTTTCCGGAGAATTTTATTATCCCAGGATCCCCAGCCATCATTTCAATCCGCCAGGATCAACAAGCAGCCCCAGGTCATAGTAAAAGTAACTTCATAACTTTTGGTAAAAAGGAGGAAACCAAGAAGAAAAAGAAGAAGAAGAAGGGAAACAAGAATCAAGAGAAAGGAAATAATCAACCCGACAACAATGATCAATGAAAGGAGATTGAAGCCAATTCTAATCCCATTTTTGTAAGAAATAATGTAGCAACAAAGTAAAATTCTTCCTATTGTTAATGCACCTTCCTATGAACAATAAGACTGCAACATTTAAGCCTGAAAAATCTATACATATATGTCTATATTATTTACCAGATTATGTCTTAAAGCTTTATTATGTCAAATGTTTAACCGTATGACACTCAGCTGTTGTCTCTCACATCCAAAGAACACAGTGGCAGTTTGTGCATATATTATAGTAGGTGACTGTTAAGGCCAATGTCTCTGTAAATAGTATCTGTGTATTATACAGAAATTTCATTATATCCAGTTAGCCATAAAAGTTGAAGTAAGTATGGATTTTAGCCACACAAAAGTGGTAAATCTAAGCAGAAATAAAGCAAAGCAGAGGATAATCGCCAAGAAAATCAGCCACATAAAACTAAAAAGTTACAAATATTGAAAATAAATTATCTTATCGTTATAGTGTGTTTATACATTAGTATATTGATAAACAAGAACATTTACACTAAAATTGAAGCAAATTCCTCAGGAATCAAGATAGTAAGGTTACTAACGTATTGTTTCTGTGCCCATATACCATCTGTATATAGAAATTGTCAGAAATAACATGAAAAAAAATATAATCAGATAAAAAAATGTGAAAAAATGAAAGAAAATTAAAAAAAAAAATTAAAAACTTATTTAAACATAACAAAACTTCACTCATATAACTTATAGAATACATCCGCAGGATAGCAAGAAATGATGTATATATATGGCAGGAGTGATGTACAGCTAGCACCAGATGATGGGTATACAGCAGGAGTGATGTACAGCAAGCACCGGATGATGAGTATACAGCAGGAGTGATGCACAGCTAGCACCGGATGATGGGTATACGGCAGGAGTGATGTACAGCTAGCACCAGATGATGGGTATACGGCAGGAGCGATGTACAGCTAGCACCGCATGATGGGTTTACGGCAGGAGCGATGTACAGCTAGCACCGGATGATGGTTTTACGGCAGGAGTGATATACAGCTAGCACCAGATGACGGGTATACGGCAGGAGCGATGTACAGCTAGCACCGCATGATGGGTTTACGGCAGGAGCGATGTACAGCTAGCACCGGATGATGGTTTTACGGCAGGAGTGATATACAGCTAGCACCAGATGACGGGTATACGGCAGGAGTGATGTACAGCTAGCACCGGATGACGGGTATACGGCAGGAGCGATGTACAGCTAGCACCGCATGATGGGTTTTTACGGGAGGAGTGATGTACAGCTAGCACCAGATGATGGGTATACAGCAGGAGTGATGTACAGCTAGCACCAGATGATGGTTTTACAGCAGGAGTGATGTACAGCTAGCACCGGAAGATGGTTTTACGGAAGAAGTGATGTACAGCTAGCACCAGATGATGGGTATACAGCAAGAGTGATGTACAGCTAGCACCAGATGATGGGTATACAGCAGGAGTGATGTACAGCTTGCACCGGATGATGGGTATACAGCAGGAGTGATGTACAGCTAGCACCAAATGATGGGTATACAGCAGGAGTGATGTACAGCTAGCACCGGATGATGGGTATACAACAAGAGTGATGTAGAGCTAGTACCAGATGATGGGTATACAGCAAAAGTGATGTATTGTATGATTGGATGCAAGTTAAAAGATTGAATTTGTTCTTTTTACACCTTATTTTTCTTTATGTTCAGAAATATGCTGAATAATCTCCAGTGTACACCAATCTGAAGTGTGTATCTACATTCCACTGACCTCCTTTACATAAAAAAGTATTTTATATTTTTAATCATAAACCCTTTTTCCATACTTAAAGGGGTTTTCTCGTCTGGGCAATCGCATTCAGTTTGATAAATCTTCCATATATAAACATTTCTTCAATTAGATGTTATTAAAAAAAATGTTCCTGTGTGAAGATAATTTCTCATAAATGTCGCAATGTTGTCCCTTAGAAACAAGATAGCTTCCTTGGATACGGCCACCTCTGCCTGAGTGATTGCACAAAGAAACAAAAAGGTTTTGTATATGAAATGTCCTGGAGTTACTGCAGGTCCCACACCCGTCCTGTAGTAAGGATCGCTGAAGCCAGGTGGTCAGGCAGGACTCTATAGCGCATGTCTGGCCACCGCTGCCAGCGTGTGACGTGGTCGTATCCGAGGAAGCTATCTGGTTTCTAAGGGACAACATGGCTACATTTTTTTTAATAACATCTAATTGAAGAAATGTTTATATATGGAAGATTAGTGAAACGGAATGTGAATGCCCAGATGAGAAAACCCCTTTAAGATCAAGAATTAAACCCTTTAGACAATTTGAGGGTCCCCTTTGTACACACAAGGACATAAGAAGAAATAAGATGTGAACTAAGATCGGATGGAAATACTGAATTGCCTATCCAATTCTTGTTAACTTCCATGGAATGAGAATACACACAAGACTGTGTTAGTAGGTAAATACTGCATCCTACAATGGGAGGAGTTCCAGCCATATAGTATGATAGACAGAATTTTTCTGTGAACCTTACCTTACAGCTACATCTTATGTACTATATCTTGAGTATATACAGTGAGTGATCTTCCCTCCAAAAGTAGTAAAGTAAACCTTTCTAAACCCTTTGAATCTATTGACAGCGACTTGTTTTGGACTGCTGTGATGACCTACCATCCAACTGAACAGGCAGCCAAAACCGGTCATCCAAAGAAAGTTACTTGTTTGCATTATCTCAGCTTTTAGTTTGGATCAGAAAACCTTTTTATGGCACATTGAGGCACTTGATGTGTGTTGGTTAGCCTATTGATTAATATGTTACAATAATATATATTAATTTTTAAAACACTTTGAGTAAATTATTTTTTATATACGTTTACATTTGAAGTCATTTGTGTAGATTAATTTTTATAATTTCATTTCATTTTCCAATTTCAGCACATGAACAGATTCCTTCAAATAGATTGGTATCCCAACACTCAAATATTGCCAAAAAGTGCTGCTACATAGGCAACTGATTATTATCAGCCAAGACTGCGAAATTCAAGGAATTGGGATGAATGTCCAGTTTTTAGAATAGGTCGCAGTTTTTTATTATAGCATCAGGAAAATGAAATTGAAACGGGTGGATCTTTTATGTTATAGACATTATTGGTGCTAGACTGACCCTGTTGAATTATATCGGAGTCATTTGGGTCCTGTCATGTCAGTGGAGGCCCTTGATCAGATGTGAGCCTAGCTTTAGTGTCACAAAATAGTAAAAATTGCCCCAAACATCATACTTGTAAAGCACAGCTAGGTTCATTCTATAAACTACAACAAACATGCTCAGTTTACTATGTGTAGTAGTAACATGATCAGTAGAGAACATGTTGTTTAGATGTTTTTACCAGAATAAACGCCAAATTCTAAATCCAGTAAACCAAAATTACAAGTAAAATCTAATACATGATTGAACCCATTCTGTAATAGTAACTTTATAATAAAGGGGTCCCACAAAGGATCTTTATCACCAATCCGCAGTATTGGTAAAACATCTCTAATGAATTTACAGGTTCCAGCAGGAGGCCTTTTACCAATCAGATGCAAGACCCCAAACCTCATGTTTTTCCTTAGTACATAAGGATGGGATTGAATTGAGTGTTAACACTCCATCCAATGACTTTGGGCAGCAACAGCTGAGCACTTTGCAGATGTGTCCTTCTTTACCCTTCCCTTATTTTGACATGTTGAGATACAGTATGTGTATCACAATTTGAGCTCCTTTTCCCAAAATAGTAGCTTGAAGGGGTCGGACAGTTTTCAATAAATCTCTTCCATTAGACATGTCTCTGCATGTATATGTACTAGTGTCTTTGCCTCCTTCAGCCTTGCCCTGTTCTCACTATGCTGCCCTCTTTATATATACACAGCTTGATCTCCCTTACTGCTCTAGGCAGTCCTCATGATGTCATGCCCCCTTCTCTCTTTACACAGGCCATCCCCAGTTACAGAGACTGCTGCAGCTCCTTATATTCATCAGAACTTAGCCATGTAAACAAAGAATCACAGAGAGTCTGCACAGAGCACAAAAGTAGCAGGATTGCTGAATCATTCAACGAACATTCAGGGATTATACACAAAGCCGTTAAGGCACTTGGTACCTTATGTACAACCTTAGGGACAACCCATTTAACACAAAATGATATGCTAAAATCTGATATATGCCCATATGTGGACATCACTGAAGGAATGTGTGAATTGCAGCCTTTCAAGTATGGTGCAACTATGACTTGAAATTGCACTGAACTTGTTTCAAACTAGAAATTTGGACAAAGTTTTAATTTTCTGTGCTTTATAGGCATTGAATGAATGTGATGGGCAAGTTATCCAAACTACTTACTACATGAACTACTAGCTCCTCCATGCTTCTAAACTTAGAGTCCCGGTTAAAGGGGCCTCCGGCATTCAGCCATTTGGCCCCTATCCTGCGGATGGTTGATAAAGTTTCTTTCTGAAAAAAACCCTTGTGAGCCTCTCTCTTCCTATATGACTACTAAAGGTTTGTGGATTTGCTGTGTCTTTCGGAAACACCTCTTGTTATTTATGACTAGATATAGAGCTAGAGCCGTACTTCAAAAAATAAAATACACTGTAAAAATTGTGAGAGAGGAAATGCACAGAAAAAAATAATTTCCTTTAATAAGGAGAATTGTTTTTCAAATAAAAGTTTTGTACAATATTCTGTATATTTGTGAATGATATAAATAGGTCTTTTATGAAGGCCAGCTTGTTTTTCAGCCACACTTTCACAATAATCACCAAATTTGCTAATTCACATGTATTGTAATGTTCACTCAACACCACTTTACTTCTATAGTATCACCATATGGCCAACCACTGCATGTGTTAAAAAATATATATACGGTATATATTAAAAAAAGGAAAAAAACAAAGAAAAGAAAAACTAAAAAACGGCAACTTACTGTAAAACTTTTTCACTGAAGCTTAATGTCATTGTCTCCAAAAATTGTTCAAAATATGAAGGTCTCTAACATAATCTGTATATAATGATATTACACCTTTTTGCAGGTTGCTGCATCTCACACTTGGGTTTGGTTTCATTTTGCCTTTCTTATTGAAAAATACATGAACTGCCAATTGTATCACATTGCAAATAGAAACATGTCCTAGGCTCCTGAGAATTCCCAACATATATTTATTCTGTGCTTGTGTATGTGAATGCAAAACGCTACTATCAGTTATAGTTGACCTTAACTGTTGAATGTAAATCCATATACTGTATTTTTTTTCTTTTTGTACACTTGTGAAAAAGGTGAAGTAGTGTTGATTTTTAATTAACTGATGTTCATCTTTTTGATTTCAAATTACACAGTAAAATTTTTCTTAATTGAGAAAACATTTAGTGGCTCATTTTCTTGTCTTTTATTTGTAGACATATTACATTAATATTTTACATGAATTTTAATTTATGCTTGTATACTTGCTATATACTTTCAGCAAAATGTGTGCAACATTGTTGGCCTTAGGGATACCGCGAAAAAAAACACCTGGCACAAATAATGTATAGAACCTCTTATTGCCAACTGTAGTAAAGATCTTGGTGCCCTACTCGACCAGGCATTTATTTAACTCTCACCGGAATAAGCTGTCATTGGTACGGCATTAGAACATTTTTACTTAGTTTGTGGGAATCAAGGTCATACTACAAGGACAAGAAGCGTCGACAGACAGCTGGTCAGTGCAGTACAATGTTCTGGGTTACCAAACAGAAGTTGAGTAACTAACTGGTACCAAAAATCTATGCAGCAAAAATTCTTGTATGACTTCCCGAACTGTCAAATGAAACATTAAAAGAGAATACAATATTTTTTAAATTGAGTTGAACGTTCAAAGAAAATGTCATAAAAAAAGGTTATAAAAAAGAAATAAGTGCTATGTACCAATAAACTTGCTACGGTGGTCACATTGGTCTCAAGTGCTTGTGAGACCACAGTAATGAGGGTAACATGAGTGGCTTTTGACCACGGAGGACAATTATTGACTGCAGTGATCTTTTGCTCAAGGTCAGCACTTCCATAACTACCAGATGGTTAACCAAGACTGGCAGCACCACCAGAGCAATGGCATTAGCCAATTATTTGCTCATTTTAAACATACCACATACAAAACCTGAAAAAAAGCCCTTACCAAGCTAGGATGTGCATGTTTGTCCTAATTAGAGGACAGATTGCTGTAGAGGACAAACATGCCAGTGTATACGCACACCAGCAGTAGGAAACCGGGTCATTTAGTGGGGGCAAACCAAAGGGAACATAGTTCACCATAGTCACGATAGGTCAGAAACAAATTGGACTAACTTATGACAGGGTTAATCTATGTTCAGAAACCAACAAATGCCATATAGAAAGTTTAGCCCTTATTAGCAAAATAATAACTTTTATTTACAAATATTAAAATGTGTATCATGGTAATGTTCACTCTCCGAATACAAAGGGTTAAAATTCTAAGCAAAATGATTGTGTGATATTTCACTCATGTCAGATTAACAGTGTCACTTGAACTATTCCTTAATAGTGTCGGTTTATTGCCCTATATCTGACTTGAGAAGACTAGCTCTGCTGCTAATTGTTTCCCCAATCAGTTGGTATTACAGAGTCCTCCTAAATATCATTCACACAGTCACTGACTAACCATGTCTCATCAATAATTCACACATTTGTCTCTCACTTCCTATGTTAAAAACCTATTGTAGCACCCCCGACATGTTTAACCACCTAGCATGGCATCCTCAGGGTTTTGGGGCTGTACTGGCAGCCAGGTGCCAAACAGGACATTTTATAAGCTTCAGGGGATACTTGCACAATTAACATTTGGAACAGAGGGATCACATGCTCTAACATCACACACCTCTCATGGCCATTCATCCGATTGGAAGACGATGCACATGGATCCCAACTTAGGATATAGCTGGTTCTATACGTTAAATACACCTGCGTCATGTGAGTATTTGAGCAATGCAACGGACTTCGGCAATTCACGCCTGTTCCTCCTACAATCTCTCTCATTCCTTGCATGTAATTGTAGGTTAATGCAATATACACTCACCGGCCACTTTATTAGGTACACCATGCTAGTAACAGGTTGGACCCCCTTTTGCCTTCAGAACTGCCTCTATTCTTCGTGGCATAGATTCAACAAGGTGCTGGAAGCATTCCTCAGAGATTTTGGTCCATATTGACATGATGGCATCACACAGTTGCCGCAGATTTGTTGGCTACACATCCATGATGCGAATCTCCCGTTCCACCACATCCCAAAGATGCTCTATTGGATTGAGATCTGGTGACTGTGGAGGCCATTTGAGTACAGTGAACTCATTGTCATGTTCAAGAAACTAGTCTGAGATGATTCCAGCTTTATGACATGGCGCATTATCCTGCTGAAAGTAGCCATCAGATGTTGGGTACATTGTGGTCATAAAGGGAGGGACATGGTCAGCAACGATACTCAGGTAGGCTGTGGCGTTGCAACGATGCTCAATTGGTACCAAGGGGCCCAAAGAGTGCCAAGAAAATATTCCCCACACCATGACACCACCACCACCACCACCAGCCTGAACCGTTGATACAAGGCAGGATGGATCCATTCTTTCATGTTGTTGACGCCAAATTCTGACTCATCAGACCAGGCAATGTTTTTTCCAATCTTCTACTGTCCAATTTCGATGAGCTTGTGCAAATTGTAGCCTCAGTTTCCTGTTCTTAGCTGAAAGGAGTGGTACACGGTGTCGTCTTCTGCTGCTGTAGCCCATCTGCCTCAAAGTTCGACGTACTGTACGTTCAGAGATGCTCTTCTTCCTACCTTGGTTGTAACGGGTGGCGATTTGAGTCACTGTTGCCTTTCTATCAGCTCGAACCAGTCTGCCCATTCTCCTCTGACCTCTGGCATCAACAAAGCATTTCTGCCCACAGAACTGCCGCTCACTGGATGTTTTTTCTTTTTCGGACCATTCTCTGGAACCCTAGAGATGGTTGTGTGTGAAAATCCCAGTAGATCAGCAGTTTCTGAAATACTCAGACCAGCCCTTCTGGCACCAACAACCATGCCACGTTCAAAGGCACTCAAATCACCTCTCTTCCCCATACTGATGCTCGGTTTAAACTGCAGGAGATTGTCTTGACCATGTCTACATGCCTAAATGCACTGAGTTGCCGCCATGTGATTGGCTGATTAGAAATGAACTGTTAACGAGCAGTTGGACAGGTGTACCTAATAAAGTGGCCGGTGAGTGTAAGTACTACCTCCTCTACAGTATATATCATTTTTTGCTTATCAATAAACTATGTCACGTCCATATGTTTTATTTAAATATACTGAGTGAATGGCTGATGTCTCACTGGCCAAGAGGTATATGTCGGTATATTATGTCTATATGGCCACCAGCTATACAGTAGACAAATTTCAAATAAATTCAGAGAGACGTTTGCTTAAACTGAGGAAATCTGTATCCTAGTAGGATGTCTCATCAATTTTGATTGTAAGGTCTGAAATACTATTTTTTTTTTTTTGGATTTTGGTGTAAATCGCATGTTAATTGTGTTTGACTTTTATTGTTTTGCAAAATCATAAAATATGTCCCAAACCCATGCCCAAAGGATAAGGACATTGTCAATATAGCTTTCCCAATAGAGGACATATTAAGTGAAATGTACAAAACTCTCCAAAAAAACAATAGCCTCTTCCCACCACCTGAGAGATTGGCCTACGTGGGTGCACAATTGGTGATAAAGAAGGGTTGAACTTACTACATGCCATTTGTCGAGTTTTACTTCACCAAAATGCACAGAACCATGTAATGTGGACACCTAACAAAGCATATCGGCACAAAAATGTCATACAATCAAGCAGGGTGGTGCCACCCTCCCTTTGGCATAGGGGTTGTGTAGGGGGGGTTTGCAATTCCTAGTCCTGCGCTAAATATTGCAACTTATTCATGGCTTGCACACAAGAAGACTGGTGTGAATCCCCCCATGAGTCTACCATGAACTTTTTTGTATACCAAGAAGAGTCAAATGTAAAGTCATCTGTTGAACAGCAGAATGTTGCCTAAACAAGGTCATGTAATACATTTACAGCAGAATGAATTAAAAAAGAAAGCAATCCTGTTGTTCCAGTGGCTTCATTTAAGTTCAAAAGCCATTCATGACTATTGTAGAGCACATCCATAATGAATTTTGCAGCTTCAGGTCCCCCTGACCCAACCTCTGAATTCATCAAAACTTCAGCAACAATCCTCGCAAACATGGTGGTGGAACATGTTAGTGCTGGTGTACGGGGACTACATGCTCCTGGCATTTAACATACTGGTATGTGCTCCCTCTAGCAGGATCTTCTCTTCTTTAAGTTTCCCATGCTCTTATTGTTTAAGAAAAAAGGACTTTAACATTATGAAAATTAGTCTGAGGGGCTCCAGGCTCCATTAACACCTGCGGAGCCCAGAGCCCCTATGGCTCATTTGCATAATGTTAAAAGCCTTTTTTTAAAAAAAAAATGGGGGCATAAGATGCTAAACTAATAGCAGATCCTACCTGAGGGGGCACACACCAGTATGTCAGTGTTCTCAGTTTACAATCCTTAATACTGTTGCTCGATGTCCAGATTTAAAGGGGTATTCCCACAATAACAAAATAACACATTCTCTAATTCACTGTTAACAAAATGCAGCATTTCCCACCTGACTCTATCAGTCCTGCTGTACACAATTTCAGTTGCCCCTAGACATGACCCCATTACTTCTGATTTTAGGGTCGGCAGTCATCTTGGATTTCTGTGTGATGGCCATGCTTGCTGTGTGTCTGTAGTCACGCCCCCTGCTTGGAGCTCAGAGATACTGATCACTTCCTGCCAGCAGATCGTTAGAAGAGAGAAACTACAAACTACAAGGAGATAAGTGATCCAGGAAAAGGGGAGGCAAGCAAATATCTGTGAGATGTAGCAGAGCTCACAGTGTAAAAGTCTTTCAGCCTCTTGTAATAGGCATCTCATGTATCTTTAATCTGTCTCATCTCTCTTTCTGTGTGTCAGTGTGTTAGTACAATGTCAGAAGCCAGATGAAAGTGTATATACACCTGAGCCCTGGTAATGTAACCACATTGTCACCCCACAGAACTAGATGGGTCATTTTGCACCCTGGGATTTTGCAGTGACCAGCCGAGAGAGTGATAGGAGCTAAAACAGCAATAAAACTGAGTAACATTGTAAAGTAAGAGGGTTAAAGTGATCTCTATTGTGTTAACATTACTATGGGATTGAAATGTGAGAATTTTCCTTCGTGGGAAAACCCCTTTAACACCAGTGATCGATACCAGCAGACGCAAACCTAAACAGACGTTGTCTGGTCTGCTCATCAATATTCATGGGTTGTGCTTTTTATCTTTTTATTCACACGTTTTTTCTATTTTGGCTCAGTTTTTGTAAAATAAATAAAAGCATACATCATACTACTTTTGCACCAAATATTTTTTTTTAATTAAATGCTACTCTTTTTCTTTACTGCTTTCCAAGAGCCATAACCTTTTTTCAATTTTCTGTGTTCTATACCTACTAAACAGAATAGTATTTTAAGTATAGACAGGATGACTCTTAAAACTGTACTATAACTATGTGCACCTGGTAGGTAGGATCAAAAGCTTTGACTTTGTCTATATATGTCTGATACTGATAAATTCTCCAAATACAGCTTTGACTTGTCCACATCTAATATGTTACACAAAGAGCTCTCAGTCTATACTGTCCCTGAATAATCGCTTTATAGGTGGCTCATAATGCTGATTTAATCAGAACAAGTAAGGAAAATGTCACAAATACATGATGGATTGAATGGGAAATAAAGGTAGTAGACCAAAGTGCAATTGTTTTCCATCAATATGTTAGACAATAAAGTATTGCTAATTAGAAATACAGCAGCTCATGAAGGAATTCATTCTCCTTATGATCATTTTTGGAGCTAGACAGATATTATAGATCCCACCAAAAGCATATTTAAAATATCTTTATTTTATAGGTTGATAATAATAGTTTGGAACTGGGTTGATACAAGGAGAAGTTACAGTATGTGCGTTAATGGGTAGTCTTAATCATGTATATATGAATATACTCTTATCAAATTGTTCCTTCTGACCAATACTCTGACAAAAGCTCACTATGCCTGAAAAGGTTTCCTACTAGGAGAATAAATTCTTTCATGACCCATATTTGAGGCCAAACCAGTTAACTACATTGAACTGATGAGATGCACTAAGATGTACTGATGAATCAGCATCAGCTACAGTTGGGTGTCTAATCCTTTTGGAAATGCCTTGATTTGACTCTTATGACCTGTCATGTCACTAAGCTACTTGAAAGTCAGACATTGAAGTATAAGCAGCTCCCTTATTTAAGGTTGCGCTGGAGACTCCATTTTCCATTTTCCCACCCTCCAAACATAATTGCATATTGTTTGCCATCCAGCAGACCACAGGCTGTGAAAGGCTAATTTTTAGCAAACATAATCAGGGTCTAGTGTTTAAGGTTAAGTGTTATACATTTCTCCTTCTCCTTGTGTCTCATTGTTTCTAGAAACATTATTTTATTCTATTTTTGGTCATCATCTAATTGGTTATATTTATTTGCCATGTCCATAACAACCATCCCCCATCTGATTATATTTATTTGACATTCACTCCGTGTTATCCATATGCCAGCTATAACTGACCCACATCCATTTCATGAGTGGTTCACAGCTATTGATTCAGGAATCAACAATGTAAATGTAAGCCGAAGGGTGAATTGGGAAATCCAAACATAATTAGTTATACTCTCAGAGGCGTTTAGCATTTCTAATTGAGAAGCCGTAGGATAAATTTTCCATTTGCAATATACATTGACTATAAAAATGCATTGCTTAACAGTTAGGTAATTATTGAACAGCCAAGTAACATGATCTATTGGTATAACATATAATACTCAACTGTAACCAGGCCCTTAACCCCTTAAGGATGCAGCCAGTTTGAACCTTAAGGCTCAGCCCTTTTTTGTAAAATCTGACCAGTGTCTACTTGTGTTATAATAACTTTTTAAAACTTTAAAGGGGTATTCCAGGAATAAGCATAATTCATATACAAATGGGTACTCAAAATATAAGATAATGTGTAATTAGTTGTTATTTAAAATTTTGCTCCTTTTAGCAGAAAATGCTGGTGACATGATGGTGACTGTGATGGAGAATTAAAATGTTACTGGCCCTTTAATCAGTCTGTTTAATTTTCTCCACGCGGTCCTTTGCAGAGCATTCACAGGACAGCAGATGGCCGCTGGTCACGTGTCCACATCACATGTCCTGCACCTGCCTGGGTAGGTCATGTGATCACCACTAAGTTTGGCTGTAGTCGGTTGGTTGAAGTGCATCCAGTATGGCCGGTCTTGTGGTGATGGCAGTTACACATCATTACTATGGTAACAGAGCAAGAAAACCTGTTACATCCATCATCACTGGGGACAAGCATAAGAAGGAGGAGGAGTTACTGAGAACTAAAGGATCATGGAACTTGTAGTTTCCAGTGGCAGCCATCTTAGTGATAACTCCACCTACTTTAGAGAGGCCATAAATTTTGTAAATCATAAAATCAAACTATTTAAGCTCCGTTTTGTGACTAATGACATTGAGTATTGTTTTCGTGTCAGACGTTCATATTCCCGGAATACCCCTTTAACTTATCTAACTGATAATGAGATTGTTTTCTTGTGACACATTGTAGTTCATATTAGTAGTATATTTTTGCTGATTGGTCTGGGTTTTTTTGGTAAAAATTAAACATTTTCCAAATTAAAAATGTGGAAAAATGTGAAAAAATGTACAATTTTCTGACTTTCAAATGTTCTATTTTTTGACAAAAAGTAATACCACAATTTTTTTTTTGAAGAAAACTTTTGCTATTTGTCTTTTTTTGTCTGCTTATTTTTTTTATGAATTTTAGGTTTATAGTTTTAGTAGCAAGCTCTACCACTACCCCCTCCACACATGCGTGCACCACCTCCACACATGTCGTGCACTACTACCACACATGGCGTGAACTACTACATCCTCCACACACCGCATGCACTACTTCTACTTTTACTATCACAACGCACTTACAAGTGGGATTGGGTGGGGGACAGACAATGAGTGGCATAACACAAGGAAAAACAGATGATGGGGGGGCGGGGTGTAATAGTGATTGTGCAACTGTACCTACAGGATAGATCACACGTATCTCTCCAGGGCCACCAAATGCAGAATGGGGGCATTGGAGAGTGGCGGTTATGTCCTGATTTACATATGTCATGACACAATCTGTCATGAGTCTCATGACATAGATCAGTCATGACACAATCTGTCATGACTTAGATCTGTCATGACTTAGATCTGTCATGACTGAGATCACTGTCACTGGCCAGTGTGCATTGACTGTCCAGTTTCAGCAATGGACAAAGCAGGACCAACCAAATGCAAAAGGCTGATGCCACAGAATCAGGAAGCACTCAGCGATCTCCATCAGCTGCATAGAAATTAATGGAACAGGTTGGTCATGCGCGGCCATCTGCTCCATTGCTCTGATGGAGCAACGAGGGGTCCGACGGAGGTACGTGGGACACCATCGGACCCCTTGTTTTCGTGATCTGCGGGGGTCTCATCACTGAGACCCCCACTAATCAGCTAGTAGACCCTATCCTGTGGATAGGGCCTCACTTTTATTCCTGGGAAAACCACTTTAAGTGGTATCCTGTAAGACGTACTTACATGATATCTAGTCTTTTAAGTTTCTATTCATTCTGTTACTTTATTCTTTTAGAGAAGTATAAATATATAAAATAAAAGAGGAGAAAGGAGTGAGAGGAGTGACAAATACATTTTGTGCTTCCAGGTTTGTGGAACCAGTTACCGTGCCCAGTCTGGTAACTGTTCAGCTCATCTGTTATGTTATCTGTAAACACATTAGGAATGAGTGAGGTTTGCAGCACAAACTGGACAGAGATACTTTGTATAAAGTAGAGGAAGTTTTCCACTTTTTATTGGAGGTACACTTATAGAATATTAAGATTAGACAAATAAATACATATTAAGAGATCATCAGAATGGAGTACATTACATCAATATTTCAGGATTTGCACTTTCCATGCATCATTTATTTTTCATATGGATGATCATGATAACCCAGTCTGTAAATGAATGCGAATGAATAAATAAATAAAGTCTATGAAACCTTTCAATCGATTTAGCATTCAGATATATTTTAACTGTGAAAGGGATTTGCCCATAAAAGAAAGTTCTCAAATTCTTACCCCCTAGTGATTTTTTCACAGTAAAGATCATTTTACTTTATTTTTTACTTTAATTTTACTCAGTTTTATTGCTGTTTTAGGCCCCTTCCACACTAGTGTTGCATTTCACGTCAGGGTGCAATGTGTGAAAAACTGACGTTTTTAGCTGCGTTTTTGTTCCATTTTTCCTTGGAGTCATTAGCGTTTTTGCATTTTCCACGCGCGTGGTGTTCGCGTTTTTCTTGCGTTCTCGGTGCGTTTTTCACGTTAATGGGAGACTCAAGCATTTTTCAAAGGGACTATGGTTCGGGAATAAAATGTGTTATTTAATTGAAAAAAAATGTCTTCTGATAAGTTAGCAGATGTATGCAAACATCTGCAATCTATTCTTCACTGTTCTGCGCGTATATTATCTCCCGATCAGTTAGCAGATGTGAAGAACAGTGAAGAATAGAATAAAAACAGTGAACACAGGATCATTTAAGTGAAAAACACAGTGAAGAATAGATTGCAGATGTTCGGCACATCTGCTTACTTGTCGGGAGATAAGCGCCGAACGGTGCGAACAAAATAGCATTTGAAGAACAATATACTGAGTGGCCACTTTATTAGGTACACCATGCGAGTAACGGGTTGGACCCCCTTTTGTTGCCGCAGAATTGTCGGCTGCACAGCCATGATGCGAATCTCCCGTTCCATCACATCCCAAAGATGCTCTATTGGATTGAGATCTGGTGACTGTGGAGGCCATTTGAGTACAGTGAACTCATTGTCATGTTCAAAAAACCAGTCTGAGATGATTCCAGCTTTATGACATGGCGCACTATCCTGCTGAAAGTAGCCATCAGATGTTGGGTACATTGTGGTCATAAAGGGATGGACATGGTCAGCAACGATACTCAGGTAGGCTGTGGCGTTGCAACGATGCTCAATTGGTACCAAGGGGCCCAAAGAGTGCCAAGAAAATATTCCCCACACCATGACACCACCACCACCACCAGCCTGAACCGTTGATACAAGGCAGGATGGATCCATGCTTTCATGTTGTTGACGCCAAATTCTGACCCTACCATCCGAATGTCGCAGCGGAAATCGAGACTCATCAGACCAGGCAACGTTTTTCCAATCTTCTACTGTCCAATTTCAATGAGCTTGTGCAAATTGTAGCCTCAGTTTCCTGTTCTTAGCTGAAAGGAGTGGCGTGCAAACGCATGCACGCGCGTGAAAAAAAACACAAATAAGACCAAGCCCATTGGAAACAATGGGACAGAGTGCAATGCAAGTTCTGCACGTCAAAAGCACACGCAGAACTCGCGCTTGAAAGACGCTAGTGTGGAAGGGGCCTTAGTGAATTGCGGCAGCTCCAAATCCTCGTCGGACAACACACCTCGGTGATCGCGACGGGACTGGGTAAGTAAATGTGCCCCAATGACACTCTCAGCTCTGTTCTCTCACCTAATCAATAAAACGCACAGTCAGCTCTTCTTATCTGTCTGTAGCTTGTAGAATAATGCAGAAAACATATCAGAGAACTCTATAATTTTTCATTAAACAAACACGAACATTTATTTTCTCAAAGTGGATAGCCCCCTTTAAAAAATTGTATACAGCAGAAGTATATATAAAGATGTCCTCCTTGACCAATCATCATGAGCTTGTTCAGCTAGTTTAACTGTTTTGATGTTACACGACGAAGTAATAAATGTGAGGTCAGCATTGTACAAAGTCTTTAAAAGTACTGTAATATGTTTTGAGAAGGTTGCAGACTGGGCTTTAAGTGTGAATGTCAGTAGAATATTGATTTGCCATTACATCTATCTCTTTTCTCGTGACAAATTAGATAATAATGCCTTGCTTTTTTCTTTTAATTGATTCACCTTAAATGGATGGACCATATATTCCTTTACTTATTATTTCTTATCACTTTAATGCTTTACTTTATTCCTTTTATTTCGAATGCTAATATAATTTGGATTTAAAGGAATGCAAATTATTAAATTATTTGAGTATAAGTTGAGTTATTCAGCACAATTTTATATAAAAAACATAACCTGACTACTTACCTCCTTCCCTCCTCACAGCTCCTCTTTTCTCTCAGTTTCCTATGTAGAGACAGGTCCATACACTCTGCCCATGCGCACACTGTGAGATGACGGTGTTACCATCTGAGGACATCATAGGATGAGGGAAGAGGGGCTGAAGGGAATCAGGGGAATCATAAAAACGCATCAGAAATCAAACACTAGTTTCTGAAGCTTGCAAAATTGCTGCAAAATTACCACAGAGTAAATTCCACTGGGCCCCCACCTACCAAAATGTAGTTAACCCCTGCCTCATAAGACGAGTACAGCCTCTGCCATCTTGGAACTTTAGTGTCCCACTAGCTTTTAAATTTAGCATCTATTAATTTGCTCCCACTTTGGATTAGTGCCCTCCTACTGCTATTATTTTCACTGTTCACTTCCTTGCCAAGACTTGCCAAGTTTAGGCTTCCTTTTAAGTTACATCTCCATTTATGTTAAGCACCATCTTTTAAAGTGACTTTCCAGTTTTGTGATTGTCGCTTCCTTTGCAGTTCATGTTTAATATCATCATATTCACTAAATCCTTCCAACAGCTTACCATCCCCTCAACCCCCCCACATTCATCAGTTATCCATGACCTCAGCCCCCAAAACAAACCATTAAGTCCCCATTACCTCAACCCCCCCCCCACACACATCATCAGCTCCCCATTCCCTCAGACCCCACACACCATCAGATCCTTAACTGCGATGGTTATGCCCCTGGTAGCCATTTAGTGGTCTTCCTGGTGGACATGTGTTTGCTATATAAAACAGTTATATAATTATATATTTATAATTTATAGAAATATATAATATAGTGTGTATACATATGTATAGTATAGAATAATAATATACGTCAAGATTTTTATTAAAAAAAACTTACTTGTAGTTATAGTTAGATTAAAGAGATTTGTAAACTTTTTATAGTTCATATTTAACAACACTTTGGGCTACATGAAAAAAAAACTGACGCCACTCGGATATCAACCTAGTGCAATACATTTTTAAAGATGACCTTTCACCTGAAATAATCACTCAAGTAGCTGCTTACTAAATTAAGCAGCTCCCTAGCCCTACCCCAGTAATAGCAATGTTAAACCGCTAGCTTTATTGGAACATACCAATAAAGCTAGCTAACACTGCACTGCCATAACCCTCCGAATTTGTGAAGGGGCCACGTAATATGTCAATTTTAGGTTGTTTGTAATTGTTTGGTAGGACATGACATGTGTAATGGCAGTGTAGTGCCAGAATATCGTCATAGGAAAAAATGTCCTTCAAAATCCAAATACTAAAACATTGATTACCTTAAGTGTTTACTTTTCTTCTTCTATTGATTGTTCTGTTTCTTATCACTTGTCTCATCAGCCATAGCATAAATATGGTTGTCCATTTGTGTATAAATTTGTGTTCTATTCAGATTTTGTCTTATGCCATTCCTGATGAAGAGACTTGAGTAGTTCTCAAAAGCTTGCAACTAACATCAACCTTTTTAGTTAGACAATAAACAATAAAAGTCAAAAAGTTACTTTGATGGCATTTGTAATGTTTTGGGGCCCACAACCAAACTAGCAAATAAATCATACAAATACCATCAAATTTACACAGTGCAAGTAGAACGGTATTGTTTCCAAAACAATTAGTATATAAAAATGAAAACATGTTTTTTTTTCAATAATTTTCACTTTTTTCCTTCAATTAAAAAAAAAAAAAATATATATATATATATATATAATGCATCATGTCTTATGTGTCCTGAAAAAAAAATGATACCATATTTTATGGACTATAAAACATACCTTACTATTTGGAAATAAAAAAAAAAGGAAAAATATATTCCCTGCTGGCTACCTACACCTTTGCAATAGCTTCCCTACATACACAGACCTGTTGACATCATCACAATTTATGGTTTATTACAATTTGGGACGGTCTATTAATGCTGGACCTTCGGACTATAAGACACCAGAACTTTTTAGCAAGATTTTTCCTTGCTATAACGTGTTTATACTATGAAAAATTTGGTAGTACAAGTATTCTGAATTAGAAATGTACAGTAATATTTAGTTGCAGGTAAAAGTAGAAAAATGTCCTGCTAAAGAAGGTGGTAAACACTCCAGTAATGTAGTGGTTAAAATGTTGAATAGAATAGAGTGATGATCACAAGGAATCCAATACATGCATTTTACAAGAGTGATCTCCTTCTATTCTACTTCAGTCTTTAGGAAGACTGCCATGCCTGGAGGCTACGGCATCTGTCCTCAGAATCCATCAGGATTCACAACAAAGGAGATGCTGGTGCCTATCTCTACCTCCTACACACAAGGAAACTGTCTCTAAGCCTCCAAAGGAAAAGGCCAAGGGATGCTTGTATGTCATGTCTGGACATGTTGAATTAGTTAGAGATAACCTTTCCCCACTGTAATAGACTTCTAAGAATGTAATTTATTGTTTATTTTTTAGTATTTTTGTTTCAATTATCTTTATTCTTACGATTATGTATTTGATGCACATGTATAGGCGACTGGAACTACCACATTGTATAATTTATAGATTCTACCAGCTCACATATATACTGTGGCTACTTGTAGTAGGACTATTGAGTAATTGGATATGCCTCACAAGAAGCCATTGGTTGAAAAACTTGTGTCGGAAGTGAGCGTGTAATCAAGCTCTGTCCCATAAAGATAGTGGATTTTAACAAATTTTATCAAGGATTTTTTCAATAATTATGTTTTTTGAATATAAAACACTAACCTAGCTGGTTAGCTTTAAATAAAACACTAAATAGCTGGTTAGCTATTTTAATTTTCTATTTTAATGATGGAACTAGGTACAGAAAAGCCAGACAGTGAGCCCTAATTCTGAACTCGCCAATCTCACCCTAACTACTTACTCGAAACCACCCTATGCTGTGGTCAGTAACTAGTCAATGCTTCCTTCCCTACACCAAAGTGTAAAACAAGGAGACAAAGACAAAACTGTAAAAACAGATAAGAATAGTTTCTAAATCAATTGGTCAATGCACAGCAGTGTCTAGATGTCATGGTTTACATCGGTACTAATGACAAAGTTAAATGTTGGTGGAAGGTCCTCAAAAATTATTTTAGGGGCTTAGGCCATAAGCATTATCAGGGTTCAGAGTCAGTGGACCCACTGGATAACTGCGGGAGATGGTACTAGCTGGCACCTGGGACTGGAGTCTAAGTGGCACCTGGTCTTCATCAGAGCCTGCCACAAAGCGGGATGGTCTTGCGATGGCGGGGGGCCTCCAGGTCGTTCCACAGGTGCAACTATCCCTTGGTGTTAGCCAAGGTAGAAGTACAGAACACAATCCAGGCTCAATGTTGGGCACCAGGGGACAGTCAGGGCTGGCGGCAGAGATACGGAGTCCAAGTCCAAGCCCGGGGTAACAATGGGAGAACAGAGCAGGAGAGAACACTGGAACAAGGGTATACACAGGAACACAGAACACTGGAGAACAGGAGCACAAGAATCATGCAGGGGAGCTTTCTCTAAAGCTTTTGGCTCAAAGATCAGGCGGGGAATGATGGGACTGGGCAGTACATGTACATGGTAACAGTCTTCTAAGAAATTATTTTATAAATAAAAAAGGAGAAGGGGTTTGTATATATGTGAAATCTTGCCTAAAGCCCATCCTGTGAGATGACATCAGTGAAGAAAATGAAAATGTGGAGTTCCTATGGGTGACGATAAGGGGAAGTAAAAAGAATAATAAATTAATGGAAGCCACAGAGGGACAGCTGATAAGTCAAATAGAGGTGGCCTCAAAACACAGTGAAGTACTTCAATTACCCGATATAGTCTGTGGGGTACAGAAACTTCAGTTCCTTCAAAGGCAGCAAGTTTTTGTTAATCACAAAAGACATTTACCTGTCAGAAATAGTTTGAGACCCAACAAGAGGGGGGCCACTTCTGGACCATATTCTTACCAACAGATCTGTCAATATATAAAAATTATACATTTGGGGTGTACCTAGGTAATAGTGAACGCTATATTATTTATTTTGAATTGCTAAACATAAAAGTAGCAATGAAGCATTACATGATTATAGAAAGAAAAAGAAAACGGATGAAGGCAACAAACATAGAGACTAAAAGGAATATTGCCAAGGAAAAAAAATGAACTCTAAATTAATATATAAATGACAGGAAACTAAAAATGGATAGTATGGCCCTCTGATGATTAACCGAGGGGTCATGGTGAAGTGAGATGAGCAATGGGCCAGTCTATTGAATATCGCCTTCTCAGCTCTCTTTACCCAGAAAAATCCCATGGTGGATGACATGATGAGGACTAATGTAAATCATCTATTTTTCCTAGGAAGAAGTGTGGTGCCACCGCAAAATCAAAACCTTAAAAGACAAATCACTGGGCACAGATGGCATACAGCCCTGAGGACTGATATAATTATGTACTACTGTAATAGACCAATATTTTGAATATTTAAAGATTAATTAAGTACAGGTTCTGTTCCACAGGACTGGAGCATTGCAAATGTGGTGCCAATATACAAAAAAGGATCAACAAGTGATCCTAGAAAATACGTACCTGTGAGTTTTACATCAGTAGTGTGAAAAACATTTGAAAGGATTATTAGAGATGCTATCCTGGAGTAGCTCTATATACATAACTAGAAATGGACACATTTTTCAAAAATGCGATTCTCTGAGTTCGCCAAATTTTCCCAAAAATTGGATTAGACTCGAATTGAATCATGGTGAATCACATTAAAAAACAGGTATTTCCTGCTATAGAGAGCCTACAGGGTGTTTTAGAATGTTGTGCCATGCTCAAATATGCATAGGGAGCGTGGTTTGGTCTTCAAGCAATTCTGTGTTTTAGTATGACACACACATGACAGCTGCCGCTCCTAGAATCGCTTCAATCATCAATTCCATGGGCACTTGAGGGGTCAACTTGAGCAAATAAGTGAAGTGGGAATTCAGCCTGATAAGTAAACGACTGTGCCAGCTCGAAAGGACTGAGCTGAGAGCCAAGATCCCTCTTTAACATCAAAGAGTGCACTCTTTTTACACTGACATCAGATGATTCCATAGATTATGACAGAACCAGTTCTGTTAAATGCTGATACATGTAGAACCCCCCCCCCCCCAAAAGAGTGGAGAGGGTGTCGGCAGTAAATTTTTTAGCAATCCATCAGTATTACTAAAGCTTATAACAAACAGGAGTGGATCCAAAACAGAGATGACCAGTAAATGGAAAATTTGCATGTCCTCTGTGTTCTGTATCCACTCCTGCATTTGGCTATCAATCCTGAAGCTTTTCATTCCTTCTGACAGAGATAGTGGCAAAGTCGCTGATTGGCTTACATGTCTGCACATGTGATCTAAGGTGTTCCTTTCTTCTTCCCAGAGTTCTCTGCCCCATGTAACACATTGTGCTTGCTGCCATTTTGCTAATAAAGGGAAAAAAAATTGTTCCCATGAATCACCGTAAACTTCGGGTTTGTTCCGAACCAAAGTTTTCCTGAAATTTTAAATGAATTCCACTTCATTAGAATTTATTTGCCCATCTCTATACATAACCTTATAATCCAGCATCAGCTTGGGTTTACAGTGGGTATGGAAAGTATTCATATTCCTTTACATTTTTCACTCTTTGTTTCATTGCAGCCAATTGGTAAGATCAAAAAAGTTTTTATTTTGCTAATTAATGTACATTCTGCACCCTATGCTAATAGAAAAAAACTGAAATGTAGATATTTTTGCTATTTGATTAAACAAGAAAAACCGAAATATCACAAGGTCATACGTATTCAGACCCTTTGCTGAGTACTAAGTAGAAGCATCTTTTGTGCTATAACAGCCATGAGTCTTCTTGGGAATGATGTTACAAGTTTTTCACACCTGGATTTAAGGATCCTCTGCCATTTTTCCTTGCAGATCCTCTCGAGTTCCCTTCAGGATTGATGGTGAACTTTGGTGTATAGCCGTTTTCAAGTCTCTTTAGAGATGTTCAATTGGGTTTAGGTCTGGGCTCTGGCTGGGCTAGTCAAAAATGGTCACAAAGTTGTTCTAAAGCCACGGCTTTGTTATTTTAGCTAGGTGCTTATGGTCATTGTCTTGTTGGAAGCTGAACCTTTGTTCCAGAATGAGGTCCAGAACACTCTGGAAGAGGTTTTCATTCAAGATATCTGTACTTGGCTGCATTCATCTTTCATTCAATTGCAATCAGTCTCTGTCTCTGCAGCTAAAATACCCCCATAGCATGATGCTGCCATCACCATTTTTAACTGTTGGGGTTCTATTTGGAAGTTGATGAGCAGTGTCTGGTTTTCTCCACATATACGGCTTAAAATTAACACCAAAAAGTTCCATCTTCATCTCATCAGACCAGAGAATTTTATTTCTCATATTCTAGGAGCCGTTCATATGTGGTTTTTTTTTTTGCAAAATGTATGAAGGCTTGAATTGAGAAGAGGCTTCCATCAGCACACTCTACCATAAAGCCCTGACTATTGGAGGGCTGCAGTGATAGTTGAAAAGCTTTCTGCCGTCTCCCAACTGCATCTATGTAGCTCAGCCACAGTGATCTTGGGGTTTTTCTTTACTTCTCTCCCAAAAGCTCTTCTCCAATGATTGCTTAGTTTGGTTGGATGGCCAGGATGAGAAGAGTTGTGGTTGTTCTAAACCTCTTCCATTTAAGGATTATGGAGACAACTTTGCTTTTAGCAACCTTGAGTGCTTAAGACATTTTTTTGTAACCTTGGCCAAATCTATGCCTTGCCGAAATTCTATCTCTGAGCTCCTTGACCAGTTTCTTAGACCTCATGATTCTCATGTGTGCTGTTAGGTCTTATATATACAGATATGTTCCTTCCCTAATCAAATCCAATTGGTTTTATAAAAAAGCAGCTAGACTCTAATGAAGAACCATCTCAAGGGGGGCCATAAGGAAATAAGGAGAGCATGTGAGTTAAATATGAGAGTCATAGAAAAGGGTCTGCATACTTATGACCTTAAATTATTGTTCTAAACTGTCAATTACTTGGTAAAGCATCATCAGAAAAAAAACTTGGGTATATTGGTGGATGGTAAACTCAATATAATTGAACAGGGCCATGTATCAATAGAGGCATAGATTTTCAGGTTTGCCCTTATGCAAATCACTGGTCAGACCACACCCAACATTTTGTGTACAGTTTTGGGCACCAGTGTATAAAAAAGTACATACTAACAGATTACTAAACTTGGGGTAATTCAGCTTAAAAAAAGAAGGGGAGGCCTCATTACAATGTACAAATAACTGAATGGGGAGTTTAGGGATCACTCCAAAGATATTTTTATACCTCGGCCTGCTGCCAGGACAAGGTGGTTCTACGATCATCATAGAGAAGGATTCTTTACTGTAAGAGCAGTGAGTCTGGAATTTTCTGCTGCAGAAGTTTGCTATGGTTGATACGTTTACATGTTCATGAGAGACATGATGACTTTGTTGAGAACAAAAATATGGGAAAAAATGTGTTTAATCTTCTAGGCTGGGCCAGAAGACCTGCATCTTTTTACAACCTTATATACTATGACTATTGTACGTTAAACTTATGATGTAAGCATTTTTACATCTTAAAAATATATTTTAGTTGCTTATATATACCGTATATTCCGGCGTATAAGACGACTTTTGAAGACAGAAAAATCTTCTGTCTTCTCTGGGGTCGTCTTATACGCCGGTAATCCGGCGACTGCCTGCCGTGTATTCACCGCGGCGGTCGGGTCGCGCTGCATGGAGAGGGCTCACGGGCAGAGCCCTCTCCATAGCCGGTAAGTCTTTGCTTCATATTGCAGCAAAGGCTTACCGGTAACACCCGCGATTGGTGTTAGCACTAATCGCGGGTGTTTTCACAGCGATGGCTGCCGGCAAAGCTGCCGGCAGCCTCAAAAAGATAGCGGCGCATGGGCGCCGCCATCTTACCTGGGAACGCCGCTCCCCGTGACGTCATCGGGGGTGGCAATCCGTCTCCATGGTAGCCTCGGGTCTTCCGAAGACCCGAGGCTATTTCGTTTTAACCCCTTCATTACAATGTGCTGATAGCACATTGTAATGAATGAGGAGGAAAATCCCCATATACTGCCATACTGTAGTATGGCAGTATATGATAGGATCGATCAGACAACCTAGGGTTAAAGTACCCTAGGGAGTCTGAAAAATAGTATAAATAAAAATAAAAAAAAGTTTAAAAAAAAAAATTATAATAATAAAAAACTAAAATTTGAAATCACCCCCCCTTTCCCTACAACTGACATAAATATAAATAAACAGTAAAAATCATAAACACATCAGGTATCGACGCGTCCGAAAATGCCCGATCTATCAAAATATGATAACGGTTTTTCAATGCGTTTAACCCCGTAACGGAAAATAGCGCCCAAATTCGAAAATGGCACTTTTTTGGCATTTTGAAAAATATAAAAAAATCTATAAAAAGTGATCAAAAGGTTGTACAGTCCTAAAAATGATATAATTGAAAATATTATCAAATTTCGCAAAAAATGACACCACCCACAGCTCCATACACCAAAGTATAAAAAGTTATTAGCGCCAGAAGTTGGCAAAATCAAAAAAATAATTTTTGTACAGGAGGTTTTCATTTTTGTAAATGTATGAAAACGTTATAAAACCGATACAAATTTGGTATCCCCTTAATCGTACCGACCCAAAGAATAAAGTAGATATGTCATTTGGGGCGTTCAGTGAAAGACGTAATATCCAAGCCCACAAGAAAATGGCGCAAATGCGTTTTTTCACCATTTTCATTGCATTTGGAATTTTTCGGAGTACGTGGCATGGAATATTTAATAAAATAAAAATTTAAGGTACAGTATGGTAACATTTACAGTAAAATGGACGATGGTAATGTTGCTGTTGTATGCCTTATGTTTATGAGCGACAGTTTTCCTGCTATATACCTGCATGTCATAAGAATTTAAATTAAAAAAAGGACCATGTTAAATTTAAATCTGTTTTTTTTTTTTTTTTTTTTACCGGTGTTTTGTATGCATTGGAAAAGGGGTAGTCTTATACGGCGAATATATCTTAAATAGAGATGAGCGAACATACTCGTCCGAGCTTGATGCTCGATCGAGCATTAGCGTACTCGTAACTGCTTGTTGCTCGGACGAGTATTTCGCCCGCTCGAGAAAATGGCAGCTCCCGCCGTTTTGCTTTTTGGCGGCCAGAAACAGAGCCAATCACAAGCCAGGAGACTCTGCACTCCACCCAGCATGACGTGGTACCCTTACACGTTGATAGCAGTGGTTGGCTGGCCAGATCAGGTGACCCTGGGATAGACTAGCCGCTGCCCGCGCTGCTCGGATCATTCTCTGTCTGGATGCCGCTAGGGAGAGAGCTGCTGCTGGTCAGGGAAAGCGTTAGGGTGTTCTATTAGCTTACTGTTAGGCAGGAGTGATTCTACAACAACCCAACAGCCCTTCTTAGGGCTACAATAACGTTATACTTTTTTTTTTTATTTGCTTGTGGCTGGGCTTGCTGGCACTAGTAGTGCAGCTAGTACCATATTGTGAGAAATTAGCAGGGGGACTTGCTACCGTTGTGTTTAGCTCTTAGTGACACACATATCCACCTCAAACACCAAAGTGGGAAAATTTATTAGGGGTTTGATTTCAATTAGGCACAGTCTGGCAGTTTCTTTTTTATTTTACGTTTATTTTTTTCATAACTCAGCGTCATCTCATCTGGCATAGTAGTGTGCTTTAATACTTGGCTACAAAATAGCCATAGGAGAATCCAAACGGCTTACTTACGCCTACAGTAGCGTTATATATATTTGATTTCTGGTTGATCTGCTGGTGGCTGTAGTTGCTGTAGTGCATCTACTAGCAAATTGTGAGCAATTTGGAGTGAGACTTGCGACCACTGTGTTTTGCGCTTAGTGACGCACATATCCATCGCAAAGACCGAAGTGGGAAAATTTATTAGGGCCCGGGGTTGTATTTCAATTAGGCACAGTCTGCCATTTCCTTTTTTATTTTACGTTTATTTTTTTCATAACTCAGCGTCATCTCATCTGGCATAGTAGTGTGCTTTAATACTTGGCTAGAAAATAGCCATAGGAGAATCCAAACGGCTTACTTACGCCTACAGTAGCGTTATATATATTTGATTTCTGGTTGATCTGCTGGTGGCTGTAGTTGCTGCAGTGCATCTACTAGCAAATTGTGAGCAATTTGGAGTGAGACTTGCGACCACTGTGTTTTGCGCTTAGTGACGCACATATCCATCGCAAAGACCGAAGTGGGAAAATTTATTAGGGCCCGGGGTTGTATTTCAATTAGGCACAGTCTGCCATTTCCTTTTTTATTTTACGTTTATTTTTTTCATAACTCAGCGTCATCTCATCTGGCATAGTAGTGTGCTTTAATACTTGGCTAGAAAATAGCCATAGGAGAATCCAAACGGCTTACTTACGCCTAAAGTAGCGTTATATATATTTGATTTCTGGTTGATCTGCTGGTGGCTGTAGTTGCTGCAGTGCATCTACTAGCAAATTGTGAGCAATTTGGAGTGAGACTTGCGACCACTGTGTTTTGCGCTTAGTGACGCACATATCCATCGCAAAGACCGAAGTGGGAAAATTTATTAGGGCCCGGGGTTGTATTTCAATTAGGCACAGTCTGCCATTTCCTTTTTTATTTTACGTTTATTTTTTTCATAACTCAGCGTCATCTCATCTGGCATAGTAGTGTGCTTTAATACTTGGCTAGAAAATAGTCATAGGAGAATCCAAACGGCTTACTTACGCCTACAGTAGCGTTATATATATTTGATTTCTGGTTGATCTGCTGGTGGCTGTAGTTGCTGCAGTGCATCTACTAGCAAATTGTGAGCAATTTGGAGTGAGACTTGCGACCACTGTGTTTTGCGCTTAGTGACGCACATATCCATCGCAAAGACCGAAGTGGGAAAATTTATTAGGGCCCGGGGTTGTATTTCAATTAGGCACAGTCTGCCATTTCCTTTTTTATTTTACGTTTATTTTTTTCATAACTCAGCGTCATCTCATCTGGCATAGTAGTGTGCTTTAATACTTGGTTAGAAAATAGCCATAGGAGAATCCAAACGGCTTACTTACGCCTACAGTAGCGTTATATATATTTGATTTCTGGTTGATCTGCTGGTGGCTGTAGTTGCTGCAGTGCATCTACTAGCAAATTGTGAGCAATTTGGAGTGAGACTTGCGACCACTGTGTTTTGCGCTTAGTGACGCACATATCCATCGCAAAGACCGAAGTGGGAAAATTTATTAGGGCCCGGGGTTGTATTTCAATTAGGCACAGTCTGCCATTTCCTTTTTTATTTTACGTTTATTTTTTTCATAACTCAGCGTCATCTCATCTGGCATAGTAGTGTGCTTTAATACTTGGCTAGAAAATAGCCATAGGAGAATCCAAACGGCTTACTTACGCCTACAGTAGCGTTATATATATTTGATTTCTGGTTGATCTGCTGGTGGCTGTAGTTGCTGCAGTGCATCTACTAGCAAATTGTGAGCAATTTGGAGTGAGACTTGAGACCACTGTGTTTTGCGCTTAGTGACGCACATATCCATCGCAAAGACCGAAGTGGGAAAATTTATTAGGGCCCGGGGTTGGATTTCAATTAGGCACAGTCTGCAATTTCCTTTTTTATTTTACGTTTATTTTTTTAATAACTCAGCGTCATCTCATCTGGCATAGCAGTGTGCTTTCATACTTGGCTAGAAAATAGCCATAGCAATAGGATAGCATCGTTTGGTTTTAAAAACTAAAAAACACACCAAAAAAAAAAAAACACAAAAAAAAGTTAAAAAAAAAATTAAAGTTATAACTCTCATTTTCAAAATGTTTAACCCGAGGGCTAGGGGTAGAGGACGAGGGCGGGGACGTGGGCGTCCAACTACTGCAGGGGTCAGAGGCCGTGGTCCTGGGCGGGGTGAGACACCACCTGCTTATGAGGGAGCAGGGGAACGCCGCAGAGCTACACTCCCTAGGTTCATGTCTGAAGTTACTGGGACTCGTGGTAGAGCACTGTTGAGGCCAGAACAGTGCGAACAGGTGATGCCGACAATGCTTCGAGCAATTTGTCCACCAGTCAGTCTTCCACGCAGTCCACCCATGTCACCGAAATCGGCACTCCTCCAGCTCCTGCACCTCAGCCTCCTCCCCCCCAGTCTGCCCCCTCCCAGCAAAATTTGCCATTTGAACCGGCATACTCTGAGGAACTGTTTTCTGGACCCTTCCCACAGTCACAAACCACTTGTCCGGTTGCTGATGAGTAATTTTCCGATGCCCAGGTTTTCCACCAGTCGCAGTCTGTGGGTGATGATGACCTTGTTGACGTACTGGAAGAAGTGTGTAAAGAGGTGTCCGACGATGAGGAGACACGGTTGTCAGACAGTGGGGAAGTTGTTGTCAGGGCAGGAAGTCCGAGGGGGGAGCAGACTGAGGGATCGGAGGATGATGAGGTGACAGACCCAAGCTGGGTTGAGAGGCCGGGTGAACACAGTGCTTCTGAGACGGAGGAGAGTCCTCCACCAGAACAGGTTGGAAGAGGCAGTGGTGGGGCCAGACGGAGAGGCAGGGCCAGAGCTGGTGCATCAGCGCCAAATGTGTCAACTAGTGAAGCTCCCGTGGCGAGGGCTCCTGCGGCGAGGGCTAGATTTTCAGAAGTCTGGAGGTTCTTTAAGGAAACACCGGATGACCGACGGACTGTGGTGTGCCACATTTGCCAAACCAGGATCAGCAGGGGTTCCACCACTAATAGCTTAACTACCACCAGTATGCGCAGGCATATGAATGCTAAACACCCCACTCAGTGGCAACAAGCGCGTTCACCTCCGGCCGTGCACACCACTGCTCCTTCCCCTGTGTCAGCTGATAGTCAGCCCCCTGCCCAGGACCCTGCCACAAAAACCCCATCGTCGCCTCCACGATCCTCCACAGCATCCACCAGCGTTCAGCTCTCCATACCCCAGACGCTGGAGCGGAAACGCAAATATAGTGCAACCCACCCGCACGCCCAAGCCCTTAATGTGCACATCTCCAGATTGCTAAGCCTGGAGATGCTGCCCTATAGGCTAGTAGAGACCGAGGCCTTTTGCAGCCTCATGGTGGCGGCCGCCCCTCGGTATTCGGTCCCCAGCCGCCACTACTTTTCCCGATGTGCCGTCCCAGCCCTGCACCAGCACGTGTCAGACAACATAATCCGTGCCCTGACCAACGCCGTTTCTGACAAGGTCCACCTGACCACGGACACGTGGACGAGTGCTGCCGGGCAGGGCCACTATATATCGCTGACGGCACAATGGGTTAACTTGGTGGAGGCTGGGACCGAGTCTGACCCTGCGGCTGGTCATATACTGCCGACGCCGAGGATTGCGGGGCCTACCTCGGTCCAGGTCTTTCAGGCCTACTATGCCTCCTCCTCCTCCCACCCCTCCTCCACCTCCTCCTCCGAACGACCATCCGTGGGCATGGCGCCATCAGTCGGTAGCTCTAGGCACAGCAGCAGTGCCGTCGCTAAGCGACAGCAGGCGGTGCTCAAACTGCTGAGCCTAGGCGATAAAAGGCACACCGCCCAAGAACTATTACAGGGCATCACGGCGCAGACTGATCTGTGGCTGGCACCGCTGAACCTGAAGCCAGGCATGGTTGTGTGTGACAACGGCCGTAACCTGGTGGCGGCTCTGCAACTCGGCAGACTGACACATGTGCCATGCCTGGCCCATGTGTTAAATCTCATAGTTCAGCGTTTCCTCAAGACATACCCCAATCTGTCTGATTTGCTCACGAAGGTGCGCCGCATCTGTGCGCATTTCAGGAAGTCCAGCACAGATGCTGCCACTCTCAGGGCAGCGCAGCGCCGCCTCCAACTGCCCGCTCACCGACTGTTGTGCGACGTGCCCACGAGGTGGAATTCAACACTGACCATGTTATCCAGAGTTTACCAGCAGCGCCGAGCGATTGTAGACTGCCAGATGTCAACTTCCACCAGAACTGGTAGTCACGTCAGTCAGCTTCCTCAAGTCTACAATGAGGAGTGGACGTGGATGTCTGATATCTGTCAGGTGCTGAGTAACTTTGAGGAGTCAACACAGATGGTCAGTGGCGATGCCGCCATCATCAGCCTCACCATCCCGCTGCTTGGCCTGTTGAAAAACTCTCTGGTCAGCATGAAGTCGGAAGCTTTGCGCTCCTCACAAGAGATGGGGGAAGAAGATTCCCTTGTTGATAGCCAAAGCACCCTTAGGTCTGTTTCTCAGCGCATATCGGAGGAGGTGGAGGAGGATGAGGAGGAAGAGGAGGAGAATGTTGGCGAGACACAAGAGGGGACCATTGTTGAGTCCTTCACTGTTCAGCGTGTATGGGCAGAAGAAGAGGAGTTGGAGGAGTTGGAGGAGGAGGAAATGGACAGTCAGGCCAGTGAGGGGAGTGAATTCTTACGCGTTGGTACTCTGGCGCATATGGCAGATTTCATGCTAGGCTGCCTATCCCGTGACCCTCGCGTTCAAAGAATTTATTCCAGCACCGATTACTGGGTGTTCACTCTCCTGGACCCACGGTACAAGCAAAATCTTTCCACTCTCATCCCTGGAGAGGAAAGGAGTGTGAGAATGCATGAATACCAGCAGGCCCTGGTGCACAAGCTGAAACAGTATTTCCCTTCTGACAGCGCTAGCGGCAGAGTGCGTAGTTCTGCGGGACAAGTAGCGAGGGAGAGTAGGCGAGCAGGCAGCTTGTCCAGCACTGGCAAGGGTACGCTTTACAAGGCTTTTGCCAGCTTTATGTCACCCCAGCAAGACACTGTCACCTGTCCCCAGTCTCGGCAGAGTAGGGCTGATCTTTACAGAAAGATGGTGAGGGAGTACGTAGCTGACCATACCATCGTCCTAAATGATCACACAGCTCCCTACAACTACTGGGTTTCAAAGCTGGACATGTGGCACGAACTGGCGCTGTACGCCTTGGAGGTTCTTGCCTGCCCTGCCGCTAGCGTCTTGTCCGAGCGGGTTTTCAGTGCAGCTGGTGGCATCATCACCGATAAGCGTACACGCCTGTCGACTGACAGCGCTGACAGGCTGACGCTTATCAAGATGAATAAAGCCTGGATTTCTCCTAATTTCCAATCTCCACCAGGTGAAGGAAGCTCAACCTGAATAATTTATCCACTCCTCCTCCTCCTCATTTTCCTCCTTCTCCTCCTCTTTGTACAGTAAAGCAGAGGAAACTGGCTATTTTTTGACAGGGCCCACTGGCTCTAGCTATAGTACTTTATGCATTTAATTTTTATGGAGGGCCACCGACCCGATCCTCTGTTTTAAACAATTTTTGGGAGTGCCACATACAGGCACTCAATCTATTCAATTTTTCTGGAGGGCCACCTACCTGCTCCTCTGGTTTGAAAACTTTTTTGGACTGCCACATACAGGCACTCAATCTATTCCATTTTTCTAGAGGGCCACCTACCTGCTCCTCTGGTTTGAAAACTTTTTTGGACTGCCACATACAGGCACTCAATCTATTCAATTTTTCTGGAGGGCCACCTACCTGCTCCTCTGGTTTGAAAACTTTTTTGGACTGCCACATACAGGCACTCAATCTATTCCATTTTTCTGGAGGGCCACCTACCTGCTCCTCTGGTTTAAAAAGTTTTTTGGACTGCCACATACAGGCACTCAATCTATTCCATTTTTCTGGAGGGCCACCTACCTGCTCCTCTGGTTTAAAAAGTTTTTTGGACTGCCACATACAGGCACTCAATCTATTCCATTTTTCTGGAGGGCCACCTACCTGCTCCTCTGGTTTAAAAAGTTTTTTGGACTGCCACATACAGGCACTCAATCTATTCCATTTTTCTGGAGGGCCACCTACCTGCTCCTCTGGTTTGAAAACTTTTTTGGACTGCCACATACAGGCACTATCCAAATTGAATTGTCTCCATAGCATCCTCCACACGTTGTCTCCATTGCTACCTCCAAAAGTCGTCCATATAGCTGCCTCCATACATCGTCCCTTTATCAAACGAGGTGCGTCAGGCCGAAATTTGGGTTGTTTTCATGGATTCCACATCAAAGTTGTTAACTTTGTCGCCACCCTGCTGTGTTATCCACAAAATACACTGGCAAACTTTTACCATTTACGGATATTATTTCAGCGCTTCTTGCGCATCTGTTTACATTCCCCTCACCCGCCATATCCTAAACTTATAAGAACGCTACTACACTTGATCTTATACAAAAGGTTCTTAGAAGTGCTGTTTGGGGAGTAGCCTAGAGACAGGGGCTTGGATTGGCGAAAGCTCGCCTGGCAGCGGAGCGCCAGCTCCATGCCAAGAACCAACTAACATAGTTTTAACTGCAGCACCTTTAATCTACTACTAGTTCACTGCCTCCATACATGGCCGCCTTATCAAACGTGCTGTGTCAGGCAGAATTTTGGGTTGTTTTCATGGCTTCCACAACAAACTTGTTAACTTTGTTGCCACCCTGCTGTGTAATCCTCAAAATATACTGGCAAACTTTTACCATTTACGGATATTCTTTCAGCGCTTCTTGCGCATCTGTTTACTTTCCCCTCACCCGCCATATTCCAAACTTATAAGAACGCTACTACACTTAACTTGGTGCAGGCTGGGACCGAGTCTGACCCTGGGGCTGGTCATATACTGCGGACGCAGAGGATTGCGGGGCCTACCTCGGTCCAGGTGTTTCAGGCCTACTATGCCTCCTCCTCCTCCCACCCCTCCTCCACCTCCTCCTCCTCCGAATTACCATCCGTGGGCATGGCGGCATCAGTCGGTAGCTCTAGGCACAGCAGCAGTGCCGTCGCTAAGCGACAGCAGGCGGTGCTCAAACTGCTGAGCCTAGGTGATAAAAGGTACACCGCCCAAGAGCTATTACAGGGCATTCCACATCAAACTTGTTAACTTTGTCGCCACCGTGCTGTGTAAGCCACAAAATATACTGGAAAACTTTTTTCATTTACGGATATTATTTCAGCGCTTCTTGCGCAGATGTTTACATTCCCCTCACCCGCCATATCCCAAACTTATAAGAACGCTACTACACTTGATCTTATACAAAAGGTTCTTAGAAGTGCTGTTTGGGGAGTAGCCTAGAGACAGGGGCTTGGATTGGCGAAAGCTCGCCTGGCAGCGGAGCGCCAGCTCCATGCCAAGATCCAACTAACATAGTTTTAACTGCAGCACCTTTAATCTACTACTAGTTCACTGCCTCCATACATGGTCCCCTTATCAAACGAGCTGTGTCAGGCAGAATTTTGGATTGTTTTCATGGCTTCCATGTTAACTTTGTCGCCACCCTGCTGTGTAATCCACAAAATATACTGGCAAACTTTTATCATGTACCGATATTATTTGAGCGCTTCTTGCTCACCTCCTTTGGTTCCTCTCTGCCACCCATTGGTTTGAAGCCTGAGTCCATTTAGGGTATGTTGCCATGACACTCTCTAGCCTGCCGCTGCTGCCGCTGCCTCTGCATGCCCTCCCCTATAGTGTCAGGGTCAATTATTGCATGTTTTAGATGCTATCTAGCCTCATTCGGTCACTCTGTCATGGCCATGCTGTTGCCCATAATTTTGGCATAATGGTGCGATTAAGCAGCCTCAGAGGCATCCATGCATGCTGCCCCTGCTGTTTCCTGTCCATTTCCGTGGTGTTTCCATCCTTTTCTGAGGTTCCAAGGTGTTTGGCCAAGCTTCCCTGTGCAGAGCCTTGGTCCCCTTGAAAAATGCTCGAGTCTCCCATTGACTTCAATGGGGCTCGTTACTCGAAACGAGCACTCGAGCATCGGGAAAAGTTTGTCTCGAATAACGAGTACCCGAGCATTTTAGTGCTCGCTCATCTCTAATCTTAAACTCTATATATTAAACAGGAAAGTAGGGGGGTCGTCTTATACACCAGGTCGTCTTATACGCCGGAATATATACGGTATATATTTAATATTAAAAGTCTATGAAATAGTCAACTTATAAAGTATAGTTTTTATCCCAATATAGCTTTTCCAGTGTTAAATTTAAAATGCAACTAAAATAGAATCTAAATGCATCTAAAATTAAGATGCTATCATAATAATGTATTTAAAATGTTAATAATAAATTACATTGTTTAAATGTTTGAACTATTAATTAGTAATAATATTGTTTCTAATTATTTCTGATTTTTCTAAGCTTAAAAAGAAGGTAATCATCACTCCCAGACAAAAGATATAGCAAAACTCGTAGTGGTGTTCATTGCATACACAGAGATTGTTTAAGAATGTAACTAATAGGATTTAAGAATTTTTATATGGTTTTATTAAAAATTTTATAAAAAATTTCTTGTACGATATAATAAAAAATATAATAGGAAAAAATCCAGCAGAAATAAATATATTATTATATACTAGTAATAGAAGAACAGTTTTTAAATTAAGTTCATGGGAAGCACATGTTTGTAGGGTAAAAATCCAGTAAGCTTCACAATTACTTGAAGCTTTTTGACATGAAAATTTCAAATGGATAATTTGTGATGTTACATCCTTCCACATCATTTAGCAATTAGGGCTGTTTAATATAATTTACAGAAACATAGCAATTTTGTATTTTGCAAAAATTCGAAATTTTGGGTTGGTTAACAACTACCGTATATACTCGAGTATAAGCCGACCCAAGTATAAGCAGATGCCCCTAATTTTACCACAAAAACCTGGTAAAACCTTCATCTTGTTTACTCGAGTATAAGCCGAGTTTGGGTTTTCAGCACATATTTTTGTGCTGAAAAACTAGGCTTATACTCGAGTATATAAGGTATATTACATTTAATAACACTTATTATTTACAATCTCAAGGTTGCCCTATGGGCTTTGTGAGAAAGTGAGAGGTGTCATTTGGGAGAACCGCTATCTTTCCTACAGTACATGGTAAAAGCCCTGGATTTGTCTGTAATAACCCAAGTGATAATGCAGACATGTGGTAAGCAGAAGTCTGTTTGGTCTATGTTGGCCTAGCTATTATATAGACACCTTTGTAATGTCCGTACTGGGCCTGCTTATTATGGAGTAGGGGTAGGCTCCTACTCCATCCAGGCTTCAGTCCTGGGTTTCTGTATAGCCCAGAGGTGCGGGTCACAGAGCTTGTTAGAGCCTGATTTAGACTGCAGGCCAGAAGCAGTAGGTAAGGCAATACCTGGAGAGCTGAAGGCTGGACCGTTTTCACAAAACACAGATATTCTGCTGGTCAAGAGCGTGTGTCCGGCAGCCTGGTACATGTATAGTTGGGTGCTGTTATTGTATTAGGCAGTGCCCAGTCGGGCCGGGTGTATTTTGTATGTGCCTAAGCCAAGGCTGAATTTGTGATTTGACAAAGGAGTGTGAATAAAACACTTAATTTTGGACTTTAACTCTGCATGTGTCCCTGCTTCCTGCACTGTTACAAGGCAAGGCATCCACCAGAGCAATTCCCCACAGCTTGAAATTTTCTTTTCTTTAGCCAACCTCTGTTGCATACTTTGAAGATCTTTTTTATATAGTGAAAACAACTCTTTTACAAATATGTTGCTTTGTTATAGGCATTTTATTGATGAATGTCTTATTGTTTGGAAGGGGTCTTCAGTAGAGGTCCCTCTTTTTGTAACATATCTCAATTCCAATAAACTGAATTTATTATTAACAGAAATTAGTTTTTTGGGATTTGCTGCTCACAGGCAATCCAACCACCAGAAGCATTGACATGGAAAAAGTATTGCTGGCAACACTCTACTACATGCTTCAAGTTGTCATACTTCACATGTAATATCTAATTTGCCTAAGGGAGAGTTAATACATGCCTAGCAAATATGCTCTACTTCTGAACCAAATGTTTGATAGAGGATATGAAATACAAAACATTACACAATTTCATGTAGCTGTGCAATTAACTTCACAATCAGATTTATTAAAAATTAATAGAAAAAATGCAAAGTCTAATTCTTCATATCCAGTCACTTTTAGTACTATGTACAGCCATGATTATAATCAAGTCAACAATATTACCTTTTGCATCAAATTTTAGATAAAGGCTGTCATTTTTCAGCATCAGTTTTCCTACTTTAGGGTATTGGTTGTTGTCACCCTATATTTTTTCCTCACAAGATACCACCAGGTGTCATCATCCACGGTGGTACAGGGGGTTTACTACGTTGAGCCTTGACAGTAAGATCCGGCCTTGGACCCTGCCAAGTTGCCACTTCCGAAACCAGCTGATCTTACCACCGTTGTGGTCCTGCAGTCCCAGCAGATTGCTTTGAAAGGAGAACAGCTAGGACGAGTCACCGTCATGCTGCAACAGTTGATTGGCACTCACCATGAGCATCAGATTCCTGCGACTACTCCTGCTACCCCGGCTTGTATTCCTGCCGCTGAACCTGGGCTGAGACTGTCAAGCACAATGGGGACCCCAAGCTGTGCAAAAGCTTTATTACCCAGTGCTCCCTGCACAATGAACTCATACCATCTCAGTTCTGACCGATCCAAGGTGGCATTTATCATCAGCCTACTCTCCGAGAAGGCCCTGGGCTATCCCTCTTTGGGACATCTGGTCACAGCTACTTACATGGCATTCAGGTACTTATTGAGAGAGTGCATCTTTCCAAAAGGAGAAGGAGGGGATTAGGTTAAAGCTTTACGTAATTTCAAGCTTATTGGATTTTTATCCTACAAACGTGTGCTCCCCATGGACTTAATTCCTTTTGCACCACCCGCTGACTTCTAAAGTCTGCAGGTCCGGAGTCTGCAGCGTCGTCTATAGATGCTAATTGCGGGAGCAGGACATGGTCTCCAGGTGTCAGAGGCACCCAGAGACCCTAGGGAGAAGGGAGATGCAGTTCATTACTGCTTCTCCCTTCTCCACTACTCCGTGCATCGCGCTGAATGAGTGCGGCCGCTGGCTCCATAAACTCGGCGGTCACATGAGCTCCGGGTCTTAAGAGGTTAAACAGAGCTCCTGGGTCTAATTTGGCTGATGAAGGCTCAAGAGGGGCCGAAAAACGCGTTTTCGAGCAGTACACTCTGTGTTGTATGTAACACTTTGTGAATTAAAAGAGAAATTATCTACTTGACCTACCTCGAGGTGCCGGGATCTTCTTTTTTTGATATCTGATTAGACTTAGTACAGTTCTGATCGCATACCCCAGTCACAGGTGGTCATTTCCCCTGTAACTGAGGCTCTTATAGATGCCTCGGTTACAGGGGTAAACTTCTAAAAGCAAAGAAAAAATAAAGTAAAATGTAAAAAAAAAAAAAAAAAAGTTTATATGTCCCCCATGAGGTCATAAAAGATCCCTGCAGGATATTTTAAGTAAACACACACCAAAAAAAACACCTGTTCATGTGCCGCACCCGATATATTGAGCGCAGTGACTTAACGCTCAGCAATGTCAGCATCCAATATATCAGAAGCAAGCGCTACTTGCATTTTTGGCATCACCCTGTCACGAGACAGGGTGACACCTCAGTGGGAGGTGTCGGCATCGCCAGCGGACACCCCTCCGATAACATCACAGGAACAATCTGAGTGGTCCTGTGACGTCAATTGTCGCCAGTGGCCATTCAATACAGACTGGTCAATGACAGTGATCAGTGACGATTTTTGGGCAGATCTTACTAGCTCAACTCTCTCCAACATCGCTATTTTGTGATTCATGATGTTGGAGAGAGTTGTGCTAGTGATCTGTGTGGAGGAGCAGCCGTTGCGTAGAGGAGCAGGCGTTGCGAGGAGGAGCAGGCATTGTGTGGAGGAATAGGCATTGTTCTGTGTTGTACCAGTACAGAAGCCCCCAAGACGGACTGTATTTTGGATTATAATAGGTACGTTGAAGGGGTGGATTTGTTGGACCAGGTACTTCAGCCATATAATGCCTTGCGGAAGTCGAGGGTGTGGTACAAGAAGCTGGTTACGTGTTGCATCGATGTGCAGGCCAGAGGAGAACTTTCCTGTAATTTCAAGAGGTGGTAGTCAAGCAGTTGAAACTGTACGTCTGAAAGTGAGGCCACATCATGCATTGTACCAGGGCAGCACTTCCAGGAGAATTTCCCCAAACTACCAGCAAAGGAAGGACACAGAAGAGGTGCAGGGTTTGCTCCAAAAGGAACATAAAAAACCAAACCATATACCAGTGTGACACGTGCCCCGAGAAACCAGGATTATGCATGAAAGATTGTGTGCCACATATGGGGTATTGCCGTACCCGGGAGAACCTGCATCATGTTTTTTGGGGGTTTTTTGCCTCCTTTGTCAGAAGCTGGGCACAAGATGACATAATGGATATTTTGTACTATGCACTATCCATTATGCATCATACTGGGGTCCACACATGTGGTTAAAATGCTCACAACACCCTTAGATTTATTCATGGAGTGGTGCAGTTTTCAAATAGGGTCAGTTCTCAGTGGTTTTTACTGTACTGATCCCTAAGGGCATCTACAAATTTTTTATTTTGTCAAGAATTTTTTTTTAAATGTCTGTGCTCCAAATGCCATTCTCTTCCAAGCGTTGCCATGTCTGTATCTTGTAGATTATTGCCACGTAACTGGTGGATGATTTTAGGGGTGTTTGTCTCCACTGGTATGAATTGGGCAAAATACTTTTGACACTACAATGACAAATTTTGATTGACCCTTCTCAGGCCTGTCGTGTCCCCAGCCTGTAAACTATTGCTACACATGGGGTATTGCCATACCCGTAATTACCCACAGAATTATTTTTTGGGTGTTTATCCACAGTGGCAATGCAATTTTTACAATGCATCTCAGCTATATTTTCATACAACCCTATAAATTCTTTGAAGGGTACCTTTTCCTAAAATGGGGTCACTATTTGGGGGTTTCTATTGAACTGCTATCTCAGGGGAACCCCAACATCAGTCTAATGTGCTCCAAAATCAAAATTGCACTCCTTGCCTTTTCAGCCCTGCTGTGTGCCCAGTCTGTCAATTATTGGCACATGTTTGGCATTTCCATACTCAGAAATTCTTCTGCACATGATCATTCAAGGTATTCCTCTTGCATTTAATAATTTTGCTTAATAATTTTGCAAATACATTTCATTTTTCCAGAAAGGATCCAAACAATTTATTGTTTTGATCCATAACAATTTATTTCTTATTTGAGGGGGAAATATTGATGCTGTTGTATTCCCTCACTTAATGGTTGACCACGTTGGTTTATGGAGAAATGATGAACGATTTAAACTCGGTTACTCTACTGTATGCACCTCTAGACAGTAAGTCGGGAGGAAAACAAGGTAGCAAAGTACATTAGACATTATGCAGCTAATCTAGAAAACAGAAAATTGCTTCCAGAGCTTTAGAAATCTATTTCCATGTCTAAACAAGAAGGACAATGGGGCACATTTAACAATGGCCTTGTGCCAGTTTTTGGTCGTACATTTAGTGCAAACTTGTGCTTGCACATGTATTTAAGAAGTGTCCAAGACACATTTGTGTCACACACGCCCGTTTTGTGGAGCAGCTGCAGCAGGCATCATGAGACACAAATTTCCGCACTGAAATGGGCAATCCGGTTCTCAGTAGGACAGTGTGCCACATTTAACATGCAAAAGCTGTGTGTGAAGAACAAATTGCAGATGTTTAAATACATCTGCAATTTGTTCTTCACACATATATATTGTTCTTCACATGCTATTTTGTTCGCACCGTTCCGCGCGTATCTCCCGACAAGTAAGCAGATGTGCCGAACATCTGTAATCTATTCTGCACTGTGTTCTGCACTGTGTTTTTCTCTTAAATGATCCTGTGTTCACTGTGTTCACTGTTTTTATTCTATTCTTCACTGATCTTCATTGTGTTTTTTTAATTAAATGATCGTTCGCGAGCAGGGGAAATACTGTTATTCTGGTCACCTAGCAACCCTTACGTTTAAAACGCATTGCACTCGCATTGCACTTGCAATGATTGCGAGTGCAATGCGTTCTTGATGCATCTCCATAGACTTGAATGGGGTGTGAAAAACGCGCGTGACTCGCAAAAATAGAGCATGCTGCGATTTTGACGCGCGTGCAAACGAACGCAAGCACGCGCGTGAAAAACAACGCTAATGAAGAAAGAGCCATTGAATACAATGGGACAGAGTGCAATGCAAGTTCTGCGCGTCAAATGCACGCGCAGAACTTGCGCGTGAAAAACGCCAGTGTAGAAGGGGCTTAAATCAATGGGTTAAAATTAGAGATGATCGAACACACTCGTCCGAGCTCGATGCTCGTTCGAGCATTAGCGTACTCATAACTGCTCGCTGATCGGACGAATACTTCGCCCGCTCGAGAAAATGGCATCTCCCGCTGTTTTGATTTTTGGCGGCCAGAAACAGAGCCAATCACAAGCCAGGAGACTCTGCACTCCACCCAGCATGACGTGTTACCCTTACACGTCGATAGCAGTGGTTGACTGGCCTGATCAGGTGACCCTGGAATAGACTAGCCCCTGCCCGCGCTGCTCGCATCATTCTCTGTCTGGATGCCGTTAGGGAGAGAGCTGCTACTGCTGCAGGGATAGCGTTAGGGTGTTATATTAGCTTATTGTTAGGTAGGAGTGAGTCTACAAGAACCCAACAGCCCTTGTTAGGGCTAGAATACCATTATATTTAAATTTTTTTTGGTTTGCTTGTGGCTGGCATTGCTGGCACTAGTAGTGCAGCTAGTACCATATTGTGAGGAATTTGCAGGGAGACTTGCGAACGTTATATTCAGCTCTTAGTGACACACACATCTCAAACACCTAAGTGGGACAAATTATTAGGGGTTTGATTGAATTAGGCACAGTCTGCTGATTTTTTTTTTTTACTTTTATTTTTTTTTATAACTCAAAGTCATCAGGCACAGCACAAAATCCAGTTGTGTGCTGTCAGTGTAGGTAAGAAACTAGCCATAGCAATAGGATAGCATTGTTTTGTAAAAAAAAAAATAAATAAAAACACAAAAATCCCAAAAATCCCAAAAAATTTATAGTTTACACTTTAATTTTGAAAATGTTGAACCCGAGGGCTAGGGGTAGAGGACGAGGGCGTGGGCGTCCAACTACTGCAGGGGTTAGAGGCCGTGGTCCTGGGCGGGGCACCACCTGCTGATGAGGGAGCAGGGGAACGCCGCAGAGCTACACTCCCTAGGTTCATGTCTCAAGTTACTGGGACTCGTGGTAGAGCACTGTTGAGGCCAGAACAATGCGAACAGGTGATGTCGTGGATTGCGGACAATGCTTCTAGCCATTTGTCCACCAGTCAGTCTTCCACGCAGTCCACCCATGTCACCGAAATCAGCACCTCAGCCTCCTTCCCCCCAGTCTGCCCCCTCCCAGGAAAATTTGGCATTTGAACCGGCATACTCTGAGGAACTGTTTTCTAGACCCTTCCCAGAGTCACAAACCACTTGTCCTGTTGCTGCTGAGCTCTTTTTGCGATGCCCAGGTTTTCCAACGGTCGCAGTCTGTGGTTGCTGATGACATTGTTGACGTAGTGGAAGAAGTGTGTAAAGAGGTGTCCGACGATGAGGAGACACGGTTGTCAGACAGTGGTGAAGTTGTTGTCAGGGCAGGAAGTCTGAGGAGCAGACTGAGGGATCGGAGGATGATGAGGTGACAGACCCAAGCTGGGTTGATAGTCCGGGTGAACACAGTGCTTCTGAGACAGAGGCGAGTCCTCGACAAGAACAGGTTGGAAGAGGCAGTGGTGGGGCCTGACAGAGAGGCAGGGCCAGAGCTGGTGCATCAGCGCCAAATGTTTCACATAGTCAAGCTCCCGTGGCGAGGGCAACCTGTGCCACACCAAGATCAGCAGGGGTTCCACCACTAGCTTAACTACCACCAGTATGCGCAGGCATATGAATGCTAAACAAAAGGAAGTATAGTGCAACCCACCCACACGCCCAAGCCCTCAACTTCCACATCTCCAGATTACTTAGCCTGGAGATGCTGCCCTATAGGCTGGTAGAGACCGAGGCCTTTTGCAACCTCATGGCAGCGGCGGCCCCTCGGTATTCGGTCCCCAGCTGCCACTACTTTTCCAGATGTGCCGTCCCAGCCCTGCACCAGCACGTGTCAGACAACATCATCCGTGCCCTGACCAACGCTGTTTCTGACAAGGTCCACCTGACCACGGACACGTGGACGAGTGCTGCCGGGCAGGGCCACTATATATCGCTGACGGCACATTGGGTTAACTTTGTGGAGGCTGGAACCGAGTCTGACCCTGGAGCTGGTCATATACTGCCGACGCCAAGGATTGCGGGGCCTACCTCTGTCCAGGTCTCTCAGGCCTACTATGCCTCCGACTCCTCCTACCCCTCCTCCACCTCCTCCTCCGAATTACCATCCGTGGGCATGGCGCCATCAGTCGGTAGCTCTAGGCACAGCAGCAGTGCCGTCACTGAGCGACAGCAGGCGGTGCTCGAACTGCTGAGCCTAGGCGATAAAAGGCACACCGCCCAAGAGCTATTACAGGGCATCACGGCGCAGACTGATCTGTGGCTGGCACTGCTGAACCTGAAGCCAGGCATGGTTGTGTGTGACTACGGCCGTAACCTGGTGGCGGCTCTGCAACTCGGCAGACTGACACATGTGCCATGCCTGGCCCATGTGTTAAATCTGATAGTTCAGCGTTTCCTCAAGACATACCCCAATCTGTCTGATTTGCTCACGTAGGTGCGCCGCATCTGTGCGCATTTCAGGAAGTCCAGCACAGATGCTGCCCCTCTCAGGGCAGCGCAGCGCCGCTTCCAACTGCCCACTCATCGACTGTTGTGCGATGTGCCCACGAGGTGGAATTCAACATTTACCATGTTATCCAGAGTTTACCAGCAGCGCAGAGCGATTGTAGACTGCCAGATGTCAACTTCCACCAGAACTGGTAGTCAGGTCAGTCAGCTTCCTCAAGTCTACAATGAGGAGTGGACGTGGATGTCTGATATCTGTCAGGTACTGAGTAACTTTGAGGAGTCAACACAGATGGTCAGTGGCAATGCCGCCATCTGATGATCCCGCTGCTTGGCCTGTTGAAAAACTCTCTGGCCTGCATGAAGTCAGAAGCTTTGAGCTCGTCACAAGAGACGGGGGAAGAAGATTCCCTTGTTGATAGCCAAAGCACCCTCAGGTCTGTTTCTCAGCGCATATCGGAGGAGGTGGAGGAGGATGAGGAGGAGAATGTTGGCGAGACAGAAGAGGGGAGCATTGCTCAGACCTTCACTGTTCAGCGTGTATGGGCAGAAGAAGAGAAGTTGGATGAAGAGGAGATGGACAGTCAGGCCAGTGAGGGGAGTGAATTCTTGCGAGTTGGGACTCTGGCGCATATGGCAGATTTCATGCTAGGCTGCCTATCGAGTGACCCTCGCGTTCAAATAATTTATTCCAGCACCGATTACTGGGTATTCACTCTCCTGGACCCACGGTACAAGCAAAATCTTTCCACTCTCATCCCTGGAGAGGAAAGGAGTGTGAGAATGCATGAATACCAGCTTGATTTTATACAAAAGGTTCTTAGAAGGGCTGTTTGGGGAGGAGCCGAGAGACAGGGGCTTGGACAGGCGAAAGCTCGCCTGGCAGTGGACCGCCAGCTCCATCCCAAGATTAGGCAGCCTCAGAGGCATCCATGCATACTGCCCCTGCTGTTTCTTGTCCATTTTGCCTCCACGATCCTCCACAGCATCCACCAATGTCTCCATGCGCAACTTTCAACTCTCTATACCCCAGACGCTGGAGCACGAGAGGATATACAGCACATCATCCCCTTATCAAATGAGCTGTGTCAGGCAGAATTTTCAGGTGTTTCACCAGATACATAATGGAACTCGGCCCATCTGTCGCCGCCATGCTGGAGACCTGAAGTTGCAATCATAGCAGCTCAATATGGATGCCCTATACTGTCACTCTTAATCATGGAAGTCGTCTCCATGGCTGCCTCCACATGTCGTCCCCTTATCAAACGAGCTGTGTCAGGCTCATTTTTTTGGTGTTTCACTAGATACGTTATGGAACTTGGTCACTATGTCGCCACCATGCTGTGTTATCGACTAAATATACCGTCAACCTTTTGTTGACATAGGAAATCATTTCAGCGCTTCTTGCTCACCTCCTTTGGTTCCTCTCTGCCACCCATTGGTTTGAAGCCTGAGTCCATTTAGGGTATGTCGCCATGACACTCTCTAGCCTGCTGCCGTTGCCTCTGCATGCCATCCCCTATAGTGTCAGGCTCAATTATTGGATGTTTTAGATGCTATCTAGCCTCATTCGGTCACTCTGTCATGGCCATGCTGTTGCCCATAATTTTGGCATAGTGGTGCGATTAAGCAGCCTCAGAGGCATCCATGCATGCTGCCCCTGCTGTTTCCTGTCCATTTCCGCGGTGATTATATCATTTTCTGAGGTTTCCAGGTGTTCGGCCAAGCTTCCCTGTGCAGACCCTTGGTCCCCTTGAAAGATGCTCGAGTCTCCCATTGACTTCAAGACGAGCACTCGAGCATCGGGAAAAGTTCTTCTCTAATAACGAGCACCCGAGCATTTTATTTCTCGCTCATCTCTAGTTAAAATCTTTCTAATATTTTGCAGAGAGGGGGGGGGGGGGGGGGTTAGCCATCTCTGCCTGGAGCTTACATAGAATAATACTTTGCTACTTTGTTATCCTCAAACATTCCAAACCAACTGAGATTGTCTATAGAGATGCATACAGTAGAGATCACGACTTTAAGTCCTCCATCATTACTCCATAATCCACAGTAACATCCTGTCATCTACAACGTGGTCAGCCATCCTAATCTTATCTTCTTGTTTTAGAGGTTATTATGAATAGTCTTCTTGTAAAAGATGGTTTTCCCTCTAATAAGGATCACTGTGAATGATAATTGCTTATTTTTAAGCTAAAACACAATGAAGATGTACTAAAAAATACAGGTAGCATGTTGTAAGCAGGTGGAACTGAGTACCTTAACCCCTTCCCGACGCGCGCCGTACTAGTACGGCACGCGCCGGGTCCCGGTGCATGGAGAGGGCTCGCGGGCTGAGCCCTCTCCATAGCCGGTAAGTCTTTGCTGCATATTGCAGCAAAGGCTTACCGGTAACACCCGCGATCGGTGCTAGCCGGAGGCTAGCCTGAGGCTAGCCGGAGGCTAGCCTATCAGCACATTGTAATGAATGAGGAGTAAAATCCCCATATACTGCCATATTGCAGTATGACAGTATATGGTAGGATCGATCAGACAACCTAGGGTTAAAGTACCCTAGGAAGTCTGAAAAATAGTAAAAGTAAAAAAAAGTTTAAAAAAAAAATTATAATAAAAAAACCTAAAAATTCATATCACCCCCCTTTCCCTAGAACTGATATTAATATTAATAAACAGTGAAAATCATAAACACATTAGGAATCGCCGCGTCCGAAAATGTCCGATCTATCAAAATCTAATCACGGTTTTTCACTGCGTTTAACCTTGTAACAGAAAATAGCGTCCAAAGTCAAAAATGGCATTTTTTTGCCATTTTGGAAAATATAAAAAAATGTATAAAAAGTGATCAAAAGGTCACACAGTCCTAAAAATGATAGCAATGAAAATCCCATCAAAATTCGCAAACAATGACACCACCCTCAGCTCCGTACACCAAAGTATGAAAAAGTTATTGCCGCCAGAAGATGGCAAAATCAAAAAAAAAAAATTTGTACAGGAGGTTTTAATTTTTTTAAATGTATGAAAACATTATAAAACCTATACAAATTTGGTATCCACGTGATCGTACTGACCCAAAGAATAAATTAGACATGTCATTTGTGGCCAATTTCACTGCATTTGGAATTTTTTTCCCGGTACGCGCCATGGAATATTGAATACCGTCACTACGAAGTGCAATTTGTTACGCAGAAAATAAGCCATAACAGAGCTCTTTATGTGGAAAAATAAAAAAGTTATAGATTTTTGAAGGTGGGGAGTGAAAAATGGAAGTGAAAAAACTAAAAAAGACCAAGTCGTTAAGGGGTTAAAATGATTTTTGATTTACTATGATACATAGCAGTGCGAATATATGATAATTGCTTTATTTATATAGCGCACACAGATTACACGGCGCTGCACAAAGCTTTCCATGAATATTGATATATAAAGATATATATATTTCCATATGCAATTGTTGATCCGGCTATCTCACATGTGCTAATTTCTATATTTACATGATCTGTAGCATAATATATTGCTTTATTATTTAAGACGTTATTTAATGCTAAGAAAGTGCTGAAAATACATTAGTCATATCCTTGCACACCATTTGTTATGCTATATTGTAAACGCATGCATCACCATATAACCTCTTCCCATCTATGCACCATCTTACTGGGCCTTTAGTCATTTCTATAATGTAGTTAGAAGGCGCCTATAGCAGCTTCACAGAAACTGATGTTTCACCTTCTTTCTAACAAAAAGCGTTTCTCTGTGATGCAGTTCCTCAGTTTGGCCTCAGAGCGCCGCTATTTAACCAAAAAGAAAGGCTTGGTGTTGTCATTATCCACATTCATACTGCAGATCTATGAGGAAATATAGAATTTCTCTCCAGATTCTCTCTCATATCCGTCTGTGTCTGCTGAAACAAAGGCCGTCATTTCAAGATCTTTTCTCAATAGTTTTCTTTGATCTTAACTAAATCTTTTGTTGGGCTGAGGATTTAACTGAAGATTAAACAAAGCAGAGGCATGTGAGTAACATTTTAATTATTACTGGTTTGGTTTTATCATTTCTCCATGGTAGATTGTGCTATGCAACAGTTTTATAGACATATCAAGCACATACATGTTCCCTGTCACTATATAATTAAAGATGTGGTCTAAAGAAAGACAAAGTACAAGGCAACATTTACAGTTCTTGATTTCTATAGTGTTTTGGGAGCCATATGGATATGAATTCTGCTTTTACTACTGCTGTCCTATGCAGGGAGCCTTCATACAGCAGCAAGAAGCAATGGACACAATGGACACTGCCATGAGCCCTTGGCTATATGAGTATTATAGCCCCTACAAGTCCCAAATTCACTTTACTACGTATGGTGCTAGAATCATCTTCTTGGGGAATGGAGGGTTTGTCCCTTCTGCCTGCTTTTAATTTGCGGTTTCAGGATCCTTGGAGGACCTTCAAAGGTCCTGAAATGACTCTTGTGTACATGTGTATAGAAATTAGGAACATATGTATGAAGATTTTGTGGGTGAAGATTCTTCTCAGTGTAAAAGCTGAAGGCTGTTCAACCCTGTAGTTTCTTTTGCAATCAACCCTGCTCTTCACAAGGTGCACAAAATTCACAACGCCTCCGGACAAAAGACACAATAATGAATCAGGATTAAGATGCTTCACGTAAAAACATTGACATTGTGCTGTTGTTGCTGTATGAATTTTTATCTACAATAAAGAAGTAATGTTTATTTCAACATTTCCTGACATTCTTGAGTTGTGTTGCATTTCCCTCTTGTTGTTCTGTAGTATGTACACATTAGTTTCCAGATACAGTCCTACTATTAACCCCTTCCCGACATTTAACATAATAATACAGCATAACAGTAGGTGCGTTCCGGCATTTTGCAGTACTATTACGTCAAGCTTCTGTCACCGACTCCTGAACGGCCCCAGTGCCCGAAGCTTCAGGTGTCGGCTGTATATTATAGCCGACACCTGCCTCTAACACACGCGATTGGAGATTCCTCCAATCGCAGATGTTAACCCCTAACACGCCACAGCCACATTTGACCGCTGCGTGTAAGGGGCATCTCAAGTGATTTGGACACCCCCACGGCGCAAGGGGGGTCCTCTGCTCGGAGGGCAGCCCCAGGGTCTACCAGTGTCCCTGGCTTGCGCAATCTTCTTTCGGGGACCAGGTCCTGCCTTCTAGCAGGACCGTCTCTAACACAGTGAGCATGCACAGCCCAATGTGTTACATAGAACAGTGTAATACATCTATATTATACTGTGTTATATGAATGAGAGCTTGAACAAGTGATCAGAACATCGCTTGTTCAAGCCAACCTGTTAAAAAATAAAAAAGACATTTAAAACACTTATTAAAGTTTTTGTAATAAAAATAATTAATAAAGTAAAAGTCCCATAAACACAAACATTCAATATAAATATATCTAATAAAGTATAAAAAACACAATCACCAAAAAATGACACAATCACCAAAATGACACATGACAAAAACACAATCACCAAAAAACCCTACATATTGCAGCGGTCATAACAATCTGCACAATAACTCAGAAATATTATTGGACCCGCTCGGTGAACGGTGTAAAAACAAAAAGTGAAAAACTTTCCAAAAATGTAAATTTTTCATAAAATCCCTTTAAAAAAATGCTCCAAAAAGTGATCAAAAGTCATGTGCGCCAAAATGGTAAAACTGAAAAGGACCACTCAACACAAAAAATAAGCCCTAAGATGGCGATACGAAAACAAATGAGATTTTCTTTATATTAGTTTAAAATTGATTTTCTTCTCCTCCGTGCATTCAAGAATTAATAAAATGCCATCAAGAAGTTACAGGCCCACAAAAATGAAGTATTTGTAAAGTACATCTAATGTTGCAGAAAATAAGCCGTTATATGTCCAAATTGGCAAAAAATAAAGATTGTATTGCCAATAAAAAGGGACAATGCATAATCTGCTCTGAATGGTGCATCATCCCAGTGTCCCCCCCGGCATGTGCTCATACAGCAGGTTACCCCCACATATGAGGTATTGTTATATTTGGGAAAGATTGGGTATCAAACTATGTGGAGCATTTGGTATTTTATCAACTGAGAATGTGTACATTTTATGAAAAACACATTTAACAAAAAAATTTTAATTTCAAAATTGCATCTGATTTTGTTTTATTCCCTGTAAAACAATAAAATGGTTAACAAACTTCATAAAAGTTGTTTTAAGTTGTTTTACGTTGTGGGGTGTAGTTTCTATTATGGGGTAATTTATGGGTTTTTACTTTTATACCACCAAAATTTTAAAATTAAATAAAGTACAATGTGTCAGGAGGAAACAATTTATGCAAGTTATAGCCACTTATAGTGATTTGAAAAATTGGGGCGTGTCAGGAAGGTGAAAAGTGGCTTCGACGGTAAAAAATCAAGTTATCACCAAAATAGGGGTCCGTTGTATCACAAATAAGGCCCCTTCCACACTTGCGTTGCAGATCACGTCAGAGTTTGATCAGGGTGCGATCAGTTTTTGGTCAGTGAAAAATGCACATTTTGTATGAGAGTGCAATCAGTTTTCAGTCAGAGTTTGTTCAGTGTCTCAGTTTTTCACGTGCGTTTTTGATGCAATTTCAATGCAATTTCAATGCGTTTTTCACGCGCAGAAAATGCGCGTGAAATGGACTCAGGACTGAGCTCTATCTTTTCTATGGAAATTGATACGTGAAAAACGCATTTCACTTGCATTGCACTTGCAAGTGTCTCAGAGTGCAATGCATTTTTGATGCGTCTCCATAGACTTGTATGGTGCGTTTTTCACGCGCATGACTTGCCAAAGTAGAGCATGTCGAGATTTAAACGCGCAGAAAACGCGCGTGAAAAAGCAAGTGTGAAAGGGGCCTAAGTGTAACAGCAGGTTGGACATGCATACTCTCACTTCATTCACTGTCTATGGCATGGACAAAAAGATGAACAGAGCAGGGAAGACATGTGCATCAGTGTGCCCACGCATTAGGAAGGTGTTTTCGACCTGCTGATTTTGCAGTTTAGTGACTGGGCCACCCCTTTATTTTTATCAGGACACCAACCAAATACTTACTTTTCAATAATATAAATCATGGAAAAGACTGAAAGCAGATACAGAAATATCTCCTTCACTGACCATCTGTTAGATGAGTACTTTCACATTAAAGGGAACCTGTCACCACATTTTCACAAATACAGCTTTCAAAAATACAGTGACAGTTTCCGTCAGAGCCCCGTTAACTAACTGACCCCTTCTTTTAGCTACAAATTGTTTCCGTTACATCCACATAAATCATCTTTATCTTATATAACCAGGCATTAAAGCGGGTGTTCTGCTTAGCCCCTCCTATCTACACCTCCCGATGTACCATAACTCTTCTCAGCATGTCATGTGACCTGGGGTATCTTACCCAGTTACATTTGCAATGTCTACCCCGTGTATGTATCAGATCACATGGGAGTATCATGGCATGAGCACAGCCATCTCCAGAGACTTCTACTCCTCCCCATACCTCCATGGAGGCTGCTGTGATTTCATGTGATCAGATATGTACATTGGATAGATTATGTGATCCTGGTCTTATGACATGAAATGGCCAATTATGTAATAGAGCTGTAATGTTCCACATAACAGCATGTTTTGTAACAGAGAGAACTGTCAATCAGGAACACGAAGGCATGGTAATGCAGTAATCACTAAATGTGTATATCTTCATTGGACTCACTTGTGTCGTTGGACTCGCATCCGGTGATTTGCAGAGTTTACAAATTGATTTTTTTAATGTTGCAGCCATGGAAAGAAACCATTTAGTTATAGGGGCAATGCTTTTTAATCATAGTTTTGAATAAAGTATTTATTTTGGGTGGCTCATGGCAGGTTCTCTTTAAACTATTGAAAAAGCAAAAGGTTTCCTCTGACATGTTTGCCTTGATATCATGTATATGAATCTTTACCTTAGATATCATGTGGATGGATTGAAATATCCTTCTATATACAGGCAGTCCCCGGGTTTCATACAAGATAGAAATTCAACAAACCTACAGAACCTATGTAAGTCGGAACTGTATATTTTATAATTGCAACCCCACACAGAATTTTTTTGGGTCTCTACGACAATTGTATTTTAAAAACTTTTGGGTTGTCATAAGAACCAGGATTAACAATAAAGCTTTATTGCAGACACATGTGATAACTGTTGCAGCTGATTATTGTAGCCTAGGGCTAAAGTACAGTAAATTACCAATATCCAGAGGTCCTTTTGTAACTAGCTGTTCTTAAGTCAGGTGTTCTTAAGTAGGGGACCGCCTGTACCCATAAAATAGGCATTTTTTGGCAGAGTATTACAGACAAAAAGTTTTTTTTTTATAGCTGGACATAAAGGATATGTAAAAACAAGTCACAGAAAATTGTTGTCAAATCTGAAATACTATAAAAAAAACTCCCACACTCCATATAGCAGTAGAAACAAATGGTTCCAAAATGGCTGTTAAAAGAATTGAAATAAAGGAGAAATTTAATGAACACCCAAATCTCAAGAATCATTTCAAATATTTTTAAAGCAATTGTGTGTCAACTCATCAGTTCAAAAATTCAATCTTTGTAAATCCCTCCAGTGTAAGAAGATCATTGTTGTGAGAAGAATGATTTCAAAGTAGTTGATATGTTACTCCAGATAAGTCAGTCAAAATTTTTTAAAAATTGGATATTCACCAACATACTGGAGAGCAGTAACCTAAGGTGTCACTACAGGTAACAGTTGCACATTTCTTGGACGTTTGGGCTGCATTTCCGCAAATGGAGTTGGGGATTTGGTCAGAATAAATGTTGTCATCACTGCTGAAATATAGAGACATACAACATAAGGGACAATAACATTGTGACAACTAAACATATAGCCAATACCATTAGGAACTGTCTTTAGCCTAAAGAATAACAAAGACTGCTGGTATTAATGATATGTCCTCCACCATTATCCATTTTGTCTAGGAAAATATGAATGGATATAAGGATCCGAGCTAGTCTACATCCACAATCTGAAGTTTGTTCTCCAAGATACTTGTTGAGTCCTTTTAAAATCTGTGTCTAAGTACAAGTACCCTGTAGAATTGATACTGTCTTAAACTTAAAGGGTAGTCACTAGAGATGAGCGAACATACTCGTCCGAGCTTGATGCTCGATCGAGCATTAGTGTACTCGTAACTGCTCGTTGCTCGGACGAGTATTTCGCCCGCTCGAGAAAATGGCAGCTCCCGCCGTTTTGCTTTTTGGCGGCCAGAAACAGAGCCAATCACAAGCCAGGAGACTCTGCACTCCACCCAGCATGACGTGGTACCCTTACACGTAGATAGCAGTGGTTGGCTGGCCAGATCAGGTGACCCTGGGATAGACTAGCCGCTGCCCGCGCTGCTCGGATCATTCTCTGTCTGGATGCCGCTAGGGAGAGAGCTGCTGCTGGTCAGGGAAAGTGTTAGGGTGTTCTATTAGCTTACTGTTAGGCAGGAGTGATTCTAAAAGAACCCAACAGCCCTTCTTAGGGCTACAATAACGTTATAATTTTTTTTTTTTATATTTGCAGCTAGTACCATATTGTGAGGAATTAGCAGGGGGACTTGCTACCGTTGTGTTTAGCTCTTAGTGACACACATATCCACCTCAAACACCAAAGTGGGAAAATTTATTAGGGGTTTGAGTAGAATTAGGCACAGTCTGCCAGTTTCTTTTTATTTTACGTTTATTGTTTTAATAACTCAGTGTCATCTCATCTGGCATAGTAGTGTGCTGTAATACTTGGCTAGAAAATAGCCATAGGAGAATACAAACGGCTTAATTACGCCTACAGTAGCGTTATATATATATTTGTTTTCTGGTTGATCTGCTGGTGGCTGTAGTTGTTGCAGTGCATCTACTAGTAAATTGTGAGCAATTTGGAGTCAGACTTGCGACCACTGTGTTTTAGTGACGCACATATCCATCGCAAAGACCGAAGTGGGAAAATTTATTAGGGCCCGGGGTTGTATTTCAATTAGGCACAGTCTGCCATTTCCTTTTTTATTTTACATTTATTTTTTTCATAACTCAGCGTCATCTCATCTGGCATAGTAGTGTGCTGTAATACTTGGCTAGAAAATAGCCATAGGAGGATACAAACGGCTTAATTACGCCTACAGTAGCGTTATATATATTTGATTTCTGGTTGATCTGCTGGTGGCTGTAGTTGTTGCAGTGCATCTACTAGTAAATTGTGAGCAATTTGGAGTCAGACTTGCGACCACTGTGTTTTAGTGACGCACATATCCATCGCAAAGACCGAAGTGGGAAAATTTATTAGGGCCCGGGGTTGTATTTCAATTAGGCACAGTCTGCCATTTCCTTTTTTATTTTACGTTTATTTTTTTCATAACTCAGCGTCATCTCATCTGGCATAGTAGTGTGCTGTAATACTTGGCTAGAAAATAGCCATAGGAGAATACAAACGGCTTAATTACGCCTACAGTAGCGTTATATATATTTGATTTCTGGTTGATCTGCTGGTGGCTGTAGTTGTTGCAGTGCATCTACTAGTAAATTGTGAGCAATTTGGAGTCAGACTTGCGACCACTGTGTTTTAGTGACGCACATATCCATCGCAAAGACCGAAGTGGGAAAATTTATTAGGGCCTGGGGTTGTATTTCAATTAGGCACAGTCTGCCATTTCCTTTTTTATTTTACGTTTATTTTTTTCATAACTCAGCGTCATCTCATCTGGCATAGTAGTGTGCTGTAATACTTGGCTAGAAAATAGCCATAGGAGAATACAAACGGCTTAATTACGCCTACAGTAGCGTTATATATATTTGATTTCTGGTTGATCTGCTGGTGGCTGTAGTTGTTGCAGTGCATCTACTAGTAAATTGTGAGCAATTTGGAGTCAGACTTGCGACCACTGTGTTTTAGTGACGCACATATCCATCGCAAAGACCGAAGTGGGAAAATTTATTAGGGCCCGGGGTTGTATTTCAATTAGGCACAGTCTGCCATTTCCTTTCTTATTTTACGTTTATTTTTTTCATAACTCAGCGTCATCTCATCTGGCATAGCAGTGTGCTTTCATACTTGGCTATAAAATAGCCATAGCAATAGGATAGCATCGCTTGGTTTTAAAAACTAAAAAACACAAAAAAAAACCAAAAAAAAAAAAAGTTAAAAAAAAAATTCAAGTTATAACTCTCATTTTCAAAATGTTTAACCCGAGGGCTAGGGGTAGAGGACGAGGGCGGGGACGTGGGCGTCCAACTACTGCAGGGGTCAGAGGCCGTGGTCCTGGGCGGGGTGAGACACCACCTGCTTATGAGGGAGCAGGGGAACGCCGCAGAGCTACACTCCCTAGGTTCATGTCTGAAGTTACTGGGAATCGTGGTAGAGCACTGTTGAGGCCAGAACAGTGCGAACAGGTGATGTCGTGGATTGCCGACAATGCTTCGAGCAATTTGTCCACCAGTCAGTCTTCCACGCAGTCCACCCATGTCACCGAAATCGGCACTCCTCCAGCTCCTGCACCTCAGCCTCCTCCCCCCCAGTCTGCCCCCTCCCAGCAAAATTTGCCATTTGAACCGGCATACTCTGAGGAACTGTTTTCTGGACCATTCCCACAGTCACAAACCACTTGTCCGGTTGCTGATGAGCAATTTTCCGATGCCCAGGTTTTCCACCAGTCGCAGTCTGTGGGTGATGATGACCTTGTTGACGTACTGGAAGAAGTGTGTAAAGAGGTGTCCGACGATGAGGAGACACGGTTGTCAGACAGTGGGGAAGTTGTTGTCAGGGCAGGAAGTCCGAGGGGGGAGCAGACTGAGGGATCGGAGGATGATGAGGTGACAGACCCAAGCTGGGTTGAGAGGCCGGGTGAACACAGTGCTTCTGAGACGGAGGAGAGTCCTCGACCAGAACAGGTTGGAAGAGGCAGTGGTGGGGCCAGACGGAGAGGCAGGGCCAGAGCTGGTGCATCAGCGCCAAATGTGTCAACTAGTGAAGCTCCCGTGGCAAGGGCTCCTGCGGCGAGGGCTAGATTTTCAGAAGTCTGGAGGTTCTTTAAGGAAACACCGGATGACCGACGGACTGTGGTGTGCCACATTTGCCAAACCAGGATCAGCAGGGGTTCCACCACTACTAGCTTAACTACCACCAGTATGCGCAGGCATATGAATGCTAAACACCCCACTCAGTGGCAACAAGCGCGTTCACCTCCGGCCGTGCACACCACTGCTCCTTCCCCTGTGTCAGCTGATAGTCAGCCCCCTGCCCAGGACCCTGCCACAAAAACCCCATCGTCGCCTCCACGATCCTCCACAGCATCCACCAGCGTTCAGCTCTCCATACCCCAGACGCTGGAGCGGAAACGCAAATATAGTGCAACCCACCCGCACGCCCAAGCCCTTAATGTGCACATCTCCAGATTGCTAAGCCTGGAGATGCTGCCCTATAGGCTAGTAGAGACCGAGGCCTTTCGCAGCCTCATGGCGGCGGCCGCCCCTCGGTATTCGGTCCCCAGCCGCCACTACTTTTCCCGATGTGCCGTCCCAGCCCTGCACCAGCACGTGGCAGACAACATAATCCGTGCCCTGACCAACGCCGTTTCTGACAAGGTCCACCTGACCACGGACACGTGGACGAGTGCTGCCGGGCAGGGCCACTATATATCTCTGACGGCACATTGGGTTAACTTGGTGGAGGCTGGGACCGAGTGTGACCCTGCGGCTGGTCATATACTGCCGACGCCGAGGATTGCGGGGCCTACCTCGGTCCAGGTGTTTGAGGCCTACTATGCCTCCTCCTCCTCCCACCCCTCCTCCACCTCCTCCTCTGAACGACCATCCGTGGGCATGGCGCCATCAGTCGGTAGCTCTAGGCACAGCAGCAGTGCCGTCGCTAAGCGACAGCAGGCGGTGCTCAAACTGCTGAGCCTAGGCGATAAAAGGCACACCGCCCAAGAACTATTACAGGGCATCACGGCGCAGACAAATCTGTGGCTGGCACCGCTGAACCTGAAGCCAGGCATGGTTGTGTGTGACAACGGCCGTAACCTGGTGGCGGCTCTGCAACTCGGCAGACTGACACATGTGCCATGCCTGGCCCATGTGTTAAATCTGATAGTTCAGCGTTTCCTCAAGACATACCCCAATCTGTCTGATTTGCTCACGAAGGTGCGCCGCATCTGTGCGCATTTCAGGAAGTCCAGCACAGATGCTGCCACTCTCAGGGCAGCGCAGCGCCGCCTCCAACTGCCCGCTCACCGACTGTTGTGCGACGTGCCCACGAGGTGGAATTCAACACTGACCATGTTATCCAGAGTTTACCAGCAGCGCCGAGCGATTGTAGACTGCCAGATGTCAACTTCCACCAGAACTGGTAGTCACGTCAGTCAGCTTCCTCAAGTCTACAATGAGGAGTGGACGTGGATGTCTGATATCTGTCAGGTGCTGAGTAACTTTGAGGAGTCAACACAGATGGTCAGTGGCGATGCCGCCATCATCAGCCTCACCATCCCGCTGCTTGGCCTGTTGAAAAACTCTCTGGTCAGCATGAAGTCGGAAGCTTTGCGCTCCTCACAAGAGACGGGGGAAGAAGATTCCCTTGTTGATAGCCAAAGCACCCTTAGGTCTGTTTCTCAGCGCATATCGGAGGAGGTGGAGGTGGAGGAGGAAGAGGAGGAGAATGTTGGCGAGACACAAGAGGGGACCATTGTTGAGTCCTTCACTGTTGAGCGTGTATGGGCAGAAGAAGAGGAATTGGAGGAGTTGGAGGAGGAGGAAATGGACAGTCAGGCCAGTGAGGGGAGCGAATTCTTACGCGTTGGTACTCTGGCGCATATGGCAGATTTCATGCTAGGCTGCCTATCCCGTGACCCTCGCGTTCAAAGAATTTATTCCAGCACCGATTACTGGGTGTTCACTCTCCTGGACCCACGGTACAAGCAAAATCTTTCCACTCTCATCCCTGGAGAGGAAAGGAGTGTGAGAATGCATGAATACCAGCAGGCCCTGGTGCACAAGCTGAAACAGTATTTCCCTTCTGACAGCGCTAGCGGCAGAGTGCGTAGTGCTGCGGGACAAGTAGCGAGGGAGAGTAGGCGAGCAGGCAGCTTGTCCAGCACTGGCAAGGGTACGCTTTACAAGGCTTTTGCCAGCTTTATGTCACCCCAGCAAGACACTGTCACCTGTCCCCAGTCTCGGCAGAGTAGGGCTGATCTTTACAGAAAGATGGTGAGGGAGTACGTAGCTGACCATACCATCGTCCTAAATGATCACACAGCTCCCTACAACTACTGGGTTTCAAAGCTGGACATGTGGCACGAACTGGCGCTGTACGCCTTGGAGGTTCTTGCCTGCCCTGCCGCTAGCGTCTTGTCCGAGCGGGTTTTCAGTGCAGCTGGTGGCATCATCACCGATAAGCATACACGCCTGTCGACTGACAGCGCTGACAGGCTGACGCTTATCAAGATGAATAAAGCATGGATTTCTTCTAATTTCCAATCTCCAGCAGGTGAAGGAAGCTCAACCTGAATAATTTATCCACTCCTCCTCCTCCTCCTCATTTTCCTCCTTCTCCTGCTCTTTGTACAGTAAAGCAGAGGAAACTGGCTATTTTTTGACAGGGCCCACTGGCTCTACCTATAGTACTTTATGCATTTAATTTTTCTGGAGGGCCACCGACCCGGTCCTCTGTTTTAAACAATTTTTTGGACTGCCACATACAGGCACTCAATCTATTCCATTTTTCTGGAGGGCCACCTACCTGCTCCTCTGGTTTGAAAACTTTTTTGGACTGCCACATACAGGCACTCAATCTATTCCATTTTTCTGGAGGGCCACCTACCTGCTCCTCTGGTTTGAAAACTTTTTTGGACTGCCACATACAGGCACTCAATCTATTCCATTTTTCTGGAGGGCCACCTACCTGCTCCTCTGGTTTGAAAACTTTTTTGGACTGCCACATACAGGCACTATCCAAATTGAATTGTCTCCATAGCAGCCTCCACACGTTGTCTCCATTGCTACCTCCAAAAGTCGTTTATATAGCTGCCTCCATACATCGTCCCTTTATCAAACGAGGTGTGTCAGGCCGAAATTTGGGTTGTTTTCATGGATTCCACATCAAAGTTGTTAACCTTGTCGCCACCCTGCTGTGTTATCCACAAAATACACTGGCAAACTTTTACCATTTACGGATATTATTTCAGCGCTTCTTGCGCATCTGTTTACATTCCCCTCACCGCCATATCCCAAACTTATAAGAACGCTACTACACTTGATCTTATACAAAAGGTTCTTAGAAGTGCTGTTTGGGGAGTAGCCTAGAGACAGGGGCTTGGATTGGCGAAAGCTCGCCTGGCAGCGGAGCGCCAGCTCCATGCGCATCATGCGCTTCTTGCGCATCTGTTTACATTCCCTTCACCCGCCATATCCCAAACTTATAAGAACGCTACTACACTTAACTTGGTGCAGGCTGGGACCGAGTCTGACCCTGGGGCTGGTCATATACTGCCGACGCAGAGGATTGCGGGGCCTACCTCGGTCCAGGTCTAAAAAAGGCCTACTATACCTCTTCCTCCTCCCACCCCTCCTCCACCTCCTCCTCCGAATTACCATCCGTGGGCATGGCGCCATCAGTCGGTAGCTCTAGGCACAGCAGCAGTGCCGTCGCTAAGCGACAGCAGGCGGTGCTCAAACTGCTGAGCCTAGGCGATAAAAGGCACACCGCCCAAGAGCTATTACAGGGCATTCCACATCAAACTTGTTAACTTTGTCGCCACCCTGCTGTGTAATCCACAAAATATACTGGCAAACTTTTATCATTTACCGATATTATTTCAGCGCTTCTTGCGCATCTGTTTACATTCCCCTCACCCGCCATATCCCAAACTTATAAGAACGCTGCTACACTTGATCTTATACAAAAGGTTCTTAGAAGTGCTGTTTGGGGAGTAGCCTAGAGACAGGGGCTTGGATTGGCGAAAGCTTGCCTGGCAGCGGAGCGCCAGCTCCATGCCAAGGTCCAACTAACATTGTTTTAACTGCAGCACCTTTAATCTACTACTAGTTCACTGCCTCCATACATGGCCGCCTTATCAAACGTGCTGTGTCAGGCAGAATTTTGGGTTGTTTTCATGGCTTCCACAACAAACTTGTTAACTTTGTCGCCACCCTGCTGTGTAATCCTCAAAATATACTGGCAAACTTTTACCATTTACGGATATTATTTCAGCGCTTCTTGCGCATCTGTTTACATTCCCCTCACCCGCCATATTCCAAACTTATAAGAACGCTACTACACTTAACTTGGTGCAGGCTGGGACCGAGTCTGACCCTGGGGCTGGTCATATACTGCCGACGCAGAGGATTGCGGGGCCTACCTCGGTCCAGGTGTTTCAGGCCTACTATGCCTCCTCCTCCTCCCACCCCTCCTCCACCTCCTCCTCCTCCTCCGAATTACCATCCGTGGGCATGGCGCCATCAGTCGGTAGCTCTAGGCACAGCAGCAGTGCCGTCGCTAAGCGACAGCAGGCGGTGCTCAAACTGCTGAGCCTAGGTGATAAAAGGCACACCGCCCAAGAGCTATTACAGGGCATTCCGCATCAAACTTGTTAACTTTGTCGCCACCGTGCTGTGTAAGCCACAAAATATACTGGAAAACTTTTTTCATTTACGGATATTATTTCAGCGCTTCTTGCGCAGATGTTTACATTCCCCTCACCCGCCATATCCCAAACTTATAAGAACGCTACTACACTTGATCTTATACAAAAGGTTCTTAGAAGTGCTGTTTGGGGAGTAGCCTAGAGACAGGGGCTTGGATTGGCAAAAGCTCGCCTGGCAGCGGAGCGCCAGCTCCATGCCAAGATCCAACTAACATAGTTTTAACTGCAGCACCTTTAATCTACTACTAGTTCACTGCCTCCATACATGGTCCCCTTATCAAACGAGCTGTGTCAGGCAGAATTTTGGGTTGTTTTCATGGCTTCCATGTTAACTTTGTCGCCACCCTGCTGTGTAATCCACAAAATATACTGGCAAACTTTTATCATGTACCGATATTATTTGAGCGCTTCTTGCTCACCTCCTTTGGTTCCTCTCTGCCACCCATTGGTTTGAAGCCTGAGTCTATTTAGGGTATGTTGCCATGCCACTCTCTAGCCTGCCGCTGCTGCCGCTGCCTCTGCATGCCGTCCCCTATAGTGTCAGGGTCAATTATTGGATGTTTTAGATGCTATCTAGCTTCATTCTGTCACTCTGTCATGGCCATGCTGTTGCCGATAATTTTGGCATAATGGTGCGATTAAGCAGCCTCAGAGGCATCCATGCATGCTGCCCCTGCTGTTTCCTGTCCATTTCCGTGGTGTTTCCATCCTTTTCTGAGGTTCCCAGGTGTTTGGCCAAGCTTCCCTGTGCAGAGCCTTGGTCCCCTTGAAAAATGCTCGAATCTCCCATTGACTTCAATGGGGCTCGTTACTCGAAACGAGCACTCGAGCATCGGGAAAAGTTCGTCTCGAATAACGAGTACCCGAGCATTTTAGTGCTCGCTCATCTCTAGTAGTCACATTTGATATAATATACTAATTTGACTAGGATTTTTTATTCACTTTTCTTCATTTGCAATTGCTAATTCTTGTTTCATGCTTCTGTATTTTGGATCCACTATTTATGCCATTTATAATTCTTTATAATAATGTTCTGTATGTATTATATATAATGCAAAAATATCTTATTTGTATTAAACCTCTGTTGGTTTTATTAATATCACTTCGATGGTTTCAAATTGAGGTTTAGCAACATTGATGAAATTATTTTCTAGTTACAATATTTTAACCGTAAGACCGATTGGGGTGAGTGTTTTGTATCCTCATGTCTCAATTCACTGTTGAACTGAAATTAATGTGTTGTATTTGTAAGAATGGTTATTTTCTTTAAAAAAATGTTGTTTTTTTAACATAATTTTAGTTATATAAGTTTAATACAAGTTACAGTTAACATTTAGAGGACAAAAATAATCAATTCATCTAATTAAAGAATATGTAAAGGAAAACCAAACTTGATGACAAAGTGTGAAAAGAATCACAGGAATGACTCATATTAATTGAATAACCTTCACAGATTATGTAACAGCAAAAACACTTACATCATTCCAATAGTTTGCAAGCTATTTTTAAGACTCCTACATAAAAGACTTCATGTTGCCTGTAAAATACACATACTATCTCACATTAGGACTTTGAATCTTGCATTATAATGAGCATTTTGTAATTCATGTATTTCATGGAAAAATGCAAACTTTTACCTATAAACCGATTAATAGTGAAAATTTACCCCAATCCATAATTTAATTTCAGGTATTAAAATAATGTTCTTACTAATGGCAGGTAGTTCCCCTCTAATTTGCTAACTTTAACATGGTTAAAACCAATGCCAAATCTGTGTACTATATGAAAATATAACAACAAAACACATTTTTGTATTGCTAAAACCGTATCATAAAAAGATATTGGTGAATATTACAGTTTTGAAAATTAAAATGTAGATATTCTAAAACATACCACACAGTATAAGTAACAAATTTTTCAAAGTTTAAGAAAATGTTACTTTTACTTTACATCAGATATAACATTATGGGGTAATTGTAAATTACTTTGTCTTTAGTTGATTAATAGAAGATATATCTTACATATTGCATAATATAATCTCACATAATAAATACAGATAAAATATTTATTAAAGGCTAAAGTTATATGCAGGCAGTCCCCGGGTTATATACAAGAAAGGTTCCATAGGTTTTTCTTTAAGTTGAATTTGTATGCAAGTCAATATAATTGTTCTAATTGTAGTTCCAGACAACATATTTTTTTGCTCCAGTGATTATTGGAGTTTAAAAGTTTTTTGCTATAATGAGACCAAGAATTATCAATAAAGCTTCATTACAGACACTTTACAGCTGATCATTGCAGCCTGGGACTATAGTAAAGCATTCAGAGAGCTTCACCAGAGGTCACAGGGGACAGAAGGGGTCCCTCTTTAACTAGGGGTCATCTAGAAGTTGAGTGTCCTTAAGTAGGGGACCTCCTATAGTATTCAGAAGTAACTGCAGTTCCTCACTTTTCCCTTAGAGCGCGGCTGTTTGACCAAAATTGAGCTAAATAGAGAACTAGCAATCCATTCAATATATATTTCTGCAAATCAGCTATATATCAGATATTTAAAATTGCAGATTAGCAAGAAGAAACTGCCATGTTGAGGATATTTTCATGTTATTATCTTTTGAATTCCCATTGGAGTCTAACTTTTTTTCTAAGGATCCCAGACATACTGCAATGTAGATAATAAAGAACAGGGATCTGAATGTTCAAGAGGATCTTTCCTAAATATTAAGCAGGTAAGTTTGAATTTTTAAGTTCTATTAAAAAACATCTAAAGCGCATATCCAAAGAGTATATAGCTAGATTTTCTAAAGCTTTTGCATGATTTCACCGTATATCATAAATAGATGTGTACCAAATTAAAGCCTCTAGCAAGTAGCACAAAATGAAAATAAAATATTTAGGTTATGTATAAAACAAAAAAATACTTTGCTTTGGATTCAGGTCTCCGAAGGCCTTGATCTTGACAGCGATAATAGTAAAGCACAAAAAGGAACAGTAAAAGAAAATCTTATTTCAGGATATATTTTTGGACCATGTTTTATAACTAGGATTTAAATTATTGTGGGATTTTACACAGTATACACATTTATTATTCATTAAGAAATGAATAATGCCACATTTTTTTTCCTTCAGTAGTTTCAAATAAGCTGAGGACCAACTTGCTGGTAATAGCATAGTAATGTTTATGCATGCCACATTAAAACTGCACATTTTTCCCAATACGTTTTTATAGTGTCAATGGAGTCAATTTCTGAATGATTTATGTATATTTTGGAACAGAATGGAAATATATTTTGCTACTCTTAAAGGAAACCTACCACTTGAAGTGGTAGGTATAAGAAGGAAATACCGAGCACTAGCTCAGGGTGAGCTGGTGCCGGAGCTTACTTTTGTTAGTGTTTTAAACCGCTGTATCGCAGTTTAAAACACTTTTTAAACTTTATAGCCGAAGCTGCTTCGGCGCAGGGAGGTACGCACTCGGCGCTTACCATGCGCGCAACCGTGCGCGCGGCTACATTGGAAGTGAAGGAGAGCCGCGTGCATGGTAATGGTCGAGTGCGTACCTCCCTGCGCCGAAGCAGCTTCGGCTATAAAGTTTAAAAAGTGTTTTAAACCGCGATACAGCAGTTTAAAACACTAACAAAAATAAGCACCGGCAAGAGCTCACCCTGAGCTGGTGCTCGGTATTTCCATCTGAAACCTGCCACTTCAAGTGGTGGGTTCCCTTTAACCTCTAGACTCTTGTTAAATTCATTATCTTTAAAATCACGAATGAGGACTGAATTTTCAGTTTTCTATTTAAGAAATCTCTAAGCACAAAGTATTTTACCAAGACAATAGACTGGGCTAAGTCGGATGATGTACCACCAGAAGGGAGAAAAAATGGACGTTTATAAAATGGCACTAGAACATTGTAGTTTGTCAGAGTGAATTCTGTTTATTTTAGAGACAATTCTAAAGACAATTGATAAAAAAAACACTATGCGTTTTAATGGGCATGTACATACTAATGGATAAGGATCCACATTATATAATTTTTATATAATATTATATTATTATAATTATTATATAAAATTTCTGCAGATAATGATAATGAATAAAACCAATAAATAAATAAATATAAACATCCTCAAGCTTAAAATTCTTAGGAATTATATGCATAAATAAATAGTGTATATCACTAGATTGATGCATGCAGAGCTAGATCTTTATTTGTTGTTCAGTCTCTGGTCAGATTCATTATTCCATTGTAGAAGAAATGAGGAAGGACTGTTGTAGCAAATATTGCAGATGACCTTGGATTAGATATTAAGCAGCTCTCATCTAGAAATCTCCAGATATTCAGAGCTTCAGAGATAAATTTCTATGTGAATATGGATAATGGAAATCTGTATATTAAGGTCAGGATAGACAGAGACATTGAAGGGCATTTATTATTTTTGCCGCAGGGTGGGACTAGAACTGTTCTATATTATTCAGTGGGATATAAGTTTGTGGCGCAAGGGATTAATGAATTGGCGCACTGACTGAAAGGTTTAGAACTCCCTAGACTTGCTCTTAGCCTGGGCTATTTTTGTGCCACAAAAAGTGCCTAAAAAGAAAAAGAAGCACCAGAAAACTGGTGGATTCACAAGTGGTGTCAATATGTTCTGCCCAAGTAAAGCACAAGTTGAGAGTGTCGGAAAACACCACTATTATGGTGCCGACACTATGGTGCAAGAGGCGCAGAGAACACAAAAGAAGACACTGACGGTTTTCCATTTTCATTGTGTTGGGCAGAAGCTTCTTGTTTTTTAACCTTTGACCCTGTGGTTAAAAATCCATTAAATAGTTTTAAAATCAAAGTTGTTATCATATACCTATGAGTGCAACATATCCCACTAAAAAAACTTCTCCAAAAAAAAAGTTCTCAACCAGCTCCATAGCCACTTGTAAAATGGAAATATGATACATTGTTCCCCACATTAAGTTTTATTCTACAAAATTAGTAAACCATAATAAAAACATAGAAAAATTATATTGTCCTAATTGCACTGACAATATATTTATTCTTCTACTCTCCCATGAAAAAGTTTAGAATTTTTCATCAATCGGTCATGACCACCCCAAAATAGTATCACTGAAATATGCATCTTATAGCTTTTGTGAATGTGTAACTTTAGGGACTAAATGAATGTACTACTTTAGATCATTCAATTTCACCTCTATTTTGTTTTAAATACTATAAAGCTCTCAAAGAGTAAACAAGTTTGATGTGTCAATTTAAAATTGGGATCATTCATAGGAGATTTCAAATGTTTTATAAATTTCAAATATCATTAATAACAAAACTGATCCCTAAAAATTTACTTTGACATCTCCTTGAAAATCCAAACAATCACTGTTCGATTTGTCAGGTGTCTAATGTTGTATTTTAATATTGGGGCATTAAAAAATTTCTGAAAACATAAAGCAGAGATGTTACTTAGTTTTACCACCCAAATTAATTACTATCTGTCTAGGAAATAATCTAGAAATTTAAAAAAGGCAAATTGTTTGAAAAAATTGGCATATTTAATTTTTTATATAAATAAGCATAATACATATCAAACATGAAGTACAACATGTCCTGAAAGTGCATTTTTTCAAAACCAGTTACGGTAGGTAAGTTAAAGTTTTCAAAAGCTATAACCATATAAAGCGACGCAAAAAAATCAGCTTGAGCATTAAGCTATTGAATGGCTGTGCCCTTAAGCGGTTAAACCAAAACCAGATATAAACATGTTTATTTTGTATTTCTTACTTGAAAACAAAACCGTGTGAAAATACATTGATTTCAAATGGCTCATTTTATATGAATATTCTTAAATATTTTTAAAAAATGTATATTGCATTTTTACATTGCATTATGTGCTAAAAAGATTTTTTCTTAATCTGAATAAAAATACTTGCTTTAATTTAGAAAACAAGAGTATTTTTATTATAAATTCTTATGATTGTAGTTCCTAAGTTTCACCTCTGAGCGCCGCTATGTGACCATTAAGAAGAATATTGCTAAACATCCTCTGGTATCAGCATCAGGAGAACTGCAAAATCAGCCACAGCCATTTTCTGGATACTCATTTCAGTAAAGCTCCCTATTCTTTGCTTGTGCATTTAGGATTTTTAATGGATTATTGAAACCTTTTACAGATTTTGGATACCACAAAAGCTGAAAGAAATGAATTTTCATCAACCAAATCCGGGATTTAGATGGCAAGTAATTTCTCTCTTCTTTTCTTGGCTGTGTCATTCAGTCTCTGATCAGATTCATTATTCCATTGTAGAAGAAATGAGGAAAGACTCTGTTACAGCAAATATTGCAGATGACCTTGGATTAGATATTCAGCAGCTAGAAAACAAAGGATTGTATCCAGAGCTTCAGAGAAATATTTCTATGTGAATGTGGATAATGGAAATCTGCATGTAAAGGACAGGATAGACAGAGAGACTTGTGTGGGGGAGAACCCTCCTGTTATTTAACCCTTGATGCTGTGCTAGAAAATCTCTTCAAAAATTTGGGATATAAATGATAGTTTTCCACAGATTTTTTATGATACAATTGTTATGAAAATTATTATCATTTATAATTTGGGTTTTTGTCTATGTTTAGCATTGTTTGGGCACATGTGTGGTGCAAATGCTGTTTCGCAACTTTCCATTGCGCTAAATGAACATAGGACAATGCGAAGTCACTTTGACATTGATGCTTGCGATAAATTCATTATTTGTATAGTCTACGTTTCACAATATGACTGAATTCATGATGTGTGATTTTTACAAATTTATGCCAGTCCCTACCTTGGTCTATGTTGCAACTTTTGTTGGGATTTTTGAGACTTTTAAGGCGACTGTCGCAAACAACCCACACAACAAAAAACAGATTTATCAAGGGCCAAAGGCACTTTAATAAATCTAACTGAAGCGGAGATCCGAAGACAGAACTAGAACGGCCATAAGGAGCCAGTCTAATGATGAATTAGCTACAGGAGCAAATTTTTCTTTGCAGAAAAAGTGCAGAGGACCCAGATTTTGGTAGTTATTCAGTGCAAACATATAAGCTCAGTGATAATGAATATTTTACACCCACTGAGAATCTTAGAACAGATGGGAGTAAATATCCAGAACTTGTCCTAGAGATACCAGGAGCTTGAGAGAGACACAAGACACTCGTGAATTAATGGTAACTGCCTTGGATGGAGGAAATCCGATCAAGTCTGGTACAACATTACCAAAGTAGAGATGGCAATGCCCTTTATTTACTCAAGATACGTAAAGGAAAACACTGAATTCTACAGTGATCACATTGAATGCTACCGAAAATGCTGGAGGATTCAATGCAGAGATCACATATTCCTTTGGCAAAACATCTGGGAAAATACATAATACAGGATCATTTAATATCCATCCAAATACTGGAGACATTAAGGATAATGAAAACTTAGATTATGAAAGAACAAATAATTATTTATAGAAGCAAAAGATGGAATAGGCCTTTTAGCACATTGTAAGGTGCTAGTAGAAGTTCTTGATGTGAAGGACAATGCCCCTATGATATCCGTCTATGACAGAATTCTGCCATTGTGTGCACCTCATTTATAAAGGGTTTTAGACAGTTCTCTGGCTCTCCTACGACTAACTCAATAATATGGGTGTCTCTAAAAAGGAGGCATAGCTTTGTGCCAAAAAGATCAGTGCGCCAAAAAATACTGCTGAACTGACAGAATTTTGTCCTTACTTTCTGGGGTAAAGTAATCCAACTAATAGGAGGTGCAGAGTGATAGTCTTATACTGCACTAGATTTATCACCCAGCACTAGACTTTTATATGAATCTAGTACAGAATAAGACTGTCTGGTCTAACTCTACACTGTCAAACCTTAGGACACTTTTTATAAATCTGCCTCAATATCTTCCATTCCTGAGGAGGCCGCATCTGACAATATATGATGTGCTCTGATAGATGTTCTCAATCAAAATTCTGGAGATAATGGGGCACATTTACTTACAGTATCAAGTTCACTGAAAGTGCATTGTCAGTCTATAATGCAGCATGCAGCAATTCACTAAGATCGTGCACCTGAAATCATGAATGTATTACCTCCCCGCAATGGTCCGACAGAGTTCACCATCTTTTTGGGGGTGCAATTTTAACATAGGGTGTGCAACACAATTTCAAAGTTAAATACTGCGCTCAGTCCGAATAAATCGGATCGATCGTCAGCACGCCCCCTGATTTGAGACGCATGGAAGCCAGTGCAGTTGTGCCACAAAAGGGTTGCGTGTGACACAATACGAGCGCAGACATTTCTTAAATACCTGTGTAAGTAGGTTTAGACATGAAGAACGTGAACAGTCTGACTAAAGTGCGTTGCAAAGCCCTTCGTAAATGTGCCCCTATGTAGTTTTTGACTGTGAAATGATGGAGGATGTTTGATGGACTTGTTTTATTAACTACTTTATACAGAGAAACAACATCTTCTTATAATACCCTCAATATATATACCTGATTGTGTCTCCATCAATTTAGAGACCGTAGTTGTCTATACACAAAGATCTTTTGACTTTAAGCAAGACAAGGAGTTTTTAATAGAAGTCAAAGCAGAAATGAAGGGAGCAGTAATGTTACATTATTTATCAGTATAATAGATCAGAATGACAATTCCACAAAAATCTTGTACCCATCTCCAGATGGTGGGTTGGCTGTGTTTGAGATAGTCCTTTATATGTCTGAACCTGGTTCCTTTATAACTAAGGTGGTGGCAGTTTATGTAGACTCTGGATATAACGTTTGACTCTCCTTGACTCAGTAAAACGATATGATGAATTACAAGGTCATGGTGAAGGACAATGGAGATCCCGCTCCGTCTGCCACAATTATCCTAAGTTTTATCTTTGCAGATGACTTACAACAGGTTGTTCCTAAACTCAATAATCACATGAGAGATGAAGAAACTCCAAGCAACTTACAGTTATACTTGGCAGTTTCTTAATGGTCATGGTGGTCATCGTCTCAAAATGGAACCAACCAAAATCCTCAGCAGCCTCCTCTTCTCTCACTATAAATCTTTATCCTCCAACCAATCCTCAGACTTTCTCCATGTACAGTGATGGGACATTACCTTTTCTTTTCTTATACAATGTCTGTGTGGCATTAGATTCTGTGAAGGGTGACTTTACTTATGTGACTCCAAATGGAAATGTCCCTTTAAAAAACTTGATTGATGCATTTCATGGAGAACAAGAATTCGAAAGCTTTATAGATGGTCCTCTGAGCACTGACCAGGTGCGATTTTGATGTTTACCTTCTTATGCTAGATCCGGATGTCTTCAGTATTTTATTTGTTCTGATCTGAAACAATTGTTCAGTTCCATTGCAAACCTACGATTCCAAAAGGAAATGTTCCAGTGGATTTAATTCAGGTAATGCAAATCACTGCATTTAAAATTTCCAGAACAACTTCAATTTTCAAAAGAATTTTAATCTTGCCTTTTTGTCTTGTAAGCTATATTTATATTTCTAATATATTAAATATCTGTTTTCTTTGCCAAAGCCATAACTTGCCCCAAATACTACAGAAGATACTTTAGTGGTCCTTCCAAAAAAGTAATGGGTTCCAAAATCAACAACCCTGTTTAGAGCTTAGTTTGGAATCCACCAGTTAATAAAAGATCAAATTAGTTAACTACTGTCTAAGGAATTTTTTCATAGTAAATACAATGTTTAATATATTTTTAGTATATAATTTTCAGGGATCGTAAAGAAAAAGTTTTGGTAATTGTTGGCCATTTTTGTTACATATACTCAAAGAAAACTATGTTATATTGCTTTGGCGTAAAACCTTTGTTTTCAGACTTGTGTAGCTTGGATCATTCCTGTTTACTGCTTTTACATATGACACATCATTTCACATATTCTGAGGAAATGTATTTTTTTACTTTAATATTATCCTATACAAACTCTTATTTTTTTCACAAAACTATTGGAACAAATGTTTCTCTGAAGGACTAATAGCAGGTGCTAACTTATTATAATAGCAGGTGCTAACAACCATTAAATAAATTGATGGTATGAACCTCAATAAAATATTGTGTGAGATTTACTGTAACAGACTTGGATGTTAGTTGCAGTTTATTCTTTTCTATTGAATATATAGAGTATACACCAGTATACAGCAGCTCTTAGGTGCCATCTTCTCTTTTGCTTAATCTCCAAGCATAGAAGCATTTGACAAAGACTGTTTACTCAAAATGTCAAAGCATTTTTTTGAATATTATTTTGTAATAAAACTACATTTTTAGACTACTAAAGGAGTCCCTGAGTCTTTTTTTATTGGAAATGCTTAGCAATATTTATATGTATGCAGGTAAATGAGTCAATGATTTATAACTGGTCTATTGACGTTATCTTTCTTCTCATCAGAAATATCATCAATACCATCATCCCACAGAATAGAGTACATGAATGTGACAAAGAAACCGAATGTGATAAATTAGAACCGAAAAAAGCACCTTGACTTAAGGGGTGACTTACTTCCCTTTTAAGGATTAACTAAGCTCCTTCTTGGATTGTGTTTAAACTACATGGTTACAGGCATCCATATTAAGATGTAAATCCAGTAGATACGACTTTAGAGTTATAATGTAATATAATTTAAAGGAAATCTACCATCAAAATCCTTCATGATAAACTAGGGGCAATACTAATAGTTCTAGGAACTCTGACTGTGGTAATCTTATTGTCACGGGTGCCCCAGGATATTGGTCATAGGCGCACCTGTGTGCCTCCGTGTGCCCCGGCCTCTCACTCACCTGTCCCAGCTCCAGCGGCGATCCCCGCACTCTAGCACGCTTCTGTGTCCTAGGCCACGTGCGCGCCGATTGTGTAAAATTTAAAGGGCAAGCGAATGTCTAATTGGCGCTGGACAGCTGCTTGCCATTATAAATTCCAGCCCCTTTTTTTGTCCCCTGCCAGATCTTTGTGCCTCACAGCCTAAGAAAAAGTTTCCCAGTGATATTCCTGCGTTCCTGTGTCTCTTGCGTTCCAGTGTCTCCTGCGTGTTCCCATGTATCCTGCATTCCTGCTCCAATGTGTTCCTGTTCCTGAGTTTCCACGTCCTGCGTTTCTGTGTGCCTGTGTTCCTGTTCCCTGGACTGCCTGGACCTCCCGTTGCTGACCCCAGATTGGACTTGACGTTGCATCACTGTCGCCTGCCCTGACCCTGTGCCTGGACCTGACCTCGAGACTGTCTCCTGCTAAGGTACCTCGACCTCGGCTGCCACCGTGGGCTAGTTGCACCGGTGGAATGACCTGGTGGTACTCTGCCGCAGCAGGTCCATCTCGCTTTGCGGTGGGCTCTGGTGAAGACCAGGTGCCACTTAGACTCCGGTCCCAGTGGATCCATGCATCCCGAATCCTGACACATTTTATTTGTTATTCATGTCTTACTCCTTCAAAAATCCTCTTTTAAAATTATGCTAATGGAACATGGGCGATGTTAACCATCTTTTACATTGTCTTTGCCTCCTACAACTTTCTCAGCACCCTGACACTATTTCTGCCTTTTGTAGTCTCACCAAAGCAAATAAAGATTCAACATACCGTGTTTCCGTGGGTTTCTTCCGGGTCCTCCAATTTCCTCCCACACTCCAAAGCATACTGGTAGGTTGATTAGATTGTAAGCCCCATTGAGGACAGGGACCGATTTGGCAAACTCTCTGCAGCACTGAGTAATCTATGTGCGCTATATAAATAAACTAATTATTATTATTACAGTGGGAGGGGGAAGTACACCTGCACATTGTACCATACTGCAAAGCTACAGCATGGAGGGGCTCAGGAAACAACCCCAGGAGCCCTTTTTTAATTTTAAAAGTTAATATTACAAGAAAGATGTATAAATGGATAAAAAATATAATAATATTTCCCCAGTCTGTGTCCCTGGTTTATTATACTTGATATTTATGGTAGATTTATTTTAACTATATTTTATTAGATAGATAAAGGATGTTTTATGGTATATAAAACATCCTTTTTGGAAACCCCCTTCATCAGATATATAAAAAGTGCATAGCACTAAAATCACCGATTCTCCCATGAATTCTGGCAGTTTTCTGATTTCCACATGGTGGTTGTTGACTCTCTGTATAAAAAAAAATACATTTACACTGTGTCCTGAATATCTGATTATGGTCCTCACCATAAAAAATTTGGACCCTGCCTATATACTGCAATCATCCAATTAAAGATGTCTTCCTGTTGCCTTGATTATCCTGCCATGAGAACTTTTTTCACCTCTTAAAATTATGATTACATGTATGTCTCATGATAGGGTTGGATTTATTTAATTATATCTGAAAGATTAGTTTTATCATAATTAATAATATTAATAACCATTCTCATGTACAGTACTTATAATGCAGTGACAGCCTTTATGATTCTTAATCTTCTCATTTTATTCTAGTCTTTTTTTTCCTGTTACCCATCATATCCTCTTATTAAATCAAGATATAAATCTTTATATTTTCAGTTTAATAAGTATTTTTATTCTTTATGAGGAATACAATTCATCTGGATTCTCAAATCCTAATAATAATAATAATCTTTAATAATAATAATCTTTATTTATATAGCGCCATCAAATTACGTAGCGCTTTACAAATCATAGGGGACATATACAACTATATTACACTACAAAGAACAAACAGTCATATGGAACAATAGGAGTGAGGGCCCTGCTCACAAGAGCTTACAGACTATGAGGATGAGGGGGTGACACAAGAGGTTGTATAATGGTCCAGCCATTCTTTATAAGGGAACAATATAAAATAATTTAATAAATAATTTACTAAACAACGATGTTGCTGCTTGAACCAGCCATCAGCCGCCATCTTATTTACAGGGTCCTAGGTGAAAAAGACTGCAGAGAAGCCTGGAGCTTGGTATATATCTGCTGTTTGCCCGATAACAGATAGGATAGTACATAGGATGGATTAGTAAAGGGAGAGTTGACATTTCATGCAGTTAGCGAGTGTGATAGGCTTGCCTAAAGAGATGGGTTTTAAGAGCACGTTTGAAGCTTTGGAGGGTGGGTATTAGTCTCAGAGTCTGGGGAAGGGCATTCCAGAGAATTGGTGCAACTCGGGAGAAGTCCTGGAGACGTGCATGGGAGGTTCGAATTAAGGTAGAGATTAATCTAATGTCACTGGCAGATTGAAGAGCACGGGAAGGGCGATAGACTGAGATGAGAGAAGAGAGATAGGGAGGTGCAGCATTATTCAGAGATTTGTGGATGAGGGTTATTATTTTAAAGTGAATACGGAAGGAGACAGGTAGCCAGTGCAGTGATTGGCACAAACTGGAGGCATCTGTGTAGCGTTTGGCCTGAAAGACGAGCCTGGCTGCTGCATTAAGAATAGATTGAAGAGGAGAGAGTTTAGAGAGTGGAAGACCAATTAGTAGGGAGTTACAGTAGTCTAGTCGAGAGTGAATAAGTGCAACAATTAGCATTTTAGAAGTTTCAAATGTCAGAAACGGCCGGATTCTGGAGATGTTTCTGAGATGCATCCGGCAAGAGCGAGCAATAGATTGAATATATGGTGAAAAAGAGAGGTCAGAGTCCAGCACAACCCCAAGACAGCGGGCCTGCTGCCTCGGTGCTATAGTGATCCCACAGACCGAGATGGAGAGATCAGGGGTGGTTAGGTTAGTAGATGGTGGAAAGACAAGAAGTTCAGTCTTAGAAAGATTAAGTTTCAAGAAGAGAGAGGACATGATGTTAGAGACAGCAGAGAGACAGTCACTAGTGTTCTGGATTAAGGCAGGGGTGATGTTACGTGCAGAAGTATACAGCTGGGTGTCATCAGCATAAAGATGATACTGGAAACCAAATCTGCTGATGGTTTGTCCAATGGGGGCAGTATAGAGAGAGAAGAGAAGAGGACCTAGGACAGATCCCTGAGGAACCCCGACACTGAGAGGAAGATGAGAAGAGAAAGATCCAGAAAAGGAGACACTGAAAGTGCGGTCAGAGAGATAGGAAGAAAACCAAGAGAGTGCAGAGTCCTTCAGGCCAATGGAGTGAAGCAACCTAAGGAGGAGCTGGTGGTCCACAGTATCGAACGCTGCCGATAGATCCAGGAGAATGAGGAGAGAATAGTCACCTTTGGATTTTGCAGTGAGGAGATCATTGGAGACTTTAGAAAGAGCAGTTTCAGTGGAATACATAGAGCGGAAACCAAATTGTAGGGGGTCAAGGAGGGAGTTAGCTGAGAGATAGCGGGTTAGTCGAGAATAGACCAAGCGTTCCAGGAGTTTGGAGATGAAAGGGAGGTTAGAAACTGGTCGGTAGTTAGTAGCATTGGATGGGTCCAGTGAAGGTTTCTTTAGTAAAGGGGTAACAATAGCAGGCTTGAAAGAAGAGGGGACGACACCAGAAGAGAGAGAGAGATTGAAAATTTTAGTTAGGTGAGAAGTGACTGCTGGGGAGAGAGACTGTACCAGATGTGAGGGGATGGGGTCACTGATGCAGGTAGTGGGGCGAGCAGAGGAAAGGAGCCGGGACACTTCTTCCTCTGTGACTGGCTCAAAGGAAGAGAGTGAACAAGATAAGGTATGGGAGGGAAGGGGATTGGAGGGGTGAGTGGATTGAGCAATTATTTCCTGGCGGATACAATCAATTTTATCCTTAAAATAGGCGGCCAGATCTTCAGCCCCAAGGTCTGTGACAGGTGGCTGCACCTTTTGGTGTTAGTAAGGAGTGAAGGGTATCAAAGAGCCTTTTGGGGTTGTTAGAGAGAGAAGATATGAGATTAGTAAAATAGACCTGTTTAGCAAGGTGAAGGGCAGAGTTATAAGTTTTTAGCATAAATTTGAAGTGTAGAAAGTCTGCAGATGTGCGCGATTTTCTCCACAGACGTTCAGCAATCCTGGAGCACTGCCGAAGGAAACAAGTTTGTTCAGTGTGCCAAGGTTGCCTGCGTGTGTGTTGAAAATTTCGGATAGTGAGTGGTGCCATCTCATCTAGGGCGCTTCTGACAGTGTGATTATAGTGGTTAGTAGCCAGGTTTGGACAGGTGAAAGAGGAGATGGGGGACAGTGCAGACTGTAAGTTTTCTGTGAGTTTATGAGTATCTATTGCACGTGGGTTCCGGTATGAATGATGGGTGGAAGGATTCTGAGAATGAGAAGGATTATTGAGAGTAAAAGAAAGGAGATTATGGTCTGAAAGTGGAAAGGAGGAATTGGTAAAATCAGATATTGAAGATGGTCGAGAGAAGACCAAATCGAGGATGTTTCCCTCACTATGAGTGGGGGAATCGCAGAGTTGTGAAAGACCTAGAGAAGTAGTTAGTGCTAAGAGCTGAGAGGCAGGAGGGGAAATGGGAGTGTTAACAGGGATGTTGAAGTCTCCCATGATGATGGTTGGAATGTCACAGGATAGAAAGTGAGAGAGCCAAGAGGCAAAGTGGTCAAGAAACTGATAGGGTGAGCCAGGAGGACGGTATACTACAGCCACACGAAGAGAGAATGGGCGGAAAAGTCTGAGGGTGTGGACCTCAAAAGATGGGAAAGTAAGGGAAGGTACAGGAGGAATGACCTGGAAAGTGCATTGTGGAGAGAGGAGTATGCCTACCCCACCTCCCTGCCTATTCTCAGGTCTGGAACAGTGCGAAAAGTGTAAACTGCCATAAGACAATGCTGCAACGGAGGCGGAGTCATCCTGCTGGATCCATGTTTCCGTAATGGCAAGCATGTCAAAAGACTTAGAAAGAAAGAGGTCATGAACTGATTCTAGTTTATTACACACAGAGCGGGTGTTCCATAGGGCACATTTAAAAGGGGTTATGGGTGGAGGAGGAGAAGAGGGGATACACTGAATCTTTATAAGGTTAGCAGGGTTTCTGTGTGAAGGGTTAAAATAAGCAGAAGGTGGACCTGGGTTAGGAGAGATGTCCCCTGCAGCAAGCAGAAGGAGAAAGAAAAGAGACAAAAGATGCTGCAGAGATTTATAAGAAGTTATTTCTTGCTTCACGGCAGAAGACTGTGATAAGTTAGTCTGGTTACATAACGTATAGAGTGTGTGAGTGGTAAAGAAAGGTGAGTGAAGAAGGGAGGCATTGATATGGATAGTTGGTACTGGTGGAATAGATGGACGGTAGGCAAGTAAAACGACCATGGCAAACAGGGAGAAAATGGAAAACATTTTGAGACAAACATAATTGTTCATTTTTCTCTGCCATCTTACCTGTCTCCTGCCCTGTCTAACTGCAATGTCAAACTGCAGTTTCATACTTCTCAGAATATTATTATACTTAGCAGAATATTATGCTAAGCAAACAAAGAATGCAAGCAACCTGGAATGCAATCATCCTATACTATCACTAAATTTAATAATTGTCACAATACAAAAGGAAAATAATATTAAATAAAAAGCTAACATATTTATATGTTAGTAAAATGAACAAATTCTTAGAATTTTAAATTTCTACATTAAAAAATAATTCAGAGACATTGCAATTCTGTATTTTCACCTCTGAGCACTGCTGTTTAACCAATAAAGATAAAAATGCAGACCTGGAAATCAACTAGGATTTTCTCTGCCACATCAATTGTTGATTTGCAGAGAGACAACCACAGTCGTTTTCTGGATTCTCCTAGATACAAAGTTAAGGATACACAGAAGAAATTTGAATAATCATATTCTATGGGATAAAATCACTGAAGATATAAATAATGGAACCTCATATAACCTCATGCAGGACTGCAAAGGACTCAGAGGGCAAGTAACAATGTCTCTCTTCTTTTCTTGGCTGTGTCATTCAGTCTCTGGTCAGATTCATTATTTGTAGAAGAAATGAGGAAAGACACTGTTATAGCAAATATTGCAGATGACATTGGATTAGATTAAGCAGTTGTCATCTAGAAATCTCATTATTGTATCCAGAACATGAGAGAAATATTTCTATGTGAATATAGATAATAGGAATCTGTATATTAAGGACAGGATTCATAGGGAGATATTGTGTTGGAGAAAAGCCTCTTATTTCTTAACCTTTGATGCTCTGACTGAAAATCCAATAAATATTTTTAAAATCAAGGTGCACATTCAGGATGTCAATGACAATTATTCTTTACATTTTTTTCATGATAAAATGACTCCAAAAGTAATTGAATTTACATCACCAGGAGCAAGATTTGATTTACAAAGTGCAGGTTTACATAGTACAGGTAACCTAGATATTGGCAGTAACTCAGTGCAGATATATAAGCTCAATGATAATGAATATTTTACACTTACTGAGAAACTATTAGATTGAGAGACATAAGACACTCATGAGTTAATACTAACAGTCTTGGATGGAGGAAATCCTGTTAAGTCTGGTACAACATAAAACAAGATTATAGTTAAAGATGTAAATGACAATGCACTTCTGTATTTTCCAGTGAATTCTACTGTGATTGTGCTAAATGCTACTCACAATGATGAAGGAATCAAAGCAGCAATATTCTTTAACCAAAACCTCTTTAATGTCCATCACAAATATTCGGTATCAACCAAGAAACTAGTGAAATTAAAATCAATGGAAGCATAGAGTTTGAAGAAACCAAATACTATGAATTGTCTGTACAACAAAAGGATAGGGGAAAGTTGTAAAAATCTCCTTGTGCTAGTTCTGTACGAAAACTCTATAGTTGTGATATTATATTTTACGATTTAATGTAGTAATACCATACTCCACACTCAAAGATAAAAGCAGAACTACCTTGTTACCTGATTGAGATGGAAATTATGATATAAGGAATCTTGGGAAGTCATTTATTAGTCAAGTATTCAGAATACAAGTAATAATAGACTGTTATAAAATTGGTATATAAGGTGGCAGTAGATTACTTAGGTAGGTGTTTTTTTTTTCTCTACCATTTATGGAATAAAATCCATTTATCATGTCTCAGTAGCTAATGTCTACACTATATTTCATTAAGATCTTTAAATAAATTAATATGATAAGCTATAATGCAGCTGCCCTTTTGGGATTGTGGTTATTAACCACAAATAATTTTTCTTTCTTGTACAGCTTTTGGAAATTCTTTAGTAATCTGTGATTCAGTCTTTACCTACCATTCATACTGATACAGTACTTGGTTTTCAATATGTTTTTTAGATCGAGTTCTATGGTTTTCTGTACATTTTTGCTTTAAAAAATAAACTTAGTTAAAAGTTTTTTTTATCATCATAACTATATTAAGGACATAGAATAAACACTTATTATTTTACTAAGTTTTTAGCTAATAAAGTTATTAGTTATTTGTCCTTACATAACAAAAATAAATGCTATAGTAATATTAGCATTACTAAAATATTTATAAATTGGAAATTAGCTTAGAAATGTTTATGAAAATACAGCAACATAACAAGATTATGCTTAAACTTTTAGATGAAAAAACAATTCCTGAAATTGTCTTAGCACTTATGACAATACAATATGACAATACATTGCTGATTTGCAAAAAAAGAAAGCTATTGTCTTGTCCCAGTTTAAAGGGTTTTATGAGAGATATCATAAGCACATTTTCTGCTCATTACATTGAATACTGAAGTTTTACTAGATATTCACTGGAAATAAAGAACATGGAACCTCCTATACAGGATTACAGAGGTTTCAGATTGCAAGTAAGATATGTCTTATTTTCTTATATTTACAATAGTATCTTGGCCAGATTGCTTATTCCACTGTAGGAAAGACTTTGCTATAGCAAATATTGCAGATGATCTTGGAATAGATATTAAGCATCTAGAAAGCTCAGGATTGAATCCGGCACTTCAGAGAAATATTTATATGTCAGTCTAGATAGTGGCAATCTGTATATTAACCCCTAGGGGACTCTTTTGGCCTTAAGGACGCGGCCCCATTTTTCAAATCTGGCCTGTGTCACTATAAGTGGTTATAGCTTTGGAACGCTATGAGATATCCAGGGGATTTTGAGATTGTTTTCTCGAGACACGTTGTACTTCAAATTAGTTTAAAAATTTGGATGAAATCTTTTGCGTTTAGTTATGAAAAAAAACAAAATTTGGCAAAAATTCTTTATTTTCAACGTTCTAAATTCTCTACTTTCGATGCAGATAGTCATAGCTCCCAAATAAATTCATAACTTCCATTTCCCAAATGTCTGCTTTATGTTGGCATGTTTATTTAAGATTCCACATACTTTACTAGAATGTTATGAGGCTCAGAATTTAGGTATCATTTTTCACATTTTTTCTAAAATCACCAAAACCCGTATTTAGATGGACCTGCTCAAATTCTAATTGACACTGAGAGGCCTAAGTAATAGCGAGACTCATAAATTACCCCATTATGGAAACTACACCCCTCAACGTATGAAAAAACACTTTTAAGAAGTTTGTTAACCCATTAGGTGTTTTATAGGGGTTAAAACAAAATGGAGGTGCAGTCTGCAAATTGTAATATTTTTTCACAATACAATCATTTTGGGTGGAAAATTAAACATTTACAATAGATTAAATGAAAAAAGGCTCCACAAAGTTTGATTCCCAATTCCTCCCAAGTACACTGATACCCCATATGTGGCGGTAACCTGCTGTATGGGCGCACGGCCAAACATAGAAGGGGATGAGACGCCATCCAGATCAGATTTGCTATGTCATATTGTACAGGATATAATTTTTTTCTTTTTTTAATGTGGACCTATAGGGGCTTATTTCTTTTGCCACATGAAATGCACTTTTCTGGTGCGCAATTTTGGGGCATCTATAGCTAATTGGTGAAATTTTATTAACTCTTTGTTGGTGGAGGAAATGAAAATCATCAATTTTTAGGAAAATTTTTTTGGTTTTTTTTGTGGTCATTAACCATACCATAAAAATAGTATATTATTTTTATTCTATGGGTTGCCACAATTACGAAAAGACCTCATTTATATAGATTTTTTATTTTTTCCCATTTTTACTGAATAAAAAGTAATTTGGCAAAAATGTTGTTAATTTTAGCATCACCGTCTTTCATATGCATAACTTTTTTATTTTTCACCTCACAAATCTGTTTAAGGGTTTATTTTTTGCGAGAAGGATTGTTCTATTTAGTGGTCTTATTTTAGAGTGCATAACATTTTTAAATCACTTTTTAGAGCATTTTTTTATAGGGTATTAATTGAAAATTATCTTTTTTTGGAGCTTTTTTGGGTTTTCTTTTTACGGGGTTCACTTTGCAGTTCTAATAATGATTCTTTTTTATTATGCAGATTGTTATGGACACAGGGATACCAAATATGTGGGGGTTTTGTGTATTTTATTCAATTGTACTGAATAAAAACTAATTTGGAGAAAATCTTGTTCATTTTTGCATCACCATCTTTTCATATGCATAACTTTTTTATTTTTCGGCGACAAATCTGGTTAATTTTAATTAATTTGTTATCAATAAAGTTTCTCTATTTTATAAGATTATTATTGGCATGGATTTCCCTTTTCTTCGTCTATTTTTTGGTATTTATTCAATAATTGTGAGGGCCACCTCTGACTACTCTGGCATAGTGGAGTTACCTTTATGATTAGGTCTTAAGTGACCTCTGTTATTGTTAGTACTGTTAATCGTTGTTGTGTTGTTCTGTTATTTTGAGTTTTGTCCATTTGTCTAAATGTGCATAACTTTTGGTATTTCTAAATAAAGCAATTTATATCCAAAATAATTTGTACTACATTTTTACATTGCTGTCTAAAATGAACTTTGTAATTTTTTTTTCAAGGTGTTGAAGTTAGACAGGTCATCTAACTTTAGTCTAGACAGTTTGATTTGTAAGATAAATGTAAGAAATCAATTTAAAAACAGTGCAGCATGAGTTGATGTGCAAATGTGGATTAGTTGCAAAAAGTGAGCAAAAACAGAGTTGTGCAAAAATCTGTGACACTTTTGTTCTAACATTTAGAAAAAAGGCAGGGATAAATCCCCCCAAGAGTTGTGGTGCAAATGTAGAAAAGAAAGAAAATCTGTGACTTTTTTTCACTAACATTTAAAAGAAAAGTAATGATGAATCTCCACCATTGTGTGGAGCAGAAGCTTCTTGTTTCTTGACATTTGATTTTATGGTTAAAAACCCACTCAAATATTTTCCATTCATAGGTAATATCGAGGAAAGAAATAATAATTTTCCAATGTTTGACCATGATACATTTACTTTAAAAGTAATTGTATTTACAATCTTTACATATCCAGAAGCAAGATTTATTTCACACAGTGCAGAAGATCAAGATAACGGCAGTAATTCAGTGCAGAAATACAAGCTCAGTGTTTTATACTTAACGAGAATCCAGAACAGATTGGAATAATTATCCAGAGACACTCATGAACTAACACTGCCTTGTATGGAGGAAATCCTACTATGCATCGTAGAACATGACTAAAGTTATTAAATTGATAAATATGGCAACGAAAATGCCCCTGTGTTTACTCTATATATGTACAAAGTCAAAAACATCCCATTGAATTCTACAGTTGTCACATTTTGAAGTAACAAAGAACTATGAATTGTCAATAGAAGAAAAAGATGGAGGAGGCCTTGTAGCACATTGTAAGGGATTGGTAGAAGTTATCGATGTGAATGACAATGCTCCTGAGATTTCTCTCTCTGCTGTATCTACTTCTATTCCTGAGGATTCAGCCCCTGAAGCAATGATAGCTCTGATAGAAGTTCATAATCAAGATTCTGGAGATAATGCAGTTGTTAACTGTCAAATAATGGAGGATGTTCCCTTTGATTTATTAACTACAAATTATTACTGTAGACTTGTTTTAAAAGCTTCTATAGACAGAGAAAATACATCTTCCTATAATATTACTATTATGGCTATAGATCAATGATCTCCACCTCTTTCCAATAAACATCTTATCTGGGAGATATCAGAGGTCAATGACAACGCACCAATATTTACAAGATCTACATATGTGGCTTATGTGCCAGAGAACAATTTACCAGGAGCTTCAGATCCCAATATTGGTAACAATGGTAAAATAATTTACTAATTTTCCAACCTCAATGTAGAAACTCAATCAATGTCATCTTATCTCTCCATCATTATAGAGACCAGGGTTCTCTATGCACAAAGAGCTTTTGACTATGAGCAGAACAAGGAGTTTGTAATAGAAGTCACAGCCAGGGCCGGCACTATGGGTAGGCAAAGTGGGCAATTGCCCAGGGCCCCCTGAAAGGGGAGAATCTCTTATTTCAAATGAATCTTGAATTTTGTTTCTAGGTGCCATGGATCCAGAGATATTCAGGTATAAAGTGAGAATATCAGGTGCCATTTTTATATATAAATATCACTCCTGACGGCAGTTCAACAGTTAATATCTCCGTTTTCCTAAAACTTAGAAACACACATTTAGATTCATATAAAAAAGGAGACTCTCTTCTTTCATAGGAAAAAAGAAGTAAGCCATCAGGCTGCAGGGAGAATTTGCTGCACACAGGAGCTGCTGCACCTCACAGATAATGGAAATAGTCACTTTATATGTTACTACATTTTGAGAAGGGATAATATCAACTAATATTCATGTTTTTAACCCTTCTCTATGCAGAACTATCTAAGAACACACTTTCTTTCTTATTCCCTTTTATTTTGTGATAGTTTTTTGTTGTTGGGAAAATTGACTGATACGATGAACATTCAAACCCAGAACATGTCCATAAAGTTATATGTAACACCAAAAACAAACACAGGAATAAAGTTTTTATTTCCCACCATCCTCCATTATTTACACCTATGTTATGATGTTTTCACTCTCATTCTTATGATCCGCGGAGGGTTCTGTTATTGTGTGGATAATACAATGGCGCACATCTAAAAGTGACTTTATTATCTCATTAGCTTGGTTTATGGATATATAGTTATTTATTTGGGTGACCATTGTGTAAGGAACATACAATGATAGATTTGTGTGAATTTTCTAGCTGAAAAGAAGATATCTAGTTATTACAGTTTTAGTGATATTATGTGGATTTATTTATGTGAACATATCAATATGGGACATTTGTGAACTCTACACATGTCTATCTATCTCCTATAAAATTCTCCAAAATTACAGTTTTACCATACTAAAGGGAGCCTCTTGCTGACTGTGAACGGTCATAAAATAGTTTTATTTTGGGGCCCCACTTTTAGTTTTGCCCAGGGCCCCACTTTGTCTAGAACCGGCCCTGGTCACAGCCACAGACAATGGATTCTCCCCCTGTTGGTAGCAATGCTACATTATTTATCCACACAGTAGTTCAGAATGACAATGTCCCAGATAGTGGGGGTCGGCTGTATTTGAGATGGTGCCTTATTTCTCTGAACCTCGTAAGGTGGTGGCAGTGGATGCAGAATCTGGACATAACGCTTTGCTCTCCTATCAATTTATACAAGCATCAGACCCAAGTCATTTTTTGATAACTGAGCACACAGGTGAGGTCAGAACATCACACATCTTTCAGGAAAAGGACATGAATTTTAAAGGCATGGTGATGGTGAAGGACATTGGAGATCTCACTTTGTCTACCACAACCATCTTGAGTCTTATTATTGCAGATGACTTTCAACAAGCCATTCCTAAACTCAACAATCACCTGAGAGACAAAGAAACTCCAAACAACTGACAGTTTTACTTAGTGGTTTCACTTGAACTTATTTCCTTGCGTTTTATGTTAACTATCATGGTGGTCATCATATCAAAATGTAAGCAAGCAAAATCCTTAGCAGTCTTCTCTTTTCTCACTACAAATCTGTATCCTCCAATTGATCCTTGGCCGTTCTCCATGTACAGTGATGGGACTTTACCTTTACCTTACTCATACAATGTCTCTGTGGCATTAGATTCTGCTGAGGGTGACTTTAATTATATGACTCCAAACAGAAACGTTTCTGTGGAAAACCTGATTGATACAGATAATAGAGAACAAGGATCTGAAGTTTCATTGAAGGTTCTCCAAACACTGACCAGGTGAGACTTTATTTATTTTCAATCATATTTTATTGTTGGCAAACAATGTCACTTATCTCATCATTCTTCATATTTGGATTATGCTTGGCACGTGAATACGTTATAAAGTATATTAGCAAATCTGTCTACAGGATTGAAAACGAGTCTCTCTCTACAATCCTGTTTGTTACATATCTGTGAGTGTTAACCCATTCTGCTCTCTCCCTCACTCAGCATGCTATGAGCAGTATTTTCTGCTATCAAGCTGAAAATGAAAGGGTTTATCCTTCCTTTTTAGAGCTGTTTAACCAAACACTGGGAGATTAGATGTGGGCTCATGAAGCTTTTATAAACACACTGGGGGCATATTTATCAAGCTGTCTAAAAGTCAGAATATTTCCAGTTGCCCATGGCAACCAATCACAACTCAGCTTTCATTTTACCAGTTTTCATGAATATTTTAAAAGGGAGCTGTGATTGGTTGCCATGGGCAAATAGAAATGTTCTGACTTTCAGACAGCTTGATAAATCTGCCCCACTGTTCAGGTGTGAATACATATCTCTATTGGAGGAAAAATGTTTACCACATCCCCCCAAACAGAAAATTAAAAAAGTATCTCAATTGATGCACTTAAAGCCTTAAACAGAATCTGAATTAACTCATGTTCATGACAACTGGATGTATCAAATATTCTTTGTAACAGTAACACTCTCACCTAACTGAAATTGAAGTTACACATTATAAAGAATTTTCTTTGTAGAACCTCTTTTGGGTTGAATAGAATATGCATGTAATATTAGTCTGCACAATCGAACATTGATATGTTTTAACATATCAAGTAGCAACATTTAATTTAAAATTTTAAGTTGTTAACAAAAAGTACAGGATAAATAAGAATTGATTAGTTGCTCAGGTGAGAGTATCTATGAGTTGTAATGTTATTGTGCTTTCTACAATGCTGCATTTCCCTCTAACTATTAGTGCAGCTATTGCTAACAAATATGTAATTGGTAGCTTGAGCAAAAATCCCATTTGAGTAATGGAAGGACTGTTATGAGCCCTGATTTCCTAAAAGCTTATTATGTAAGATAAGTGCATGTGCAAGATTTAAAATTCAAGTGTTTGAACAGTGATTCTTATTAGCATTATATGTTTTTAGTATAAGAATTGTATTATATATTTAAAGGGGGTTGCCTAAGTTAGAAAAGCCATTTTCAAGTTACAGAGGTGGCTTGTTTGGGAGTCTGACAATTTATCGAAGGGTTAAGGGAATTTTTTGTTTAGTAAATCCAAAACTTTTGATTTTCTAAATTTCACTGAAAAAGTTGGGGGATATGGTTTGACTGAGAATCAAATCTGAGCCGATGTTCCTCCAACTGTTCTGGAAATTGGTACATCAATCCACTTATTCTCTAAAACACAGATTTTATTTATAAAAAAATCTTGTATCATTTTCTGCAAATTATTTTTTTAACAATAAGTTAGCGGTAAAGTTACAGTTAGTTAGGGTTTGGGTAAGAGTAAGTTTTAGAGTTAGCTTTAAGGTTAGAGTTGATTAACCTAATAATTATGTCAGTATTAAAATGTCAAATTACCAAAAAAAAATATATCTGTGTTTTAAAGGTGCAGACTATTGGCTTGTTTGGTCTGTCCATTCATTCATCTCTATGGACAGTCCATTATAATGTTTGATAAAATATTTAATTTGCACTGCATTGGTGCTAATTAAGGAGAGTATCAGAAGTGGAACACCACAAATGCTTTAATGTTTCTTAGAATCTTAGATGTTAAATGTAGTAAGGCCAATGTATTATGAGAAAATGCATATTTCTTTATTTATTGAGAATGGCATTTTCTTAGGAGGAGCTCCTGAACGCTCTTGAAAATAAGCTCAGGGTCTCTGGATCCAAATCATCTGTATTCATTTGAAAGGAAAGCCCACAAGTTATTGACAATTGTTCTTCTTGCAAAGGCCATAGAATTTAGGGGCATATCAGTAGATGTTGCAAATTGAACCTGTATATTAGCATTGATAATTCAAATAGCACAGGGTTCCAGCACTTTCACAGAGGACGCTTGTAGAATTTCAAAGCCTTTATTACATCGGTAAAAGTCACAGCAAGTGCAGCATATAGACACGAAAAGATCTATGCGTTTCGTCCGGTTAGGACTTAGTCATGATCCCGCCACCAAAAGACAAAGACTGAACATTTAAACCCTGAGTCATACACCTGTTGGACGAGGTGTGGATCACATGATGTCTACCAAATAGGAAGTAATGAAGTTTCATCCACGCCCCTCATAGCGTGGAGTGAGAGTAGCGATCCACTACTGGTCCAACTAAAATAAAAACAAATATAAAAAATGTATAAAACATTACTTGTTATAGGGAAACTTGATGCATACTAATGCAGGTAGGTTATAGTCATGCAAATTGTATGGGGTATAAATCTATCTGAATATAGGAGAGTGGTTTGCTCTAACCCATGTACATGAAAAAGACCTACACTGGCTTAAGCCGGGATACGCAGTATCTCGGCTCAGACTGTGATAAAGTGCATGTAATATCTTCTCGTTAAGAGAAAATATAGTAGACAATGCTATCTCGTATATACTTAGCACGGAGTGTATTTAATCAACTAACACATAGTGAATTATTTTCCACATAAGAGAATATTAGAATTGTTTCTACCTACTCAAAGTGCATATGGCACATGCTGTTATTTTGTCCACTGACCAAGGAATACAGTATGAAATCGTCAATTCTCATGAATTATATCATACAAAATATAGGGTGTCTTCTCCAAGTTGCCCATAATATCATATCCTATTAGGTCCAATAATGCATATTGTACAAATTTCAGAACATCCATATTGTTAGGGATCAAGAAAGTCTACCCCATATCTAATTATACCATAGTATCATATCCTTCCTGGAGTTTAATCCCAAGGGTACCCTACTTTCCAGGGAAAATATCCAAAACGCCTCTCGATTTAGGAGTTTCCTCCTATGATCTCCTCCCCTGAGTGGGCAGTGTACTTTTTCAAAGCCCTTCCACGAGAATCTACACCTCGTCCAACAGGTGTATGACTCAGGGTTTAAATGTTCAGTCTTTGTCTTTTGGTGGCGGGATCATGACTAAGTCCTAACCGGACGAAACGCATAGATCTTTTTGTGTCTATATGCTGCACTTGCTGTGACTTTTACCGTTGTAATAAAGGATTTGAAATTCTACAAGCGTCCTCTGTGAAAGTGCTGGAACCCTGTGCTATTTGAATTATCGATGTTCGTGTGGGCTTACACGTATACCTGTGCACCTGGAGGACTGCAAGAAAGGGCTGATTGGTGAGCTGGCTTTTCCCTTCGTTTGTGTTATTCAATATGTACATTAGCATTCACATCTTTTTTTATGAAATATCAATTTTGTATTGTTTACTCTAAACACTCTAAAGTTCATATTGTAAGTCTTAAAGGGGTTTGCCCATGAAAGGAAATACTCCAATTTTTATTCCCCTAGTGATGTTTGCACAATAAAGACCACTTTTAATCCCCTTACTTTACAATTTTGCTTGGTTTTATTTCTGTTTTAGTTCCAATAAGTGTAAAATTCCAGAGTGTGGATGGGGACTCTCTATACAGACACTTCATGATGCATCTGTGCTATGAAATGCTGTGTGCTAACAATGTGCTTGGATTCAGGGCTTATCTACACTTTTATTTTGCTTCTGAACATTCTACTAGTATCTGATACATAGAAAAAGAGAGCTAATACGGATGAGAGATGATGAGATGGATGTAAAACACAATGACACTCTCAACTCTGCTCCCTCACCTAATCAATAAAATACACAGTCAGCTCTGAAAACTCACATATAACGAGCTGAGTCAGCTCTGCTATATGCTGCCTTCTCAGATAATGACCTTATATGTCTGTAGATTGTAGAATAAGTCTATGGACACTGACGCTTGCTGGCAGGAAGTGCCTGTGTCTTAGCTGGTTTTATAATGCAGGAAGGGGGTGGCAAGAGGCAGAGAACACTGTGGTGGGCAGACAAGAGAAGCTATTCTTAAGAAGAATCCATAGTCAGACGATTTACTGTCATATCCAGGGACAACCAAAACTGTAAGCCCCAGGACTGGTAGAGACAGGTGGGAATTATATTTTTGTAAATGCTTTATTTTTGTTTATAGCAGTTTTATTATTTATCCTGGTTATGATAACCCATGCTTATGACAACCCAACATTGTAAAAATCCAATTGTCACAGAGATCAAAAAAATTCTGTCTGGGGTTACAATGATAAAATATACAGTTCCAACTTACATATAAATTCAACTTAAGAACAAACCTACAGAACCTATCTTGTATGTAACCTGGGGACTGCCTGTATAACATATTCTGTAAATGAACAATTCTACTTTTATAATTTGTTGCATTTTAGCGAATAAAGCATAATCTTAGCCACAAAATGCTATTTAAATGGAAGTATTTATGCACATTTGAATGACACATTTGAATGACACATTTGAATGACACATAAGCTAATATGAGACTAATTTGGGATTTAGGTTGTAAAATATTTAAAAGATCGAATAGTAGGCAATCAGATTTTTTCTTAAAGCGCTACTATATTTATTATTTATAGTAAATATATATATATATAGGATGTAACACAAAGAGGTAAAAAATATGAATATTCAGGAACTAATTTAAATTTTTTTAATTTTATATATTAGTGTTATCTTTTTAAATCTTATTGTAAATGCATATACTTTTAAAGTGTATTTTTAATAACAGCAATGCATAATAAATTAGACAAACATAAATGTTAAATAAAAAGGTTCATCATTAAATTAAAGTTAAGATTAAGTTAAGTTATTTGAGGAATTGAGAAAGATACTTCTGTATATTTTACAGAATTTAGAAAAAGATATGTTTAAAGATATCATTATTGTAATTGAAAAATTATTTAGATCTTTATGATAAATATCAACAAATATTTACAGTTGCTATATAAACCAACCATTAGGTGATTTATTGTTATTTTACTGTATTATTTTACTGTACGTAAAATTTAGCAGCTTAAAAGTTTAGAGGCTAAATGAATGTATTACTGACAAAATTAGACAATTCTAAATTTCAACATCATTATGTTTTAAATACTTTCAATTTCTCAAGTAGTTAACAAGCTTCTTAAAGCTGTTTGAGGAATACAAATTTGAAAATGGGATGATAAATAAGAGGTTTCTTATATTACTGTATATATTTCATTAAAAACAAAAATGATTTCCAAAATTCATTAAACTAATATTTACCAGTAACATGAAGTACATTGTGTAATGATAAAACATTATTTATGACTTAAAATGTTTAAAAGTTAGAACCATATAAAGCGACGCATGTCAAATTACAAAAAACGGAGGTTAACATTAAGCTACAACATGACTGCATCATTAAGTGGTTAAACCAACCTCAGAAATAAACATGTTTATTTAGTATTTCTGAAAATGTGTGTAGATAAATTGATTTCAAAAGGCTCATTTAATATTTTTTGCATTAATATTCTTAAAAAAAGGGGTATTGCATTTTTAATATTTTATTCAAGGAAAACAATGCATAATGTGCTAAAATGTTTTTTTTCTTAATCTGCATTCAAATAATTTCTATAAATTAAAAAACAAAAGTATTTTTACTATAAATTCTTATGATTGTAGTTCCTATGTTTTACCTCTGAGTGCCACTATGTGACCAGTAAGAAGAATATCACTAACCTGAATATCCTCTGGTATACCGGTATTCATCCATGACATCAGCAGATCTGCAAAATCTGCCACAGTCATTTTCAGGATACTCTTTTCAGCAAAGCTCCGTGTTCTTTGATTGTACATTTAGGATTCTATATGGATTATTGAAAATAAAACTTTTACATAATTTGGATGCCACAAAAGCTGAAAGAAATGAATTTTCATCAACAGACAAATCCAGGATTTAGATGACAAGTAATTTCTCTCTTCTTTTCTTGGCTGTGTCATTCAGTCTCTGGTCAGATTCATTATTCCATTGTAGAAGAAATGAGGAAAGACTCTGTTATAGCAAATATTGCAGATGACCTTGGATTAGATATTCAGCAGCACTCATCTAGAAAACTGAGAATTGTATCCAGAGCTTCAGAGAAATATTTCTATGTAAATATGGAATCTGGGAATCTGCATGTAAAGGACAAGATAGACAGAGAGACATTGGGCCAGAAGATTCCTGTTATCTAAAATTTGATGCTGTGGTTGAACATCCATTTAATATATTTAAAATTAAAATAGAAATACAAATTAGCAATGATATTTGACCTAAATTTTCCCATGCAGCATTCTCTATAGAAATAATAGAGTCGGCTTCACCAGGGACAATATTTGCTTTGCAAAGTGTAAAAGATCCAGATTCCGGGGTCAATACAGTGCAAACCTACAAGCTTGGTGACAACCAGTATTTTATACTAAGTGAAAGGCTTAGACCCGAGGGAAGTAAATTTCAAGAACTTGTGTTAGAGAGGTAAACTGCTTTGGTAAATGTCATTGTTATTGATGCTAATGATAATTTCCCAATATTTAGCAATGATATTTATAAAGTCAGCATAAGAGAGGATGTACCTATCAATACTACTATAGTCACAGTTAATGCCACTGACATAGATGAAGGCTTCAATGCTCAGATCGCATATTCCTTTAGTAAAAGCTTAGATTATACCCACCATATTGGAATGTTTATTGTTAACACTATAACTGGGGATGTTAAAACAAATGGACATTTATATTTTGAAGTGACAAGGAATTATGAACTATCTGTGCAAGTAAAAGATGGAGTCTTTGGGGCTCATTTACTAAGGGTCCGTGGACCGCGATTCCATTTTGTGCCGAATTGCCCCGGGTTTTTGGTGCAAGCAATCGTATTGTGGCGCATCAGCGCCGGCTTACATGCGTAAGGAATCGGGGGGGGGGGGTGTTCCGTCGGACAACCCGACGGATTCAGACAAACTGCGGAATTTAAAAATGAAATTGTGTCGCAAGATCAAGCACTCACATGCACCAGGAAGACGATGGTGAACTCCTGCGGATCTCAGAGCGGAAGCGACACATGCAGGAAATTGGACGCACGACCTTAGTGAAACGCGCCAGACCCGAATCCTCATCGGATAATGCACCGCGGGATCGCGACAGGACCGGGTAAGTAAATCTGCCCCTTTGTGTCACTGCAAGGTGTTCATAGACATGAATGACAATATGCCAGAGATAATAATTAACTAATTATTATCTCCGATCCCTGAGGATTCCAAGCCAGGTACAATGATAGCTCTGAATGAGGTACATGACCAAGATGCAGGTGATAATGGAGATATTGTCTGCGAAATTGTGGAAATTGTACCTTTTTGATTTAAAAGTGTTATCTGACAACTATTATAAATTAGCAACCAGCTGTCTAAACAGAGAGCAACAGGCCTACTACAATATCACAATTGTGGCTACCTATCGAGGATCAACCCTTTTATCCGACAGAAGAACCATTGAATTAGAGATTGCAGCTGTAAATGATAACCCACCAATGTTTATTAAGTCTCAATTCATTGCATACATTCCAGAAAACAATTTATTAGGCTTCAATATATAACATACAAGAAATAGATCCTGATAAAAATGACAATGCTAAAACTATCTATTCTATTTCAACCACAAATACAGAAACTGTATCTATGTCATCATCCTATTTTCCATCAACATAGAGACCGGTGTTCTTTATGCTCAACATTCATTTGATTATGAATAGGATAAGGGCTTTCAATTACAAGTTAATGCAAAAGAAAATGGCTCCCCATCTCTTGATGCCAATGCATCCTTGATATACTGGATCAGAATGACAATAGCCCAAAATTTTTATACCCATCAACCGAAAATGGAGGTCTAGATGGGTATGAGATGGTTCCTCTAATTTCTGAGCCAAGATCTTAGATTTTATACATTTAGTTTAGCTCCGATCATAGTACAATGGTACCTGATAAAGGCTACAATTCATTGTACATATATTTTGAAATATAAAAAACACATTGTTACTATGAATTGAGCAGCTCCTGCCTTTTTCATCCTTACTTCCGGATGAGCTTTGTTATGCTAGCTATCCATTGGCAAAAAGCACAGAAGACTTACAATATATACTTGAGTATAAGCCTAGTTTTTCAGCACAAAAAAATGTGCTGAAAACCCAAACTCGGCTTATACTTGTTAAAAAAGATAGGTTTTACCAGGTTTTTGTGGTAAAATTAAGGGCCTCGGCTTATACTTGGTTCGGCTTATACTCGAGTATATACAGTATCTTGTTTATTTACGCTCATGATTTTATACTTCAGTTTGTGCTTTCTGTCTCCTTTGCTTCAACGGCAGTGTCTTCAGTTTGGCCTGTGTCATATCACCAGTTCTTCCATCCTTTTCCAGCATTTCTGTTTGTAATAAACATGCCATTGTTTAGCAGAGCTAAGATGGATAAACTTGAACTTACTAAATAAAAGTATTGCATAATTCTAATTTATATGAAATTCAATTTAATGTCAAGTAAGTGATTTTTGTCTTATATTTGGTGCATTGAAGGACTTTTCTTTATAAACTGAATTCTATTTTCTTGATGCTTAACATTGTGAATAGCTCTAATTCTGGCTTATTCCTGGCCAGATTAATTGGCCTTGGGTAGTGAAACATCCCACTGATTTGAACAGAGAAAACCTCTTAGTCAATAGAAAATTACAAAGATGTGGGTGAATATTGTCTCAACTGGTAGATTATGGCATTTTGTGCAATAAAAATAGTGGTATATACTGTATGTTGATGTTCACAAATACATTTTCTGATGATTCTTGTCTAAACCTTAGTATTCTTACTGTTAATATGCAGTTTCTAGTTTCCATTATTGGGAAGTTTTCAGTTTCGTTAATGAGTGTTCATACCATGGGTCAATTTTAATATAATAAAATGCAAATGTTTGTTGTGTGAAACAAATATTAAGTTCACAATGAACATTTTATGCAAGATGCCAACCATAGCATGAGCCTTTAAGTAAAGTAAATACAAAACTGTGTAAGCAGGTAGTGAGTGTTCATTACCACAGCCAGAAAGGTCATTGGCTATTATATATTTACAGGAAGAATAATTTCACTTAATATAAAAATTAAAATAGATTAATGTAATAATAATAAGTTAAAATGCATTGGAGAGGTGTATAAAAGTGTATTGTAGTACTTTAAAGCGTAACTAAACTTTCTATCAAAGTTTAAGTCCTAATAATAAAAAAAAAATATTATACTTTATTTGATTTCTTTTTTAGTGTTTTTTTTCTGAAAGAGCACTTTTATAAAACATACAACAGAAACCCTACAAAATAAATTAATGAAGTATATTACATTGTTTATTATTAGGACTCATATTTAAAAAAAAACATTTAAAATGTGGTCAAAAGTTGAGCTATGCTTTAAGTATAAAAATATATTTGCTGTGTTTTATTTTCACTTGTATAAAAGATCTGTTAGAAAGGTGATCATATTAATTATGGAAAGCAACAGTAAAATATTCTTATAGCAGAAGTGAAATTATATTTACAAAAGTATTTATCATGCACATGGTATTAGGAGGCTGGAGCTTCCTAATAGATCCAATAAGTGCTGGGGGTTGGAGTTTGAATTATACGCTGGTACATCATCCGCCAACATATGATACATCCCCCCAATAACTGGAGGTGACTATACTACCTTCCAAAAATATTGTTTATTCAAGTAACACAATAAGCTGACAACTACAGTTTCTAATTTTAATTTTAACTAAGAGGTAAATGTTTTAGAAATATCACAAAAATGAATATTTATGGACGTGACACAACTACTAAACTACTAAAAACCACACCCTTCAGCACTACTTTAGACTTGTGTGTTTTTGAGGAAGGGAAACTTGTGGTCACACCTAATGGCTATGTAATAAAAACCTGGTATCTGTTATCAATAAAATCTATTCACTATTCATTTCTACAAATGTAAATGACTGATTGTGATGTGTTAAATGGCACATCTCCCTTGCTTCTGCTCATTTTGCTCCTTTTTGATGTACAATGTAATAAAAAAAAATATTTTGTTTAAATGTCTGTTCACAAATAGTATGTGAAAGGACATTTTTTATTCCAAAAAGACCTCAGAAGAAAGCCAAAGCTGAGCCTTGAATCTCTGTTGTAGTTTGCAGCCATGTATCCGGATTTGAGTGAATCTATTTGTTGACTTCTCGATTTGGTATGAATCTGTATCAAATACAAATATTTTCTACATCAATATATACTGAATCAAATACAAATATTTGCTGATTAACTTTGGATGAATTCTCTCAAGATAATAGCTAGAGCTTAGCAGAGCTTAGACAACAGGGATGGGAAAGGAAAACAATTAAAATTTGTAAAATAAGTAACTAGCTTTAATGCTTTTTTATGAATCTGTATTTAAAGGAAGGTTATATAACTATTTTCTGAACAATTGGAACAACAACAGTTTGGAACAAGTTGTTTTGGATATAAAATGAATCTTTTAAAAAATTTGGCAAAGCTTCTACTAATTGAATAATTGAGATACTTTGCCTTTAGCTACGGTTGCCATAAACCCAATTGTAACAAGTGAGGGTCTCAAGTCTTCTATGTAGGAGTGTCAGTCAAATATGCAATTGTACCTAGTTACAGGCAAAAATTTAGTGGTTTATCTTAAAACAGTTATTTGTTGTGTCGAAATACAAGGAGGCCATATCCCACTCATGTTGTATATCTCACATTTCAACTCTTTATCCATAAGTTAATAACGAAAATTTTTCTCTATTGCTACAATATGTGCGTGGCCATGGATACCATTGAAAGTTCCTTTAGTTACTCAAAATCTTATTGATGCAGATGGCTGAGGAATGCTGAACGAAAGTCTGCAAGATTTGTAAATCTGCAGGTAAGTTTTTATCAAAACCAATATGTGATTTCTTTATTCATTGACATAAACATTGGCATAAAATCATAAGAATCCTTTCAACATTGCAGGACACCTACAACATGACCCCTAAATGGAATAAGTGATTTCAAGAATTTCCACAAAAAGTGTTGTGCAGCATTTTTAGCAATTATCTTCTAAAAATCTTATAAAATAAAACATTTATGTGAGGGTTAGAAATGTTTCTAAAAAGATTGTTGACTGCACTATTTTTTGCAAAACGTTAGACACAGTAAGTTGGAGGTTTTTAAATTACTTAAAACATAAAAAGGACCCTTTTTCTTAAGTGTGGTTGTCCATTTGTATCAATATCTTTAAAAAAGATTCTGCAAATGCTGTGTAATTTGTAAGGAAGTGGCTTAAAAGGTAGAAAAAAATTCTAACATGCATATATGTTAAAGATAATAAATAGGGCAAAAATGTTGCCCTATTTTTTATCTTCAACATACACTCACCGGCCACTTTATTAGGTACACCTGTCCAACTGCTCGTTAACACTTAATTTCTAATCAGCCAATCACATGGCGGCAACTCAGTGCATTTAGGCATGTAGACATGGTCAAGACAATCTCCTGCAGTTCAAACTGAGCATTAGTATGGGGAAGAAAGGTGATTTGAGTGCCTTTGAACGTGGCATGGTTGTTGGTGCCATAAGGGCTGGTCTGAGTATTTCAGAAACTGCTGATCTGCTGGGATTTTCACGCACAACCATCTCTAGGGTTTACAGAGAATGGTCCGAAAAAGAAAAAACATCCAGTGAGCGGCAGTTCTGTGGGCGGAAATGCCTTGTTGATGCCAGAGGTCAGAGGAGAATGGGCAGACTGGTTCGAGCTGATAGAAAGGCAACAGTGACTCAAATCGCCACCCGTTACAACCAAGGTAGGCAGAAGAGCATCTCTGAACGCACAGTACGTCGAACTTTGAGGCAGATGGGCTACAGCAGCAGAAGACCACACCGGGTGCCACTCCATTCAGCTAAGAACAGGAAACTGAGGCTACAATTTGCACAGGCTCATCAAAATTGGACAGTAGAAGATTGGAAAAACGTTGCCTGGTCTGATGAGTCTCGATTTCTGCTGCGACATTCGGATGGTAGGGCCAGAATTTGGCGTCAACAACATGAAAGCATGGATCCATCTTGCCTTGTATCAACGGTTCAGGCTGGTGGTGGTGGTGTCATGGTGTGGGGAATATTTTCTTGGCACTCTTTGGGCCCCTTGGTACCAATTGAGCATCGTTGCAACGCCACAGCCTACCTGAGTATTGTTGCTGACCATGTCCATCCCTTTATGACCACAATGTACCCAACATCTGATGGCTACTTTCAGCAGGATAATGCGCCATGTCATAAAGCTGGAATCATCTCAGACTGGTTTCTTGAACATGACAATGAGTTCACTGTACTCAAATGGCCTCCACAGTCACCAGATCTCAATCCAATAGAGCATCTTTGGGATGTGGTGGAACGTGAGATTCGCATCATGGATGTGCAGCCGACAAATCTGCGGCAACTGTGTGATGCCATCATGTCAATATGGACCAAAATCTCTGAGGAATGCTTCCAGCACCTTGTTGAATCTATGCCACAAAGAATTGAGGCAGTTCTGAAGGCAAAAGGGGGTCCAACCCGTTACTAGCATGGTGTACCTAATTATGTGGCCGGTGAGTGTATATGCATAATGATCCCAAGTTCCTATTATTTGGAACTCTTTTTGAATTCTTTGGCTAGTGGCTGCTGAATTACATCAGGATCCAACAAATCCATACAGGAATACCACTGATCGTCTCATTATCCTTTTCTGGGGCATTTTGCCATATGACAAATTGTCACCAGGTGAGCACCCTAGTTAGGGTCTAAACTAAAGGTCTAAACTGTGTGCTATGTTGATTTCTTGTAAGGAGCAGGATTTTTTGTTTTTGTTCTCTGTATTTTCTCGGTATATTTGACACCTGCATTTCAACATTTCAAGATTTTTACATTTCAAGAGTGTTATTTATTTACTATAAAGATGAACTTTGCTGTAACTGGTGAGATTAATACCCACACTACATAATAAAATAGATCTCAGAGAGCACTTATATCAGAAGATCACACCCCTTGGATACCTTGATGACAACCATTCCCATATTCTGAATCTGAGAAAAAAAGCCCTCCAGCACCATTTGCTGCAAGAATGGAATCAACTTATCGCCCCTCACAGTCGTCTCTCAGGAACATTTGCACTTGTGAAACTCAAACTTAATAAAGAAGTCTGCTAAATGTTTTTAGAAGTTTTCAGAAATCCTTAGGCTAAACACTACAATTAGCCTTTGCCTAATGTAAAATGTCTGCTTATAGGAAACCAAATATGATATCTTGAAGCACAATACATTTAGGTTTGGTTTAGTATAGACATAATAAAAGCTATGCATTGGGTTTTCTTTTTGGCCTTAACCTTATCTATCTTGTATATACTGGATGTAGTTTGTCCTACTCTACATTCCAAAAAATAAATAATGTTGCTACTTGGTTGTTATGACTGACACAAGTACTGTGCCTGACTGATACTTACTAGAAGACCCTAAGAAATTTGTAAAATGCTAACATACCAATAATATTGATGGGTTTTATTAATATAAATTATATTCTTTGTATGTGTACTTACTATACACTTTACCATAATATATGATCTTTACTACAAAACAATAAAAATTTGTACATTTCTAGGTCTACATATGTTAAAAGAGGAAAATACCATATCTCCAAGGAAAGGGTAAACAGAGAGACTCAGTCTCTAACCAAAAAATTTATACCACTTTACTGCTGACTGACATAACTATTCTGCATTATCTTTTAATTAAATCAACCTTTATGAAGACTGCAATAAATCTGTAAATTTCTTGAACAAAAATCATGCATTCAATCATTGCTTTTCCCATGTGTCCCACTCGGTGCTTTTTCTAACTTATTTAATTGTTAACCTACACGGTAGCTTATACAATGTCCAGTTTTTTTTACTGCTACTTCCTCTAATAGCGGTAGATGATATGCTTCCTCTACTTCTTTCTACCACAGAGTTTCTGTTATTTCTACTATTAATAAGTGTTTATCACCACTGACAATAGATGATGTCACAGCTTATCTCCTCCTCTTCCCTGTACAATGACCTCTATATAGATAACACTGACCATCATTACATCACTACTGACAATAGATAATGTCACATCTTATGTCCTCCACCTCCCTGTACAATGACACCTATATAGATAACACTGACCCATCATTACATCACTACTTACAATAGATGGTGACAAAGTTTATCCCCTCTTCCTCTCTGTACAATAATACTCACAATGACCCATCATAACATCACTACTGACAATAGCTGATGTCACAGCTTATCTCCTCCTCCTCCTCCTGTACAATGACCTCTATATAGATAATACTGACCCATCATTACATCACCAGTGACAATAGATGATGTCACAGCTTATCTCCTCCCCTCCTTGTACAATGACCTCTATATGGATAACACTGACCCATCATTACATCACTACTGACAATAGATGGTGACATAGCTTACCCCTTCCCTTTCTCAGTACAATACTCACAATGACCCATTATAACATCATTACTGACAATAGATGATGTCACAGGTTATATCCCCCCTCCCCGTGCAATCATCTCTGTGTAGATAACACTGACCTATGATTACATCATTACTGACAGTAGATGTGTCAATGTGTCTAGAATATTCTCCATAAACTTTTTCTGTCTACAGTGATGAGTATGCAGTAAATCTATCTGCTGTAACTAGAGCTCAGGAAAGATGGCAGCTCCTATAATCATACAACGTTAATAGATTGGAGACACGTTTGACTTTTTTTAAAATTTAATTTCAATAGGTCAAAAGGTTGGTGCACATTTCCTTTAAGTCTAGTGACTGGATATTCAGGCCATGATATGGCAGAAGTACCTCTAAAATGTCTGTATGGCTTTTATTTTTCTACCACCTTACTCTGTTATGCTTTTATAAATAAATGATATCTGGATCAATGGTATCTTACTATTCATCTTAATTTGGATGCATTTATTAATTAATACATATTAATTTGGATGCATATACTTCTGTCTGTTAATATTGTCTGTTATAAAGAATGAGAAAACTGTACTAATATATACTATAAAGTTTTATGAGTAAGGCTCTCGCACAGAATTGCCAGGAGGCTAAAATGACTTTGTAACTTCTAATATAAAATATTAATCACCTATCAATTTATTAATTACAGTTTTACAAGATAATAATCGTCTAGATGTTTACTTTTCAGATACAACACATGAATAGGAATAGAACGTTTTTTAACTGCAGTGCTTTTATTGTAAAGTATACTTAAAAATTGAATTCCTAGCATGCAGTTCCTTAGTTTTACCTCACAGCGCCGCTGTTTAACCAGTAGAGAGAAAATTGCAAAACTGGAAATGTACTGGTGTTTTTTCTTTCCTGTATACTCCAAAGCAGCAAGAGGAGGAACGTCCATCTTATTCCAATCTCCCATAAACAAAACAACTTCATTTTCTATTAATCCTACAAATTTCTTATGCACAGTGGATTATAGGATTGACAAGATCAACCATTTCTATGATATTTCTATTGAGTAATGGCTCATGTAAAAGCTCCTACCCATGAAGATAAAGGACTCAGATGGCAAGTAACAATTTCTCTCTTCTTCTCTTGGCTGTGTCATTCAGTCTCTGGTCAGATTCATTATTCCATTGTAGAAGAAATGAGGAAAGACTCTGTTATAGCAAATATTGCAGATGACCTTGGATTAGATATTAAGCAGCTCTCATCTAGAAAACTGAGGATTGTATCCAGAACAGCAGAGAAATATTTCAATGTGGATAATGGAAGTCTGTATATTAAGGACAGGATAGACAGAGAGACAATGTGTGGGACTGAAGATTTGTGTTATTTAACATTTGATGCAGTGGTAGAAAATCATTTAACTGTTTTCAGGGTCAGAGTAGAAATTCAGGATATAAATGACAACCCTCCAACATTTGTTCCTGATGTTTTTACATTAGAAACCATTGAATTAACTTCTCCAGGAACCAGATTTGCTTTGAGAAATGCAGAAGATCCAGATATTGGTTCTAATTCTGTCCAGTCATATAAGCTCAGTGACAACCAGTATTTTACACTGAGTGAAGACAGAAATCTAGATGGCAGCACATTTCTAGAGCTTGTCCTAGAGAAGCCATTAGATAGAGAGAAACAAAATATTCATAAATTAACATTAACAGCTATGGATGGAGGAAGCCCCGAAAAATCTGGTACAGCATTGATAAAAATCATTGTTACTGATGTTAATGATAATTTTCCAATATTCACTCAGTCAGTATATAAAGTCAGTGTAAATGAGAATATTCCAGTTAATAGCACCATCATTACTTTAGCTGCCAATGACAAAGATGAAGGACTCTATTCAGAGATTGCATATTCTTTTAGTAAAACATCCGGATACATCCATCATACAGGAACTTTTAGTGTCCATCCTATAAGTGGGGAGATTAAAGCTATTAATTGGTTGGATTTTGAGTTATTAAGAAATTATGAGCTGTCATTGCAAGCAAAAGATGGAGGAGGCCTTGTGGCCCATTGTAAAGTATTGATTGAGGTTATAGATGTGAATGATAATTCACCAGAGATTTCCATCACATCTTTATCTACACCAGTTCCTGAAGATGCAGCAACAGGTACAGTTATAGCCCTAATTGAAGTTCATGATCAAGATTCTGGAGAAAATGGAGAAGTAGACTGTAAACTGACAGAAGATTCTTCATTCAGTTTGATATTATCAGATGATACCTACTACAGAATTATTACAACAAGTCAAATGGATAGATAGCAAATATCATCATATAATGTTTCCATCATAGCAACAGACAGGGGATCGCCACCATTATCAAATATGAAGACCATTACATTGGATATATCTGACATCAACGACAATCCACCATTGTTTCTGAAAACTAAATTTATTACCTATGTGCCAGAAAATAATTTACCTGGGGCATCGATCTGCACTGTACAAGCTTCAGATCTGGATACTGGAGACAACGCTAAAATTATTTATTCCATATCTACCATTAGATGAGAAGGTCTTCCATTATCTTCTTATTTTTCAATTAATATAGAGAGTGAAGTTGTCTATGCTCAGAGGACATTTGACTATGAACAGCTAAAGGAATTTGATATTGAAGTGACTGCTAGAGACAATGGATTACCAATTCTGAGCAGCAATACAACATTACTCATCCGTATAGTGGACCAGAATGATAATATGCCAAAGATTTTGTACCCATCTTCAGATGGTGGGTCTACTGTGTTTGAGATGGTGCCTTTTGCTTCTGAACCAGGTTCTTTGGTAACTAAGGTGGTTGCAGTGGATTCAGACTCTGGACACAATGCTTGGCTCTCCTATCATTTCATCCAGTCATCAGAACCATCTCACTTTTTCATTAATGAACACACTGGGGAAATCAGAACTGCTCATGCTTTTCAGGAAAAGGATATTTCAAAGCACAGATTTGTGGTGATGGTGAAAGACAATGGAGACCCAACTCTTTCAGCTACTGTGACACTAAGTCTGATTGTTGCAGATAATTTCCAACAAGTTGTTCCTAATCTCAGTACAATCAGTGATATTGGGGAGGAGTTGTCTCATAATAGTCTACAGATGTATTTATTAATTGCCCTCGCTCTCATTTCTTTCCTGTTTATTATAACTTTGATGCGTGTAGTTATTTCAAAATGCAGGAAGTCTAAATCTACATCCTTTGGCTCTTTAAGTACAAATTTGTATCCCCCATTGGATCCCAGGGTGCTATCTATGTATAGTGATGGTACATTACATTTACCCTACTCATATAATGTATGTGTGGCTTTGGATCCATCTGAAAGTGACTATGCTGTTCCTCAGTCAAATCAAAATATCCCTGTTGACAACCTTATTGATGCAAATGAAAGTGGACAAAGCATAGAAGAAGCTAGGTAGGTCATTTTAAACCACATTGACTATTGTGGGCTTAACTATGTTTATAAAAACTTGTACCATTGCAAAATATATGGAAAGGAGCAAGAATTACAAAATTATGAAGACAATAACTTTATTGACCTTACTCAAAGAATTCCAAACAAAGAGTAAGGCCATAAAAGTACTGTATGATATTGTTGATGAATCAATAATGTCCACTGTCAAGGGTACATCCTCCAAGAGAAAAGATGGTTTCATCATTGTTGTAGACAGGAATTCTTTAGAGCAATAAGACAAAAGAACTCACTGCCACTGGAAATTTTGATGGTTGAGCCAACTGACAAGTTTAACAGGGGCTAGGAAAAATAACATTAATTATGTTAACGAAATGCTTGACATAGGAATCAGAATAGAATTTTCTCCCCTATTTATGCCTTTTTTGGGCAAACAAATTTGACCTTTTTCAACCGCCCATTAAATTTTTCAGCCTTGCATTTGATATATCTTTAAAATCCACATGTTGTTCTATTAAAATGGCACAGATTTTTGTGCAATCCCAGAAAAGTCATTATTTCTTTGAGCAAAAAACTCTGGTCTGGAACATAAACCATGGAATGATATAGGTAACTCAACACTTAGCAGCTTTTTATTTTTTTAAGTTGCAAACATCATCAAACTCAAATGCCACATTTATCACCCTCTAGAGTAAATTAAACAAGCCTAAACAAGACTAAAGATAAATGCCCCCCATTGAGTTTTTCTTTTGCCTTCCTCTGGATCAACAATGAAGGGTTATATGTTTGACTTAACGGACCTGAGTCCTTATTCCACCTGTTCAACTATGGTATGCTTGGGGGGAATTTATCACAACCGGTTGCATTGTACATTAATCATGATGTTGCCCATGCAGGCACACAGTAGGGGTCATTTACTAAGGGCCCGAATCGCTATTTTTCGTCAGGTTTCCCGAATATTTCCGATTTGCACCGTCTTTCCCTGAATTGCCCTGGGTTTTAGGCGCACGCAATCGGATTGTGTCGTATTGGTATGCATGCGACAGAAATCGGGGCGTGGCCGTTGGAAAACCTGACGGATTCGGAAAAAAAACGTGGAATTTAAAAAAAAAATGTGTCTTACCTGCACCATTTACCTGCACCAGGAATAGGATAGGGAACTCCGGTGAGCTCCAGCAGACTTCAACTTGACACCTGGTGGACATCGCCGGAAAACCTGAATCCTCGACTGAGAATGCGCCCGGGTAAGTAAATGTGCCCCAGTGAGTCTAATATTCTAAGTGGCTCTAGCCCCTTGGTATAGCACCATGTCCTACCTGGTTATGCACTAAAGTCAATATCCTCTTTGAGTGAGGCGTGAGGAAAAATAGAAAACTGGCATAGAATCCATGATAAAATCCCCTTACTGTGTATGACCATCCAAAGCTTTACCTTCCTACAGCAACAATTTATATAAATGCACAATGCAATGCACAATTAACTTTGGCAAATGGAAATTTGTCATCAAACCTTTTGAATAGTAATTTATACATAATGTCATTAGTGGTAACCTGTGATTATATTAACCTCAGTAGTTTACATGCTTAGCATGTATGCAAAATTCCACTTACTTGAAAGTTAATTTGTTGAATTATTTGCTATAATAATTACAGTAGTTGTAAAAATATTGTGAATACAATTATATTTATGCATGAAATCTACTGGCTTAAAATATTAATGTTCAAAAGACGGGCAAAGTTATAGAAGTCGGCAAGTATGTATGTCTCTATGGTCTTCTTGGGTTTTTGTAAGGTTTGATTTGTAGTAGCTTACTGTTCCTTGATCATTACAAGTCTATATTTTGCCATAATCTCAAGATGTAAACTTTATCTCCCTTTGCTATGTGATGATGCTAATCTCATATGTGTCTCATTATTATAAATCTGATGCTAACCTGTGGATAATTTAATCACTTTAGCTTTAGTATTTGACCTAGCCTCTGGCCTTCTCCTAGGATGCTCCGAGTCTCAAGGAAAAGATTGCTGAGGCTGTGAATATCTTATCGCATGTAATATAGCACAGCTATTGCCATGTATCTGTATTAGATCTTTGACCTTTCCTAAGAATAGGCAATGTACTTCCATCTGAATGTCATCTTTTGCTTGGACTCTTTAGCCAGACACATTCCCCTGTAGTTTCTTAAGCTTCATTGCCAGTTTAAAGTAAGAACTAATATGGCAAAATCTGTTGTGTATAGCCAGGGCAATCCCCGGATGTTCACTATTAGTAAAGTAACTTGGATGGTGGCAGTGAGGAGGAGCGGTAAGGCAACACGTGTCCCAAACGCTAAGAAAATATTGGTTTACTCAATTCGTGTCTCTAGAGGATATATTTAATTCACTGTAGTTGTGAGGCACTCAAAAAAATTGCTAAAACTTATATTTATACAAATATTTACATTTCTAATAAATTAATGAATATTATGTTGATAGATAAGACAGGTAAGTGATCTATAGAACATTATACACAGATTGAAAAAATGATATTTAAAAAACATTTGTAGGGCTTAATATAAAAACAGAATTAGGTTTTCAAAGAATGAAAACTTAAAGGTTGTTTTTGAGAAACATTTTGTACTCAAAAATATAAATTATCAAAATGATATAAAAAATATCATTTTCAAAAACATGGCTTCCACTAGAATTGAAAACAGTATTCAAGTTATTTTACCTTACCCTTAAATCTAATGTCATTCATTTACATTTATAGGAATAAAGGTTTAATGAAATAAATATTTTGATTAAATCATTAATATAAAAATGTTAAATATGATATGTAAATGGCGTAACAAATAGTTTGTTTCTGTAACTTAAGCATAATAAGGTTTACCAAAAAAAAATAAAAAATTTTAAAATCTGTAAAATCTGTGCCTTAATAAAAGTGTTTCTTTTACAGAGAACTGTGTAAAATCAAAGTAACAGATATATTTAATTTAAAAATGTTTTACTTCTAAACTCTGTTATTGAAGTTTTGAAATAGTAATATGTACAATAACATCAATGATGAGAAAAGCAAAAAGGTAATATTTATCCAGAACTGCAGTTCCTTACTCTTACCTCAGAGCGCCGCTGTTTAACAAGAAAGTAACATGTGAGAGAAGGCGAGAGCCACTGGTATTTTCAGCAGCTATACACTGCAGATCTGCAAAGAAAGAAGACATGTTTCATATCACTCTACAGAAAATGCAGAACATTGGATGTCATTAGGTTTTAATCATCTTCTACAATTGCAATTTCAAGCCAAGAACACCTCTTTCTGAGTAATTCTGGAGCAACAATGAGATCAACTGCACAAAATAACAAAGGACTCAGATGGCAAGTAACATTTTCTCTCTTCTTCTCTTGGCTGTGTCATTCAGTCTCTGGTCAGATTCATTATTCCATTGTAGAAGAAATGAGGAAAGACTCTGTTATAGCAAATATTGCAGATGACCTTGGATTAGATATTAAGCAGCTCTCATCTAGAAAACTGAGGATTGTATCCAGAACATCAGAGAAATATTTCTATGTAAATATGGATAATGGAAATCTGTACATTAAGGACAGGATAGACAGAGAGACATTGTGTGGGGCAGAAGCTTGTTGTTATCTAACATTTGATGCTGTGTTAGAAGATCCATTTAGCATTTCTAAAGTGAAAGTAGAAATTCAGGATATAAATGATAATTCTCCAGTTTTTTTCTCAGATGCATTTACATTAAAAACTATTGAATTAGCATCTACAGGAACCAGATTTGCTTTACAAGCTGCAGAAGATCCAGATACTGGTTTTAATTCTGTTCAGTCATATAAGCTCAGTGGCAACCAGTATTTTACACTGAGTGAGGACAGAAATCCAGATGGCAGCACATTTCTAGAGCTTGTGCTAGAGAAGCCATTAGATAGAGAGACTCAGAGTCTTCATGAGCTCATATTAACAGCTATGGATGGAGGGAAACCTATGAGATCTGGAACTGCTCTAATAAGGGTCATTGTCACTGATGCTAATGATAATTTCCCTGTATTCACACAGTCGGTATATAAAGTCAGTGTAAATGAGAATACACCGGTTAATACTACAATAATCACAGTGAACTCCACAGACATGGATGAAGGGGTCAATGGGCAGGTGACATATTCCTTTAGTAAAACATCAGGAAATGTCCATTATACAGGAACATTTCGCATCAACCCTGTGACTGGAGACATTAAAATAAATGACAAATTAGATTTTGAACTAACAAAAAATTATGAACTTTCTGTGCAAGCCAAAGATGGAGGTGACCTTATTTCCCATTGTAAGGTATTGATAGAAGTTTTGGATGAGAATGACAATGCTCCTGAGATGTCCATCACCTCCTTGTCATCTCCAATTCCTGAGGATTCTGCTGTAGGTACAATGATAGCTCTGATTGAAGTTCATGACAAAGACTCAGGAAAAAATGGAGAAGTGGACTGTAAACTTTCAGAAGATGTTCCATTTGATTTAGTGTTATCATCTGACAATTATTACAGAATTGTCACAGCAACTACAATGGATAGAGAGAAGGTTGCTAGCTATGACATAATCATTTTAGCCACTGACAGAGGATCTCCTCCTCTTTCTAGCTGGAGAACCATCACACTGGAGATATTAGATGTCAATGACAACCCACCATTGTTTATCAGAAATACTTATGTTTCTTATGTCCCAGAGAACAATTTACCAGGATCCTCAATATACACTATACAAGCCTCAGATCCTGATACTGGAGACAATGCTAAAATATATTATTCAATGGCCATCTCTGATACTGAAGATCAGCCAGCTACTTCCTATCTCTCCATCAATTTAAAGACTGGGGTCATCTATGCTCAGAGATCATTTGACTATGAGCAACATAAAGAATTTCATATACAGATAAACGCTAGAGACAATGGTTCTCCATCTCTTACCAGCAACACAACATTACTTATCCATATTGTGGACCAGAATGATAATGCACCAAAGATTTTATACCCATCCCCAGACAGTGGGGGTTTAGCTGCATTTGAGATGGTCCCTTTGGATTCTGAAGAAGGTTCCCTCATTACTAAGGTGGTCGCCATAGATCCTGACTCTGGACACAATGCTTGGCTCTCTTATCATTTCTTACACTTGTCAGAACCTTCATATTTTGCTATAACTCCTCATACTGGAGAAATTAGAACATCACGTGTCTTTCAAGAGAAGGATGTATTAAATCATAAAATAGTGGTGATGGTGAAGGACAATGGACACCCCTCTCTCTCATCTACAGTTACCCTCAATCTCCTTATTGCCAACAATTTCCAACAGGTGGTTCCCAGGTTCACTGAACAAGTGACTGAAGAGAATCCACAATCTAATTTACAGTTGTACTTAATCATCGCTCTTGGATTAATTTCATTGCTATTTATCATCACCGTGTTGTTGGTTGTTATCTCTAAGTGCAAGAAATCAGAACCAGTCCCAATGTTCAGTAACCTCAGTTCCAGTTTATATCCTCAAGTTGATCCCAGAATCCTTTCTCAATATGAAAGTGGAACAATGACATTTCCTTACTCCTACAATGTCTGTGTGGGATTTGACCCCAGTGAAAGTGACTTTTCTTACATGAAACCAAATCAAGATGTTCCTGTGGAGAATCTCATTGATGCTGATTATTCTGGACTTGGTAATGGAAATGGAAAAGAAGCTTTACCAGCACCAGATGCTCTGCAGGTGAGTTTAACAATGTTTTATGTCTATGTTTATATTTACTATATTTATTGGCTAATGTTATTGCTCTGCTTTAAGTGAATCTTTATGAACATCCTTCAATAATACAACATTAGTAGCTTTAAAATATGTTACTATATTATCACAACAATTGTTAATTCACTATCATATTTACGCAATAATCTAATTTTTTGTCTTGTGTTAGCCTAATAGTTTAAATGATTTATCATTTATGACATTATAAACCGATTTTCTATTTTTAAATTTATGCAAAGCTCTAGGTTTCTAAAAGTTTTTTAGATCTACAAATTGTGGTAATTTGTTGGAGAGGAGAAACTACACTTCACATTAATGGAAGAGCATACTTTAAAATAAAGTTCATAGCAATACAGTTACAAACCTAATTTATATTAAAGAAAAATCTTGATCTATTTGGTTCTGATTTAATTGTCATGTAACAAGTCTGTAATAAATTAAGGTCTACAAATTAGTTAATGGAAATGACAACGTATACGTTCCACTGGACTTTGGCAGTCATGCATGTGCCAGCTCTCCTACTCTCTGATTACTCTTTCTTCTTCTTCTTTCCTCTTCTCTCTATCACTCTAGAGTTCCTTCCTTCTTAATGCTAAAATATCCTTTGACCTACCCTTAGTACGCCTTTCTGGATCCTTCCTTTCCTCGGCTCTTTAGTTTTCGTATCCTACTTGTTTAGTGTTAAATTCTAGTTGAATACTGGTTTTCTCACAATTCAGGTTGACTATCCAGATCTAAAGTAATGTGGGAGGAGCTATTAAGCTTAGGGATTGTCATCCCTATGAGATACCTACACCATTTATTTGAGCGATGGTAACATTTTATATTGTAAAGATATCTTGTCTCTAGGTAAGCTGGTCATTGCCTTTTATGGTGTGATCCAAATCAGACATCAGACCTCATAACTCAAATGGTGGATTGGCTCCTGCCTCCCCTCCAATACTCCATCTTTTATGTGTATATAGGGAATATCCTAATACAGGCCAGGATATGGTTGTATACTTATAACATTGTGGAACCTCTGCTTTTGTTATCAAAATCTTACAGAACCTACTCTTCATAATGTCTCATAGTGCTATTGTAATTTTTGCTTTTTTTTCTTTGTCTTTGATTTTTTGCTTGTTCAATAAAGATTGAACAATAAATTAAGTTGTATAAGAAATAGATTTGCATGGGTTTCTCAAAAATTAGCAAATTTTCACTGCAGCCACCCACACCTCATATACCAAGTCTAAGCCACACTGATACATCTAACAGGCAGCAGATATCCTAAGGCAATCTAAAAACTGTTCTGCGGAGCTTGCCTAATAACACATCTCCTAAGTTCTTTATGCAGCAACTTGATTCCATCATTTAGGAAGAGCTGTAGAATGTAACCGCTATTAGTAATATACACCTACAGTACATATCAAGGTATAGGTGACCCTAGTTATACACTAAATAAACTATGAATGATGTATGAGATGGAGAGTTGGTCTACGTATAATAATATGAGTTTGAATATTTACACTAAAGCTTTGATTTCTGACTTTACCTATATAAAGATTTATCCTATTTCACTTTTCTTATCATCCACAAATAAATAAAGTACAAGATGAGTAGCTTTTGAAGTCAATACTGTTTTACATTTTCTATTTTGTAAAAGTCTAAATTGCAGACTTTTACAGTTTTTTTTTAGCAGGTTGTGATATTCTATTTAATATGTTTTATGAGCATTTACAGTATTTAAGGAAATTTGAGCTGTGTATCAACATATTTGTTTAATGTCAACTACTAATGACTAACTAAGGTCTTTAACTATTGAAGATAATTTGAATTGTGTTAATATTCTTTTCAACTTTTTTCTAAATACGTTGATTTACCCATTTTGTTGATCTTGAATTGTAATACACTTTACACTCTGGTTTATTATGAAGTCTGCCTGAATATATTATTACAGTTCAAGGCTTTATGTGTATTATCGGTGTTTTCTAATCCAAAGTCAACTTTTAGGGTTAAGAGACATCAAATACATGTTCATTTCATTCTATCAATGCTTCGAGAAGAGTAAGAAATTATGATTCCTATTCGCACCTCAACATAATAGAAACCTTGCAATTATTTATTTGTGTCATAGAGAAATTCCTTATTCATTTATGTTTTATACTTGGCATGAACAGCATCCTAATTTTCTTATACAGTTATTTATTTTATTAAAATATATAATTAAGCATTCATGCTCTTTGTGCCTTGACTATTATGGTATGAGTATCCAGATACAGCATGGTTCTACTAAACCAAACTACAAAATCATATGGTAATCTCAGGTCAGTTTGACAGATCTCTGTGAAATGTAAAAATTGAGTGTTGAATGGTTGTTTTACTCTACCTGTGGAGAATAAAAAATAAGATAAATGCTAGTAATATTTATATATACTGTAAATATATTTAACCAATAATTGGTTTCTAAATAAGATTATTCTTCTAGATTGTATTTTTTAAATTAATCATGTTTTGTGCCTGTGTGCGAAACCTTACGTATTAAAAGTTTGTAAATCAAAATTAAAGACTTATTAAAATAATATCAATATAATATTTAGATTAAAACTTGTTTTACACTTATATCAGTTTGAGGTATTTCAAGCAAATTGAGAAATACAAAAAAGTCAGGCTCCCCATGAATTTAAATATATTTTTAATTTGCACATTCCGTAATTGTAAAATTTATATAGTAAAAGGCTCAGATCACATTACCGTTTAAACCTTTGTTAAAAAATTAAAGAATGGAGTTTTAACATATCAGTTAACATTTGACATTAAGGCAGTTACCTATACATTTTTTTTAAAATGGATCAAAAGTACTGCAGCCACCATAACTTTTCCTGCACAGTGGATATACTGATCATAACGGATGACATAAGATTTGCACTGATGTTACCCTCCATTCTGTACTCTTTTAATGGAGGTAAGGAATGAAGGTTTGAACAGTAGTGTAAACTTAGCCTAAGCATAGGCTAATATTATAAAAATAATATTTAATAAAGTTAAATACGCATTTAATTAAACAGGAGTATATAAAAACTCAATAATGTTTCTACAATCAGTTATAGAAAACCAATTCTTGTGTGGAAATTATTAAAAACTCAGGTCTGCAGTTCCTGACTTTTACCTCAGAGCGCCGCTGTTTAACCAGAAAGGAAAGACATTTTCATCTGAAAATCCATTGCTGCTTTCCTGACTTCCTCACATACTGCAGATCTGCAAAGGAGGACACAGACATTTTCTGGATTCCTTATTTATTGAATTATTTTGAAGATTTGCTGTTACAGGATTCAGGATTATTTCCTTATGGAAGATTTAAGAAACCTCTGACAAATATGAAAGCTTATATGAAAGAAAACAAAGGACTCAGATGGCAAGTAACATTTTCTCTCTTCTTTTCTTGGCTGTGTCATTCAGTCTCTGGTCAGATTCATTATTCCATTGTAGAAGAAATGAGGAAAGACTATGTTATAGCAAATATTGCAGATGACCTTGGATTAGATATTAAGCAGCTCTCATCTAGAAAATTGAGGATTGTATCCAGAGCTTCAGAGAGATATTTCTATGTGAATGTGGATAATGGAAATCTTTATATTAAAGACAGGTTAGACAGAGAGACATTGTGTGGGGCAGAAGCTTCCTGTTATCTAACCTTTGATGCTGTGGTAGAAAATCCTTTTAATATTTTTAAGGTCAAAATAGAAATTCAGGATATAAATGATAATTCTCCAAGATTTTTTCATGAAATCTTCACTGTAGAAATGATAGAATCGACATCATCTGGAACTAGGTTTTCTTTAGAGAATGCAGAGGATCCAGATATTGGAATTAATTCTATTCAATCTTACAAGCTCAGTGATAACCAGTATTTTACACTGAATGAGAAGATCAGCAATGATGGGAGCAAATCTCCAGAGCTTGTATTAGAGAAAACCCTAGATAGAGAGACACAAGTGATCCATAACCTGATTCTTAGTGCTATGGATGGTGGAAATCCTATGAGAACCGGAACTGCTTTACTAAAGATCATTGTTACTGATGTCAATGATAATTTTCCAATCTTCTCTCAGGAAGTTTATAAGGTTACTATAAAAGAAACTATTCCAGTCAACACAATTATAATCACTGTAAATGCAACAGACAAAGATGAGGATGTTAATGGACGCATCACATATTCTTTAAGCAAAGCAACAAAAAATATAAACCACAATATTTTTAGTATTGATTCTGTAAGTGGAGAAATTAAAATAGAAAAGCAAGTAGATTTTGAACAAACACGGAATTATGAACTTTCTGTGCAAGCTAGAGATGGAGGAGGCCTTGTGGCACATGGTAAAGTCCTGGTAGAAGTATTAGATGAGAATGACAATGCTCCTGAGATATCCATCACCTCCTTATCTTCTCCTATTCCTGAAGATTCTCCTGCGGGTACAATGGTAGCTCTGATTGAAGTTCATGATAAAGACTCAGAGAAGAATGGAGAAGTGGACTGTAAACTGTTGGAAGATGTTCCATTTAATTTAGTATTATCATCTGAAAATTATTACAGAATTGTTACAGCAACTTCCATGGATAGAGAAATGGTTTCTAGCTATGACATAACTATTTTAGTCACTGACCAAGGATCTCCTCCTCTTTCTAGCAGAAGAACCATCACACTGGAGATATCAGATGTCAATGACAACCCACCATTGTTTATCAAAAATACTTTTGTTGCTTATGTCCCAGAGAACAATCTACCAGGATCCTCAATATACACCATACAAGCCTCAGATCCTGATGCTGGAGAGAATGCAAAAATATATTATTCAATATCCACTTCTGATAATGAAGATCAGCCAGCTACTTCCTATCTCTCCATCAATATAGAGACTGGGGTCATCTATGCTCAGAGATCTTTCGACTATGAGCAACATAAAACATTTCAGATACAGATAAATGCTAGAGACAATGGTTCTCCGTCTCTTTCCAGCAACGCATCATTTATAATCCATATTGTGGACCAGAATGATAATGCACCAAACATTTTATACCCATCCTCAGACAGTGGGGGTATGGCTGTATTTGAAATGGTCCCTTATGATTCTGAAGAAGGTTCCCTCATAACTAAGGTGGTCGCCATAGATCCTGACTCTGGACACAATGCTTGGCTCTCTTATCATTTCTTACACTTGTCAGAACCTTCTTATTTTGTCATTACTCATCATACAGGAGAAATTAGGACATCACGTGTCTTTCAAGAGAAGGATCTACTGAATCATAAGATAGTGGTGATGGTGAGGGATAATGGACATCCCTCTCTCTCATCCACAGTTACATTCAATCTCCTTATTGCCAACAATTTCCAACAGGTGGTTCCCAGATTCACTGAACAAGTGACTGAAGAAAATCCACAATCTAATTTACAATTTTACTTAATCATCGCTCTTGGATTAATTTCACTGCTATTTATCATCACTGTGATGTTGGTCCTTATCTCCAAGTGCAAGAAATCAGAACCAGTCCCAATGTTCAGTAACCTCAGTTCTAGTTTATATCCTCAAGTTGACCCCAGAATCCTTTCTCAGTATGGAAGTGGCACATTGACATTTCCTTACTCCTACAATGTCTGTGTGGGATATGACGCCAGTGAAAGTGACTTTTCTTATATGAAACCAAATCAAGATGTTCCTGTGGAGAATCTCATTGATGCTGATGATTCTGTACTTGGGAATGAAAATATAAATGAAGCTTTACCAGCACCAGATGCACTGCAGGTGAGTTTATCTTAAAACAATCTCATACTTGATAATATTGTAGCCATACTATACATTATATATCTTCATGCATTCAACAAAATCACTGTTTGCTGTATTATTTGTATACATATTTCTTGTTTTATTTTGCGTTCAATATGTAGGCAGAGATTGATCACAATTCCCTCTCAATTGGACATTGTGCATGTAGTATATTATTTTTAGATAAAGATGAATATTTCAACTTCTATCACTTCAACAGGATTTTACTGATTGTCAGCCTAATCTGTTTATTGAGAAGGACTATATGGTAAAAAGTAATGTATTTATTGACTTAGATTTATTTAGTATCTTCTTTTTGCATTCATATTTATGACGCAGATATTGATGAAGTGATGAGAGGATTGTAAATATGTATTTTATGTTAATAATGTTATTAGTTTGCAAGCAAACTTGCATGGGCAATACAAAGATCTTTTCATACCTAGGCCTGTGGCTAGGGCAAAGGGGCATCCTCTGCGCCTAGAGGTGAGACGGTTTTACCTTTGCCATAGACAAGGATTACTATAAGAGCAGGGAGACTTTGAAACCCTCTTGCACAGGAGTTTGTTATGGTTGACTATTTGTAAATGTTCAAGAGAGCTGCTTTTCTGGAGAACAAAAATATCATGGGTTATGGGGAAATAACACTTGTTTAATTATTAAACGTTGGACTTGAGTCATTTGCAAACCCTTATATACTATTTTTCTATAATCATTTTCAGATTTATAAGTGAAATCTGTGCTATGTGGCATATGGAAATCCCAGCACGTGAGGTTGCAACAATATTTCTTTTATTCTCCAAAGTCAAAAGAAGAACATAAACATAGCATCTACACTTGACATGGTGTTGACAAAGTCTCAGGAAGGATCGAAATATGTCCAGTGTGAATGCTATGCTTATGTTCATCTTTTGACTTTGGAAAATAAAAGAAATTTTGTTGCAGCCTCGAAGCACTGGGGTTCGCTTTTGTCATATTGTTCTCACCATATCCAAAAGGATGCAATACTTGTTGCCAACCACCTCCCTTGCTGAAATCTAATTTTGTATCTGTAATTATGTCTCCTATAATTTTATAAGGAGCAGGGATTTTTTTAACCTAACTCCTTTAAACCTTACAGTGTCTTAAGGTGCCGATTTGGACACCTGAGTTTAACGTAAATTGGCCTTGGAGTTGGCTGTGCTGGGTGTTATAGGTGCTAGTGCACATAGCACAATTCAAAGCCACGCTGGGCTTGACATAGAATTGTTCATCCTTACGGGCCATCAAATGGCCGGAACCTCTTGAAATATCTGGCATGAAGGTTATCATCAAGTGATCATTTACTTGGCCACATTTATTTAAAGTATCTTATACCAGAAAAATCTGCAAGAGAAGGGAAAACGGCACTCATGGATGACTTTGGAGGATTTTTCCAACGATGATGCTTTATTGATGTGTAAACTTGATACATGCAACAAAAGGTAAAATCTGATCAACGCGTTTTGACAATATATACCTTACTCATGATCTAGCACATGTGTAGTGATAACCATTTAAACCCTACTTATGCTACGTCACAAATGGGCATCAGCATCCACCTCACCATTGTCATATGACAAATGGTAGGACAGCCCACAGCTTCCCATGGAAAGCAGATAAGGGTAAGTATTTAAAAAACCTCTATCTGAATAAGAAACCATTAGATACATAACATAATAATGTGTTCATGTAGGTAAAACTATATCACATTAAATTATATTACACTGGGTTAAACTATATTACATGAAGATACAGATATGAAAAATAAATAGGTATAGATACTTACAGATTAAATCATATCATGCATACATCCCTTCACATGAATAATCGCAAGAACAACCACGTTTACATAATCTAGCTACAATACTTTGCACCCCATAGCAACATTATACCAAATGGATCAAGATTACTTTAGTAAGTAAGAATAAGGTTCAACCTTTTATTCAAGTCCAAGAAGCCACGATAGAGATGCAGAAAAGTGGATGGCACTCATTGATCTTCAATGCAAGTTTCTTCTTCTTTATTGTAGCATAAAGACATACTCACACAAAAGGTATACGTTACAAAGGCCCGGAAAAAGCACTGTGTTGCACAAAATGGCCGTTCAGTGGACATTCCGCTTCCACTCCCTCCCTTGCATACCTTTTGTGTTAGTATATGTGTATGCTACAATAAAGAAGAAGAAACTTGCATTGAAGATCGGTGAGTGCCGTCTATTTTTCTGCATCTCTATCAATGTTTATTGATGGACTCTATTTCTCAGGATTTGAGCACCAACGCAAAGAGTTTCCTTGCTAGATCTGTGGAATTTATGGCCCATACAATTTAATTGACTGCAGGTTAATGAGTGACATAGGTGGTGCTGTTGTCGCTTCTTGGGTTTTTGTTTTTATTCAAGTCCAGCAGATACCATTTGTTACATTTGACAGATGTCGTTGTCATGGTTATCATGGTCATGGCTATCGCGGGTGCACCTGCTGCCACTGTCCCCGCTCCCCCAGGCCAATACTCACCTCACCTGGCTCCGGACTCCATGACAATCCCGTCCTAGTCCCATGCCGGCTTCCTCCGAGGCTGCGCGCTCCCGAAGCTGTAATCCTGTGGCGGTCCTGTAATCCTGTGGTGGTCCGTTTATCCTGTGGTGGTCCGTTTATCCTGTGACGGTCCGGTTATCCTGTGGTCTTCCGAGGTCCTGCCAGCCGTCCTTCCGAGGTCCTGCCAGCCGTCCTATCGAGGTCCTGCCAGTCATCCTTCCGAGGTCCTGCCAGTCATCCTTCCGAGGTCCTGCCAGCCGTCCTTCTGAGGTCTTGCCATCCCGAGGTCCTGCCTTCCCGTGGTCCTGCCTTCCCGTGGTCCTGCCTTCCCGTGTCCCTACCTTCCCGTGGTCCTGCCTTCCCGTGTCCCTACCTTGGCTGCCACTGTGGGCCTAGTCACACCTGTGGAGCGACCTGGGGGCTCCCCGCCACAACAAGACTATCCCACCGTGGCCACGGGCTCTGGCGAAGACCAGGAGTCCACTTAGACTCCGTTCTTGGGTTGCGGCTCGCATTGTTATCCCCCGCAGTGGTCCAGGGAGTCTACAGACTTTAGCCCCAGTGCGTGACAGTCGTCAAATTTGAATCTTGATAGGGCCTGAAGGGTGACCTGTATATTGTTAATTGCATTTGATCATGTATATGGTGTTGCAATTCAAATAAAATTTAACAGGAAAACTAACTCCTATAAGACAAGATTCAAAGGTGTTGCCCACTACAATATGTGCACAAGCTTTGCAATGTGTATGGCCATATTTATAGCATCCAGAAAGGTTAAGCCACATATGTATTTAACTTTGGGTGTTGAATATACTAGGTGAGAGATTAGTACCTAAAGTTGGTACACATTTTTGCTACATATTTATTGCCGTTTTCTGTAATTTGTACCAATGTGGAATCTTGTAGCAGGATAGGGATGTATTATTTTACTGATTTCTTAAAACTGGTTACTGTAAGATGTAGAAAATACAAGGTTATTTTTAGTTATTTAAAAAAGTTGCGTGTTACTGTTTTTAATATCTATTTCCGTTATTTCCCAATGAGTTTTACCTTTGTCGCGAAAACTCTTGTTCAGGACATTCTTTTCACTTACAAAATCTTTATTATGACTTAAGTTTCTCCGTAACCGTACAAATTCTCCACAAGGGTTATTACTAATTACATGGGGGAGATAACAAGAAGAAGCCAATATAGTGGTGTTCCCAGAGGTTTCCTTCTTGTATGGCAAAATTTTAACCCTTTCTCCATTTCCTACCAGTGTCGCATCCAAGAATGGGATACTTTTACCTCCAAAATGAGGCGTAAATTTCAAATTCACACTATTAACATTAAAATAGTTTGAAAGGTGGTATCAGTGCCATTCCAAACCCACACATGGTTGTCTATGTAACGGCCAAACCATACTGCACACCCCAGTTTTTCGGTCATGCTCATTTTGTCTAAAGCTGTCAAAAACCCTTCATAAATGTAAAAGAAATGCATTTCTGTTATTAAAATTGACTAAGCATCCATAATGTGGAAACCAAGCAAATAATTGATCATTCATAATGCATTTTAACATTTTTCTTTATGGTTGTTCTGCTTTACATTTGGTTATTTTCATTACATAATATTTGTGATGTTCTTAGCTCTGTATTTCAAATATTAAAACTTACATACGTTTCTTCTTTGCTGATATCTTACCTACCACCTAAAGTATCAATTAGTTTTTTTAACATTTCAAATGCAAATTCACTACAAACTAATATAAATAATAAAATAGTAATAATTAATAATTATACTCAAAGCTGGCATCTTGTCTTCCCCTGTGATATGTGGTGATAGCAGAAGTTTCTCAGATGTGTGAACTAGTTCATAGCCATAAACTAGTTTAACATTTTTCTTAATTATATTGCTTTTTCTTTTATGATGACAAGAATGTATTCATTTTGTAAAATCCAAATATATAACCACATACACAGTTTAATATACAGTATATATCAAAAGAAAAAGTTAGTCAGCAGCATTCATTGTAATATAAGGGAAGGGTAGTAAAAAAGAACCCACTAACCCAGCAGTGGCTAATGTGATTCTCTATTCTCTTCTCTTTGATCTCCAATCACGCCAATGCTTACTAATTTTAGGTGACTTTATCTTCATAATCCCACATATCTTTCCCAAAATATAAAAAACTATATATTTCTCTGTTGTAGTAATCATGATAATATAGAAATGGTTTTTTTTGGTTTGAGAGGAGGATAAAATATTGTTGAAATTTTTAAATGTAAAAAATATAGTAGTTTATACATAAAGCTATCACTTTATTTTACTTTACTGTAAAGGTTTGAACAATTCAATTAAATTACTGTAAAATAAATAAAATATTAGTTTGATACACATACACGGGAGAGATTGATTCCACCTAAAGCAGCTATAATTTAAAGGTTTCCTCTAATAGTATAGTGCAAATATATAGCTTCATGAATAAAGTAATAATATTAATATCAATAAAATGTACCATTTTAGAATTGGAAGTTAAACATAATACAAAATCTGCTTTGCAGTTCCTCAGTTTCACCTCAGAGCGCCGCTGTTTAACCAATAAAAGGAGGAATTCAGAACTGGGGATCTGCTGGTGTTTTCCTTCCTCCCTCTCATACTGCAGATCTGCACAAGGAGACACAGACATTATCTGGATTCTTTCTACATTATTGGAATAATTGTAACAAATTGTTAACATTCTGGATTCTCAATGGTGATTTAAGAACAATTTTTTCTAAGAACAATCAGGAAGCTGATGATTGAGATGAAACCTTATACAGAAAGAAACAAAGGACTCAGATGGCAAGTAACAATTTCTCTCTTCTTTTCTTGGCTGTGTCATTCAGTCTCTGGTCAGATTCATTATTCTATTGTAGAAGAAATGAGGAAAGACTCTGTTATAGCAAATATTGCAGATGACCTTGGATTAGATATTAAGCAGCTCTCATCTAGAAATCTCAGGATTGTGTCTAGAAACTCAGAGAAATATTTCTATGTGAATATGGATAATGGAAATCTGTATATTAAGGACAGGATAGACAGAGAGACATTATGTGGATCAGAAGCTTCTTGTTTCTTATCATTTGATGCAGTGGCTGAAAATCCATTCACTATTGTTAAGATAAAGGTAGAAATTCAGGACATAAATGATAATTCTCCCAGATTTTATCCTGATATATTAAGTGTAGAGACAATTGAGTTAACATCAACAGGAACCAGATTTGCTTTACATTTAGCAGAAGATCCAGATACTGGTTCTAATTCTGTCCAGTCATATAAGCTCAGTGACAACCAGTATTTTACACTGAGTGAGGACAGAAATCCAGATGACAGCACATTTCTAGAGCTTGTCCTAGAGAAGCCATTAGATAGAGAGACCCAGAGTCTTCATGAGCTCATATTAACAGCTATGGATGGAGGGAAACCTATGAGATCTGGAACTGCCCTAATAAGGGTCATTGTCACTGATGTTAATGATAATTTCCCAACATTCACACAGACAGTATATAAAGTCAGTGTAAATGAGAATACTCCAGTCAATACTACAATAATCACAGTGACCTCCACAGACATGGATGAAGGGACCAATGGACAGGTAACATATTCCTTTAGAAAAACATCAGGAAATGTCCATTATTCAGGAATATTCAGCATCAACCCGGTAACTGGGGACATCAAAATTAATCATAATCTTGATTTTGAGCAAACACAAAATTATGAGTTGTCTGTTGTAGCAAAGGATGGAGGAGGCCTTGTGGCCCATTGTAAAGTCCTGATAGAAGTATTAGATGAGAATGACAATGCTCCTGAGATATCCATCACCTCCTTATCTTCTCCTACTCCTGAAGATTCTGCTGTGGGCACAATGATAGCTCTGATTGAAGTTCATGATAAAGACTCTGGAAAGAATGGTGAAGTGGACTGTAAACTTTCAGAAGATGTTCCATTTGATTTATTGTTATCATCTGAAAATTATTACAGAATTGTATCTACATCTCCCTTGGACAGAGAGAAGGTTTCAATATATGACATTACTGTTATAGCCATTGACAGAGGATCTCCTCCTCTTTCTAGCAGGAGAACCATCACACTGGAGATATCAGATGTCAATGACAACCCACCATTGTTTATAAGAGATACTTTTTTTGCTTATGTCCCAGAGAACAATCTACCAGGATCCTCAATATACACTATACAAGCCTCAGATCCTGATACTGGAGACAATGCTAAAATATATTATTCAATGGCCACTTCTGATACTGAAGATCAACCAGCAACTTCCTATCTCTCCATCAATATAGAGACTGGGGTCATCTATGCTCAGAGATCCTTTGACTATGAGCAACATAAAGAGTTTCAGATACAGATAAACGCTAGAGACAATGGTTCTCCGTCTCTTACTAGTAATGCAACATTACTTATCCATATTGTGGACCGGAACGATAATCCACCAAAGATATTATACCCATCCCCAGACAGTGGTGGTATGGCTGCATTTGAGATGGTCCCTTTTGATTCTGAAGAAGGTTCCCTTATAACTAAGGTAGTTGCCATAGATCCTGACTCTGGACACAATGCTTGGCTCTCTTATCATTTCTTACACTTGTCAGAACCTTCTTATTTTGTCATCACTCAACATACCGGAGAAATTAGGACATCACGTGTCTTTCAAGAGAAGGATGTTCTGAGTCATAAGATAGTGGTGATGGTGAAGGATAATGGACACCCCTCCCTCTCATCTACAGTTACCCTCAATCTCCTTATTGCCAACAATTTCCAACAGGTGGTTCCCAGATTCACTGAACAAGTAACTGAAGAGAATCCACAATCTAATTTACAGTTGTACCTTATCATCGCTCTTGGATTAATTTCACTACTATTTATTATCACCGTGTTGTTGGTTGTTATCTCCAAGTGCAAGAAATCAGAACCAGTTCCTATGTTCAGTAACCTCAGTTCTAGCTTATATCCTCAAGTTGATCCTAGAATCCTCTCTCAATATGGAAGTCACACATTGACATTTCCTTACTCCTACAATGTCTGTGTGGGATTTGACGCCAGTGAAAGTGACTTTTCTTACATGAAACCAAATCAAGACGTTCCTGTGGAGAATCTCATTGATGCTGATTATTCTGGACTCGGTAATGGAAATGGAAAAGAAGCTTTACCAGCACCAGATACACTGGAGGTACGATTTTAGAAAACATAAACATATTATCACTTTTCTGATTTGGATGAAAATGTTCAGCGCATGGATATTTATTAATTTATTACATATAATGCTGTATTTTCTAAAACCTAAAGCACACTATTTGTAATTATTAGTTAGATGATTTTCTTTTTTCCCATCGATGGAAATGGTTATAGATGGGTGTAGAATAGATCCTTTTATCATTTATTTGATAAATTACTATGGTTATTCTGTCCTTTCTCTCTCTAAACAATGTTGTCGAGATTTAGTGAGTTGAGAAGTATATTTGCTCCTTGGCCTCTTCACCTTTCCAGAGTCCAATTTTGGGCCAGTTCAATTAATTGTAGAAGAATGACATTGGAGATGCCTCGGTGCAAAAGAATATATTCCTTTTAATAAAGGAAAAAGGAAGCTGTCCAGCAATGTTGGTTTCCAGGAAGAAGGTAAAGGCCTCAGAAGTTTACATTTTTCCTTGCCATGGCAATATGATGTTTTTAATGTTTTGGAAATAAATTGAGTTTTTACCTTCTTCCTGGAGACCAACATTGCTGGCACTTTCCTTTTTTCCTTTATTAGACTGACCCCAACTCAGCTTGTCCGTGCAGTGGAGCAATGTAGCATTTCAGGTGAGCTGTTTCTTTTCCACTCTCCTTTGTATTTTTGCGAATATATTTCTTTTGCTTATACTATTCAATATCCAGACACAATAGTTTTGGCTCATCAAACAAAGTTTATATGTTATTAATGATAATATGTTATTGCGTTGTGGTTGCAAAAAGGCAGCACCATTCTTTGGATAAACAACTTTCGTAGATTGTTCTGCAATATCATCCTGTAACCAATGAGGATTACCAGCATCATATGCTACGGAAATAGGCTGTATGGGAGAATCTGTGTGATATTTTCACACTTTTAGATGTTTTTATGTTCTTTTGTTGTGTTGTGGTGTATTTTTATATGAATAAAGCATCTAATCCTGGTCAAATAACATGTGTCTGCATTCTTGTTTCAATATCATCTTCTAGGAATAATAAATCAAATTTCATTCTACAAATCCGATCCTGTTTAGGATATTTTAAGTTTCATTTTTGTCATCAGATACAATTGAAAAGATTGTAATTGTATTAAATTAAATATCATTTTTGATCAATGAACTGTCATTTAGCAATGTAGTATAACGTATTTAAGTAAATTTTTTATACAAAAGATATCTCCTGTGGCATGCTTGAAAATATTTTCAAGAAATGTCACCTTGGGTGAATAAACACCTATTTTTTCAAAGGAAGTGCTGCCTCATTTGCTTTCATTTGCATTCTGTAAAATGTACTTTTTTTTAAGTGAAACTAGGTGTATACATATACTGTAGTTATGGTACATGTAGTTTTATATTATTATATTCTTTTAATGTGCTAAGCCACACAAACAGTAGGCGTAATGAGAAAAGTTTTCAAATTAGGACTTCTCGTTTTGATGCCCGGTGTATTGCAACAAATTATTTAACTTCTGTATTTGGCATCTGAACCTATTACATGCAGTTACATTCTTCACTAAAGTGGTTGTTTTAAGAAGACAACATCTTTTCATGATAATTAAATAAATGGGGAATTGCTCTGTACATCTCATTTTATAACTGACAATATTTCATGGTTTCAATTGTCTTTTGTATTGACCATTTCATTTACGTCTAATCAGACATCCTTTTAGACTAATCTGACCGGTTTATATGAGGAGGTAAGTTCCAGACTGGACCTGGGGGAGGCCGTGGGTGTTGTATATCTGGATTTTTCCATGGCATTTGACACAGTGCAGCATTAAAGATGGGTACATAAAATAAGACTGCTGGGGGAAAATCTGTGTGTTTTGGTAAGTAATTGGCTTAGCGATAGAAAACAGAGGGTCGTCATTAATGGCACATTCTCAGATTGGTTTGAATTAACCAATGGAGTGCCACAAGGTTCAGTGGGCCACTTATTTTTAATATTTTTATTAAAGATCTCACGGGTTAACTCAGGGAAGTTTCAATATTTTCAGATAATACTGGGGCCGATAGTATAGTATTACAGAGGGTATGTGGAAGCTTGAGCAGTGGGCAGAGAAATGGTTGATGAGGTTTAATGTAGATAAATGTAAAGTTATGCACTTGGGCTATTGAAACAAAATGTACAGTTATGTTCTAAATAGTCAATTACTTGTTAAAACTAGAGCTAAAAAAGACTTGGGGGTATTGGTGGAAGGTAAACTTAATTTTAGTGACCAGTGCCAAGCGGCTGCTGCTAAAGCAAATAAAATCATGGGATGTATCAAGAGAGGAATAGATTCTCATGATAAGGACATAGTTTTGCTCTTATAGAAATCACTGGTCAGACCACACATGGAATATTGTGTAGAGTTTGTGGCAACAGTCTGTAAAAAGGACATAGTAGAACTGGTACGGGTGCAAAGGAGAGCAACCAAGATTATTAGAGGAATTGGGGGACAAGAATACAATGACAGATTATAAATTTGGAATTATTCAGTTTAGAAAAAAGACAACTGATGGGAGACCTCATTACAATGTACAAATACTTGAATGGGCAGTACAAGGATCCCTCCAAAGATCTTTTTATACCTAGGCATGTGACCAGGACAAGGGGGCATCCTCTACGCCTAGAGGAGAGGCAATTCAATCATTGCCATGGACAAGGATTCTTTACTGTAAAAGCAGTGAAACTCTCTGCCACAGGTTATTATTATGGCAGACTCTAGGTACGTTTTTAAGAGGGGCCTGGATGCCTTTCTGGAGAAAGAGAATATCACGGGTTATAGGGAAAAACATTTGTTTAATTCTCTTAAAGGATGGACTTGATGGACTTGCGTCTTTTTCCAGCCTTATATGCTATGAATTTGGAATTTGTTTTATCTCGTTAAACTGCATGTTTCAGATTTTTATTGAAGCCTTCATCAGGTGGTTAACTCATCAACAGGTGTGGGTTACAAAAGCCGCAGTTACAGATAAAAAACAGAAAAAATTACTTAAGAACTAATGACAGGAAGCATAAACTACTCCATATATTCCAAATAGGTTTGCTGTTAAAACTTAAGACACATTGGGGCAGATTTATCAAGCTGTCTGAAAGCCAGAATATTTCTAGTTGCCCATAGCAACCAATCACAGCTCCCCCTTAAACTATTCATGAGCACTGGTAAAATAAAAACTGAGCCATGGGCAACTAGAAATATTCTGACTTTCAAACAGCTTGATAAATCTGCCCCATTGATCCAATTGATTCTAAAGATGGCAGGAAAATGCCTTGGTATCAATTAAAAAACATATAGATATTCAGATATATACATTTCATTAAAAAGTTACAAATTGTGATAACAACCTTAGGAAGATAGATTCATATTCGCCCCAGGCTAATATATATCCTAAGAGTATATATAGAGTGTTTGGATTAATACAGGATAATAGTAAAGCATATCAGCAATGTGTGACAATATGGGACCATTACTGTATTATATTAAGATGTACATCCTTACTAATGTTCTGGAAGAAAACATTTCATTTAAATGATCTTTCATATGTTCTCTGACTCTTTTTGGAGACAAGTGTATTGTCATTTTATTATTTTTTTATTATAATTTTTATTTATTTATTGTTATTTTATTTATTTCTGTAAAGTCTACACAAATGAAGGTTTGTATTATAGCATAAAATTAGATTGCTGAAGCTTGTCCAAACTCAACTTAAATTGCAGAAGTTTGTCCAAACTCAACTGAAATAGTAAGATTTAGATTCCCTCCTTCTACCTGAAATGTCAGCATAATAATATGTTTTGTTTCTTAAGGAAGCAGCATATAAAGTGACTTATACATTCAAGTCTGAAAAAACATTGCTAAGATGAGCTCTTTAAATGTTTTCATTTATCTCTACTTTGAATATATTTAGTTTTATTTTCAAATATAGATATTCTCATCTAATATTTTACTTTAAAAGTATTTAAACTAGCACTAATAGCTTGGTAAAATAGAAAAGTGCAATGCAGTTCCTCATTTTCACCTCAGAGCGCCGCTGTTTAACCAATAAACAGAGGAATTCAGAACTGGGACTCTGCTGGTGTTTTCCTTCCAACCTCATATACTGCAGATCTGCACAAGGAGACACAAACATCATTGGACTCTTCTACAAAATTTAATTGAGGATAGTTTTTATTATTCCCATTTGTTCACACTCTGGATTATCAAAAGATTTTAGAAGCTGATGACTGAAATGAAGCTCTTTTCAGGAAAAGACAAAGGACTCAGATGGCAAGTAACAATTTCTCTCTTCTTCTCTTGGCTGTGTCATTCAGTCTCGGGTCAGATACATTATTCCATTGTAGAAGAAATGAGGAAAGACTCTGTTATAGCAAACATTGCAGATGACCTTGGATTAGATATTAAGCAGCTCTCATCTAGAAAACTCAGGATTGTATCTAGAACATCAGAGAAATATTTCTATGTCAGTCTAGATAATGGCAATCTGCATATAAAGGACAGGATAGACAGAGAGACCTTGTGTGGGGCAGAAGCTTCATGTTACTTAACATTTGATGCAGTGGTAGAAAATCCATTCAATATTATTAAGATAAAGGTGGAAATTCAGGATATAAATGATAATTCTCCAGTATTTTATCCAGACATTTTCAGTGTAGAGACAATTGAGTTAACATCATCAGGAACCAAATTTGCTTTACAAGCTGCAGAAGATCCAGATACTGGTTCTAATTCTGTCCAGTCATATAAGCTCAGTGACAACCAGTATTTTACACTGAGTGAGGACAGAAATCCAGATGGCAGCACATTTCTAGAGCTTGTCCTAGAGAAACCATTAGATAGAGAGACCCAGAGTCTTCATGAGCTCATATTAACAGCTATGGATGGAGGGAAACCTATGAGATCTGGAACTGCTCTAATAAGGGTCATTGTCACTGATGTTAATGATAATTTTCCAATATTCACACAGTCAGTATATAAAGTTATTGTCAATGAGAATGTTCCAGTGAATACTACAATTATTACTGTGAGCTCCACAGATGTGGACGATGGAATCAATGGACAGGTCACATATTCTTTTAGTAAAACATCAGGGAATACTCATCGTACTGGGACGTTTGGAATCCACCCGGTGACTGGAGACATTAAAATCAAAGACAAAATAGACTTTGAGCAAACAAGAAATTATGAACTATCTGTTCAAACAAAAGATGGTGGTGGTCTTGTGGCCCATTGTAAAGTCCTGGTAGAAGTATTAGATGAGAATGACAATGCTCCTGAGATATCCTTCACCTCCTTATCTTCTCCTATTCCTGAAGATTCTGCTGTGGGCACGATGATAGCTCTGATTGAAGTTCATGATAAAGACTCAGGAAAGAATGGTGAAGTAGACTGTAAACTTTCAGAAGATGTTCCATTTGATTTATTGTTATCATCTGAAAATTATTACAGAATTGTATCTACATCTCCCATGGACAGAGAGAAGGTTTCAATATATGACATTACTGTTATAGCCATTGACAGAGGCTCTCCACCTCATTCCAGTAGAAGAACCATCACACTGGAGATATCAGATGTCAACGACAACCCACCGATGTTTATTAGAAATACTTTTGTTGCTTATGTCTCAGAGAACAATCTACCAGGATCCTCAATATACACCATACAAGCCTCAGATCCAGATGCCAAAGATAATTCCAAAATATATTATTCAATCTACACTTCTGAAACAGAAGATCAACCAGCTACTTCCTACCTCTCCATCAATGTAGAGACTGGGGTCATCTATGCTCAGAGATCATTTGACTATGAGCAACATAAAGAGTTTCAGATACAGATAAATGCTAGAGACAATGGTTCTCCATCTCTTTCCAGCAATGCAACATTACTTATCCATATTGTGGACCAGAACGATAATCCACCAAAGATTTTATACCCATCCCCAGACAGTGGGGGTATGGCTGTATTTGAAATGGTCCCTTTTGATTCTGAAGAAGGTTCCCTCATTACTAAGGTGGTCGCTATAGATCCTGACTCTGGACACAATGCTTGGCTCTCTTATCATTTCTTACACTTGTCAGAACCTTCTTATTTTGTCATTACTCAACATACCGGAGAAATTAGGACATCACGTGTCTTTCAAGAGAAGGATCTACTGAATCATAAGATAGTGGTGATGGTCAAGGACAATGGACACCCCTCTCTCTCATCTACAGTTACCTTCAATCTCCTTATTGCCAACAATTTCCAACAGGTGGTTCCCAGATTCACTGAACAAGTGACTGAAGAGAATCCACAATCTAATTTACAGTTGTACTTAATCATCGCTCTTGGATTAATTTCACTGCTATTTATCATCACTGTGATGTTGGTCCTTATCTCCAAGTGCAAGAAATCAGAACCAGTCCCAATGTTCAGTAACTGCAGTTCTAGTTTATATCCCCAAGTTGATCCCAGAATCCTTTCTCAGTATGGAAGTGGAACATTGACATTTCCTTACTCCTACAACGTCTGTGTGGGATATGACGCCAGTGAAAGTGACTTTTCTCATATGAAACCAAATCAGGATGTTCTTGTGGAGAATCTCATTGATGCTGATGATTGTGATATTGGGAATGAAAGTGTAAAAGAAGTTTTACCAGCACCAGATGCTCTGCAGGTGAGTTTTAAACAATGTATATGTTTTTAATGTATTCCCACTTGTGTATGACAGATGGCCACAGAGCCACTAGCTGCAACAGAGCGCTCAGATTAGGATTATTATGGAGTGCGGTAATGGCTGCAGCATTGTGGCTCCATTATTCATATACAGTACTAACTTCTAATTATTCTCTCCTTTTTTTATAAATCAACAGCAATTATTTACTTAACAGTGTTCTGTAGTTCTGTAAGTTGAAATACATTTCCCCTGTCCATTGAAAGTAATATTTGAGTCCCACTTTGGATTGGTTCAATTAACTCTAGAAAGATCTGGATAAAGTAGGTGTCCAAAAGAACTGCCTTGGTTCAAAAGAACATCTATCTTTACATATACTTATGAAGTATCCGGAAACTATTTTCTTGATAACCTTCTAATTTCACAACACAAATTATTTATTAACATCCATTTAATTGTGGCATGGTTGTCCTCGCGCAATGAACTTTGATGTCATTTTAGCAGTGTAGAGTACAGTGTTTGGTAAGTAAATGGCTATAGAAAATATTACCTGTAATATATACTATCTTGATGTTGCTCTTGGTACAAACATATACTTAGAGTTATGGTTGTTTATTATTTTTTCTTAGTGATTAAAGTGGTTGTTTCAATAAAAAAGTCTTTTTGCATATGTCCTATTGACAATATACCTTACTCAAAACACTTTATATCAGTCACATAAAAATTGCTAGTTCTTTAAAACTAATGGTTTCAATTTTCTTTTGTATTGACCATTTCATTTATGTCTGACCACAAACTTCCACTGGAGATGCTAGTTGGTTGCCTCAGGTTTCTGCTGCTCCCGATGTGGTCCTTGTATGTTATAGAAAGAGTTTCTTTTCATGGGACCTCCTTACTAAATGACACTTCCCATTATGTACAAACTATTTACTAAAGATCTATAGAGTCAGCCTTATACATGGACAAATAGATAACCGGATCTGGAAACGTGGTTGTAGAAAATCTTTTTATTTGTATAACGTGTTTCAGCTCAGAACTTAAGCAATCATTGAATTAGAACTTTTATTTGATGCATAAGAGAAGATGTCACATTTTTTTATTATTAACATTTTGGTAGCATTTATATATGTCTATATTTATACTTACCTCCTCCGACGCTCATGTTGTCCGACTGCAACATACATCAATGCTATGCTCCGGTTTTTTTGTTTTTTTTACATGTCAGACGCTTCTGTCCGACCACTTGTGTGTGATACAGCGTCACTTTCACGCGCACTGAAGTAGTCGGATGGGATCAGCTGTCTCTGTAAACAGACACATGATAGCAGTGAGGAGCAGCACCGTTTTTTTAAAAGCTTGTTCAACCCATTTAAAGGGAACCTGTCACCAGGTGACCCATTTTTAGCACTCCCCCAGTCCCCACAGAGCATGGTACATACACTGCCAAAGTGTTTTTGTATAAAAAATAGGTTTTACAGAAAAGATATGTTATATTGTACCTTTCATTAGCATCTGCTGCGTGACTAGACTGTTGCCTTTTGGGAGGGGCTTGAAAGGAGCAGCCCCCCCCTCCCACCCTTGGGGAACAGCTTCTCCATGTGACCTTTTCAAATATATGAAAGCACCCATCACTGGGCTTAGCGACGCCCCCTGCTGCTCTACAGCCAAGGTTATTCATATATTTGAAAAGGTCACATGTTTCCCAAGGGTTGGGGGAACTTCTCCTTTCCAGCCCCTCCCAATTGGCAACTGCCTTGTCACACAGCAGATGCTAATGAAAAGTACAATGTAACATAGCTTTTTTTCTGAAAAACCAATTTTTAATACAAAAACACTTTGGCAGTGTATGTACTATGCTCTGTGGGGATTGGGGGAGTGCTAAAAATGGGTCTCCTGGTGACAGGTTCCCTTTAAAGCAAATCCTAACTAATGGAAAAAGATAATTCATTAAAAAAAGTCTTTAAGTGTTTTCTTTATCTCTTTCTGTGTAAGGACATATAGCTGTTTTATTATTTTTGTGAAAATTGCAGACATGTAGGTATAGATTAAAGCATAATATTACATAGCAGGAGCTTTTCAAACTGAAACTTATATTTTAAGCTTTGGCAATAGTTTAAAAATTTTAGCAAGAAAATACTTTTTACTTCATAAGTTTGAGGATTCCCCTTTGTCTACAACTAAACCTTCTGGAGAAACTGAAGACAGATCTGAAAAGCACAAATTATTGTAATCTGACTAAACCCGTTTTGAATTAGAAATTCTTTTTATATTACTTTAGAAATATTGGTTCTTTACATATTTCTATTTATCTCTACAATGAATATATTTAAATTTATCTCCAAATAGAAATATCATTATGTACATGCCTGTTAATACATGTCAAAATACAAAAAAAAAAACCCTTAATATATTTTACTTTACAAACTAGTAGCAGTAGAGGTTGATTAAATAGAAATATGAGCTGCAGTTCCTCATTTTCACCTCAGAGCGCCGCTGTTTAACCAATAAAAGGAGGAATTCAGAACTGGGGCTCTGCTGGTGTTTTCCTTCCTCCCTCACATACTGCAGATCTGCACAAGGAGACACAGACAGTATCTGGATTCTTTCTACATCATCTTATAGACTACTGGTTTTAATGCCATTTGCTTTAACATTCTGGATTATCATACTTCTAAATACCATTTTACTGCAACATTTTAGAAGCTGATGACTGAAATGAAGCTCTTTTCAGGAAAAGACAAAGGATTCAGAGGGCAAGTAACAATTTCTCTCTTCTTTTCTTGGCTGTGTCATTCAGTCTCTGGTCAGATTCATTATTCCATTGTAGAAGAAATGAGGAAAGACTCTGTTATAGCAAATATTGCAGATGACCTTGGATTAGATATTAAGCAGCTCTCATCAAGAAAACTGAGGATTGTATCCAGAGCTTCAGAGAAATATTTCTATGCGAATGTGGACAATGGGAATCTGTATATTAAGGACAGGATAGACAGAGAGACATTGTGTGAAGGAGAACCTTCTTGTTTATTAACTTTTGATGCTGTGGTAGAAAATCCATTCAATATTATAAATATAAAGGTAGAAATTCAGGATATAAATGATAATTCTCCAGCATTTTTCTCTGATGCATTTACACTAGAAACAATTGAGTTAACAGCAGCAGGAACCAGATTTTCTCTTCATGCTGCAGAAGATCCAGATACTGGTTCTAATTCTGTCCAGTCATACAAGCTCAGTGACAACCAGTATTTTACACTGAGTGAGGACAGAAATGCAGATGGCAGTACATTTCTAGAGCTTGTCCTAGAGAAGCCATTAGATAGAGAGACCCAGAGTCTTCATGAGCTCATATTAACAGCTATGGATGGAGGGAAACCTATGAGATCTGGAACTGCTCTAATAAGGGTCATAGTCACTGATGTAAATGATAATTTCCCTGTATTCACACAGTCAGTATATAAAGTCAGTATAAATGAGAATACTCCAGTCAATACTACAATAATCACTGTGACCTCCACAGACTTAGATGAAGGGGTGAATGGACAGGTCACATATTCCTTTAGTAAAACATCAGGAAATGTCCATCATACAGGAACATTCAGCATCAACCCTGTGACTGGGGACATCAAAATAAATGATAAGTTAGACTTTGAGCAAACACATGACTATGAGTTGTCTGTGCAAGCCAAAGATGGAGGAGGCCTCATATCCCATTGTAAAGTCCTTGTAGAAGTATTAGATGAGAATGACAATGCTCCGGAGATATCCATCACCTCCTTATCTTCTCCTATTCCTGAAGATTCTGCTGTGGGCACAATGATAGCTCTGATTGAAGTTCATGATAAAGACTCAGGAAAGAATGGTGAAGTGGACTGTAAACTTTCAGAAGATTTTCCTTTTAACTTAGTATTTTCATCAAACAAATATTACAGAATTGTTACTGCAACTTCCATGGATAGGGAGAAGATTTCTAGATATATCATAACTATTTTAACCACTGACAGAGGATTTCCACGACTTTCCAGCAGAAGAACCATCACACTGGAGATATCAGATGTCAATGACAACCCTCCACTGTTTAATAGAAACACTTCTGTTGCTTATGTCCCAGAGAACAATTTACCAGGGTCCTCAATTTACACCATACAAGCCTCAGATCCTGATGCTGGAGAGAATGCTAAAATATATTATTCAATATCCACTCCTGATACAGAAGGTCCCACTGTAACTGCATATCTCTCCGTCAATGTAGAGACTGGGGTCATCTATGCTCAGAGATCCTTTGACTATGAGCAACATAAAGAGTTTCAGATACAGATAAACGCTAGAGACAATGGTTCTCCGTCTCTTACCAGCAACACAACATTACTTATCCATATTGTGGACCAGAACGATAATCCACCAAAGATCTTATACCCATCCCCAGACAGTGGGGGTATGGCTGCATTTGAGATGGTCCCTTTTGATTCTGAAGAAGGTTCCCTTATAACTAAGGTAGTTGCCATAGATCCTGACTCTGGACACAATGCTTGGCTCTCTTATCATTTCTTACACTTGTCAGAACCTTCTTATTTTGTCATCACTCAACATACCGGAGAAATTAGGACATCACGGGTCTTTCAAGAGAAGGATGTTCTGAATCATAAGATAGTGGTGATGGTGAAGGACAATGGACACCCCTCTCTCTCATCTACAGTTACCCTCAATCTCCTTATTGCCAACAATTTCCAACAGGTGGTTCCCAGATTCACTGAACAAGTGACTGAAGAGAATCCACAATCTAATTTACAGTTGTACTTGATCATCGCTCTTGGATTAATTTCACTGCTATTTATCATCACCGTGTTGTTGGTTGTTATCTCTAAGTGCAAGAAATCAGAACCAGTCCCAATGTTCAGTAACCTCAGTTCTAGTTTAAATCCTCAAGTTGATCCCCGAATCTATTCTCAGTATGGAAGTGGAACAATGACATTTCCTTACTCCTACAATGTCTGTGTGGGCTATGACGTCAGTGAAAGTGACTTTTCTTACATGAAACCAAATCAAGATGTTCCTGTGGAGAATCTTATTGATGCTGATGATTCTGGACTTGGGAATGAAAATATAAAAGACATTTTACCAGCACCAGAGGCTCTGCAGGTGAGTTAATCTAAACTATAACCTTATGCTTAAGTCTTTTAGAATTATAGGCATTTGCCTGATTTTCCGGAAGCAGCTAATTCATTAGATACTTATTTTTCAATTATTTTATTTAAATAGCATCTGGCATGCTGATTTTAAAAAATTCCTTAGTCGTGCATCTAAATCATTCTAATGCTTCTTAATTGTTCATTTAATATTACCTGGCTCCCTGCCAGCAGCATGTACTGAGTCCCAGGGGGAGATAATTCAAATAAGAATTGCTTATGACGCTGAGTTACCGTAAGTAGCGGAGGGAGCAGGGAAGGGCTGAGGGAGGGCAATTAGTGAGTAGGATCGAGGAGGCATTAAAGAGAAATTGACCCATGACATCATGTCAAAGGCTTTTGGAACTTGTCATTATATATTTAATATTTTTTATTAATGATATTATTTATTAATTTTTTTTATCATAGTGGGTTTACACTATCAAGTTGTTGTATTTTCATTTGATACTAAGCTGTGTAAAGTAAATAATACCAAGGCTGATATTATAACATTACAGACAGATTTGGGGAAGCTGGACGCATGGGTGAAAAAATTGTTAATGAGGTTTAATGTAGATAAATATAAAGTTATGCACTTGGGCCATGGAAACCAAAAGTATAATTTTGTTCTCAACAGTTAACTACTTTGTAAAACAGGAGCTGAAAAAGAATTAGGGGTATTGATGGATGGTAAACTTAATTTTAGTGACCAGAGCCAAGAAGAGTACATTCCCATGATAGGAACATAGTTTTGATCTGTACAAATCACTCATCAGACCACACATGGAATATTGTGTACAGTTTTGGACACCAGTGTAGAAAAAGGACATGGTAGAACTGGGGCGGGTGCAGAGGAGAGCAACCAACATTATAAAGAGAATGCAGGGACTAGATTACAAGGACAGATTACAAAATTTGTATAGGAGAGGCGAACAGGGAGAGACAGCTCTGGGAAGACACTTAAGACCTGAGCTTCTAGTCTCTCCTCACTTGAAAAAGAAGTCACCGCTCATTCCGAAACGCATTGTGTTACCGAGACACCAATATACAGATTTGTTGTGAAGTACTCTCCGAATCACTTTTGACTACCAGTGTGCGCCATAGTGACAATCACCCCATCATCCCACAGATTACAAAATTTGGGATTATTCCGTTTAGAGAAAATACGGCTGAGGAGAGACCTCATTACAATGTACAAATACCTGAACAGGAAGCACAAAGATCTTTTTATACGTAGGCCTGTGACAAGGGGGCATACTCTATGCCTATAGGAGAGGCAGTTCAACCATCGCCATAGATTGGTATTCTTTACTGTAAGAGAAGTGAGACTATGGAAATCTCTGCTACAGGAGGTTGTTATGATGGACTCCATATACATGTTTTAGAAAGGCCTAAATGACGTTCTGGAGAGCAAAAATATCACAGGTTATGGGCACAAATTATTAGTTTAATTCTTAAAGGTTGGAATTGATGGACTTGCATCTTTTTCCAACCTTATATACTATGATACATAAATGGCCTTCCTGATGTAAGATCTTTTAATCCTGCCTATTTTGTGGAGCAACGCATACTCCCCATTGCTGATGTTGTTACAATTTATATGTGAAAATGATGCAGGAAATTAGCAGCTCAGTAATGTTTAAAGAACATTTTGTTCTTGGTCACCATATTTATCGCTACATAATTTGTCAAGAATTTATTGGATCAACTCCAACAACCTGTAAGGCTGGAGAAATAACAGCCCCAGCTACAACATCACTGGGAAATGTGTCACATGCTAACAAATGGAATCTGTATGCCCGTTTTCAGAATTGTATCTTATCTTGTATTCTGGAAGGAATTTGGGCCAACAAAATACTACCACATAGAAAATTTTCTTAAAATGTCAACATTTCCTTTTTCGTGTGTATACTTTGCCATTTAAGGAATGATTAGTTCCTTTATGCAGATGTTTATATTGGTTACAAAAGTTGTGTTGAAATTCTTTGTGGCAATTTATGGGAGTTGAATTTCTAGAGGGAAAAGTTAGGGAAGTTAATATAGGGATTATTCTGATTGCCATACTTTGAGATGGGAAGTATTTTTGACCCCAATATAGAAAAATTGGTGTCCATCCTATAGAGGGTTTTGCCTTCTTTTGGAACAACACTCAGGATAAAATATGGATTCGACTTAACAGTCTTTTTTCCCCCGAACTAACTATGTAAGTAGTGAGTTGTGGTTCAGTCTTCTTCTGCATACAATGGTACCAGTATGACAAGTTGGATATGGTAAAAGAGGGGCTTCTGGTTTACTCAGTATGTCTGTAGGCTTAAGCTTTTTGCTGTTAGATAAAATAATACTATTTTATACCATGGAAATGAGCCCTATAAATGTGTTTATTTTCTTCCAATTTACCTTTAATTAAAAAATAATTTATTTAATTTACAATAGCCATAACATTTGGATTATATTTATAAGATATGTTTTGTAGATGGTTTCATCTCTGGCTTTTACTTTTTATAAGAAATTTATCTCCTGTTCACAAGATAAATGTGTGATGCTGGAAAGTCTGACTACTATGCCCCCCTTGATTTACAGACTTGTGGACAAATAGTCCCTCTTAGACTGGTAATTCCAGACTCTAGAATTGACTCAAACGTGAGCCATGCCAGCAGTTCCATTGTAATCAATAGCACACAGATTAGCTTTTATCCAGTGCCCCATAGATCCTATACAAATTCAGACATGCCAATGTTGGAAATCGATGTCAAAGCTAAGTGGGACTTGCAGGACCCCTGTCTACCTATTGTGTTGGTCTCAGAAGAGACACCACAATCCATATCCTTTACAAAGGGGATGATTATCTTTAAATTAATATACTTTACACATACATGAAGATATAAAATCTAGCACTGCATTGGATAAAATACCAACTGTCAATCTGTGGAATAGCCTGCCTCAGGCGCTGGTCACAGCAGGGACAGCAGGGAGCTTCAAGAAGGGTCTAGATGCTTTTTTACACCTAAATAACATTGATGGTTATGTTATATAGAATTGTTTCCCCTAAATCCCTTCCTCATCCAATTCCTTTCCTTCCTTGAACTTGATGGACAAGTGTCTTTTTTCAACTGTATAAACTGTACAAAAGTTCTATTTTCAGAGGTTTTGTAGTTTATAAAATATATACAGTAATATATAATATTCCTCTGTTTACCCTTGGTTACCCAGCTCCTCCCCTGACATGCGAAGGACATTGTCATCCTGTTTGCGTTGCATCTGCGGAGGAGGATCAAGGAGGATCAAAAGTTTTTAACTTTTGTTCATTGTAATCATGCACTTTCTCAGCATTGTGAGCACCTGTCACTTTATGTATACACCTAATCCCTTATAACACTATGTAAAAATGGATCTGTGCACTAGCACTTTATATTCATATGTATGTAACACAGCATTCCTACACTGTTTGATGTATTTTACTACGAAATGTAACCTTTTATGCATGATAGGTTGCATTATGTTAATTCAAGGGGGTGGGATTATCTTGATCATGTGATCACTTATGTTTGATATATAAGAATGCTTTTCACCCATACCACTAGGCTTGATAAAGGCTCTCAGGAGCCGAAACATTGCTACTGTACTTCATTGTACTCTTAAACATGGAATAGAGATCATCACCTTTTTTGTTACCTGATACCTGACAACTTGGAGTGCTGCTTATTTTTTGCTTTTTTACTTGGAGGATCTGGAGCCCGATCTCAGTGAGCCTGCACCCAACCTTTCCTTTGCGTGTGCTGTTTGAAATTTCTGTTAGTATATATATATATATATATATATATATATATATATATATATGTATAAAACATAGCTTAGCATATATAGTAAATATATATTATATAACTCTAGATAATATTTAACTCTGTTATACACATAATACACATAAAATAAGTGTAACATTTTAAATAAAGCTAGGAAAAAGCTAATTTTAAGTGAGAGTAGAATTAGTAAAAGAATTTCAATGAAAAAAAAAAATAAAGAAGCTATTCCCTTATTGAAGTAACATTTTAAATCAATACGATGCAGATTAAGTGAATTTATTATTTTCTATACATGGGGATTTTTATGTCAATGTCTTCATTATTTATAAATATAATAATACCTAAAATAGCATGGAATGTTAAAAAAAATATAGTCTGCAGTTCCTAATTTTCACCTCAGAGCGCCGCTGTTTAACCAATAAACAGAGGAATTCAGAACTAGGGATCTGCTCATGTTTTCCTTCCTCCCTCATATACTGCAGATCTGCACAAGGAGACACATACATTATCTGGATTCCATCTACATTATTTTATGGATTATAGTTTTTATTATTCCCATTTGCTATAACACTCTGGATTATCAACAGATTTTAGAAGCTGATGACTGAAATGAACCTATTTCCAAGTAAAGACAAAGGACTCAGATGGCAAGTAACAATTTCTCTCTTCTTTTCTTGGCTGTGTCATTCAGTCTCTGGTCAGATTCATTATTCCATTGTAGAAGAAATGAGGAAAGACTCTGTTATAGCAAATATTGCAGATGACCTTGGATTAGATATTCAGCAGCTCTCATCTAGAAATCTCAGGATTGTATCCAGAACATCAGAGAAATATTTCTATGTGAATATGGATAGTGGAAATTTGTATATTAAGGACAGGATAGACAGAGAGACATTGTGTGTGAGAACAGCTTCCTGCTATCTAACCTTTGATGCAGTGGTTGAAAATCCATTCAATATAGCCAAGGTAAAGGTGGAAATTCAGGATATAAATGATAATTCTCCAGCATTTTTCTCTGATGCATTTACACTAGAAACAATTGAGTTAACATCAACAGGAACCAGATTTGCTTTACAAGCTGCAGAAGATCCAGATACTGGTTCTAATTCTGTCCAGTCATATAAGCTCAGTGACAACCAGTTTTTTACACTTAGTGAGGACAGAAATCCAGATGGCAGCACATTTCTAGAGCTTGTCCTAGAGAGGCCATTAGACAGAGAGACCCAGAGTCTTCATGAGCTCATATTAACAGCTATGGATGGAGGGAAACCTATGAGATCTGGAACTGCCCTAATAAGGGTCATTGTCACTGATGCCAATGATAATTTCCCTGTATTCACACAGTCAGTATATAAAGTAAGTGTAAATGAGAATATTCCAGTCAATACTACAATAATTACTGTGAACTCCACAGACATGGATGAAGGGGTGAATGGTCAGGTCACATATTCCTTTAGTAAAACATCGGGAAATGTCCATCATACAGGAACATTCAGCATTCACCCTGTGACTGGAGACATTAAAATAAATGATAGGTTAGATTTTGAGCAAACACATGACTATGAGTTATCTGTGCAAGCCAAAGATGGAGGAGGCCTCATATCCCATTGTAAAGTCCTGGTAGAAGTATTGGATGAGAATGACAATGCTCCGGAGATATCCATCACCTCCTTATCTTCTCCTATTCCTGAAGATTCAGCCGTAGGCACAATGATAGCTCTGATTGAAGTTCATGATAAGGACTCAGAAAAAAATGGTGAAGTTGACTGTAAACTTTCAGAAAATGGTCCATTTGATTTAGTATTGTCATCTGACAATTATTACAGAATTATTACTGCAACTCCCATGGATAGGGAGAAGGTTTCTAGTTTTAAAATAATTGTATTGGTCAATGACAGAGGATCTCCACCACTTTCCAGCAGGAGAACCATCACGCTAGAACTATCAGATGTCAATGACAACCCACCATTGTTTATCAAACATACTTACGTTGCTTATGTCCCAGAGAACAATTTACCAGGATCCTCAATATACACCATACAAGCCTCAGATCCTGATACTGGAGACAATGCTAAAATATATTTTTCAATGTCCACTTCTGATACTGAAGATCAAACAGCAACTTCCTATCTCTCCATCAATATAGAGACTGGGGTCATCTATGCTCAGAGATCCTTTGACTATGAGCAACATAAAGAGTTTCAGATACAGATAAACGCTAGAGACAATGGTTCTCCATCTCTTACCAGCAACACAACATTACTTATCCATATTGTGGACCAGAACGATAATCCACCGAAGATCTTATACCCATCCCCAGACAGTGGGGGTATGGCTGCATTTGAGATGGTCCCTTTTGATTCTGAAGAAGGTTCCCTTATAACTAAGGTAGTTGCCATAGATCCTGACTCTGGACACAATGCTTGGCTCTCTTATCATTTCTTACACTTGTCAGAACCTTCTTATTTTGTCATCACTCATCATACCGGAGAAATTAGGACATCACGGGTCTTTCAAGAGAAGGATGTTCTGAATCATAAGATAGTGGTGATGGTGAAGGATAATGGACACCCCTCTCTCTCATCTACAGTTACCCTCAATCTCCTTATTGCCAACAATTTCCAACAGGTGGTTCCCAGATTCACTGAACTAGTGACTGAAGAGAATCCACAATCTAATTTACAGTTGTACTTGATCATCGCTCTTGGATTAATTTCACTGCTATTTATCATCACTGTGATGTTGGTCCTTATCTCCAAGTGCAAGAAATCAGAACCAGTCCCAATGTTCAGTAATTTCAGTTCTAATTTATATCCCCAAATTGATCCTAGGATCCTTTCGCAGTATGAAAGTAGAACATTGACATTTCCTTACTCCTACAACGTCTGTGTGGGATATGATGCCAGTGAAAGTGACTTTTCTTACATGAAACCAAATCAAGATGTTCCTGTGGAGAATCTCATTGATGCTGATGATTCTGAACTTGGGAATGAAAATATAAAAGAAGCTTTACCAGCACCAGATGCTCTGCAGGTGAGTTTGTCTAAAATACTATCCAAATATTATCTAAAAGTGCATAAGAATTAAAATGATGAAAGTTTCACTGGACCTATTGTATCGGTATATTTTCAGCATCGTAACTGTTGTTCTTTTTTTTTGGTAGCAGCATTTGTTATTTGATGCTTCTTAATGTAGTTTACAATGCTACCATAACTGTGAAGTATACTGATATGTACAAGTCTGACTAAGGTCAATCGAAGACCTATCTCAGGCATTAATTTAACAATAGAGACTTTCTGGACTTTCTGTGGCAATCTGACTGCTGAAGTTCTGTCAATAGACTCTGAGGCAGCATAGTAGCAGTATTGGTTCTAAAGTGGAAGCTGCCTATGTCCTCCGAGTTTGTATCATTACCGCAGATATTTTTTCTTTTGGCTCGTCTTCATATATTTTGTCATGAAGTTAAAAGTCATTAAAAAAAACTAATTTAGCAATATTTCTTCAAGTGCCACATATGTCTATCTATATCTGACCATCAGGTGGGCACACATTGTCTCACTACCCCATGACCGTGCATGAAAAATATAGGACATGTTCTATACTGTGTCATACTATGGTGCCACCCATTCACTTATCTATAAAGAGGGGAATGAGCAGCTCCTCTCTTCTGCACAGGCTGTATGCTCACCCGGGCTACGGCCTAAGTGATGTGCAAGGGGCCTTAAGTCTACAGAGCAAAGAATATGTTTTTGTTGTGCACTGCATAGAACTTTTGGCAGATTAACTGGATAAGTCAATGCTGGAAGTCGGAATTACAGGCCTTTCAGACACTTGTTCACTACATTGATGAAGAGTTATAATAAAAAACTGCTAGAAAAATTTTGTTGAAGCTCAAATCATTTTAAGACTTAACTTTCTGTTCTTTCCCTCTGCCTTTTGAAAAAGATGCTTGAGATTGTTGTGTAGGATAGTTGCTTCTTAAAAATAATTTGTATCCTGCACTTTACCTTTGCAATTTCCTCATTGTTATAAAAGCAAACTCATTGTAAGTTGTTTAGTTTTATTTTTGTGTCATGATTGCTGGGGAGTCCAAGTTTGATTGTGGAAAGGCCTATGATTACTATTTCACAAACCATTTTGGTGAAACTATATGGTATTTGTAATGATCATGTTTTCTCACCTATTACAATGATAGTTAATACATAACCCATGTAGTTTTATTGCTTCTAAGATCTACAATTCATTCTAAAATAATTTGTTTGGATTATATTAACATATCTTTTTCAATTCATGATGTGAAATATGAAAGTGAAACTGTCATGGCAATTTAGGCCTACAGGTTATCACCAATCTTTAATCCAGGATGGTAACAGGTCCAACATGATGTCTGTCTATATTCTAGGAGATTTAGCTTAATGTAGAGAGAGAAATTGCTGTATTCAAAGAAGAAGTCACTGGAATGAAGTCAAGCTAGAATGTCACCTCCTGGAATAATTTCTGTTCACAATTGTGTTTTCACAATTATGTATATGTGTCTATGGTGAATTCTATGCTTGGCCTCTATTAGGAATATTAGGAATATGAGTTATATTCATAAAACTATTAGTTTTACAACTCAAACATTTACATTTTTATTACTTTACTGTGCTCCCTTTCTGGGATCACTCTCCTTCACTCATTGTTATATTCTCGTTTTTCTAAGAAATTATCAAGTGATGTTTTATCTTTGATTTAATAAAGAATCTGTTTCTTGTAACTAGTATAAGTATGACTGTTATTTTGTAGGTATTTTAGTATGACATTATACAACTATCATTACTACGACATAAATAGGGGTTTTGAATGGTATTCAGTACTTAAACATGTAGCATATGCTTGTTTTGTTATAAACCCCCATACTCAGTTTTTCATTTTGGTATATCTCAATATAGAAGATTATTGGTAGTGAACAATGGAAGCAATAGATGTATGGTCAAACATAAATGTATGTATTGTGTATTTTTTGAAAATAATTTTAAAAACTAATTTTCTTTAAACCATATTCCTAAGAAGGATGTACTGGATGTAACATGTGCACTCCAGAAGGAATTTACTAGCTAAGCATCTTATGTAATTCTTACAGTAGTTTGTTTTCCATATAAAATAATGTTATCTGGTAATTAGATAAAAATAGGTGAAGCAAACTGGAAACAATATGTTAATTATAAGCACTTTGAGGTTAAAAGTTAAGGTTTAAACCCATTGTTAGGGTTACATTTTTGTGAAGAATATCAAATTATATTATACAATTTATATATACTTTATTATACTTTAAGCAGCTAATAAATAATGTTTTATAAGAAATTATAAGTATGGCTTTGTTATTTTTTCTAAATACATTATATTATACTATACTAGAAATTATTATACTATGAATAGTTAAACATGATCACAATATAAATGTTTTAACTACATTTCCTTACTATATGTTTAAAAAAATTTAGTTTGAATTTAAAAAATGTGATGTTAAAAATCTAAAATGATATTAATACTGATTGAATCACCTTTCTCATTTGTAAAACAAGAAACCACAAAATTAAATTTTAATTAAAAAATTAATACTAAATTGCTCAATTGACGCAATAGCTGGCTATGTATCCGATGAGACTGCATCTTTATGTTTTTTTGATCAATAAAGTTATGTTGAAACAAATGAACACTGAAATAATAGGAAAGTATTCTATTAATATTTTTTATTTAATATGAGCAAAGTTTTTTGTAATGTTTTATTTTCAATACACAAATTTTAACAATCATCATCATCATCAACATATCACATTTCTGGTTTATGGAATTAAAATTTTGTTTTTTAATTTTTAAGATAAATTAAACCTTAAAGATGAAGTAAATAATCAAACTATTTTGTATAAATAATTTTATATACATTATTTTATATTTTATATACATTGTATATATATTATATACTAAATCCTATAATAAAATTAGTCTTAAACTTAACAATAGTCAATGATATTAAATCAATATTTCACTATTTACATGTTCTTGTAAATATTTATGTGTCAGCTTTTTGATAAGGTATAATTATTTAATAAAATCACTCTAATATTTGTAAAAGATATATTTAATGCAGAGAAAAATCTGCATTTGATGTTTACTTATGAATTCAGGTTTTCCTAAGCTTATATAAGTATATAGATCATAGGGTATACTGAAGTGTGTAAACTTATCAATATTTATATTTTATTGCTTTATGGGAACAGGATAAGTTTATATGTAGAAAGGAAGATAGAATAAACAGATAGAATCTTACAGCTTACACTAAATTAATTCTGTATTTCAGATATTCTTTGATCTAAGACAATGCAATGTATTATGTGTTAGTGCAATGTAACTATATACACAGTGGACAGAGATGAAAACTACACGTGCAGTACAATAAGTCTCAGCAAGTCAATAGAAAATGAATTACAAGCTCTTAGGTCTAAATGTTTCTAATAGAACATTTTAAAACACCCTGAAAAGTAAATTAACCTAAACTTTACATTGAGATTTGTTTAGTTTATACTTTTGTCACGATAGTGTAAAAGAGATTAGTTTGACTTTTTGTCAGAATGATCTATGTCATATGCTTTCTGTTAATGTTATATAAGACAAATACCTGTTCAATAAAAAAAAACTTTTGCCCATGATAACTCTGAGTCTATTTTATTTGCATATTGTTTGCAGGCATCAAGAACTATTCAAGAATTAGGCTTGATCTAATATACTCACTGCACTGGTCGATTAGAGACCAGACCATACAATATGGGCTTTGTCATTTTGGATGGCCGATCGGCACCCTTGTGACCTAATCGGAGGGAGTCAATTGGTTGCCATGACAGCTGGAAACTTTGTAAAGTCTCCCAAATCTGTAATTTGGCATATTTTATTACAGTCTCTTGAAATATAGGACCAGTATATTCACAATATACCACAATACAACAGGTATTGCAGCATATTGTATAAGTGATCAGACCCCCTATGGTTTCATTTCTATAGGGGGCCTGAAATAATAGTAAAAAAAAAAAAAAGTTAAATAAAAGAAAATTCTAATAACTCTCCTTTCTCCAAAACACATAAAAATTGAAAAGTAAAATTATACATTGTTTTAAGGTTTTGAAACTTTTAAAGGCATTCAGACATAATTAAACTATATACATTTGGTATCTCTGCAATCGTACTGAACCAAATTTCCACGGGTTTTTTAATCAGATTTTAAAGCTATTACATTCTTCTATATTATACCGAAGACACATTTTTCCAAAAAAGTATTATAGGAGATTGATAAAACTGGGGCTTACCCTGAATTCTATATTTTCCAGTATTTATGTCTGCATGTGTTCATGAGAGTGTTCTTTAAAGTATCAATTTGGCACTCGAAAGGCCTATGATAACTAATTCACAAAACATTTTGTGGATATTATTTAGCTTTTGTAATAATCATGATTTGCTATCTATTATGTTGTCAAATAACTAAAACATTATTCTTAGCAATTGTATTGATTCTGAGGCGCACAGTTCATTCAAGAATAATTTGTTTGAATTCTAATTATATGCATTTTACGATTCATAATGTGCGGCTATATTCTAGATGATTTAGCTTCATGAAGAAAAATTCATTTTGCTTTATTCACAGACATATATAGTGATGGGGTAGACTTTTTATAAAAATTTTTAAATAAAATTTTTATCTAATTACAAATAAGCAATGGATATGTATATACAGAGTAAAAACAAAACAGTTTTGTTCTGTAGTCTACGTCAAGCCTATAGCAGTTATAATTGTCTTTACACAACTGTGTTTTCTGTATGAGCTCTACGATTGACTTCAGTTTCTCTGTGGTCACAATATGCGATTTATTCCTTGTTCAATACATTTGATTATTTTATTGCTATTGCACTTAATTTCCTGGCTGATTCTCTTCTGTTCACTTGTTTGCAATGTAATGTGATTTTTTATCACTGATTTAGTTATTTGTAAGCACAGTAGTAGGGGTGTTACTCTGTGTGTATTGTCCTATGTCATGAGTCAACTGACATGACTAGGATATAAGTTGGGGGTTTCTATGGTATTCATTGTCTGGGTGAGGACGCCGCTGCCTCATCACGTGACTTAGGGTGTGACTGTATGGGTTAATTTAGCCTACTCATACTTGTACTCACCTTTCACTCAGGACACAAATTGAGCATAAATCACACCCCATACAGATTCACACTCCAATTAATCCGCTGCTACCACTTATTACATTTACACTGCGACCAATAAGTATTCCACTCTACATCCACTCATTCCTCTCAAGAAGTCACCTTGTTACACCACTAGACATGCACACTAGCTCTCTAGCAGTCACAGAGCTAACCACTCTTTACAAGGCTATGAGTTTGCAGAGCATACAGGGACCAAAATTGAAGTGAAATCTTTAATTACAAAAGATTGCTCAGTGCATCCAAAAAGATGTTAAAAACAAAAAAAAAATGCTAATTAAAAATGACACACAAGACATCAAAACAGTTATGAAATAAAAAGGTAGAAAAATTACAGAAACTTGCAAATAAAAGAAAGTCCTGATTACCTGGAGGTGGGAGAAATATGGCCGCCTCTATAAAGTGAACCCTGTTTTCCTGAATATCACAATGTTTTATACCATTTCTATTTGGTTCAGGTTTCAGAACCTCCCATTGATTAATTAGTGAAAATTCTTTCTCAGGATTGGACAAAGTGTCAATGAAGGGGGTTGTCCATCAATATTTAAACAGTTCTTTGTTTCCAAGTCCTGATGCAGGAGGTGACCAAGTGTCCTTTGGGGTCTGCACAGACCAGTCTTCAGGTCAGAGTTTATCACGCTGTAAAAACTCCAGGAAGTTAATAAAAACTGCCTGGACACTTCAAAAGATTCCAATTGTCATACATTTCCACAATTCTGCACACTGAATAAAAGTCCTTCTATGACATTCATGATTTATACATCTAGTATATGATGATACTTAGTTGCTCATTTTGCTATAGCTCATGATATATAGTGGTACCGTTTAGACAATAAAGTATGAAAGCAATAAAATATAAATTGAGCATTATGTATTTTTAAAAAAATATTTTTTAGGAACTTATTTTGTTTTAACCTTATCACTGGCAAGGGTGTACTGCATCTGCCCTCCATACTAATTTTAATATCTAAGCAAAGAAATTATATGTTCTTGTTGTGATCTGCTTTGCTCATTATAGACCTTAGACTTAGAAAAGAAAAAGTTGCTCTTTTACTAAGTTACTCTGCTAACTGAGTAGTGGAGAGTACAGTTAACAAAACATAGCAAAACATTTGCAAATCTGTGGCTTAACTTCAAGGGTTAAACATTTTAAGTGACTTGTGGGTTTTATTTTGTGAAAGGCATCAAAATATATTGTACAATTTTTAGCAATGTTTTTTTATTCTAAAAGTAATTGGATAAAACTGGAAATGTTAAGTGTTCTAAATACTTTCTTAGTATACATCCTCATCATATAAAGTCTTAACTAAACTTGGGCACTTTATATTAGGAAAACAATCAAGAAAACTTAAATATAAAAAGTCATATGGTTTACAAATCTGAAATGTTATGTGGCATAATGCAATGAATAGTGTAAATATTACTTTTAATCATTGTTCTTTTGAAAATGAAACTTTTTGTTAGTCCTGCAAAGAAAAAAAAATAATTATACATAACTTAACAATTATATATAATAACAATGAAATCATTCTAAATTTCAAAAACATTTCTATTTGAAGTGGGCAAAGTTTTTTCCCCAAATTCTTTCTTTTAAAATTATAAGTGTTAACAATCATCATCATTAACATCATCATCAACAACAACATCACATTTGCAGTTATGTTCATTTTAATTAATATTCAGCTTATCTTAAATTACAAATAATAAATTAAAAATGTACAATATAAATTCCAATGCAAAAATATTTAACATTGCATTTAAATAATAAAGTAAATGTTTTTTCATTTAAGAACCTTTTCATTAAGAAGCTCTAAAACTTATACTGAGTCTATGATATTAATAAAATATTTCATGATTTTGATGTTCTGCTTATATAAATATTTGTATTTTATTTGATTATATGAAATAATTTAAATCCACAGTTAATTTAAATTAACTGTTCTCCATACATGTAATGTAGAGAAACATCTACATTTAATATTTACCATTCATTATAAAGTATACAAAATTTTTAGGATGATTTACTGTTTCTTTTACTCAGGGAAATAAGATTGAATTACAAGATAAATAAATGTGTGCCTATGTGTGTGTGTGTGTGTGTGTATGTATATATATATATATATATATATATACATATATATATATATATATATATATATATGCACACATATATTTTTCTTGTAATTCCATATATTGTTCCTTCTCATACTAACAAAATAAAGGAATTGATAGATAGATAAATAGATATCATGGAGGTAGATATAAATCAAATGTATAGAAGGTAATCTTTTAATTTTGCTATAAATAATTTATGTATTTCTTATATTCTTTGATCTAGCAAAGCATTTGTTATATCATGTATTACAACTGTTGTAATAAAAAAAAATGATAAGCCATAATATGAATGTGGGAATAAGATAAGAAAAGTATTATTGTAAACACTGTTATTTGTTTGAAACAAAATCTATAGAATCCAAACAAATGTTGCCTTACAGATGAATTTATTTCATGACTGCAGTTTCTAAGTTTATCCTCTGAGCGCCGCTGTTTAACCAAAAATCAGAAGAAAACAGATTATAGATCCACTGGTATTTTTCTCCCTCATACAGAGAGAGAGACACTAAGGAACTACAAGCAGAGACACAGCCATATTCTGGATTTTCTCTATGAAAAGTATTGACAATCGGATATTAATAATGGACTGCTGATTTACACATGCTCTTTATCAGAGGATTACAAATATTATTACCAAAACATTATCTACCAGGGAATTTAAATAATTGAAATGGAGCCTCATCTAAAGAACTGGAAAGCAATCAGATGGCAAGTAACAATTTCTCTTTTCTTTTCTTGGCTGTGTCATTCAGTCTCTGGTCAGATTCATTATTCCATTGTAGAAGAAATGAGGAAAGACTCTGTTATAGCAAATATTGCAGATGACCTTGGATTAGATATTAAGAAGCTCTCATCTAGAAAACTGAGGATTGTATCAGATGTTTCAGAAAGATATTTCTTTGTAAATCTAGACAATGGAAATCTGTATATTAAGGACAGGATAGACAGAGAGTCATTGTGTGGGGCAGAAGCTTCTTGTTTCTTAATCTTTGATGCTATGGCTCAAAATCCTTTCAATATATTCCAAATTAAAATAGAGATTCAGGATATAAATGATAATTCTCCAGTATTTTTCTCTGACATATTTACTGTTAAGACAATTGAGCTAACATCCCCAGGAACCAGATTTGCTTTACAAATGGCAGAAGATCCAGATACTGGTTCTAATTCTGTCCAGTCATATAAGCTCAGTGACAACCAGTATTTTACACTGAGTGAGAACAGAAATCAAGATGGCAGCACATTTCTAGAGCTTGTCCTAGAGAAGCCATTAGATAGAGAGACCCAGAGTCTTCATGAGCTCATATTAACAGCTATGGATGGAGGGAAACCTATGAGATCTGGAACTGCTCTAATAAGGGTCATTGTCACTGATGTTAATGATAATTTCCCTGTATTCACACAGTCAGTATATAAAGTCAGTGTAAATGAGAATACTCCAGTTAATACTACAATAATCACAGTGAATGCCACAGACATGGATAAAGGAGTCAATGGACAGGTGACATATTCCTTTAGTAAAACATCAGGAAATGTCCATCATACAGGAACATTCAGCATCAACCCTGTGACTGGGGACATCAAAATAAATGATAAGTTAGATTTTGAACTTACAAAAAGTTATGAACTTTCTATACAACCAAAGATGGAGGAGACCTAATATCTCACTGCAAAGTATTGATAGAAGTAATAGATGAGAATGACAATGCTCCACGCATAACAGTTAGTTCATTATTTAGTCCTATAGCTGAAGATGCTGCACCCGGTACAATGATAGCTCTAATCAAAATCCAGGATCTAGATTCAGGTAAAAATGGGGAAACGGACTGCAAGCTTATGGAGGACACACCTTTTAGTCTGATCTCATCCTCAGATAGTTATTATCGAATTGTGACTGCAGGTCCTATTGACAGAGAAAAGGTTTCTAGTTATAATATCACTGTTTTTGCAACTGACAGAGGATCTCCACCTCTATCTAGTAAACAACTCATCATCTTGGAGATACTAGATGTCAATGACAATCCACCAATGTTTACGAAATCCATCTATTATGCCTTTGTGCAAGAAAACAATTTACCAGGGGCATCATTATACAAAATACAAGCCTCAGATCCTGATACTGGCGACAATGCAAAAATAATTTGTTCCATTTCTAGCAACTATACAGAAGGCCAGACATCTTCCTCTTATTTCTCTGTAAACATAGAAACTGGAGTCCTCTATGCTCAGAGATCATTTGACTACGAGAAGCAAACTGAGTTTTTGTTACAAGTCTCTGCTAAAGACAATGGATCCCCTTCTCTGTGCAGTAATGTTACATTAATAATCCATATTGTGGATCTTAATGATAATGCACCAAAAATTTTATATCCTTCCCAGGACAGTGGGGCTATGGCTGCTTTTGAAATGGTCCCTTTTGATTCTGAACCAGGTTCTTTAATAGCTAAGGTAGTTGCTGTGGACACAGACTCCGGACACAATGCTTGGCTCTCTTATCATTTTTTACAAGATCCAGAACCCTCATATTTTGTCATCACTCAACATACCGGAGAAATTAGAACATCACGCGTCTTTCATGAAAAGGATGTATTGAATCATAAGATAGTGGTGTTGGTGAAGGACAATGGACACCCCTCTCTCTCATCTACGGTTACCCTCAGTCTGCTAATTGCCAACAACTACCAACTGGTGGTTCCTGGATTAAATGAACAAGTGACTGAAGAGTATCCCCAATCTAATTTACAGTTTTACTTAATCATTGCTCTTGGGTTAATTTCACTGCTATTTATCATCACTGTGATGTTGGTCATTATGTCCAAGTGCAAGAAATCAGAACCAGTCCCAATGTTCAATAACCTTAATTCTAGTTTATATCCTCAAGTTGATCCAAAAATCCTTTCTCACTATGGAAGTGGCACATTGACATTTCCTTACTCCTACAACGTCTGTGTGGGATTTGATGCCAGTGAAAGTGATTTTACTTACATGAAACCAAATCAAGATGTTCCTGTGGGGAATCTCATTGATTCTGGATTTGGCAATGAAATTGTGAAAGAAGTTTTACCCGCCACAGATGCTCTGCAGGTGAGTTTATCTAAAATACCTAAGGAGTACATAAGAAGTAAAATTATTAGTGTTGCTGTATAGGATTTTCTTCATTATTATATTTTTTGTTGACATTTACCATGATCATAGAAGTAGATTCTGATTCTTCTTTAACAATATTTAGAAATAAAATCCTCCAGTAAAGTAGAAGACTGATTTATTACGAAGTTATTTATTATTACTAAGCAATTTTAAAGGACCATTACCACCAGGATGAATAATTTTAAACCAACAAATACTGGTATGTGCCCCCTCTGCCAAGATCTGCTCTTCAAATTCAATTTATTAATAATTCAAATGAGTTTGAGGGGCTCCGGGTTCCCAGACTGTTAATTGAGCCCAGAGCTCCTTTTTTCTGTAAAAACAAGGCCATAGGAAACTTAAAGTAGAACAGATCCTGCCAGAGGGGGCATATACCGGAATGTAAGTGCTCTTGATGTATAATACTTGATCCTGTTAATTAATGTTAAGTTCAAAGTGTTACCCATCATATCTAGGGATTTATCGTAAGTATCTGAGAGTAAATCAGTTCTTTTTTCTCTAAATTCCCTCCTCTATAGCCTGAATTTTAGTTCAAGTTTGCAAATTTAAATAGCCAATACTAAAATATTCATCATAGAATTTTATTTAATGAGGCCTATGTGTTTCCTGAGTTTCTTTTACAAGTTGTATGAATGAAAAGTAACTAATTTAAGCCTGCAAACAGCGGTGCACTAGTAATCTGCAAAATATGCAATTTTTCACAAAATTTTGTATGTATCTGAGGACCTCTAAACCTGTTAAACAGATTTTGGCAAAATAAATATTTATTCACTATCCACAAGATAGAGGATACATTTCTGGTCAAGGGTGGTCTGATTTTCAGATCAGAATGGAAGTCTCATCTAAGTTTAATGAGCAAACAATAATTTTTTGTTGTGCACTCCATAGGACTTTTGGTAGACTTACAGGAGAAGTCAAGGCTGTAAGTGGGCACTGTAGGACTTGTGGTCTCCTCTTCAGATGTTTAAGTTGGATCCCACTAATCAGACACTTTTCCTCTATCTATAAAGAAATCTTTTTTGAGGTAAAATAAATTATGATGTTTAATCGATATTCGATAAAATTGATATTCTTGTATTTACATAGCTTTTTTTAATCAAATAAAAGGCTTACTGTATATACTCAAGTATAAGCCAATTTTTTCAGCACAATTTTTAGTATAAGCCATTCGAGTACTTACCTTGAGTTCTCCCTGCAGCCTTTCTTCTCCCAATGGCACCAGCTTCCCAGCAGCGCAGGTAGATGCATGTCACTGATTGCCACCCAATTACATCATAGTGTGTGTGTGACTGGGGAGTGCACAGGCATGCCTTTGCCCATGTTGCAAGGAAGCCAGAGTCACAAAGAGAAGACGAGTTGCAGGGAGGGGAGTCTGGAACTGAGTCAAACATTTATTATTTTTAAAGAGGGCTCTGCATAACATTGAATCATGAAGGGGGTCTCTGCTTGACATTTCATTATTAAGTGGAGACCGCTGCTGGAAATTTTATTAAAGCATAGCGATTGCATTTTTAACCCTAGGCTTAGAGTTGAGTCAATACATTTTCCTAGTTTTTCATGGCAAAATATGTACTTAGGCTTACACTAGGGTTGGCTTACAATCAAGTAAATATGGTCTTTATCTGGCCTATCACAGGCACACATGCCTATCCTATAATTACATTTTCCACTGTTTATTTCAGTATGTGTTCTTAGTAAGTGGGTTCATTTAATTTTTGTGTTAGGGGTGTAATAAAGTATCAGTTTGGCTCTGGAAAGGCCTTGTATGATTATTTTATAAAACTATTTGAGGACATAATATAGTATTTATAATAAGAATGTTTTGTCATTTGTTATGATGTCAGGTATCTGATAAATCTCCCTCATTAGTTTTATTGCTTGTAAGGTCCACTGTTCTTGTTAACATAATTTGTTTGGTTGCTAATAAAGGGGTTGGCCACATAAGAAAATGACTGTACAGTCCCTTAATAGTGTAATCTATAATGTACTTTTTCTGCTGATGTTCCATCCTCATTGAGATACAGCTGATTCTGGCACTTTCTCTGACGTCCTGCAAAATATCCTGTAAGGGAATGGGATTGAGTGTTGCTCCACACTGCTTAGTTCAAGAAAACCTCCCCCCTAAACTCTTGCAACCCCCTCCAAGCAATGTCATCATGATAGGAGCCTGGAGCTAAGGGAAGAGACATGTGTAAAATAATTAGACTATTTCTTCACACCCTCTTCTCCACTAATGACATTGTCCATTGCAGTGACCTAATACTGTATACTGCTTTATAGCCATCTTCCATTTTCCTACATCCCTTGCAGTGTGTCAGAAGTCAGATGTGCAGCAATATATAACATCTTCACTTTATCATTCATATGGGGGACATTTATCACCATGCTGTCTGGTTTCTTCTACTTCTTTTGAGACCAACTGACCTGGAACGGGGGGGCTCAGAGGAACTCCAAGTTACCCCGTTTGAGAGAGATATGAAGGAAGAAACGGAGGAGCGCAACCTCGTGTATTATTGTAGATAAATTGGTGTGTGTACACTAAACATACAGTGGACTCTCACCTGGTCAATGGTACAAGAGGGCATATCACATGTGCGGATTCAAGCTGCCGGTCGTAGTAAATCACGCTCCAATTTGCACAGGACCAGGATCCCGGGGGCGTGCAGATGAAAGTAGAATAGGTCCCGAGGAATGAAAATAGATTTTGGACCGGCGCTACCCTTGTGACATTGATTCCGACTCCTCTTTTCTTTGGGTTGCAGAAATACCAAATTCGCCAGTGGTTATTGTCACAAATTAGGGCCTAATGTAGAGCATGAAGAGGAGAGACCACAAACGCCCCACGCGTATCGCCCGTCTGGCGGGCTTCCTCAGGGGATCCCCTGAGGAAGCCCGCCAGACGGGCGATACGCGTGGTTTCCTCCGGGTCCTCCGGTTTCCTCCCACACTCCAAAACATACTGGTCGGTTGATTAGATTGTGAGCCCCACTGGGGACAGGGGCCAATTTTGCAAGCTCTGTGCAGTGCTGCGTAATTTATGTGCGCTATATAAATAAAGGAAACTGCCATGATGATTTAGGATCAGAAACTTCGCCTGTATGAGCTTCACCTAGAAAAATAAATATTAATGCTATTTTTATAAGGACCATAGGGATGGAATCGTGCTAGTTTTTTAAGACAGGTGGCATTATTTATACGATAAATTTGGGTATAAGCTGGTGAAATAAAATTAGATGCCTAGTAGTGATGAGCGAGTATACTCGTCCGAGCTTGATGCTCGGTCGAGTATTAGCATACTCGGACCGGCTCGTTGCTCGGACGAGTATTTGCCCTGCTCGATAATGAGCATTTAATTAAAAAAAAAGAAGTGAAGAACAATAAAAAAATACTATTAAAACATTTAATTTAATCGTTTATTTGAAGAAAACAGTGAAATAACACAGTGCAGAATAGATTGCAGATGTTCGGGAACATCTGCGATCTGTTCCGAAGACACGCGTGCAGAACGGTGTTCTCCGCAATAGTATTTGAAGAACAATATGTGTGAAGAACACATTGCAGATGTTTGGCAACATCTGCAAGTTGTTCTCTACACATATTGTTCTTCAAATACTATTGTGGAGAACACCGTTCTGCACGCGTGTCTCCGGAACAGATCGCAGATGTTCCCGAACATCTGCAATCTGTTCTGCACTGTGTTATTTCACTGTGCTCAGTCAGTTTGTAATTTTACTGAAAAATGCTCGGGTCTCCCATTGATTTCAATGGGGCTCGTTACTCGAAACGAGCACTCGAGCATCGGGAAATGTTCGGTTCGAGTAACGAGCACCCGAGCATTTTAGTGCTCGCTCATCTCTAATGCCTAGCCATCTTTTTATATGTAAATTTATATCTATATTGTGTGTTTTTATGAATTGGTATTTTGTATTGTATATCTGTTTTTAACTGGATGTGACACATTGGGGCTCATTTACTAAGGGTTAGAACACTGCACTTTCGTTGGGTTTCCCGAATATTTCCGTTTTGAAGCCCTAAATTTTTATGATGAACATCAAATTATATTTTACCATTTTGAGCTATGTGTTTCCTTCTAAACAGAATTCGATAAAAATCACTGTGTTACATTTCCAGGCTAAGTTTTAAATACTATCTAAATAGCTAAATATCTAAATATATGTAGGTTTAAATAACTTCCTCGATCTTCGATCCTCTCTGAGTAATACTGACACTAGGGCCCTTAAGGCTTGGTTTACTATTTCCCCAACCATTTTTTATTTGTGGACAGTATATCTCACACAAATATATATACAAGTGGACAAATCTTTTGAAATATATTGTTTTTATCTTTTTATATGAAATCTACAGATTTTATTTTATTCTATTGTTGTGCAATAAATGTGTATTTTGAGTAGAAGGATGTGCTCAGCCTGTTGTTATCTAAACTTGTTTATTGTATTAAGAATGTCATAATGTAAAAAATGATATCCCAATATTATTTACATTTCTAAATTGTTATGTGGTATTATACAAATCTTTGTAACAAAACATTACTTTGAATCACTATAGAATATTAAACATTTTGTGGATCCTGCAAATCGAAATAAAATAAAATATTTAAAAAAAATAAAATTTGAAATAAACAGTATTCTACAGACTAAAAACATTTCCATTTAAAGTGGGTATTGTATTCCTAATGTTTTCTTTTAAATACATACATGAATGTTAACAATCATCATTATCAACATCATCTTTATCACATTGACAGTTATGTTCATTTTAACAAAAGATCAGGTTATGATTCTTAAAATGCAAATTATAAAGTAAATTTTAAATGTAAATTAAAATTCCAAATAATTTACTATTATGTGTAAATAATTAATTTAAATGGTTAAAACATCTCAGAACCCTATTATTAAGAAAATTGTGTCAATGATATTATCTCAATATTTCACCATAAAGATGTTCTGCTAATATTTAGAATTTATTTATGAGATATAATAATTGAAAATCCATTGTAGAATTTTATTTGTACTAGATATAAATAACAGAGAAAACTTTTCAAATGTGTTTATACTGAGCTTCCATCACTATATAGACCATACATTTTATAGTAGTATATAAACTTTATAATTGTGTTAATTTTCTTTTCTTCATGGGAACAGGATGAGATCATTTACCCCTGAGGAAGTCACCATGGCGTGACAATATGCGTTGGGTCCATGCCTCTCTTCAAATCTTGCCGTACTTTGTACTGGATCCATTTCACACATCATGCTTTGATTCTTATGTGGGCAGTATATGTTAATGCGCACTTGGGCTGCATTTCATTCTCTCTTTTTTACTCTTTATGTCTTTACCATATGTCCTTGTGTTAGTGATATCACTTTGATATATTGATTGTTGTTCACATTGGCTTGCACTTTGTAGGAGGGAGTATGGGCTTAATTTGGTCTGCCCTGTGATAGTCTGCACAGTATACACTGTGTGTTTTTAATTGTTTCTATGTTTTTGTGTTTGCTATTGTATTGATTACATTGTTAATAAATATTACTGCTTTTATTATCTTTTTTATCCTTTATATTCACATCCACCTTGCTCTTTCTTCTTTTTGTAGGATGAGATAGACTATATAGACTATATATTAATAGATGCTGTATATATATATATATATATATATATATATATATATATATTCGGCTGCACATTAAAAAGCCCCTTTAATTCCAAAGTGTTCTTCCAAATTTTCAACTCCTACGCACTGGATCATTTTTAAATGGTTAGCTACACACACAATTTAACAGAAAGACTCATGTGGTAAGCTCTGTGCAGCACTGCGTAATTTGTGTGTGCTATATAAATAAGGAATTATTGTTATTAGAAAGTTGTGTAGATATGTATTAGAAAGATGAAAAAGTTTAATAGATCTTACAATCTTGCACTAAATAATTTCTGTAATTATATTTGTATTAAGCAACTAAAACATATGATTTAATTTTGAACACACAAAGATTTTTGGCTTTAAAGTAAATTTATTTCAGGACTGCAGTTCCTCACTTTCTCCTCAGAGCGCCGCTGTTTAACCAAAAAGCAGAAGAAAACAGAATATAGATCCACTGGTATTTTCCTCCCTCACACAGACACACACTAAGGAACTGCAAGCAGAGACACAGCCATATTCTGGATTTTCTCTATGAAAAACACATCATATCGGATATGAACAATGGACATCTGATTTATACATGTTCTTTATCAGAGGATTATAAATATTATTAGAAATATTACTTCCAGGGAGAAGATTTTAGAAATTACCGGAATGGAACCTCATCCACAGATCAGATGGCAAGTAACCATTTCTCTCTTCTTTTCTTGGCTGTGTCAATCAGTCTCTGGACAGATTCATTATTCCATTGTAGAAGAAATGAGGAAAGACTCTGTTATAGCAAATATTGCAGATGACCTTGGATTAGATATTAAGCAGCTCTCATCTAGAAAACTGAGAATTTTGTCACATGTTTCAGAGAGATTTTTCCATGTGAATCTAGATAATGGAAATCTATATATTAAAGACAGGATAGACAGAGAGACATTGTGCAGGGGAGAAGCGTCTTGTTATCTAACATTTGATGCTGTGATTGAAGATCCTTTCAATATATTCAACATTAAAATAGAGATTCAGGATATAAATGATAATATTCCGGTATTTTATCCTGATATATTTACTGTAGAGACAATTGAGTTAACAGCAGCAGGAACCAGATTTGCTTTACAAGCTGCAGAAGATGCAGATACTGGTTCTAATTCTGTCCAGTCATATAAGCTCAGTGACAACCAGTATTTTACACTGAGTGAAGGTACAAATCCAGATGGCAGCACATTTCTAGAGCTTGTCCTAGAGAAGCCATTAGATAGAGAAACTCAGAGTCTTCATGAGCTCATATTAACAGCTATGGATGGAGGGAAACCTATGAGATCTGGATCTGCTCTAATAAGGGTCATTGTCACTGATGCTAATGATAATTTCCCAATATTCACACAGTCAGTATATAAAGTCAGTATAAATGAGAACACTCCAGTTAATACAACAGTAATGACTGTGAACTCTACAGACATGGACGAAGGAGTCAATGGACAGGTCATATATTCCTTTAGTAAAACATCAGGGAATGTCCACCGTACTGGAACATTCAGTATCCACCCTGTGACTGGGGACATTAAAATAAATGACAATTTAGATTTTGAATTGACAAGAAATTATGAACTATCTGTTCAAGCAAAGGATGGAGGAGGCCTTGTGGCTCATTGTAAAGTTCTGATAGAAGTAATAGATGAGAATGACAATGCTCCACAGATAACAGTTAGTTCATTGTTTAGCCCTTTAGCTGAAGATACTGCACCCGGTACAATGATAGCACTTATCAAAATCCGGGATCTAGATTCAGGTCAAAATGGGGAAACTGACTGTAAGCTTATGGAGGACACACCTTTTAGTCTGATCTCATCCTCAGATAGTTATTATCGAATTGTGACTGCAGGTCCTATTGACAGAGAAAAGGTATTTAGCTATAATATCACTATTTTGGCAACTGACAGGGGATCTCCACCTCTATCTAGTAAACAACCAATTATTTTGGAGATATTAGATGTCAATGACAATCCACCAATGTTTACTAAATCCATCTATTATGCCTTTGTGCAAGAAAACAATTTACCAGGGGCATCAATACACAGAATACAAGCCTCAGATCCTGATACTGGAGACAATGCAAAAATAATTTATTCCATTTCTAGCAATGATACAGAAGACCAGACATCTTCCTCTTATTTCTCTGTAAACATAGAAACTGGAGTCCTCTATGCTCAGAGATCATTTGACTATGAGAAGCAAACTGAGTTTCTGATACAAGTCTCTGCTAAAGACAATGGATCCCCTTCTCTGTGCAGTAATGCTACATTAATAATCCGTATTGTGGATCTGAATGATAACGCACCAAAGATTTTGTATCCTTCACTTGATAGTGGGGGTGCTCCCTTCGAAATGGTCCCTTTTGATTCTGAGCCAGGTTCCTTAATAACCAAGGTAGTTGCTGTGGACACAGACACCGGGCATAATGCTTGGCTCTCTTATCATTTTTTACAAGATTCAGAACCTTCTTTTTTTGCTATCACTCAACACACCGGAGAAATTAGGACATTAGGTTAAGTTTGTATGCCAATGTGCGTACTGTGTATACAGAATATGTTATTTATATTTAATATGTTAAATACCTTCAGGTAAACGAAACGAAACGAAAACTTGTCACTTTAAAAGGAACTTGTCAACACAAAGGGCAATATTCAGAGGTTACAGAGGGGCATGTAATGCTCTATATAAATCATGTTTTGGTAGTCCTTAAATAGCTTTACTTCTATACACTCCTTTATCTTACCTATCTCTCTTTGCTGGGTCCCAGGTTGAAGGCATTTGAAATCTATGTATTATTCCAATAATGTTACACATTGGACATTAATTATTAGAGATGAGCGAACATGCTCGTCCGAGCTTGATGCTCGTTCGAGCATTAAGGTACTCGAGACGGCTCGTTGCTCGGACGAGTATTTCCCCTGCTCGAGATCGAGCATTTAATTAAAAAAACACAGTGAAGAACAATGAAGAATAGAATAAAAACAGTGAACACAGGATCATTTAAGTGAAAAACACAGTAAAGAACACAGTGAAGAATAGATTACAGATGTTCGGCACATCTGCTTACTTGTCGGAAGATACGCGCGGAACGGTGCGAACAAAATAGTATGTGAAGAACAATATATATGTGTGAAGAACACATTGCAGAACACGGTGAGCAGGACAGAGACAACGAGGAGCAGCACAGAGACACCGGGGAGCAGCACAGAGACACCGGGGAGCAGCACGAAGACATGGGGCAGCAGCACGGAGACATCAGGCAGCGGCACGGAGTGGCACGGAGACATCAGGCAGCGGCACGGAGACATCGGGGCACGGAGACAGCGGGGCACGGAGACATCGGGGCACGGAGAGAGCGGGGCACGGAGAGAGCGGGGCACGGAGAGAGCGGGGCACGGAGAGAGCGGGGCACGGAGAGAGCGGGGCACGGAGAGAGCGGGGCACGGAGACAGCTGGGCACGGAGACAGCGGGGCACGGAGACAGCGGGGCACGGAGACAGCGGGGCACGGAGACAGCGGGGCACAGAGACAGCGGGGCACGGAGACAGCGGGGCACGGAGACAGCGTATCTCCCGACAAGTAAGCAGATGTGCCGAACATCTGCAATCTATTCTTCACTGTGTTTTTCACTTAAATGATCCTATTCTTCACTGTTCTTCACATCTGCTAACTTGTCGGGAGATAATATACGCGCGGAACAGTGAAGAATAGATTGCAGATGTTTGCATACATCTGCTAACTTATCAGAAGACATTCTTTTTCAATTAAATAACACATTTTATTCCCGAACCATGGTCCCTTTGAAAAATGCTCGAGTCTCCCATTGACTTCAATGGGGCTCGTTATTCGAGACGAGCACTCGAGCATCTGGAAAAGTTCGTCTCGAATAACGAGCACTCGAGCATTTTAGTGCTCGCTCATCTCTATTAATTATTCATGTTTTTGTAGTTAGAAAATTGGTAACTTTCTCTGTGAAGACATTAAAGATTGGGTAATTACAATTATATCATATTTTTCCCCAATTTTTTTTTGTATCAAGGACATTTACTGGGGAAATTCCTATAGAGCTACACAACACTAGTCTACTGCTGTTCCGCAATTATCACTGTGGTAATAAATTCTGTTGCAGTGTAAGACTGTCAAGTTCTGCTTAAGACCTACTTTTAATTAGTCTAAACTATGTGCCACAATTTGTCGCACTTTCTTATTTTTGTAGTGCACTAATTATTTTCAGCTTTTCCACAACACCTTTTCCAGATCCCAAGCCCGTTTCCCTTAGTCGGACTAGTTAGAAAAGTGACAAAAAAGGTCTAAAAATCATGATAAATGTGTGGAGCAAAATTATGAATAAATGTATCCATGTTTAGAACAGTCTTCTTTACTGTGAGTACTTTACTGTGAGTATTAATGGTTGATACTTTGTATAAGTTGTAAAGGGGTCTTTGTAAAAAGAAAAATATATTTCATATTATGGTTTGCAGATTACCGGAAACTGAAAAATTATCTGAGATTTGATTCCTCTAATGTAGGAAAATAATAGGTGACATAATTATTCACTTCATCTTGATAAACACTTTAGGAGTAGCAGTTTTACTAGGTAGGGGGTCTCCTTTCTTTGTTTTTTTTAGTTTGATTTATCTTAGTGGGTGATATACATGTATCTGGCATGTTTGTTAGTTGGTTTGTTGCAGTTTTATTTTTTAAGTCGCAAATTCTTCTGCAACCTCTTCTAAACTTCTTCCTACGGTGCATAGGAGTGGAGTTTATTTGCACCTTTAAAAACATTGCTACTTATTTATTCATCCACATCTGGATTCTAAAGATATATTAGGCACATCACTGAAACACTTTGGCACATCAATCTTTGCTAGGTTAGTGAAAAAGTTGCATATTTTGTGGTAAATATGTGTGTGTGCTAAAAAGTCACAAATTTAAAAAAAAAAGGAAAAAAAAATGACTATGATAAATGACCTGCAATGGATGTAAAATGATTCAGAACCTTTAAGTGCATTTTATATAGGTATACCATAAATTATGGTAGCAAAGAAATGATTAAATATTATGAGTCAAGACTAAAAAAAAGTTATCTTTAAAACAGATTTTCTTGACCTTGACTCCTTAAAGGGGTTGTCCGAGTTTTAAAAAAAAATTATATGTGGCCAGGAGCGGGCTGACTAAAACAATAAAGATGTACTTACCTCCCGGTGCCCTCCCGTATCCAGGGCTGCTGTCGCTCCGGTCCGGGCGCCATGTAAACAAACATGGCTGCTGGAGCAGCGCTGGACTCAGTTCCGGCCGGACCCGACAACCTTCCGGTCCCCATACACAATGCTGTGTATAGGGACGGATAGGCGTACCCGGCCACGGCCGGCCGGAAGCTGAGTCCAGCGCTGCTCCGGCGGCCATGTTTGTTTACATGGCGCCCGGACCGGAGGGACAGCAGCGCTGGATACCGGAGGGCACCGGAGGTAAGTACAGCTTTATTGTTTTAGTCACCCCCCTCCCGGCCACATATATATATATTTTTTTTTTAACTCGGACAACCCCTTTAATATTGTTTTATTGCCATAGGGATCTCTTTTATTCTAAAGAAATACACTCCCTTTAATTGAGTCACTGCAGCTTTGCTGATTCATATAGACAAAATTAAAGGGGAAAAACAATAATGACTGTTTAGTATTATAAGCAATTGACTTTTATTGATCTACAATCATTTTTCAAATAAAAAATTAGGGGTTGGCAAAATAAAATTACAAAACAATATTAGTTATTATTATTATTATTATTATTTTTATTATTATTATTTAAGCCTATTATCAAATGGACTGTCAAAACCAATACCTATGTAAAAAAAACAGTTTGACACACATAACAAATAAATGCAAAAACTCAGTTAATAAAGTTATATTTCTCGAGAAATTATTTTTTTGAGAATATGATTCTTCAGTTGTACTGTGTAAGATATATCCTCTAAACTGTATTTTATATAAAAATTTACTCAGTGCTGCAGTTCCTCCTTTATACCTCTGAGCGCCGCTGTTTGACCAATAAGGAGAAAATTCTAAACTGGAGAAACACTGGTATTTTCCTCACTCATACTCATTATAGGTCACAGCCATTTTCTCTATACTCTCTATTGCGAGCACTGGATATCTGCTTTTCTCATATGAAACAAGTGATTATTTGACTTATTGGATGTAAATTACAAACAATCAAGTGGATTTATTTCAGAACAAGTTTTGAAATGAAATCTCATCCACAGAATCACAAAGGACTCAGATGGCAAGTAACAATGTCTCTCTTATTTTCTTGGTTGTGTCATTCAGTCTCTGGTCAGATTCATTATTCCATTATAGAAGAAATGAGGAAAGACTCTGTTATAGCAAATATTGCAGATGACCTTGGATTAGATATTAAGCAGCTCTCATCTAGAAATCTCAGGATTGTATCCAGAACATCAGAGAAATATTTTTATATACAACTAGATAATGGGAATCTGTATATTAAGGACAGGATAGACAGAGAGACATTGTGTGGGAGAACATCCTCCTGCTTCCTAACATTTGATGCTGTGGTAGAAAATCCTTTAAATGTCTTCAGTGTTAATATAGAAATTCAAGATGTGAATGATAATTCTCCAGCATTTCATCCTGATATATTAAGTGTAGAGACAATTGAGTTAACATCAGCAGGAACCAGATTTGCTTTACATATGGCAGAAGATCCAGATACTGGTTCTAATTCTGTCCAGTCATATAAGCTCAGTGACAACCAGTATTTTACACTGAGTGAGGACAGAAATCCAGATGGCAGCACATTTCTAGAGCTTGTCCTAGAGAAGCCATTAGATAGAGAGACCCAGAGTCTTCATGAGCTCATATTAACAGCTATGGATGGAGGGAAACCTATGAGATCTGGATCTGCTCTAATAAGGGTCATTGTCACTGATGTTAATGATAATTTCCCTGTATTCACACAGTCAGTATATAAAGTTAGTGTCAATGAGAATGTTCCAGTCAATACTACAATAATCACAGTGACCTCCACAGACATGGATGAAGGGGTGAATGGACAGGTCACATATTCCTTTAGAAAAACATCAGGAAATGTCCATCATACAGGAACATTCAGCATCAACCCTGCAACTGGGGACATTAAAATATATGACAAATTGGATTTTGAAGTGACACAAAATTATGAATTATCTGTTCAAGCAAAGGATGGGGGAGGCCTAGTGGCCCATTGTAAAGTCCTGATAGAAGTAATAGATGAGAATGACAATGCTCCTGAGATATCTATCACCTCCCTATCGTCTCCGATTCCTGAGGATTCTTCTTCTGGGACTATTGTTGCTCTCATTAAAGTCAGTGATGAAGATTCTGGGATAAATGGAGAAGTGGACTGTAAAGTTATCAATGGAGAATATTTTAATCTAATATCATCATCTGCCAGTTATTATAGAATTATCACTGTTGGTCCTCTGGACAGAGAAGAAGTATCTATCTATAATATCACCATTTTAGCAACTGACAGAGGATCCCCTCCACTTTCAAGTAGAAAAGACATCACCTTGGAGGTATCAGATGTCAATGATAATCCACCAGTGTTTAAGAAATCTATGTTTTTCGCTTATGTACCAGAGAATAATTTACCAGGAGCCTCAATATACAGAATTGAAGCAATTGATCTTGATACTGGAGACAATGCTAAAATTATTTATTCGATTTCCAATGTTGATACAGATCATCCAGTGACGGCTTATCTTTCCATAAATATAGAGACTGGAGTTCTTTACGCTCAACGATCATTTGATTATGAACAACAGAATGAGTTTATGTTACAAGTGTCAGCCCGAGACAATGGGTCCCCATCACTGAGCAGTAATGCAACACTAACTATCCGTATCATGGATCAGAACGATAATGCTCCCAAAATCTTATATCCATCTCCAGAAAGTGATGTCTCATCCATCTTTGAGATGGTGCCTTTCACATCTGAGCCAGGTTCTTTAATATCCAAGGTGGTTGCAGTGGATGCAGACGCCGGCCATAATGCTTTGCTGTGTTACCATTTCTTTCCGATTTCGGAGTCACCATACTTTACAATAAGCCCACACACGGGGGAAATTAAGACATTGCGCATATTCCAAGAGAAGGATACATTAAATCACAAGCTTGTGGTAATTGTGAAGGACAGTGGAGACCCCTGTTTATCATCTTCAGTCACCATGAACCTTGTTATTGCCAATAATTTCCAACAAGTAGTTCCTAAATTTGAGAATAAAGTCCCTGAAGAAGATCAACAGTCAAACTTGCAGTTATACTTAGTAGTCGGCCTTGCTATAATTTCCCTGCTTTTTATTATAACTGTTTTGTTACTTATTATATCAAAGTATAAAAAGTCTAAACCACTTCCAATGTTCGGACCTCTAACTTCAAGTTTATATCCACAACTTGATCCTCGAATGTTCAGTCCAAGCGCAACTGGAACATTAACCCTTCCCTACTCATACAACGTCTGTGTGGCTTTGGATTCTACAGAAAACGACTTTACTTACATGACACCGAACCAGAATGTTGCTGTGGATAATCTTATTGATGCTGATAATTCTGGACTTGAAACTGAAACAGCGAATGACTCCTTGCCCACTAATACTTGTATCCAGGTGAGTTACTGTAAAAGTCTACTTATCTTTTTGTACCTACTGATGTTTTATCAATGTAGATAGAAATGCTGTATCAAATTTTGACTTGTCAGACATTAATTCCACAACCATAATGATGCCCACTATGCTATCCATGAACACTTGCATTTTTATTGTCTCCTATAGAATCATTTAATTTGTGAAATTTTTTGTCGAAAATAACATTATCATATGTAATTTTTAAAAATTTGATTATCATTTTCATACTTGCCACCATAGCAGATGCAACATGCTGATATATCATAGATGGCATTGCTTCCATTTATTCCGTTTTGTTGTGTAGACTTGGTCAGAGTAAGCAGAGAATAGTGGATCTGTCTTTTTTTATCTTGATACACAAAAACAACATAAAGTAGAAAGTATATAATTACATTATGGCTTCGTATAAGAAATGCTCTTACCAAAAAAGTTTAATTTCTGTTTAACTTATGATGCCAACAAAATGTATGAGGAAGGCTCATTATTATTTCCTTATATTTCTGATTCTGTAACTTATATTATGTTTCTATGACACAGTAGCTTGTTTGTGGACATATCTACCTCTGTAATTGCCATCACAACTTCCATAGGACCTTCGTTTCAGGGGGGCTTGGCATTTGAGACCAGTTGGCGTACAGTAATGTTAATGATGTATAACGTTACTATACGCAGTCCTTCGTCAAGTAAATGAAGCATATGCTGGGGTGGTCAAATTTACAACTTCTTGACTTTGTAGTAGTAAGTTAACATCTGACTGTAGCCATACACATTGCATTGTTGTGAGGATAAAACTAATGCGAATTACCACTAAACGGCAGGCTCCACTTTTACTTTTTGTATTGTTTTAATAGCAGGAACAGCCTGACAATTATCATGCATTTACTAGTGCTGGGAATTACTTTAGTAAATTGCTCTCGACATTAATAAAAACAAATTGTCAAGTCATTGACAAACGCTTAGGAGTCTTTCATGGATACACATATTAGTAGAATTCATGAAAGGCAATTATGATATTCACGTATAAAGTGCTAAATGTCTTTTTTTCTTATTTTAAAATTAGGAAATAGTTTAATACTAAAAAATGGTTCCAATGAGCTTTATAAGGTGTGAAACATAAATTTAGTAAACTCAGCTATTTTTGTAAAGTTGGATCAAGACGCTAAGGTTATAGAAGATGTCTCTTCTCTTTAAAATGTTTTCATAATAAGGTTATGGGAGTTATATATCCTTGGTTTTCCCAAGCTTTTTTTTGTCATAAAAAGGAGCCAGGTAATGTGAGATAAAGATTTATAAAGTAGTGTCTGTACAAAGGCAAAGGCATTTTTAAAATCAATATTGTATAGGCTTTTGAAACCTGCCCCCAGCTAAAAGTGACATTCCTAGTGACAGTAAAGGATAAAAACCAACAAACATTAAAGCTAACCTGTTATTTTCTGAGGTTTTATGAAACAACATGTTCCAATACAATACAAGATATTACATCTAGTAGTTATTTTCTGGAGAAGGCGTTTGACATGATTGAAAGGTGTTTAGATTAGGTTTTATATAATAAGTATTTTTGGTAAAGTATAGAATAAGTGATTACCTGCTTAGCAGTCATGAGAATCTTAGGAGAAGCACCACTAGCAATAATAATAATAATAATAATTCTTTATTTATATAGCGCACACAGATTGCACAGATTGCCAGATCCCTGTCCCTAATGGGACTCACAATCTAATCAGCCTATCAGTATGGTTTGGAGTGTGGGAGGAAACCGGAGGAAACGTATGAAAACACAGAGAGAACATACAAACTCTTGGCAGATGTTGACCCTGGGACTTGAACTGGTTCCCAGCACTGCAAGGCTGTAATGCTAACCACTAAGCTACCATGCCGCCCTATTGGTCTAATAATAACGTAATACCCCTTTAAGACCTGTCTATTTTGATATATGGGAACATGTATTATTAAAGATTTAGGGATTTAAGAAATCCCTTTTATATTATACTTAAAGTTGACTATATAATAAAACACATATTTAAAGATAGAAAATGGACATATTTATTTTAAAATATTTCTAAATACATTTCAGTAACTTGCTATTTTGCTAACATTTTAGAGTACTGTAAATAATGTGTAAGATATGCATCAACACAATAAAATATGTTTTAGTCATTTGTTGGAATATGAAGGCAAACTTAGCAGTATAGTTCCTATTTTCAACAATATATTTCCCCTTAGAACTCAGTTTCATCTTCCCTTTCTTTTTTATACTATTCCTTCTATAATAATTTACATACTTCATCAGAATGCTTCCCTTTTTGCTGTTACCTGTCACAAGTTATGATATTTTATGTCCCATTTCATACCACTCTATGATGACTTCATATGTGGCCTAGGGCATGTTTGTTTCATCACAATGTGCAATTTCAGCATCATTTTAACACTGGGCATTATTGTACCTTATCAGTCTTTTCTCATATAATTAAATAATAAGTTTAAGATTATTTCATGCAAAAAAATAAATAAAAGGATAATTTGTAATGTCACATGTTAGGCATTGCACAATATATTGCAAACATGGCATTAATTATGTTTTATATATTTCAATCAATTGTATTAGTTTTAATATTGATACTTGTTTTTAATATTGTTTCAATGGATTTCTGAAAAATATTGGATATTTTGTTTAAATCTAATCACTTTCAGCTTCAGCATTTATTTTTCCAGAAAGACTAGATAAAGACTTGTAGCTTCAGTAATAATCTTAAAATATTAAATAAAGTTAATATGTTAATGCTTTTATATAGAAAGTTTAATTATATAAAACAGTAAAACCTTGTTGCATGAAAATATAAAGAAATATCAGTGTTGCAGTTCCTCAGTTACACCTCTGAGCGCCGCTGTTTAACCAATAAGCAGAGGAAAATAAGACTGGAGATCCTAGGATATTTCCAGTGTTTGCACACATTACAGATCTACAAGAGGAGGTACAGCCATTTTTGGATTATAATTTTTATAAACATAAACAACAACCTGTACATCTAACTACAACCTATGAACAAATTGCTTCTGGGGAAGAAATAAAGAGGAAATGGAACCTCATTTATGGATATATAAAGGACTCAGATGGCAAGTAACGTTTTCTCTCTTCTTCTCTTGGCTGTGTCATTCAGTCTCTGGTCAGATTCATTATTCCATTGTAGAAGAAATGAGGAAAGACTCTGTTATAGCAAATATTGCAGATGACCTTGGATTAGATATTAAGCAGCTCTCATCTAGAAATCTCAGGATTGTATCCAGAACATCAGAGAGATATTTCTATGTAAATATGGATAATGGAAATCTGTATATTAAGGACAGGATAGACAGAGAGACATTGTGTGGGAGAACATCCTCCTGCTTCCTAACATTTGATGCTGTGGTAGAAAATCCTCTAAATGTTTTCAGTGTCAAAGTAGAAATTCAGGATATAAATGATAATTCTCCAGTATTTTATCCTGATATATTTACTGTAGAGACAATTGAGTTAACAGCAGTAGGGACCAGATTTGCTTTACAAGCTGCAGAAGATCCAGACACTGGTTCTAATTCTGTCCAGTCATATAAGCTCAGTGACAACCAGTATTTTACACTGAGTGAGGACAGAAATCCAGATGGCAGCACATTTCTAGAGCTTGTCCTAGAGAAGCCATTAGATAGAGAGACCCAGAGTCTTCATGAGCTCATATTAACAGCTATGGATGGAGGGAAACCTATGAGATCTGGAACTGCTCTAATAAGGGTCATTGTCACTGATGCTAATGATAATTTCCCTGTATTCACACAGTCAGTATATAAAGTCAGTGTAAATGAGAATACGCTAGTTAATACTACAATACTCACTGTGAAGTCCACAGATAAGGATGAGGGGGTCAATGGACAGGTCACATATTCTTTTAGTAAAACATCAGGAAATGTCCATCATACAGGAACATTCAGTATCCACCCTCTGACGGGGGACATTAAAGTAAATGACAAATTGGATTTTGAAGTAATGCAGGATTATGAAATATCTGTGAAAGCAAAGGATGGGGGAGGCCTAGTCGCCCATTGTAAAGTCCTGATAGAAGTATTAGATGAGAATGACAATGCTCCTGAGATATCCATCACCTCCCTATCGTCTCCGATTCCTGAGGATTCTTCTTCTGGGACTATTGTTGCTCTTATTAAAGTTAGTGATCAAGATTCTGGGATAAATGGAGAAGTGGACTGTAAAGTTATCAATGGAGAATATTTTAATCTAATATCATCATCTGCCAGTTATTATAGAATTATCACTGTTGGTCCTCTGGACAGAGAAAAAGTATCTATCTATAATATCACCATTTTAGCTACTGACAGAGGATCCCCTCCCCTTTCCAGTAGAAGAGTCATAAACTTGGAGGTATCAGATGTCAATGACAACCCACCAGTGTTTAAGAAATCTGTGTTCTTTGTTTATGTGCCAGAGAATAACTTACCAGGAGCCTCAATATACAGAATTGAAGCCACTGATCTTGATGCAGGAGACAACGCTAAATTGATTTATTCAATTTCCAATGTTAATACAGATCATCCAGTGACGGCTTATCTTTCCATAAATATAGAGACTGGAGTTCTTTACGCTCAACGATCATTTGATTATGAACAACAGAATGAGTTTGTGTTGCAAGTGTCAGCCCGAGACAATGGGTCCCCATCACTGAGCAGTAATGCAACACTAACTATCCGTATCATGGATCAGAACGATAATGCTCCCAAAATCTTGTACCCTTCTCCAGAAAGTGATGTCTCATCTACCTTTGAGATGGTGCCTTTCACATCTGAGCCAGGCTCTTTGATATCTAAGGTGGTTGCAGTGGATGCAGACGCCGGCCATAATGCTTTGCTGTCTTACCATTTTTTCCCAGTTTCAGAGTCGCCATACTTTACAATAAGCAAACACACAGGTGAAATCAGGACATTGCGCATCTTTCAAGAGAAAGACTTATTAACTCACAAGCTTGTGGTAATTGTGAAGGACAGCGGAGACCCCTCCTTATCGACTTCCATCACCATGAATCTTGTTATAGCAAATAATTTTCAACAAGTGGTTCCTAAATATGAGAATAAAGTCCCTGACGAAGATCAACAGTCAAACTTGCAGATATACTTAGTAGTTGGCCTTGCTATAATTTCCCTGCTCTTTATTATAACAGTTTTGTTGCTCATTATATCCAAGTATAAAAAGTCCAAACCACTTCCAATATTCGGACCCCTAACTTCAAGTTTATATCCACAAGTGGATCCTAGAATGTTCAGTCCAAGCGCAACTGGAACATTAACCCTTCCCTACTCATACAATGTCTGTGTTGCTTTGGATTCTACCGAAAACGACTTTACTTACATGACACCAAACCTGAACATTCCTGTGGATAATCTTATTGATGCTGATGATTCTGGACTTGTGAAGGAAACTGTTAATGACTACTTGCCGAATAATACTTGTATCCAGGTGAGTTACTGTAAAAGTCTTCTAATATCATTTACATATTGAAGTCTTAAAAATGTACTGCCTTAGTTTACATTTATTGCCTTAGTTTACATTTTGTTTGTGCTGTATAGACCTGGACAGAGTAAGCAGTGGCAGTACAGTGATTGTTGAGGCAGGGTAAAAATAATCTTATGGCAGTTCCATTATGTTTGAAATATTCTACCTTTTACTCAATAATCACTCTCGTAAGAATAACTGATCATATCTCTACTTGGAAAATATTCCCAATACTGGTCACAAAATGTACAATTAAGACTCAGTTGTGACCTTTCTGCATATGTTCCTGTGTGCAAGTAGTCTTGGCTTTATACAATGTCCTCCTAAGAAATGGTGTTTCCGATGACGACTTTTATCTCAATGCTAGAAGGATGATAAACCATTCTATGCAGATCATGATAAAACTAAAAGGACATTCTTAAATACAAGAAATATTGGGGGTCATTAATCTTTACTCAGGACATTTGTTCATTTTTCTGGGACTTGGACTTTTTGGGGGCCATAAATTTGCCATTTGAGTTTGATGATTTTTGCGAGTTTTTTTAAAAAATGAGTCTTGAGCTACATCTAACTTATAACTGCTCCGGGTTGGAAGCTTTTTACATAAAGAAAAAAATTGTGACTTTTTACCGTGATTGTGCAGAAACTTTCTTAAATGTTCACATCTGGATTTTAAAGATTGTGGCACACACTGGAAAAAAATTGTTGTGAACTTCACTGGGTGGGTGAAAAAGTCTAAAATTTTTACGCAAATATTCAACTGCGCCTTAAAAAAGCTCAAACAAAAAAGTAGAAGCAACTAAGATTAATGAACCCCATTGTGTTGCAGTTGGCTTTGGATATATTCTTTGACTAAAATAAGGACTAAGGAGTGTAGTGAGAACTTTAGTATTAAACACCTATCGACATCCTTTCTTTGGATGAGCAATAAATATGTTCAGAGAAGAAATACCCTTTTAGTTAAAAATGCTAAATTGTAATATCTTTACTTACATCGAGGTGTAAACAAGCTCTTTTCCTTTGTTGTGAAAAAAAATATATATTTTTATGATTTGTTAACTATCCAATGTTCGACTTGTTGCCACCCTGTGTGAAAAATGGTGTTGTGTATGGTAATACTGGTTCATACTAATATTGCTCTGCCATTTGAGACAAAGCTGTGCAATAAGGAAGTGCCTCCATGCTAGGACCTCCAGAAACCTGAGTATACACTGGAGTAAATGCCAACCTGTGTCATTCATATGTCATCAAACATATTTGCCAGTAAGTTCAGTGTAAGGTGTGCTGTAGCATTGAGTAATTTTGAATAATAAACATCAGTCAATTTGACCTTATGTCACAGAGTTTCTGCTTTCAGCATTGATGGTAATTTGATTAGTGTTAGAGCAATTGTCTCTATCTCTGATGTGATATGGGTCCAAATTGTTGTATATAGCGAGCTGCTCAGAGATTAAATGATTAAACATGATTGAACACACACATGATTAAACACACACATACTTGTGTCTCCTAAGATTATTCCACTTTATTTTCACTGGAGAGGGGCTTTATATACCCTCTTAGACAAATAGACCTTGGCAGTACTACTACTTCTCACATTTATTAAATGGGATATTAAATGTTGAAATGAAAATCTGAGACAACTCTGGAATGTGCGGGGTCTACACAGATGTAGCTTTTAGTAATACAGGGATTGTGGAGACAAAATGGAGAATGCACACAAAAAAAGATTCTGTTCTCTCACATTAGGTTGAAGTCATCTTGAGGAACGCAGAATGTTACACGTTCAGAGAATGCAGAGATTGGGTACAGGTAAAAATACAGTTTGCTAACACGCTGCCTTCAATCACTCAATCGGTACGGGGCATTTGTATTGTATTTTTTTACAATACAAAGGCAGCAGTCTACCTGTACTCAATCTCTGCATCTCCATCCCAGGGTTTCACATATGCTAAAATTAGGGTTGTACCTAACTTTGCACAACCTGACCAGGTGAGCACCTCCAATCCAATCCGGTAATATTTAAAAATCCTTACTTACTACTCTGTGGAGCGATGTGTGTTCTTTTACTTTACTATTTTCACAGAACAACATAGGTAAATTATTTGAGAAAATATTACCCTTGGTGGCCCTGGGACACACAGTAGTTTTTTTTAAAAAATATTTCTTAGTTTTAGTTGTAGTATGTTATGCAATCAGTTTTTTTTGTGTTTTGTGTTTTTTTAAGAGACCTTTTCAATACACCCATCAACACTCAATAGAGTACAATACATCTGGAATATTTTATCTAGCCCTCGCATTGAGTGTTGTTATTTTTGCTCGCTAATATGCGAATAAGGCTCTCTGCTGTGTACAGAGGGAGGTGCCAGGCTGTTTGCACTAGCCCAGGACTGCCAATATATCAGTAGATGCCTAATAAGTATAGTGAACATTTAAAACTAACATTACAAATTATCCTATAATGCTAAGAGCTAAAGAAAATAGAAAAAGTGGATCAATAACAAATCAAATCATGGTAAGAGCCTGAGATGGGGGAGTTATTGTGTTAATTTGCTGGTAAGGAACTTTTGAAATAAGGATGTATCATGGCTTCCTGCTTTGGTTATTGTTGATGAAGTCTTTTACTACTAATTATAATTATAATAGTAGCATTCAGTTCATAGACAGGACTTTTTCATCATAGTTATTTTATTAGAGCTGAACTTCAATTAATCTCAGTAAGTCTCCGTGGACAAAAATAATAAGAAATATTAAAAGAAATGTTTCTAATACGCGGTGACTATGTGTTTTGTATTCAGTAATAACTTTTTGAATACTCTTTTTAAAAAATGTATAGAGACATTTCTAATACATTCAATATTTCCTTCCAAAAAATCTTGTCTAAAAGCACGTAAAAAATAAAATTAAACCTTATTTAAACTAATAATTCTAATAATGAAAACATATCAGTACTGCAGTTCCTCACTTTCGCCTCAGAGCGCCGCTGTTTAACCAATAAACAGAAAAATACAGAATAAGGGATCCACTGGTATTTTCCTAACCCATACACATACTGCAGATCAGCAAGTAGAGACACAGCCATATTCTGGATTCTGTCTACAGAAAATGCTGGATATTTAATATTGCTCTACTTGTTTCAAATACACTTCATGTTTTCTACTGAAAAGCTGAAATTCCAAAGGATAAGAGAAAAGACTGTGCATGGCTGAGATGCAAGACCACAGGAAACCATACAAAGGACTCAGATGGCAAGTAACATTTTCTCTCTTCTTCTCTTGGCTGTGTCATTCAGTCTCTGGTCAGATTCATTATTCCATTGTAGAAGAAATGAGGAAAGACTCTGTTATAGCAAATATTGCAGATGACCTTGGATTAGATATTAAGCAGCTCTCATCTAGAAAACTGCAAATCCTCTCCCAGATATCAGAGAAATATTTTTATGTCAGTCTAGATAATGGCAATCTGTATATAAAAGACCGGATAGACAGGGAGACATTGTGTGGAGCTGCACCTTCCTGCTTCCTAACCTTTGATGCTGTGGTTGAGAAGCCATTTAATGTCTTCCGAGTGACAGTGGAGATTCAGGATATAAATGATAATGCTCCAAGATTTTTTCTTGAAACATTTACAGTGGAGATAATGGAACTGACTTCACCAGGTACAAGATTCTCATTACAAAACGCAGAGGATCCAGATATTGGTGTGAATACTATACAATCCTACAAGCTCAGTGATAACCAGTATTTCATTCTGAGGGAGAAGATCAGCAATGATGGGAGTAGATCTCCAGAGCTTGTGTTAGAGAAACCTTTAGATCGAGAAGCCCAAAATATTCACAAAATACTATTAACAGCCTTAGATGGAGGGAACCCTGTAAGATCTGGCACTGCTATAATAAAAATCATTGTTACTGATGCAAATGATAATTTTCCTATATTCACTCATGAAGTCTATAAAGTCAACATAAATGAAGATACACCAATCAATACCACAATCATCACAGTAAATGCAACTGATAGAGATGAGGGTGTAAATGCCCAGATCTCATACTCCTTTAGTAAAACATCAGGTAATGTCCATCATACAGGCATGTTCAGCATCAACCCTATTAGTGGTGAAGTTAAAACCAACACACCATTAGATTTTGAGGCTGTAAAGAACTATGAGTTGTCTATACAAGCCAAAGATGGAGGTGGCCTTATATCCCATTGTAAATTATTGATAGAAGTGATAGATGTGAATGACAATGCTCCGGAGATATCCCTCACCTCATTGTCTTCTCCTATTCCTGAGGACTCTCCTCCTGGAACTGTAATCGCTCTTATAAGAGTCCATGACCAAGATTCCGGAGCAAATGGAGAAGTGGATTGTAAACTTACGGAAGAAATAATCTTCAATTTGGTGTTAACATCAGAGAGTTATTATAGAATTGTTACTGCAATTTTTTTGGACAGGGAAAAGGTGTCTACTTACAATATAACCATACTTGCTAAGGATAGAGGATCTCCTTCACTTTCCAACAGAAAATCCATCACTTTGGTTGTGTCTGACATTAATGACAATCCACCCTTGTTCATGAAATCTACATATAATACATATTTACCTGAAAACAATTTGCCAGGATCCTCAATTTACAAAATACAAGCCTCAGATCCTGATAGTGGAGATAATGCTAAAATAATTTACACAATCATGGCGGAAGATTTTCCTATCTCATCTTATCTCTCCATGAATATTGAGACTGGAGATCTCTACGCTCAAAGATCATTTGACTACGAGAAGCACAAAGAGTTTGTGATACAAGTGACGGCAAGAGACAATGGATCCCCATCTCTGAGCAGCAATGCTACATTCATTATTCACATAGTGGATCAGAATGATAATGTGCCAAAGATCTTGTACCCATCTCCAGACAGTGCTGGCCCGGCAGTGTTTGAGATGGTGCCTTTTGCATCTGAACCAGGTTCTTTGATCACTAAGGTGATTGCAGTGGACATGGACTCTGGACATAATTCTTGGCTCTCTTACGATTTTCTGCCAATACTAGACTCACCTTACTTTAGTATTAATCAGCAAACAGGTGAAATACGGACTTTACGTATGTTTCAAGAAAAGGATACTTTAAATCATAAGATTGTGGTGGTGGTGAGGGACAACGGATTTCCTTCACTCTCAGCCACAGTCACAGTTAGTCTTGTTATTGCAGATAATTTCCAACAAGTTATTCCGAAATTCAACGAAGAAATCAATGAAGATACACAATCCAACCTGCAATTGTACTTGGTCATATCTTTGGCACTAATTTCCTTATTATTTATCATAACTGTCCTACTGGTCATTATTTCAAAATGCAAAGAACCGAAACCTGCACCGGATTTTGGAACTTTAGGGACAACCTTGTATCCGCCTATAGATCCTAGAATTCTATCCTGGTATAGTGATGGATCTCTACCTCTGCCAAACTCATATAATGTTTGTGTGGCTTTGGATTCTTGTGAAAATGACTTCAGTTATGTTAACTCAACACAAGAAGTCCCAGTGGAAAATCTAATCGACGCTGATGATTCAGGACTTGAAAATAAGAGTTTGGAAGATTCTTCCAATAGTTGTATGCAGGTAAGTGTGAATATATCACTATGAAATTCTAGTATGTTGAGAAAAATGTGGAAGTACCCTGTACCCTTTTAAAGGATTCTGCCACCATGATTTATTTACCCAAACTAAATTCTATAGGCATTTAGTTTGCTCAAAAAGTTGCAAAGTTGGTTGTCCTGCTTCTTACTGCCAAGTTCTCAACCTGAGACCAGGTGAGCTTTTGTGCACTTTTTTTTGCCATTTTTAAAAAGTGTTTGGAGCTTTCAAAAGTTTTTAAAGTTTCAATATTTGTAGATGATATTAAGCTGTGTAAAGTTATTAATACTGAAGCCAATAGTATAGCATTACAGAGGGATTTGTGGAAGGTGGAGCAATGGGAGGAGAAAAGGATGATGAGGTTTCATGTAGATAAACGTAAAGTTATGCACTTTTACCATGGAAACAAAAAGTCTAATTATGTTCTAAACAGTCCATTACTTGGTAAAACTGCAGCTGAACAAAAGACCTGAAGGTATCGGTGCATGGTAAACTTAATTTTAATGACCACAGCAGCTACTGCTAAAGTAAATAAAATTATGGAATGTATCAAGAGAGGAATATAATCTCATGATGTGGACATAGTTTTCCCCTTATATAAATCACTGGTCAGACCACACATGGAATATTGTGTACATTTTTGGGCACCAATGTATACAAATGGCATAGTAGAACTGTAGAGCAACCAAGATTATTTGGGGAATTGAGGGACTAGAATTCAATGACAGATTACAAAATTTGGGGTTATTCAGTTTAGAAAAAAGACAACTGATGGGAGACCTCATTAAAATATACAAATATCTGAACAGTCAGTACAAGGATCTCTCCAAAGATGTTTTTATACCTAGGCCTGTGACCAGGACAAGGGGGCATCCTCAACTTCTAGAGGAGAGGCGGTTCTACCATCAACATAGACAAAGGTTCTTTACTGTAAGAGCAGTGAGACTATGGAACTCTCTGCCGCAGGATGTTGTTATGGCGGACTCTTTGTGCATGTTCAAGAAGCCTTTCTGGAGAGCAAGAATATCATGGGTTATGGGGAAAAAACATTTGTTTAATTCCTAAAGGTTGGACTTTATGGGCTTGAGTCTTTTTCAAGCCTTATATACAATGATACTCTGAAAAGTCGCAGATGGCCAGTACAAATAACTTTAGTTTAAATAGCTGGATTCATTAGATAAATAAAGCAAATTCATCCAAAAGCTGTGCACCACGAGGGTGTAAATATGAAAAGTCACAGAAAAATATACAAAAAACAAACTCTTTTTGAAAGAAACATTTGAAAGAAAAATAAAGATAAATCTCCCCTTTAACTTCTATGCAAAGGTAACTATTTGTTAAATTGCTATAATCATCACTAAAAGCAATTAACATTTTTGTCCAGATATAGGTGAGTTTTGTTGTAAACCCATGTTCATTTGACGTTCAGCTACAGCACAATCCACATTTTAAATGAGGATTTTGATGTAAATTTGTAATTGCATTTCATTTCTAAATCGATTTGGCATTTTTAGTTTTGTTTTTTGTTTCATGTGAATTCACCGTACTAGTTTCAAGTTAAAAAAATATATATATATGCCAGTGAGTTGTTTTTAGATGGTGATGATCAATGATGAAAAAAATTCTAAGCAGCTTTGAAAGCTTAGAAGTCAATTCAGATTCACTAAGATCTGACTATTGCATCTTCATTTAATCATCATAATTCATTAATATTAAGCAAGTAGTACAAGTAGTGAGAATTCTGTTAATGCATGCTCTGATTTTGTAAATGAGAAACCTATATTTTAGAGGCCTACTATATGTTCTGTAACTTAAAGTGCCACATATTCCTGGAGTTCACTCTTTCTACAAGTAGCTATAAACATAAAAATGATTCAGACGATAAGATTTTGTACTTGTGGTACTTAACTTTATTATGAGGCAGGTGTAGTTATTAAAGATTAGTTATTTAAGATTTTATACTTGTGGTATTTAACTTTATTGTGAGGCATGTGTAGTTATTAGAAAACCATAGCCATCAATTAGAAAACCTTCTACAAATAGTAATATTATCCAACGGTAAAAGTGAAATTAGGGTCTTTGAATCTAGCCAAACAGTGGAACCTTGGTTGACAAATTTATTTTAGTCTGGAACATGTTTGTACAGGCAGTCCCCGGGTTACATACAAGATAGGGTCTGTAGGTTTGTTCTTAAGTTGAGTTTGTATGTAAGTTGGAACTGTATATTTTATCATTGTAATCCCAGCCAGAACTTTTTTGGTCTCTGTGACAATTGGATTTTAAAAATGTTGGGTTGTCATAAGAATCAGGATTAACACTAAAGCTTCATTACAGACACCTGTGATAACTGTTATAGCTGATTATTGTAGCCTAGGACTAAAGTACAGTAAATTACCAATATCCAGAGGTCTGTTTGTAACTATGGATCGTATGTAAGTCGAGTGTTCTTAAGTAGGGGACCGCCTGTATACCAAAGCAAGTTTTCCAATAGGAAATCATTCAAATCCAGATGACTGGTTCCACAATGACCATATCCCTGGATTAGAAGCATAATTTTTTCTTGTAATCCAAATTATGAAAGCAAGTTTTCCCATAGGAAATAATTTAGACACAATTCCACTTTTTACTTTAAGTTATTAGCATAGGTGATAGTTTTAGTTGATAGTTTAGTTGATAGTTAATAGTTTTATCCATCAGGGTAGTTGATAAACGTCTGATTGTAGGCTCTCTGCCTGTTAATTGTACTTGGTACTACTGTTTAAATTCATTTGAAAAGCGCTAAAGAATATGATGGGACTATATAAGAAATGATTTTTCGTATCAGATGTCAATGACAACTCACCAGTGTTTAAGAAATCTGTGTTTTTTGCTTATGTGCCAGACAATAACTTGCCAGGAGATTCAATATACAGAATTGAAGCCACTGATCTTGATACTGGAGACAAGGCTAAAATAATTTTTTTGATTTCCCATGTTGATACAGATCATCCAGTGACAGTTTCTGTTTCCATAAATATAGAGACTGGAGTTCTTTACTCTCATTGATCATTTGATTATGAGCAACAGAATGAGTTTGTGTTACAAGGGTTACCCAAGACAATGGGTCCCCATCACTGAGCAGTAATGCAACACTAACTATCCATATCATGGATCAGAACGATAATGCTCCCAAAATCTTGCACCCTTTTCCAGTAAGTGAGATGGTGCCCTTTGCTTCTGAAGCAGGCTCTTTGATATCTAAGGTGGTTGCAGTGGATGCAGATACTGGCCATAATGCTTTGCTGTCTTACCATTTTCTTCCTGTTTTGGAGTTACCATATTTTACAATAAGCCAACACACTGGTAAAATTAGAACATTGCGCATATACCAAGAAAAATACTTAATAAATCACAAGATTGCGACGTATATATCGGCCATATATATCTGATGGGATGTGGGTCCAAATTGTTGTATATAACGAGCTGCTTGAAAAACCATGGTTGATTACACACTCTTGTGTCACCCAAGATGATTCCTCTTTCCATTCACTGGGGATGGGGCCTTTCAGACTAAAGAAGTCCTGTGCGCTACTACTACTTCTCAGATTTCTTACATTAGACAGATGTCACTTGCAGATAATACGGGGAGTGTGGAGACAAAATGGAGAATGGAATAGAAAAGGATTCTGTTCTCTCATGTTACGTTGAAGTCATCTTAAGGATCACTGAGGATTCATGTTCACAGAATGCAGAGATTGGGTACAGGTAAAAAATGCGGTTTGCTAATACACTGCCTTCAATCACTCAATCGGTGCAAGGCATTTCTATTGTATTTTTATCTGTAAAAACAGATTACGCATTTCAAGGACAGACCATCCCCTTTGTTGGGTCCATAACCTAAATATAAGGCACAATACCAACGGTTGTTGAGCTATGCTTCAACAACCCTTGCTATAGTGCCTTTTATTTAAGTATTGGACCTGATGAAGGGGCAGTCCACCCTTGAAATGGGTATTCCGTCTTTACAAATTAAGAATCTTTATTGCATATGACATGGCATATTGCCTAACCTGTATTTTTTACCTGTACCCATTCTCTGCATCTCCCACCCAGCATTTCATCATGGACAGGAAGCAAAGAAAACTACTGCAGGCTCCACATATGCAAAAATTAGGGTTGTGCCTAACTCTGCACAAACTGACCAGGGGAGCACCTCCAATCCAATCCAGTAATATTTACAAATCCATACTTACTACTATGTGGAGCGCTATGTGTTCTTTTACTTTACTATTTTCACAGAGTAACATAGGTAAACTATTTGAGAAAATAATATCCTTGGTGGCCCTGGGACCTTGGGTTGTTTTTAAAAAATATTTCTTACATTTAGTCGTAGTATGTTATAAAATCAGTTTTTTGTGTACTTACAAGGCTAGGAATTTTTTTTTATAGGAAACCTACCATTTCATTTGATGCATTACAAACCAAACATACCTTGAGACTGCTGTAGCTACACTGATGCAGGATTATATCTTGGTTAAAAAGTTAGTAACATTCAGTTCATAGTCAGGACTTCATCACATTTTATTAGAGCTAGACTTCAATTAATCTCAGAAAATCTCTGTGGACAACAATTAATAAGAATTATTAACAGAAATGTTTCTAATGCGTGGGGACATCTAGTGTCATGTATTCAGAAATAACTCTTTGAATACTCTTGGAAAATGTACATAGACATTTCAGTATATCCTTAAAATCATCTTAGACTAAAAATATATACAAATATAAAATAAAACCCTATTTAAACTAATAATTCTAATAATGAAAACATTTCAGTACTGCAGTTCCTCACTTTCGCCTCAGAGCGCCGCTGTTTAACCAATAAGCAGAAAAATACAGAATAAGAGATCCACTGGTATTTTCCTAACTCATACACATACTGAAGATCAGCAAGAAGAGACACAGCCATATTCTGGATTCTGTCTACAGAAAATGCTGGATATTTAATATTGCTCTACTTGTTTCAAATACACTTCATGTTTTCTACTGGATTATAAAAGCTGACATTCCAAAGGATAAGAGAAAAGACTGTGCATGGCTGAGATGCAAGACCACAGGAAACCATCCAAAGGACTCATATGGCAAGTAATATTTTCTCTCTTCTTTTCTTGGCTGTGTCATTCAGTCTCTGGTCAGATTCATTATTCCATTGTAGAAGAAATGAGGAAAGACTCTGTTATAGCAAATATTGCAGATGACCTTGGATTAGATATTAAGCAGCTCTCATCTAGAAAACTGCAAATCCTCTCCCAGATATCAGAGAAATATTTTTATGTCAGTCCAGATAATGGCAATCTGTATATAAAAGACCGGATAGACAGGGAGACATTGTGTGGAGCTGCACCTTCCTGCTTCCTAACCTTTGATGCTGTGGTTGAGAAGCCATTTAATGTCTTCCGAGTGACAGTGGAGATTCAGGATATAAATGATAATGCTCCAAGATTTTTTCATACAACATTTACAGTGGAGATGATAGAGTTGTCTACAACTGGCACTAGATTAGCTTTACAAAACGCAGAGGATCCAGATATTGGTGTGAATACTATACAATCCTACAAGCTCAGTGATAACCAGTATTTTATTCTGAGGGAGAAGATCAGCAATGATGGTAGTAGATCTCCAGAGCTTGTGTTAGAGAAACCTTTAGATCGAGAGACTAAGAATGTTCATGAACTATTATTAACAGCTCAAGATGGAGGAAATCCCATGAGATCTGGTACCACATTGCTAAGGGTCATTGTTACTGATGCAAATGATAATGCACCCATATTCACTCATGAAGTCTATAAAGTCAACATAAATGAAGATACACCAATCAATACCACAATCATCACAGTAAATGCAACTGATAGAGATGAGGGTGTAAATGCCCAGATCTCGTACTCCTTTAGTAAAACATCAGGTAATGTCCATCATACAGGCATCTTCAGCATTAACCCTATTAGTGGTGAAGTTAAAACCAACAAACCATTAGATTTTGAGGCTGTAAAGAACTATGAGCTATCTATACAAGCCAAAGACGGAGGTGGTTTTGTGGCCCATTGCAAATTATTGATAGAAGTGAAAGATGTGAATGACAATGCTCCGGAGATATCCCTCACCTCATTGTCTTCTCCTATTCCTGAGGACTCTCCTCTTGGAACTGTAATAGCTCTTATAAGAGTCCATGACCAAGATTCTGGAGCAAATGGAGAAGTGGATTGTAAACTTACAGAAGAAATAATCTTCAATTTGGTGTTAACATCAGAGAGTTATTATAGAATTGTTACTGCAATTGTTTTGGACAGGGAAAAGGTGTCTACTTACAATATAACCATATTCGCTAAGGACAGAGGATCTCCTTCACTTTCCAACAGAAAATCCATCACTTTGGAAGTGTCTGATATTAATGATAATCCACCCTTGTTCATGAAATCTACATATAATACATATTTACCTGAAAACAATTTGCCAGGATCCTCAATTTACAAAATCCAAGCCTCAGATCCTGATACTGGAGATAATGCTAAAATAGTTTACACAATCATGGCGGAAGATTTTCCTATCTCATCTTATCTCTCCATGAATATTGAGACTGGAGATCTCTACGCTCAAAGATCATTTGACTACGAGAAGCACAAAGAGTTTGTGATACAAGTGACTGCAAGAGACAATGGATCCCCATCTCTGAGTAGCAATGCTACATTAATTATTCACATAGTGGATCAGAATGATAATGTGCCAAAGATCTTGTACCCATCTCCAGACAGTGCTGGCTCTGCAGTGTTTGAGATGGTGCCTTTTGCATCTGAACCAGGTTCTTTGATCACTAAGGTGGTTGCAGTGGACATGGACTCTGGACATAATTCTTGGCTCTCTTACGATTTTCTGCCAATACTAGACTCACCTTACTTTAGTATTAATCAGCAAACAGGTGAAATACGGACTTTACGTATGTTTCAAGAAAAGGATACTTTAAATCATAAGATTGTGGTGGTGGTGAGGGACAACGGATTTCCTTCACTCTCAGCCACAGTCACAGTTAGTCTTGTTATAGCAGATAATTTCCAACAAGTTATTCCAAAATTCAGCAATGAAATCAATGAAGATACACAATCCAACCTGCAATTGTACTTGGTCATATCTTTGGCACTAATTTCCTTATTATTTATCATAACTGTCCTACTGGTCATTATTTCAAAATGCAAGGAACCGAAACCTGCACCAGACTTTGGAACATTAGGGACAACCTTGTATCCGCCTATAGATCCTAGAATTTTATCCTGGTATAGTGATGGATCTCTACCTCTGCCAAACTCATATAATGTTTGTGTGGCTTTGGATTCTTGTGAAAATGACTTCAGTTATGTTAACTCAACACAAGAAGTCCCAGTGGAAAATCTAATCGACACTGATGATTCAGGACTTGAAAATAAGAGTTTGGAAGATTCTTCTAATAGTTGTATGCAGGTGAGTGATGAATATATCACTGTGAAATTCTAGTATGTTGAGAAAAATGTGGAAGTACCCTGTACCCTTTTAAAGGAATCAGCCACCATGATTTATTTACCAAAGCTGAATTCTACAGGCATTTAGTTTGCTCAAAAAGTTGCAAAGTTGGTTGTCCTGCTTCTTACTGCCAAGTTCTCAACCTGAGACCAGGTGAGCTTTTGTACTCTTTTTTTGCAAATTTTTCAAAAGTTTTCTAAGCTTCAATATTTGTAGATGATATTAAGCTGTGTAATGTTATTAATACTGAGGCCAATAGTATAGCATTACAGAGGGATTTGTGGAAGCTGGAGGAAAGGGCAGAGAAATGGCTGATGAGGTTTAATATAGATAAATGTACAGTTATGCACTTATACAATGGAAACAAAAAGTACAATTATGTTCTAAACAGTCAATTACATGGTAAAACTGGAGCTGAAAAGGACTTGGGGTATTGGTGGATGGTAAACCTAATTTTAGTGACCAGAGCCAGGCAATTACTGCTAAAGATGGAAGTTTGTGAGCATGTAGCTCCTATTTGAAAAAATCCCATTCGGCGCCCGTTACTGGATTTTTCACTTTTTTATTAATTTTGATTAAAAAAAAAAACAAGTAAAATAAACTATATTTAAAGCCACAGTAAAAATATATTAATAGTAATATATTTTTACTGTGGTTTTAACCCCTTCCCGACATTTGACGTACTATTACTGCATGGCGGGAGGTGCATTCCCGCAATATGCAGTAATAGTACGTCAAACTTCTGGTCCCGGCTCCTGAACGGAGCCGGGGCCAGAAGCTGCGGGTGTCGGCTATATATTATAGCCGACACCCTCCTCTAACACCCGCGATCGGAGATTTCTCCGATCGCGGGTGTTAACCCCTAACACGCCGCGGTCGCGCTGACCGCGGCGTGCTAGGGGCATTTAAGTGGATTTGGACCCCCCCGCGGCGCTTACCGGGGGGGTCCCGCTGCTCTGATCGCAGCCCCGGGACTGCCGGTGCCCTGGGCTGTGTGATCTTCTTCCGGGTGCCGGGTCCGTGCCTCCTGGCAGGACCCGGCTGTGACACACTGAGCATGCGCAGCATGCTCAGTGTTTCACATAATACAGTGTAATACATCTGTATTACACTGTATTAGGTGAAGAATAGCTTGAACAAGTGATCAGTGGATCACTTGTTCAAGCTAACCTGTAAAAGTAAAGAAAAAAAAGTTAAAAACAGTGAATAAACACAATTTTTAATAAAAATAATTAATTAAATAGAGTTAAAGTCCCCTAAACACAAACATTCCCTATACACATCTAATAAAGTAAAAATACCTGAAAATCACCAAAACCCCCCACATATTTGGTATCGCCGCGTCCGTAACAATCTGTACAATAAGTAAGAAACATTATTGGACCCGTACGGTGAACGCCGTGAAAACAAAACCCGAAAAACTTTCCGAAAATATAAATTTTCATAAAATCCCTTCACAAAAATGTTCTAAAAAGTGATCAAAAAAAGTTATGTGCCCCAAAATGGTACCAATTGAAAGAACAACTCAACACGTAAAAAATAAGCCCTAAACTAGCTCTGTCAACCAAAAAATATTAAGGTTAAGTTCCCGAAAAGATGGCGATGCAGAAACAAATGAGATTTCCTCTATATTAGTTTTTCTCCAGTAAAATTGTAAAAATAAATGAAAAACTATATAAATGAGGTATCACCGTAATCGTAGTGATCTATAGAATGAAAATATTATAGTATTTTTAGTGTATGGTGTACGACCCCCAAAATATACAAAAAAAAAGAAACCCCAAATTGACAATTTTCTTTTCCTCCATACATTAAAGAGTTAATAAAATCTCATCGAAAAAGCTACAGACCCACTTAAATGAAGTATTTGTAAAGTGCATCTCATGTCGCAAAAAATAAGCCCTTATATGGCCAAATTGCCAAAAAAATAAAGATTGTATAGCCAATAAAAAGTGACAATGCATAATCTGCTCTGAATGGCGCGGCTCCCCTTCGATGCCCTGGCGTGTGCCCATACAGCAGGTTACCGCCACATATGGGGTATTGTTATACGCGGGAGAGATTGGGGATCAAATTTTGAGGAGCGTTTTGGAATTTTATCCACTGAGAATTTGTACATTTTATGAAAAACACATACATTTAGCCAAATAAAATGTAATTTCGAAATTGCATCCGATTTTGTTTTAACCCCTGTAAACCAATTAAAGGGTTAACAAACTTCATAAAAGTTGTTTTACGTACGTTGAGGGGTGTAGTTTCTATAATGGAGTAATTTATGGGGTTTTACTTTATTTAGGCCTCTCAAAGTGACTTGAAACCTGAGCAGGTCCCTCAATAGCAGGATTTTGCTTTTTTTATGAAAATGTGAAAAATTGCACCTGACGTTCAAAGCCCCATAACATCTTACAAAAATAAGAGTATGCATAAAAAACCACGGAGGTATAAAGTAGACATTCGGTGAATGTTAGTTATTACGTTTTTTGGTGTTATGACTCATGTGTGGAAAAAGTAGAACATTTTGAATTTCGAAAATTGCTAATTTTTCCAAATTTTCACCAAATATCTGATTTTCTCATAAAGAAATGCAAAACATACCACCAAAATTTTTTAACTAACATGAAGTACAAAGCGTCACGAGAAAACAATTTCAAAATCACTTGGATATGTTAAAGCGTTCCAAAGTTATAACCATTTATAGTGTCAGAGGGCAGATTTGAAAAAATGGGCCGTGTCAGGAAGGTGAAAAGTGGCTTCGGCGTTAAGGGGTTAACTATAGTTTATTTTACTTGTTTTTTTTTAATAAAAATTAATAAAAAAGTGAAAAATCCAGTAATGGGCGCCGAAATGGGATTTTTTCAAATAGGAGCTACATGCTCACAAACTTCCATCTGCAACATACCCACTGGTCGGGAGACTGTGGGTCCACCAAGGGCAGCCCTGCGGATTTGGTCTACAAAAGCATTACAAGTTGGTTGTGGCTTATGACACAACCTCTCAAGGTGAGCATAAAGTTGCACTTAACTACTGGATTGGCAATACTTAACCTGCTTCACTATTTCTGCGCTCTCCACCTTCTTTTTTTTTCTATATCACAAATACTCGAGCTACAGCTAAAGCAAATAAAATTATGGGATCTATCAAGAGAGGAATAGATTCTCATGATTAGGTCATAGTTTCCCCTTATATAAATCACTGATCAGACCACACATGGAATATTGTGTACATTTTGGGCACCAGAGAAACATTTGAAAGAAAAATAAAGATAAATCTCCCCTTTTACTTCTATGCAAAGTTAACTATTTGTTAAATTGCTCTAATAATCACTAAAAGCAATTAACATTTTTGTCCAGATATAGGTGAGTTTTGTTTTGTAAACCCATGTTCATTGGACCACCCAGCTACAGCACAATCCAAATTTTAAGGAGGATTGAGGATGAGGATTAAGGATTGTGATGTGAATTTGTAATTGCATTTCTAAATTGATTTGGCATTTTTAATTTTGTTTTTGTAACATGTGAATTTGCTGCACTAGCATCAAGTTAAAACAAATGTATGCTAGTGAGTTACTTTTAGATGATGATGATCAATGATGAGAAAAATGCTAAGCATCTTTAAAGGCTTAGAAGTCACTTCAGCCTAAGATCTGACTATTGTCTTTTCATTTCTGTGTTTTATACAATATTAGGCAGATGACAGTGCAAGTGTTAATTCTGTTATTGCATGCACTGAGTTTGTAAATGAGAAACCTATATGTTAGAGGCCTACTGTATCTTCTGTCACTTAAAGTGCCACATATACTGGGGTTAGTTCTTTCTTCAAGTAGCTAAAAACATAAGAATGATTCAGACCAAATATACTGTAATATAAAAAAGGAGTATAAAAAACCCTGACCGGAGCTCCCAATGATTCCAATACGTTGTTCAAAATTCCTTCAAAGATCTTCAATTATATTCTACCGATGAGGAAAGTTTGGCAACAAGATGTAGGTCACTATTCAGAACGTCCTTAAGGTGCAGTTTTCTCCTTAAACTCACTCAACCGTGTGGTAGCAAAAACTAAAAGAGAAAGTAGGCACCAAATCGCATAGTACGTTCTTAAAACCTTGGATTTTATTCTTAAAAGTTATACTCACAAGAGTATGTTTAAAATGCGCATAAAACAGTATACAAAATGGGACGCCAGCTCCACTCGCTCGCCCGACCCTGGGTTTCGACGTTCTCAGCTTCATCCGGGGCGTGTGCTGACGTCCAATATCAGTCCCGTATTTAAATACTTAATGACCATAGTACATATTACACAAACTTACATGTGAACAGTACATACATGCATAAAAAAATGTCCCGATGACATATTACATAAACTTATATGTGAACAGTACATACATAAATACAAATGCCCCAAATATATATACTAAACAAAATTAGCAGAAGATTTGTAAACCTTGTTCATTCACCTTGCTCCGAGTAATTTGTTTCACCTGTGTGACAGGAGGAGTGCGGCCTCTATATCTCTACACACACCTACTTTTCCTCATGCAGTATCCACCTGTCTTACTATACCTATATTCTCTCCCACATAACTTTTTTGACAAAAAAAACATTTTCCAACGGACTTATAGTTTGTTAGAGGGGTTCTTTCCCTAACTCTGCCTTAGTACAGATCAAGCGTCTTTCAACTACACATTGGTCTTTCATTTTGATATATATATGTGTGTGTGAACTGCAACCAAAAATCTCCAATCCCATTGTTATTAGAATATGCAAACGATTAAATGTGAGGGGAGATATGCTAGAGTGCATGTGAACTACAACAAAAGTCTCTAATATTTTTGTGGTGTGAAAGTGACTGAATATGGATGTGAATGGGTGTATATATGCATATTTTTTTTTTTTTTTTTAAATCCTACCTATAGCTATAGATCTATTAGTGTCATGTGACCGCAAGTGTTTGCACTGTATATTGTAGTGTACAGATTAGTTCAACTGTAATTACTGTGTATAAATGATCTAACATTCTTTAAGAAAACATTTCAATTCAAAATCGATGTTGAGGCCACCTGGTGTGAGAGTGCCCAACTTATGTATCCAAAAGCCTTCTTTTTTACTAAGTTTAACATCCACCCGTTCACCTCGCCAATGTGTCTTAATTTTTTCTAGCACTGAAAAAAATAATAAATTAGGATTGGAATTGTGGAACTTCTTGAAATGTGCCGATACGCTGTGAGTAAGGATCCCCTTTCTGATATTCCTACATTGCTCCGCCACCCTAGTTTAAACTTTACGTCCAGTTCTCCCAACATAACCTAATCCACAGGGGCATAACAGAATGTAGATGACATTGTTCGTATTACAGTTAGTCTCCTCTTTTAAAGTAATTTTATGCCCGTTCATCTCTACGTTATCTCTCATTTGTTTTCTCATCGGTCTAGTCTCACTGCAGGCTTTGCATGTCTCACAGTAAGTGAATCTCTTATCCCTATTTATTTTTTGTTGTTCAATGTTTTCTCTCACATAACTTCTAGTCAAGATGTCCTTTAATGCTGGAGCCTTTCGGAACACTATCCTGGGTTTTTCTATTAGATTTTTTCCTATGATCGGATCATTTTTTAAAATGTGCCAGTGTCTTTGTATGCTAGACTTAATCTGCAGAGCTTTTTGTGAAAAAGTGGTGACGAATAGGGGGTTATATATTTATTTTTTCACGCAATCATCTATGTAACGTTTAAATAACAAAATGTGTTTACTGAAAATGTTGCGAGGCCCAAAAATATATTCCTCTTCCCATTTCTCCATGTACAGGTTGGCGAAGGACGGGGCAAATTTGGCACCCATTGCCGTACCGCCAACCTGTACATAGAAACCATGGTCGAACCAAAAATAGTTGTGCTGTAAACAAAATCGTGTAGCCTCTAAAAGAAAGTAGCGTTTTTGCCATCCAATATTGTGGTTGTTCATTAATCTTTCCTTTATGGCTAACAGACCCAAGTTCTGTGGAATCGAAGTATATAGAGATGAAACATCGACTGAGTACAATAGTATGTCTTTCTCTTCTCCTATGTCTAGTGATCTCAGAATATCGATCAGGTGTTGGGAATCCCTAAGGTATGATTTCATGATTTTAGTCATAGGTTGCAAATACCAATCCACAAATTCGCCTAGGCGACATGTGACTGAATCTATGCCTGACACTATAGGTCTGCCAGGAGGGTTAAGTGGATCCTTATGCACTTTAGGTAAATAATATATGACTGGGGTCTTGGGGGTGTGTATATTTAAATACGCAAACTCTTTAGCATTGATGACATCATAATCCTTACCCCAATTTAAGAGTTCAATAAGGTCTTTTTTATACTCTACTACAGGATCACTCCTCAACTTCATATAAGTGGAAGCGTCATTGAGTTGCCTATACATCTCTTTATAATAATCCGACTTTTCCAATATACTGTAATATAGTGTGCAATCGAGTCTCAGGAACTTTTATAGTAATTTTTTCTTTCATAATGTTTTCTTTAAGATGTTGTACTTGTGCTATTTAACTTTATTTTGAGGCAGGTGTAGTTATTACCAATAATTTAGAAAAACATAGCCATAAATTAAAAAAACCTTCTACTAATAGTAATATTATCCAACGGTCAAAATGAAATTAGGGTTTTTGAATCTAGCTAAATACAGTGAATCCTTGGTTTACAAGCATAGTTCATTCCGGGAACAGGTTTGTATACCAAAGCAAGTTTTCCTATAGGAAATCATTAAAATACAGATGACTGGTTCAACAATGACCATATCCTTGGATTAGAAGCATAAGTTTTGCTTGTAATCGAAATTGTTTCAATATCAAAGCAGGTTTTACCACAGGAAATAATTGAAAGACATACGATACCATGCATTAAAAACATTTAGCCAGGTGTAGTACAACATCTAGCCCCTTTATTTCTTTTAATTCCTCAATATTGTTTTATACAATTTGTTAGAGAGGGATGCACAGTATTGTAGAGGGTGGGAAGGGCTCACATAATGCTTCTTTTATGAAATTTTGCTTGTTAACCAAATGACAATTTTTGTAAAATGCAAGCCTGTCTTGCAAAATCCGTGTAGTGCAGGTTACACGTAATCTAAGATGCCACTGTATGCAAAATGTAGGAATAGACTAAGACTAGCTGTAATATACTTAAGCATGTAATATAACTTTTGGTAACCATGGTACAATTTTTGTCTCCCATAATTTATTGGAAGGTCTGTACCAAATGGCAATTATACAATGTGTGTCAAATATATTGTTTGTGATAAAATTGTAAATATAAAGCAAAATAAGTTAGAATTTTTACTTAAACTTATCAGGATAGTTGATAGTTTATAGTTGATAGTTTTACTTTTCAGGATAGTTGATAAACGTCTGATTGTTGGCTTTCCGACCATTAATTGAACTTGATTCTACTGTTTGAATTGATTTGAAAAGCGCTACGGCATATGATGGCACTATATAAGAAAAGATTCTAATTATCATAATGATCATTGTTATTATTATATATTAAATCTTCTCAATGATGTACAACCCCTTTAAATATTTAGTTGACTGATAAAAGGAGGGCATTATGTTATATTTTGCTGTAAGTTCTTTAATAAATTACCTACATATATATATTTGGGTATAAGTAGTCTAACGTTTTAGGTTTTTAGTTCCACTATTTATCAGAGGGCAAAACCCCCTCTCTTTCTCTATAATTTACATGCCTTTAATTTGTATTCATTGCTTTGTGTATAACACATGTAAATATATAATTTTATGTTTTTATACTTTAAAATATAATAAATAGAAGAAAAATATAAAACCCAGTGTCTCCTCTGCCAACAGAAAAACAACAGAATTATAAATATGAAGCGACTGCATTGGGGCAAATGAGTTTTGAGATAAGGTTTATTGTAGTAACTTTTTTTTCTTCGAACTAAAATATATAGCATTAAAAGTATGTGCTCATTACTGTTTTGCTTGACAAGGATATCATGGATAGGTTCATGCTACATACATACAGCTTATGTGAAGTCTACACTTTTAAATATAACAATAGTTAAGGGAAAGTGTGACTGTTGCTTCAACCAAGCTATTCTTTTAATTTTCTTTATAGTTTTAGCCCAATAAATGCTTATGATATTGTGATTTAAAACAAAAAATAACTGGGGTTGCAGTACCCTAGTTTTGCCTCAGAGCGCCGCTGTTTACTAAGAAGGAAAAGAGATTGTTCTCTAGAAAAGCTCAGCTAGAGAAATGCAATACAACATTATAAGCCATTTCTACACAGGATGTGTGTGATGATGGTTGGGTGAAGAAGGAAGCTGGAGATCTTTTGTACCTGGATTACATATACAACAGAGGATTATTTCTCAGAAAAGGATTAAATGAAAATGCAAAGAAAGCAAGGACTCAGATGGCAAGTAATATTTCCCTTCTTATTCTCCTGGCTGTGTCATTCAGTCTCTGGTCACATCCATTATTCCATTAATGAAGAATTAAGGAAAGGATCTATTGTGGGGAATATAGCAAAGGATCTACAATTAGATGTTAAGGATCTCTCCAGAAGGAAACTACGTATTGCTTCTAAAATATCTGAGAAATATTTCAGCATAAATCTGGATAATGGAAACCTGTACATTGCTGATAGGATAGACAGGGAGACATTGTGTGGAGCTGCAGCCGACTGTGTCCTTACATTTGATGCTGTGGTGGAAAATCCACTAAATGTCTTCAGTATAAAGATTGATATTCAGGACATAAATGATAATCCTCCTAAATTTGTTCATAATACAGTTATAATAGAACTGAGTGAAGCAACCTCCCCAGGAAGAAGGTTTGTGTTACAGAAAGCAGAAGATGTGGATGTTGGTGTTAATTCTATGATAAGCTACAGACTCAGTACAAGTGAACATTTTAGGTTGGCAGAAGAGAAAGGCATTGATGGCAATGTATATCCAGAGTTAGTTCTGGATAAATCCTTAGATCGGGAGAAAGAAAACATGTATGAACTTACTTTATCGGCTTTTGATGGTGGAAATCCAAAACAATCAGGAACAACATCAATAAAAGTGATTGTTACTGATTTTAATGATAATGTTCCTGTATTTGCTCAAAATGTATACAAAGTATCAGTTAAGGAAAATATACCGGTAAATTCTACAATTCTCCAGGTCAGTGCAAGTGATGAAGATGAAGGTGTCAATGCAGAGATCAGTTACTCATTCAGTACAACTGCAAATAATATTCTTCAAACTTTTATTATAAATCCCAAATCTGGAGAGATAAAAAATATAAAACATTTAGATTATGAATTGACAAGGAATTATGAAGTGTCTGTACAAGCAAAAGATGGAGGAGGCCTGGCTGCTCATGCTAAAGTCCTGATAGAGGTAATAGATGAGAATGACAATGCTCCTGAGATATCCATCTCTTCAATATCCACCCCTATTACAGAGGATTCTGCTCCAGGCACAGTGGTAGCATTGCTTGAGATTCATGATCAAGACTCGGGATTAAATGGAGAAGTTCAGTGTCTTATTACAGAAAATGTGCCATTTCAAGTAGTGTCATCAGCAGGTAATTTCTATAAAATTGTAACAAAAAGTAGTCTAGATAGAGAGAAGATATCATCCTATAACATCACAATACAAGCCTCTGATAAAGGATCTCCTGAAATGTTCTCCAAAACAAAAATTCAACTGGATGTGTCAGATGTCAATGACAATGCTCCAGTGTTTCAGAAACTTGCCCATACTGCATTCATACCAGAAAATAATCTTCCCGGAGCTTCAATATTTAGTATTCAAGCAAGAGACTTGGACAGTGGAGACAATGCTAAAGTATTTTATTCAATATCCAGCATTGATAATGATGAGACACCAATGTCTAACTTTATATCGATTAATCCAGTAACCGGAGTGATTTATGCACAACAATCATTTGATTATGAGCAACATCGGGAATTCAGCATTCAAATCATTGCAAGAGACAATGGATCTCCATCTTTAAATGGCAGTGCTACACTGAGGATTTCTGTTGTAGACCAGAATGATAATTCCCCAGTCATTCTCTACCCATCACCAGAGGCTGATAGCTCAACATTTGAGATGGTTCCTTGGACCTCTGAACCTGGCTCTTTAGTATCTAAAGTGGTGGCAGTGGACGCTGACTCTGGACACAATGCCTGGTTGTCTTACTTTTTACAATCTTCAGAACCATCACTCTTCACCATTGACCAGCACACAGGGGAGATCAGGACATCTCGTGTATTTCAAGAAAAAGACATCATGAAACATGGAATTGTGGTTCTAGTGAGAGACAATGGGAATCCATCCCGCTCAGCTTCAGTCACTCTTAATCTTGTAGTTGCACTTAATTTCCAACAAGTTCTTCCTGAATTAAATAGCCAACCTAGTATAATAGAGCCACAATCCAACCTACAATTCTACTTGGTAATAGCCTTGGCATTGATTTCCTTCCTCTTCTTATTAACTGTATTTATTGCAGTTGTCTCTAAGTACAGAGAGTCCAAATCTTCTCCATTTGGATCCATGAGTACAAGTCTATATCCACCGATTGATCCCAGATTTATGACACAGTTCAGCAATGGGACATTACCTCTGCCATATTCCTATGATGTTTGTGTAACTCTGGACCCAAGTGAGAGGGAATTTGCTTTCCTTAAACCCCAACACAATGTTCCTGTGGAAAGTCTAATAGATGCCGATGACTCAGGGATTGGAAATGAAGCTGTACAAAATTTTTCACCTGCAGAAAATCTTATGTTACAGGTACGTTATATGTTTGGAAATCATTTCAAAATCTAAAATGTTTAGATTTTAGGAAAAGCTACAATCACAATTTATGTGTTTGATATTTTATTTTCTTATAGTGGTCTACTGGCCAAGTTGTGTAATGCATTTTGCTCAATAAACTGACTTTGTAATAAAATATCTTAGTTTTTTTAAAATATATACATAATAGTACATGTATCACTATAAATAAGAAAGTGTATATATTGTATTGCTGCTCAGTTAAAGAGACAAGTTCATCATCATAATTTCCATTGAGAAAAGCTTTGTTGATTATCCAAAAGATTTGGTTTGAGCCTGTATCTTTTGTTCTAAACAGATTTTTCCACAATTGCGCCCTCCTTAATATTTGGGATAAATAACAGTAGTATCTAGTGGCCATTTTAAAAGATTCATCCAAAGCGAACCAAAAATATTTGTATTTGATTTGTTAGCTGAAAAACTGCAAATAAGTATCAAGTTAATGGAACAACTAATAGATATTTTTTCTCATCTCCACTTGGTATCAGGTACTTTACTAATTCATTAAAAACTTTACTAAATATTCATTTTGTATGGATGGCAGTAAAATATAATTCAAGTATAAATCGGGCTACTACACAAAAGTGCACTGGACAGGATATGTTTAAAATACATTGGGAGAGGTCTTTTTATTGTAGGTCAAAAAGTATAGCATCCATTTAATATTCCGGATGCATTTCGGCCTTAGGCTTTTTCAACAGCTCAGGAGAGCCGAAACACACCCAGAATATTAAATGGATGCTATACTTTATGACTAATTGTACCAACAATAAAAAAAAAGTTAAAAGCTACCTTGAAGTGCCGGGACCATTTGTTTCATTTGAATATACCGCTAATATCCACGACCACAAGTTAAGAAGCAGTTTGGGTGCCCTCCATATTTGGAACTTTGATTTTTATTGGGAGAGGGTTATGCTGAGCTTGGGATAGGATGAATATCTTACGGTGGGCACGGGGAGAGCTTTTAGCCTTCTTGAAAAACTAGTGATGGCTCTGCTTTTTACAAGTCTATAAATAATGTCAAAACTCTTGTTCACCTGGTACTATAAAGATTACATGAAATAATAAAAATCTGCTATTTATTGGTATTTTTATCTGTATACATCAATGTCAAAACTCTGTGAATGGAGATTAGTACATTTGACATTAGTGCATAGGGAAATCTGCTTGCATGAATATTGGGGCACATTTACTAAGAACAGTGCAGTCTGTTCATGTGCAGTTTGCCTGTGTAGTGTGCAGGGGGCGCCAGATTCATGAATTGTGTCTCATATTCTTTATGAATCTGATGCTCCTAGCACTGCTCCGACAAAGTCCACCATTTTTTTTTATGGTGCACCTTTAACATGGGGCATGCAATGCATTTCTGCAGACTTTGCATGTAAAATGTGGTACAAGGTCACATGAAGAGTAGTAAAATGTGCACCACAATTGTGTTGTGTCTGCCAGAAATGTGGTGCAGACACTTCTAAAATATCTGTACAAGCAGTTTGCAATGAAAAGAATGTGCAACGTCTGACAGAAAACTGGTGGACGGCCCCTAGTAAATGTTGGCCATTGTTCTTCTTTTGTATCAATATTTTGTTCTTTAGTAAAAAGAAAGATATTGTAGTTTTGTCAAGTCTGTGATGAAGAGGCGGCCATCATGCCTCTGCTCTATTAAAAGCATTATCAGCATCTTCTTTGCCATAGATCGAGAAAGCTTTGAGTTGTCTTAGTGAGATCTATGGACACTTTCTATTTATTTATTATAAAGTTTTTGTCACGTGCATGATTCAGATTTTTCAAGTATTTGGTGGTATTTGGATTTGGTAACATATATAATCTTAAATTTCTAAGTTAGGAAATAACCACAATTGCATTTTTACAAAGACATCATGGAAGAATCGGTTTAGGAGTGTCAAGACAGGACCTATTCAGTGAATTTACTTTATTCAACCCTTTCCTCACTATCTCCAATAACATTTCCACCTGACTTTGAGAGTAATTTTATTTTTAATTGATATTATATTTAATATGTTGATACATGACTCAAAGCACTAGTAAAATATGTTTACAATATTGTATAGTGACAAAGGGAAAGATGAGTCAAGACAGGTGGAGCAATGAGAAGAGATTAGTGTCTATAGAAGTATAATAAACCGTATTAATGTAAGATTGTATAGGAGTGGTAAGAGCAACTAAAAGAAATTTTAAACATTATAGTAATTAGCAATTTTATTAGTAATTTTCAATTTTTAAAACACTTGTAAATAATATATATATATATATTTGTTATCAATTTCCAAAACCAAACCTAAACCTTGCTCCAAGATGAGTTGGCTCTCAATTTATTCATATTTAAATTTACAAGACATTACTTTTCAAAAGCATTTATTGTTATACAAATATGGTATTTAGGTAAAACTTGGTAAAAATACATTTGAATCAATTTTGCTGCAGTTCCCCATATTCGCCTCAGAGCGCCGCTGTTCACCTATAAGGAAAATATTCTATAAATCCAGAATCACCTCCATGATGCAGACAGTGTTCAACTGCAAGAAGAAATACACAGCATTTCACACTAGGATGTGCCGGGTATAGGACTCATACACAAGAGGGATTATTTTCCTGTGGATTCTACATATAACAAGGGATTTTACCATGATATTTCTGGTGAGAAGAAGGATGGCTGGATTACACCTGCAGGAAGGACAAGCAATGCAAGGACTCAGATGGCAAGTAATATTTCCCTTCTTATTCTCCTGGCTGTGTCATTCAGTCTCTGGTCACATCCATTATTCCATTAATGAGGAATTGAGGAAAGGATCTATTGTGGGGAATATAGCAAAGGATCTACAATTAGATGTTAAGGATCTCTCCAGAAGGAAATTACAAATTGTATCAGATGTAGCAGAGAAATATTTTAGTATAAATCTGGATAATGGAAACCTGTACATTGCTGATAGGATAGACAGGGAGACATTGTGTAGAGCTGCAGCCGACTGTGTCCTTACATTTGATGCTGTGGTGGAAAATCCTCTAAATGTCTTCAGTATAAAGATTGATATTCAGGATATTAATGACAATTCTCCTAAATTTATGCGTGATACACTGACATTAGACATGAGTGAATCCACCTCCCCAGGAACAACAATTATATTACAAAAAGCAGAAGATTTGGATGTTGGTGTTAATTCTGCGATTAGCTACAGACTCAGTACAAACCAGTATTTTACTCTTGGAGAGAAGGTCAGCACTGATGGCAGTGTATTTCCAGAGCTGATACTAGAGAAACCTCTAGACCGAGAGACACAAGACAAGCATGAGCTCATCCTAACAGCTTCTGATGGTGGGAATCCTGTACAGACAGGCACTGCCCTAATAAATATCATTGTCACTGACATCAATGATAATTCTCCAGTATTTACACAGGATGTATATAAAGTAAGTGTTAGGGAGAATATTCCGGTGAATTCTACTATTCTGCAGGTCAGTGCAAGTGATAAAGATGAAGGTGTCAATGGAGAGATCACTTACTCATTTAGTACTACTGAAAATCATATTCTTCAGACTTTTACTATTAATCACAGAAATGGAAATATAAAAACAAAAGAATATTTGGATTATGAAGTTGCAAATTTTTATGAAATTTCATTACAAGCCCAAGATGGCGGAGGCCGAGCTGCACATGCAAAGATTTTAATTGAAGTTACAGATGAAAATGATAATGCTCCTGAGATATCTATAACTTCATCATCAGATCTTATTCCCGAGGATTCTGCCCCTGGAACTGTGGTGGCATTGATTAGAGTTCAGGATCGTGACTCAGGAGAAAATGGTGAGGTCCATTGTATAATTAAAGGGGATTTACCATTTGAGCTAATATCAGCCAGCAATTTCTATAAGATTCTTACAAAAGGTAGTCTAGATAGAGAAATAATATCATCCTACAACATCACAATACAAGCCTCTGATAAAGGTTCTCCTGAGAAAACATCCACAAAGGTTATTAGACTTGTTGTATCAGATGTCAATGACAATGCTCCAATGTTTGAGAAACGGATTTATACTGCATTTATACCAGAAAATAATCTTCCTGGAGCTTCAATATTTAATATTCAAGCAAGAGATTTGGACAGTGAAGACAATGCTAAGATAACTTATTCTATAATGTCTACAAGTAATGAAGAAGATCTCCTGTCCTCCTACATCTCCATGAATCCAGTAACTGGGGTCATCTATGCTCAGAGGTCATTTGATTATGAGAAGCAGAAAGAATTTAAGATCCAAATCATTGCCAGAGACAATGGATCTCCATCTCTGAACAGCAGCACAACACTAAGAATATGTATAGTAGACCAGAATGATAACTCTCCAGTCATTCTCTACCCATCACCAGAGGCTGATAGCTCAACATTTGAGATGGTTCCTTGGACCTCTGAACCAGGCTCTGTAGTATCTAAAGTGGTGGCAGTGGACGCTGACTCTGGACACAATGCCTGGTTGTCTTACTTTTTACAATCTTCAGAACCATCACTCTTCACCATTGACCAGCACACAGGGGAGATCAGGACATCTCGTGTATTTCAAGAAAAAGACATCATGAAACATGGAATTGTGGTTCTAGTGAGAGACAATGGGAATCCATCCCGCTCAGCTTCAGTCACTATAAACATGGTGATCGCTGGTCATTTTCATCAGGTCCTTCCTGAGCTCAGTAACCAGTCTATAAAAGAAGAATCTCAGTCCAATCTACAATTCTACTTGGTAATAGCCTTGGCATTGACTTCCTTCCTCTTCCTGGTGACTGTGATTATTGCAGTTGTCTCCAAGTACAAAGAGTCCAAGTTTTCTTCATTTGGATCCATGAGTACAAGTTTATATCCACCGATTGATCCCAGATTTATGACACAGTTCAGCAATGGGACATTACCTCTGCCATATTCCTATGATGTTTGTGTAACTCTGGACCCAAGTGAGAGGGAATTTGCTTTCCTTAAACCTCAACACAATGTTCCTGTGGATAGTCTTATAGATGCCGATGACTCGGGGATTGTAAACGAAACTTTAAAACACCCTGCCCTCGCAGAAAATCTTATTCCACAGGTATTTATTAATATTTCATATTTGTTTTTTTTAATTTAGTGACCAATTTAAAATTATATACCGTAGTTTGGGAAAAGCAACAATTATACTCATGTAAAAATCTTAGGACTTCCTATTAGCTGATTTGTTTACTACATTTTTGCTTTAAAATCACAGAACATTTATAACTATAATAAGCTACATTTTATACTGTTTCGCTGCTTTGTATTAGAGAAAAGCAAATCATCAAAAATTAAAAAGTTAGAAGTTTTGTTAAATATTTTTATAGTTATGTTATGTTTTCTTTAGCTATTTGGGTCTTAATTTATTTTGCTGGGAATTCCAGGGAATTTGTTTAAAGCCACTCCTAGTCCTCTAGAAAAGAAAAGCTCCTATCTCATTCCATTCACATTTTTTTGGCTAGCACCAATTTTAAAAGATTGCACAAATTGAATCTTAAACTAAGTGATTTTGTAACGCAATAAAACCTTGAGTAAATATTCATTTGGTATGCGTAAAAGATCATTTTTATATATAGACAGGCCTACTACACACTTTACTTTTAAAGTGCACTTTCCTGGATTTGCTTTTTTTATAATAAGTAGGGAGAGGGTTATGCTCAGCTTGTGATGTATACCTTACCCTTGTCAGTAAAAGAGACATTGCAAGTCTTTAAATAATTGTATTTTAAGCTATCTTGTTAAGCTATTCCATCTATGAAGTTTCCAAGTACTATTGAAATGCTGCTATTTTTTGCTGTTGTCATTAGTATACATCAATGTCAAAATTGTGAGTGGGATTTATAACAGTTTAGATGGGTCTGATGTATGTATTTCTGTGCCCAATTGTGCCCAGTATTTTTGTGCCCAATTGTGCAGCACTTCCTGTAGGTGCTATATAAATAAAGAATTATTATTATTATCTGATTTGTCATAAATCAGCTGAGTCCCCACATCCCTAGCTCAATGCATTTGGACTTCTACTTGTAGGAATAGTTTGCCTCTTTTATTACAATACTTAAAGAGAACATTGTAGTTTTTTCCTGTCCTTGATTATAAGGGAAGCCATTTTGCCTCTGCTCTGTTAACAGCATAAACAGCAACTTCTAGGCCATAGGACACAACATTTCAAGTTAACTCATCAGTTCCATGGAGAGATTTTTAGTGGAAAAATAAGAATTTTTCTGCCAACACGATCACTTTAAGCTGTTAACATAAAAAAATGGTATTTGCTGTCTCTTCAGTATTTATAAGGGAAAATGTACAGTATTTTTCGGACTATAAGGTCCCCCGGGGTATAAGGCACACTATCAATAATTGCCTGCTAAAACGTCTAGGTTCATATATAAGGCGCACCGGAGTATAAGGCGCACCTGATTATAAGGATGAATGACCAGCAGGTGGCAGACCTGTTCAAGGCAGCTGTTGTCTGTAAGTACATTTCATATATAAGGCACACTGGACAATAAGGCGCACATTTGATTTCTGAGAAAGTCAAAAGATTCTTAGTGCGCCTTATAGTCCAAAAAATACTGTATTTTATCTCAGTGTGTTATTTTACTTTTATTTTATGTTACTTTTATGTAAAGTCTACATTGAATTGGTGGGAGACTCTTGTAACTCCTCATTGATGTACTTTGCGTATAAGGCCTATGAATGTGTCCATTGAGACTTGTTTGTATCATCCAATGGCAAATGTCCTTTTTATAATTTGTTGAAATAATGGAACCTTTAGACTTTTTTAATATAACTTTTTGTCACATATTTCCATCGTATCAGAATTCTCGGGACAACAATATAGTAGTAAGAAAGTGGAGAAATTCTGTATATTATTGTATCTTTCCTCCAGAGTCCCATGAACAAGAATAATTGTGCTTCCCAGAGCAAAATCTTTAATGGTATTCCAGCTCTGTCCACACCTCCTGCTCCTCCAGTAGTCCCCATATAGTCCAGGATGTGTGCTTGAAATTTTAAAAGAGCACAGCACATCCTGTTTCGTGGACTTTGTGCTGGGATGGGAGCCTGGGTTCCCACCGAGAGGGCTTTCAGTGCCACCTCTGGCACCAATTCCACAGGATAAAGGATCTCCTGAAATGACTTCTAGAAAAGTTTTTAGCCTTAATGTATCAGATGTCAATGACAATGCTCCAGTGTTTGAGAAACTGACTTATACTGCATTTATACCAGAAAATAATCTTCCTGGGGCTTCAATATTCAATATTCAGGCAAGAGATATGGACAGTGAAGACAATGCTAAGATAACCTATTCTATAATGTCTACAAGTAATGAAGAAGATCTCCTGTCCTCCTACATCTCCATGAATCCAGTAACTGGGGTCATCTATGCTCAGAGGTCATTTGATTATGAGAAGCAGAAAGAATTGAAGCTCCAAATCATTGCCAGAGACAATGGATCTCCATCTCTGAACAGCAGCACAACACTAAGAATATGTATAGTAGACCAGAATGATAATTCACCAGTCATTCTGTACCCATCACCAGAGGCTGATAGCTCAACATTTGAGATGGTTCCTTGGACCTCTGAACCAGGCTCTTTAGTATCTAAAGTGGTGGCAGTGGACGCTGACTCTGGACATAATGCCTGGTTGTCTTACTTTTTACAATCTTCAGAACCATCACTCTTCACCATTGACCAGCACACAGGGGAGATCAGGACATCTCGTGTATTTCAAGAAAAAGACATCATGAAACATGGAATTGTGGTTCTAGTGAGAGACAAAGGGAATCCATCCCGCTCAGCTTCAGTCACTATAAACATGGTGATCGCTGGTCATTTTCATCAGGTCCTTCCTGAGCTCAGTAACCAGTCTATAAAAGAAGAATATCAATCCAACCTACAATTCTACTTGGTAATAGCCTTGGCACTAATTTCCTTCCTCTTCATGGTAACAGTCATTATTGCAGTTGTCTCCAAGTACAAAGAGTCCAAGTCTAGCTCATTTGGATCCATGAGTACAAGTCTATATCCACCCATTGATCCCAGATTTATGTCACAGTTCAGCACTGGGACACTACCTCTGCCATATTCCTATGATGTTTGTGTAACTCTGGACCCAAGTGAGAGGGAATTTGCTTTCCTTAAACCTCAGCACAATGTTCCTGTGGATAGTCTAATAGATGCTGATGACTCAGGAAATGAAACTTTAAAGAATTCTTCTCCTGCAGAAAATCTTTTACCACAGGTATGCTTACCTATGTCAATGTTTATATTTCCTAAAATGTACATATGTTGTGAAAATAATCATTGAATTTAATGATAAGGTCACGATTTGATCTAATATTACTTACATTTAATGTGTTCAATAGTTTAAAATATGTCTCTGTGTCCTTATCATATCTCTTAATATGTTTCAAATGTTTGGAACATTACATTCTACTCTTTCCTTTATGAGATTGTAATAAAGGCCCAATTAAGCCTTTGAAGTCACATATAGGTGAGGACTAACCCAAAGGTGAAAATAAGTATTCCCTTTGGGCCCCTGAGTTAGGTGGGCCCAAATGGAATTCTCATTTTCACCTTTGGGTCAGTCCAAGCCTATAGTGTTACATTGTTAGTACACTCCCTGTACTTTACAATGGTATTCTCCGAACAGTATCTTACCAATCCTTTAAATTAGTATAAAAAGAGTGTCTGAGTTCAAGGCCAGAGCTAATGAATAGGTTTCTAACAGGGCCTCCAGGAACATAACATTCAGCGGCCAGTTCTAGGAGGCAAGCTACTTGTGAAAGAAATGTGTGTTGACTATATTTAGGTAATGTGCAAATGTGTATCTATTAAAATTTTCACGTACTGGGGTCGGTCCCAAGAACAGATCTTAGCGGGGGAACTTAGGTATTCTTATCCAATATGGTTAAATACTTCCATTTCAGAAATTGTTAGCATCTTTTATTGTGTTTTTCTTGATTTTATTGTTTTGAAATATAAGCACATTGGATCTAAACCAATCGAGTACCAGAGGTTTCTATGATGTGCTTAGTCTATGGAAGAAATAATAGGGCCCAGCACTCCGACTGAACAGAACTCCACTAGTAGCTACCATTTTCTAATTTGTGTCTATGATATATGTGTCTTGGGATGCTTTATACTTTACTTTTTCGATCATATTTAAATAGGCTATGTTCAAAAATCACAAGAAAGTTTTTGATTCAATTACAAGTTGAGTTACAAATGTTTTGTACAGATGAAGTAAAGAACCCACATTGTATATTATAGGTTATTTTAATGTATTATTTATGTTTATTTCTTACCATATTGTTAAGTAAATTACACAAATTTACATCTATTAATTCTTGATTAAGAACTATATCTAAGCTATTTTTTTACCATGTATGATTCTATATGGGAATATCTGGCATTGATTCTAGTAGTGTTAAAAGTTTGCAAAAAAAAGGCAAAAGAGATCATGTCCCTAATTATTTTGTATTTACTATAAAATAAATATGGCTTAAAAATTGAAATGTTAATACAGGCAGTCCCCGGGTTACATACAAGATAGGGTCTGTAGGTTTGTTCTTAAGTTGAATTTGTATGTAAGTCAGAACTGTATATTTGATCATTGTAATCCCAGCCAGAACTTTTTTGGTCTCTGCAACAACTGGATTTTAAAAATATTGGGTTGTCATAAGAATCAATATTAACACTAAAGCTTCATTACAGACACCTTTGATAACTGTTACATCTGATCATTGTAGCCTAGGACTAAAGTACAATAAATTACCAATATCCAGAGGTCCGTTTGTAACTAGGGGTCGTATGTAAGTCGAGTGTTCTTAAGTAGGGGACCGCCTGTACACCTAAAAGTTTAAAAATTGGAAAACCAATGAAACAGAATGTGTATTGAAGGATCAATTCACAGGTTCAAAAAATGCTTTGGAAAAGCTCCAACTTATTTGATGAACGTGTTGATAGGGAAACACTGATCGAATGTAGAAAAATATCCCTTAACCTCATAAATGTCTTTCAGAGGAATTCTTGTTTTCTTTAGGTATTTTTCCCTCCATACACTTCTGAAATACACTGGCAATGCATTTTTTTAAAGAATAGTCTAAAGTTTTTGGAGACACCTCTGGATTCTGCAACCTATTGTTTACTAGCAAAAATATATGTTAAAATCCAACATGCTCAACCTCTCATTCTTCTTACATTTGCAACATCCTCATACATCTTAATCTTATTAAAATTACTGAGTTAGGCCTCCTCCATGTAAACATGAAATTGGGCCATGTGTTTGCCGTCTTTTTTTGTGGCTAGAAAGAAGCCCCATTTCTTTCTATGGGCTCATGCACACAGTCACGGGTTTCACGGCCCCATGCATGAACCGACTGCCCATGTTTGCGTCCAGGGCATTTTGTCCTATTGTCATCTATGTGTGATGAGAGATGGGCTGCAAACAAGGGATCTAGCAAACAGCAAACAGACTTCTTATGTGTGGGGATACTTTGAGGGAAATCATCATGTCTTTGACATTAGGCACTAGTAATTACATCTATTGCTATGTCTAGAAGATATCTATATATTATATTTGTTATGCATGTTACCTTTATGGTACTTTATTATTTTTTTTTTAGTAGCTTACCCACTAAAATACTAAAATGCAGAGCAGCTCCAGACAACCTTGCAGTCTTGTTTTGAAATATTTCACTATATAGATATAGCAAAGAAACATTTCTAAAACCAAGAAGGGTTATTTCGAGAGATACTTGAATTTATTCTGTAAGATGTTGGTGCGTTCTGTAAAGTGTATAGACGTGGTACAGTATCGTAGCTGAGCGCTGTCATGTTGGAGGCTGATACAGGCCTACACCTGTGTTTTTATATAGCATTTCTGAAAGGGGTGTTCCTATTTCAGCAAATAAATACATGTTGCTTTTGATAAATTAACCTTCTTGAAATTGTGATATCTTTTAACTGAATAAACAATCTATCGGGACTGCTTAGGTCCCTTCACCAGGCATGGTATAACAGGCATACTATTATGCCTGATGAAAGGTCCTAAGGTGTCCCGAAAGCTTGCTTGTAAAATCTTATAGTTCAGTTAGCCATTACAAGGTATCGCAATCTCAAGGAGGTTACTTTATTTGACCTATCAAAAGCAACAGGAATTTCTTCAACTGGCTATCACAGTACAAAACTTTATTTTCTTGTGAGCAAATAAATATTATTGTTTGTACAATAAAAAGCTTTTTTCCAATTTTAAATTTTCCAATATACTTTCTGTATTAATTCCTCACATTTTTTCTAGATCTCTGCTTGCTGTCATTCTATAGGAAGCTTCATTGTTTATTTCCAGTGGACAGAAACTTAACCATAGTCACACAGGGGAAAAGAGCTGAGCACTTCTGTCCACACGGAGTAAACATTGAAGCTTTCTATAGCAGGACAGCAAGGATCTAGAAAACTGTGAGGGATTGATACAGAAAGTATATTAGAAAAATGTATAATTTTTCATTATGCAAACAATAACATGCATTTGCCAAAACGAGAATACCCTTTTATCCTATTGTATGAATTCCTCACCCTTATACAGTATGTGGAAGTTAAGACCTTAGGAAATGTAGTTTTTGTCACCATTGACTTGTAAGGATTATATAGACTCAAGTTCTGTAAAATATTTATAATAATAGTTACCGTATGTTAAAAAGGATGAAATTGTGGAAAATTGGAACTTTAAGTGTAATATAATCTTTATAAAAGCCCTAAACTGCTTGCAAGATAAATCACTGTTCATAATGGACATTGCTTTTCTTTAAAGTGTAACTAAACTTTTCAAGTAATTTTTATTTAAAGTTTTAAATAATTTAATTTTTTTTAAATAATAAAAAAATGTAATACATTTTATATAAAAATATTAATGTATTTTGTAGTGTTTCTGTTGCATGTTTGATTTCAGCAATTTTTTTACTTGACTGGTTCCTGCTGTTATATAGTCTTATATTGAGTATTTTATGGTAAAGTAGGAAAAACAGGGAGAAGGCTGTTGATTTTAGTGATTACAAGATATAACATTAATTGTATGTTATAGCTTATTGAGAGTATTTATTTTCTCTTGGTCATTTACTTCAAACCTATAATTTTCATATGAAGCTTTACAAATAGATAACATTGGGGTGAACATATTTATACCATGTATTAATTTTTTACTTCATACTGAAAATAACCTAGACACATAAAATAAAGGGAATAAAAATCTTTGTCAGAAATGCTGCAGTTCCCCATATCGGCCTCAGAGCGCCGCTGTTCACCTATAAGGAAAATATTCTGTAAATCCAGAATCACCTCCATGATGCAGACAGTGTTCAACTGCAAGAAGAAATACACAGCATTTCACACTAGGATGTGCCGGGTATAGGACTCATACACAAGAGGGATTATTTTCCTGTGGATTCTACATATAACAAGGGATTTTACCATGATATTTCTGGTGAGAAGAAGGATGGCTGGATTACACCTGCAGGAAGGACAAGCAATGCAAGGACTCAGATGGCAAGTAATATTTCCCTTCTTATTCTCCTGGCTGTGTCATTCAGTCTCTGGTCACATCCATTATTCCATTAATGAGGAATTAAGGAAAGGATCTATTGTGGGGAATATAGCAAAGGATCTACAATTAGATGTTAAGGATCTCTCCAGAAGGAAATTACGTATTGTGTATAAAACCCCTGAAAAGTATTTTAATATAAATCTGGATAATGGAAACCTGTACATTGCTGATAGGATAGACAGGGAGACATTGTGTAGAGCTGCAGCCGACTGTGTCCTTACATTTGATGCTGTGGTGGAAAATCCACTAAATGTCTTTAGTATTAAGATTGATATTCAGGATATAAATGATAATCCTCCTATATTTCTTCATAATACATTGACATTAGACATGAGTGAACTCACATCCCCAGGAAGAAGGTTCCTTTTACGAAAAGCAGAGGATTTGGATGTTGGTGTTAATTCTGTGATCAGCTACAGACTCAGTACAAACCAGTATTTTACTCTTGGAGAGAAGGTCAGCACTGATGGCAGTGTATTTCCAGAGCTGATACTAGAGAAACCTCTAGACCGAGAGACACAAGACAAGCATGAGCTCATCCTAACAGCTTCTGATGGTGGGAATCCTGTACAGACAGGCACTGCCCTAATAAATATCATTGTCACTGACTTCAATGATAATTCTCCAGTATTTACACAGGATGTATATAAAGTAAGTGTTAGGGAGAATATACCGGTGAATTCTACAATTCTGCAGGTCAGTGCAAGTGATGAAGATGAAGGTGTCAATGGAGAGATCACTTACTCTATTAGTAATACAGCAACTGATATTATTCAGATTTTTAATGTAGATTCCAATACAGGAGAAATTACAATAAAAGGACATGTAGATTATGAGGTTGGTAAATATTATGAAATTTCTATCCAAGCCCAAGATGGAGGAGGCCTAGCTGCTCATGCAAATGTTTTATTAGAAATAACAGATGAAAATGACAATGCTCCTGAAATATCCATAACCTCATCATCAGATCTTATTCCTGAGGATTCTGCTCCTGGGACTGTGGTGGCTTTGATTAATGTTCATGACCGTGACTCAGTAGAAAATGGTGAGGTCCAATGTATAATAAAAGGTGATTTGCCTTTTGAGTTAATATCATCAGGAAGTAACTTTTATAAAATTGTTACAAAAAATAGTCTAGATAGAGAAATAATATCATCCTACAACATCACAATACAAGCCTCTGATAAAGGATCTCCTGAAATGACTTCTAGAAAAGTTATTAGAGTTGATGTGTCAGATGTCAATGACAATGCTCCAGTGTTTGAGAAACTGACTTATACTGCATTTATACCAGAAAATAATCTCCCTGGAGCTTCTATATTTAATATTCAAGCAAGTGATATGGACAGTGAAGACAATGCTAAGATAACTTATTCTATAATGTCTACAAGGAATGAAGAAGATCTCCTGTCCTCCTACATCTCCATGAATCCAGTAACTGGGGTCATCTATGCTCAGAGGTCATTTGATTTTGAGAAGAAGAAAGAATTTAAGATCCAAATCATTGCCAGAGACAATGGATCTCCATCTCTGAACAGCAGCACAACACTAAGAATATGTATAGTAGACCAGAATGATAACTCTCCAGTCATTCTCTACCCATCACCAGAGGCTGATAGCTCAACATTTGAGATGGTTCCTTGGACCTCTGAACCAGGCTCTTTAGTATCTAAAGTGGTGGCAGTGGACGCTGACTCTGGACACAATGCCTGGTTGTCTTACTTTTTACAATCTTCAGAACCATCACTCTTCACCATTGACCAGCACACAGGGGAGATCAGGACTTCTCGAGTATTTCAAGAAAAAGACATCATGAAACATGGAATTGTGGTTCTAGTGAGAGACAATGGGAATCCATCCCGCTCAGCTTCAGTCACTATAAACATGGTAATCGCTGGTCATTTTCATCAGGTCCTTCCTGAGCTCAGTAACCAGTCTATAAAAGAAGAATCTCAGTCCAATCTACAATTCTACTTGGTAATCGCCTTGGCATTAATTTCCTTCCTCTTCATAGTGACTGTGATTATTGCAAGTGTCTCCAAGTACAAAGAGTCCAAATCTTCTTCCTCATTTGGCTCCATGAGTACAAGTCTATATCCACCGGTTGATCCCAGATTTATGACACAGTTCAGCAATGGGACATTACCTCTGCCATATTCCTATGATGTGTGTGTAACTCTGGACCCAAGTGAGAGGGAATTCGCTTTCCTTAAACCTCAGCACAATGTTCCTGTGGAAAGTCTAATAGATGCCGATGACTCAGGGATTGGAAGTGAAAATGTACAGAACTCTTTACCTGCAGAAAGTCTCTTACCACAGGTATGTATTCATATGTTGAGAAATATGTAAATCTTGAAATTATATTAATGAATTGTATATAATATATTTTTTTTCTAATTCATAGTGAAACTTATAGAAATGTTGTAGTTATTTCTTGTTTTGGCTTGTAGATTTTTTTTATTTTGTTTTCCCCACATTATTATTGGGGCCTTCATTTGGCTTGCACTGCATTTAAAATTTTAAAATAGCAGTAACACGGACCAAAAAAATAATTTGTAATTGGTGATTAAAGTCTTGTGGAGCATTTGCTTAACTTGTTGTAAGCCCATGGTGCAAGGTATCAGGACATCTCTAACCATTACTTGGGTTCGTATTTAGCATATAAAAATATAGGTAAGAACTTCAAAAACTAAAATAAACATCACAAAATATTTTTACAAATTCTAATAACATAAACACTTATCATTGACAACGCCATTTTCTAATGAAACACTTGTATCTCCTTGTATAATACTTTTTAAGTATTCAGTGAAGGAATTTGTTTTTTAAAGATGGAGACAAACCCTGTACATGAACTATCCTTGAACCCATTCACGTGTCATTAGAGTATATTTAATTTTCGATGTTACACTACTACATTCTTATATTTTCTCAAGATATTTAATGGATACAAACATAAAAAATAACATTTCTGTGGTAATTATATATCCTGTATAGATGGAGTATGGACATGTCAAATCTTATTTTTTTCTTTGCTGGACCTAAGGAAATGGCGTTTTGTATGTAAATAAATTCTAATGCCTTCCAAAGTTTCTTTAATATAATGAAAAATAGTGATTGTTTATTGTTAATTCTTAAAAAAACATCTACAACTTTAGGTTAGGATTGTATGTATCTTCCTGGAAATGAAATGAGTGAACAGTGTCAGACTTGGGTGCTTTAGGCCCACCAGAGAAAATTAATCTGGGGCTCACTCTTCCTTATCTCAGGAAATAGACTCTAGCAGCTTCAATATTGGGTGGATTTCTGCTGGATCTCCGGGGGTTCAGTATTCAGTAGGGTTAAACTATGGCCCACCAGAGGATCCTCTAGTACTCTAGTGGGCCAGTCCAACACTGTGGGTGAATGTATGTTGCCAATTTATGATATAGTCTAAAGTTGCATTCAAATGACTAATATGGCTACGTATATCCAGCCACAAGTTGATGGCCAGATATACTTCCCATAGGCAAATATGGCACCCGGCCATGGTATGGGCACAACTCACATCGTAAACCACCTATATTAGAATCCACTTTTCATATTTTACATTTGCATTCTTTTTGTTTTGCCTTCTTTCTGTAAAGCCACACCCTCCTTTAAAGGGAACCTACCACCACGATTCTACCTTGTTAAAGATTGTTAAAACAATGAAATAAAAATGCAACGCGTAGCATTTTTATTTTATTTCATTGTTTTAACAATCTTTTAAAAGAAATATCTTTTATTTTGTAAAATAAAAAAGTGCTCTTTTTGAGCCATTTATACTTACCTATCAAGGATTTTCTAAGCGCCAACACTCCTGCCTCCATTCGGGTTTTTCTTCAATGATCCTCTTCAGCCTCGGAGCCTGGTCCGAGTGCTGCTGATCTACAGGAGACCACCGGCTGCTGGTATTACACTTTACATATGCATTATGCCTATGTAAATAGGTGAGTGACCAATTTACCCATCCATCCTTCCCCTTGTGCATTACTGTCTTCACGAGGTTACGCTTTCTCTTTTTCTTCTCTCCTCTATTACACACCGATTGGATATCTTCTGACGAGGTGTATATAAAAATCCCAGTCTCAAGCAATTTTTTCAATAAGAAATTAGGGGCAACTTGCTGTGTATTGTGCATGTACTCCATGTGTATGTAACGGCATGTAAGGGTTGCCTATCAGAGATATATAAAGAAAGTTTTACCTGACATATACCGTAGAAGTGTACTGTAAATGCAATCTAAAAGGAGCTTGAAAGGTAACATTTTGTCAAAAATGTAATGTAGTTCACAGATATAGGCTTTTTGTTGATAATTTAATGCACAGATAAAATGATATGCACTTTTTTAATGGTGGTTCAACTATATTCAAAATAAAACTCAAAGCCTATGACAAAGTATGAGCACTGACTGAGAACAAAACAGCGACTATATGTAAAGATAGATTTTTTAACAATTGATTAAGTAAAAACATTTTAACTATTCATATCATGTTTTATGCTTTAGATGAATCTATATTCCTCAATTTATTTAATGCATTCCATAAGTTTTATCTTAGCAATAAGAAACTAAAATGTTGTGCAAATTAAGAAGTCTGGTTCACCTCTCAAAACTATTTATGCATGGTTCCTTTCTATAATTGATAAAGCCTTTTTCCATTGCTATAAATGAGAAATATCATAGATATAAGTAAAACTATTAAAAAAAACACATTAGATTAATATAAGTATATTTAACAGTTAATATGCTTACAATTATAATATAACACTCTTTTTTACTAACTGGAAATTTAAACTTTTCCCAAACTATTGATTTACTTAAAAATAATAAAAATTAATCTTAACTCATGGCAAAAAGGTATTTTATGATACAGAATAATTTTATTATATATATATATATATATATATATATATGTAAAATATGTTATTTCATATTTTGACATTAGTTGTTGAAAACAGTTTTAAATCTTAAACAGTGATGCTGCAGTTCCGCATATCGGCCTCAGAGCGCCGCTGTTCACCTATAAGGAAAATATTCTGTAAATCCAGAATCACCTCCATGATGCAGACAGTGTTCTACTGCAAGAAGAAATACACAGCATTTCACACTAGGATGTGCCGGGTATAGGACTCATACACAAGAGGGATTATTTTCCTGTGGATTCTACATATAACAAGGGATTTTACCATTATATTTCTGGTGAGAAGAAGGATGGCTGGATTACACCTGCAGGAAGGACAAGCAATGCAAGGACTCAGATGGCAAGTAATATTTCCCTTCTTATTCTCCTGGCTGTGTCATTCAGTCTCTGGTCACATCCGTTATTCCATTAATGAAGAATTAAGGAAAGGATCTATTGTGGGGAATATAGCAAAGGATCTACAATTAGATGTTAGGGATCTCACCAGAAGGAAATTACAGATAATGTCAGATGTATCAGAGAAATATTTCAATGTAAATCTGGATAATGGAAACCTGTACATTGCTGATAGGATAGACAGGGAGACATTGTGTGGAGCTGCAGCCGACTGTGTCCTTACATTTGATGCTGTGGTGGAAAATCCATTTACTATCTTCAATATAAAGATTGATATTCAGGATATAAATGATAATCCTCCTATATTTCTTCATAATACATTGACATTAGACATGAGTGAACTCACATCCCCAGGAAGAAGGTTTCTATTACAAAAAGCAGAAGATGTGGATGTTGGTGTTAATTCTGTTATAAGCTACAGACTCAGTACAAACCAGTATTTTACTCTTGGAGAGAAGGTCAGCACTGATGGCAGTGTATTTCCAGAGCTGATACTAGAGAAACCTCTAGACCGAGAGACACAAGACAAGCATGAGCTCATCCTAACAGCTTCTGATGGTGGGAATCCTGTACAGACAGGCACTGCCCTAATAAATATCATTATCAATGACATCAATGATAATTCTCCAGTATTTACACAGGATGTATATAAAGTAAGTGTTAGGGAGAATATACCGGTGAATTCTACTATTCTGCAGGTCAGTGCAAGTGATGAAGATGAAGGTGTCAATGGGCAAATCACATATTCTATTAGTAATACAGCAAATAATATTCTACAGTCTTATGAAATAAACTCTAATACTGGAGAAATTACAATAAAAAGACATTTAGATTATGAAGTAAGTAAATATTATGACATTTCTGTACAAGCCAAAGATGGAGGAGGTCTCGCTGCTCATGCTAAAGTTTTAATAGATCTCATAGATGAAAATGACAATGCTCCTGAGATATCTATTACCTCGTCATCAGATCTTATTCCTGAGGATTCTGCCCCTGGGACTGTGGTGGCTGTGATCAGAGTTCAGGATCGTGACTCTGGAGAAAATGGTGAGGTCCAGTGTATAATAAAAGGGGATTTGCCTTTTGAAATAATATCATCAGGCAGTAATTTCTATAAAATTGTCACAAAAAGTAATTTAGATAGAGAAATAATATCATCCTACAACATTACAATACAAGCCTCTGATAAAGGATCTCCTGAAATGACTTCTAGAAAAGTTATTAGACTTGATGTATCAGATGTCAATGACAATGTCCCCACATTTGAGAAACTGACTTATACTACATTTATACCAGAAAATAATCTTCCCGGAGCTTCAATATTTAATATTCAAGCAAGAGATATGGACAATGAAGACAATTCTAAGATAACTTATTCTATAATGTCTACAAGTAATGAAGAAGATCTCCTGTCCTCCTACATCTCCATGAATCCAGTAACTGGGGTCATCTATGCTCAGAGGTCATTTGATTATGAGAAACAGAAAGAAATTAAGATCCAAATAATAGCCAGAGACAATGGATCTCCATCTCTGAACAGCAGCACAACACTAAGAATATGTATAGTAGACCAGAATGATAATGCACCAGTCATTCTCTACCCATCACCAGAGGCTGATAGCTCAACATTTGAGATGGTTCCTTGGACCTCTGAACCAGGCTCTTTAGTATCTAAAGTGGTGGCAGTGGACGCTGACTCTGGACACAATGCCTGGTTGTTTTACTTTTTACAATCTTCAGAACCATCACTCTTCACCATTGACCAGCACACAGGGGAGATCAGGACATCTCGTGTATTTCAAGAGAAAGACATCATGAAACATGGAATTGTGGTTCTAGTGAGAGACAATGGGAATCCATCCCGCTCAGCTTCAGTCACTATAAACATGGTGATCGCTGGTCATTTTCATCAGGTCCTTCCTGAGCTCAGTAACCAGTCTATAAAAGAAGAATCTCAGTCCAACCTACAATTCTACTTGGTAATAGCCTTGGCATTGATTTCCTTCCTCTTCATGGTGACTGTGATTATTGCAGTTGTCTCCAAGTACAAAGAGTCCAAATCTTCTACTTCATTTGGATCCATGAGTACAAGTCTATATCCACCCATTGATCCCAGATTTATGTCACAGTTCAGCAATGGGACATTACCTCTGCCATATTCCTATGATGTTTGTGTAACTTTGGACCCAAGTGAGGGGGAATTTGCTTTCCTTAAACCTCAGCACAATGTTCCAGTGGAAAGTCTAATAGATGCCGATGACTCAGGGATTGGAAGTGAAAATGTACAGAACTCTTTACCTGCAGAAAGTCTCTTACCACAGGTATGTATTCATATGTTGAGAAATATGTTAATCTAAAATTTATATTTATGAATTGTACAACATATTTTTTATTAATTCATAGTGAAACTTATTGCAAATTTGTAGTTCTTTCTTATTTTTGGCTGGTAGATTTTTTTATTCTGTTATTCCCACATTAATAATGGTCCTTCATTTGGCTTGCGCTGCATTTTAAAGCTTTAAAGCGGCAATAGTTTGTTATTGGTGATTAAAGTCTTGTGGAGCATTTGCTTAACTTGTTGTGAGCCCATGGTGCAAGGTGTCAGGACATCTCTAATCATTATTTGGCTTAGTTTTTAGCATATAAAAAATATAAGTAAGAACATCAAAAACTAAAATAAACATCACAAAATATTTTTACAAATTCTAATAACATAAACACTTATCATTGACAACGCCATTTTCTAATGAAACACTTTTTTCTCCTGGTGTAATACTTTTTAAGTATTTAGTGAAGGATTTAGTTTTCTAAAGATGAAGACAAACCCTGTACATGAACTATCCTTGAACCCATTCACATGTCATTAGATTATATTTAATTTTCGATGTTTCACTACTACATTCTTATATTTTCTCAAGATATGTAATGGATACAAACATAAAAAATAACATTTCTGTGGTAATTAAATATCCTGTATAGATGAAGTATGGACACATAGATTTTTTTTTCTTTGCTGGACCTAAGTAAAAGGCACTTTGTATTTAAATAAAGTATAATGCCTTCTAAAGTTTTTTGAATATATTGAAAAATAGTGATTGTTTATTGTTAATTCTTTAAAAAAAAAAACATCTACAACTTTAGGTTAGGAGTGTATGTATCTTTCTGGATGGGAAATTTGTGAACAGTTTTGGACTAGGTTGCCCTAGGCCCACCAGAGAAAATTGATCTGAGGCCCACTCTTTATTCTCTGCCAAGAAATAGACTCTTGCAGCTTCCAAATTGGGTTGATTTCTGCTGGACGTCATGGGTTCAGTATTCAGTAGAGTTGAACCAGAGAATCCTCTGGTACTCTTTTGGGCCAGTCCAACACTGTGGGTGAATGTACGTTGCCAATTTCTGATAGACTAAGGCCGAATTCAAATAACCATTATGGATACGCAAGTTGGTGGCCAGATATACATCCCCATAGGCGCCTACGGCACCCGGCCAAGGTACGGGCACAACTCACAATCTAAACCACCTATATTATAATCCACTACTGTCTCAAGGCACTTTTCATATTTCACATTTGCATTCTTTATGATTTGCCTCTTTTCCTGTAAAGCCACACCCTCTTTCAAAGGCTAGACTTATTCTAAAGCTAGCTTTGTCAATCTTTTTAAAATGGAATTCTGTGCAAATTTGTGCTGCAAAATTAATGCATGGTGCTGTATTTATCAAGGATTTACTAATTTTTAAAACCTTTTACAAGTAGTGCACCAAAACCGGTCTGGCCTGAAGGTACAGGTTGAAAGAGGGTCTGGATTCACAGGAATAGAGTCAAATGTAAATGTAAAAATAATGCAGTGTAAAATATGTGTGGTTGCTTGAAGCAGTAGTGGATTATAATATAGGTAGTTTGTTTCAGTAGCTCTGGACACAATACTTCAAGGGGGCCCATTGCCACCCAAACTATCACTTGGTCACATGAGCCATTTCAGTACCTTTGAAGGTTCTACAAGGGTCCTGAACCCACAGATTGAAACCAGGCATAAGGGAGGCATCCTCCATTCCCCACAAAAATTTGATTCCAGCACCATCTGTAGGAAGCAAATTCCAGACTTGTAGGGGCTCAAATATTCATACAGCCCAGGACCCTTGGTAGTCTTAATGCCCCCCTGCCTTGGGGTATGACTGTAATACTAGACAGTCTTATAATATAACAAAAGTTAGCATCCAACATCAAGTACTTTCATAAATCTAGTGCAACAAAATACTCTTACTTCCCTTACTAACAATTAAGTCACTTTGGTGTGTACTCTGATAAATAATGTCCCACATCTAAAGGGAACGTAAAGAACAGTTAAAAGTCATAATATGTAATGAATAAATGATAAATAACTGAATGTATGTTTGGCTTTTAAATGGCTAATTTTTAAATGGACACATCTGTATAAGAAAATGTATGTAAATGATGATTTAGAGACACATATTAAAGTTGTGGTACATGAGAGTTAGTTCACATTTGGACTAAAAAAACCCCCCAGCATATATGGGATACTTGGAACATATTAGGTTCTAATATGTGTTATTTTTTGTTTTAAAAAATTGAATAATATCAATTTTTAAGCTAAATTACTGGATAACTTTCCTTTACAGACATGCTAGACAAAAAACTTAACTGAACAAACCACGAAGAATACATTTTTTCAATAATAAATTAGGGGCAACTTACTGTGTATTTTACATGTACTCCATGGGGCATATTTATCATACGCTGGCGCTCGTGCCTTCTGCCTCTTGATGTATCGGGCTGCCAGCAGCGCAGCACTTAACCTACGTCAGGCAGGGCCTGGCGTTGAAAAAGACGCAGCCGGCGACTTTTCACGTATGAAAAGTCGCCGGCAGCGAGTGCGCAGGCGCGGGGACAGTAACGCCCGTCCAGCCGCGCCCCCCGCTTGGCCGGTCACACCCTACCCTTCACGCCCCACTGGCATGAAGGTTGCGGATTGGGGAAAATAACCGCAAAAGCTAGCAATAAGCAAGCATTTGCGATTATTTTAGGGCCTCTGCGCCACTGGCGGTGCGCAGAGGTCCTGGTAAATATCCCCCCATGTTTATGTAACTGCATGTTAGGGTTTTCTTTCAGAGATTTATAAAGAAAGTTTTACCTGACATATACCGTACAAGTGTACTGTAAATGCAATCAGAAAGGAGATCAAAAGGTAACATTTTGTCAAAAATTTAATGTAGTTCACAGAAATAGGATTTTTGTTGATAATTTTATGCACAGATAAAATGAAATGCACTTTTTTAATGGTACCGTAGTTAAAATATATTTAAAATAAAAATCAAAGCCTATGACAAAGTATGAGCACTGACTACGAACAAAATAGCTACAATAAGTACAGATGGATTTTTTAACAATTGGTTAAATACAAACATTTTAACTATTCATATAATGTTTTTAGCTTTAGATAAATCTATATTACTCAATTTGTTTAATGCATTGAGGCCTCAACTTCTTTTTATATAATGAGAACCCACCACTATTTTAAAATTTGCCATTAAAACAAATGTTATTCTTTAGAAAAGCATAGTATACAGTGTATTTCTATACTTTATCTTTAATGACGAGCACACTAAACATGTCATACATCAACAATATCTAGCCAATTCTAGAATTTGTATCAGGAAAAACATTATTTTAACCCAGGAGCAATTTAAAAAATATATTTTTTAAATAACAGCCTTTATGCAGTTACTGAGATATGGAACAAAGGAATAATATATAATAAAAAATTATTTACCTTTTGAGTTAATATCATCAGGAAGTAATTTTTATAAAATTGTGGTGGTACCAATTACTTCAGTTATAAGTTCATGCCTGCTTTATCTCAAAAAGTAAAGTTTTATCCTAACAATAAGAAAATCAAATGTTATACAAATTAAGAAGTCTGGTTGACCTCTAAAAACTATTTATCTATGGTGCCTTTCCATAATTTATTAAAAAAAAAAACATTTCTAAATAATAAATATCATGGATCATGAACTACTATTAAAAAGCCCTTTCGATTAAAATAAGTATATTGAACAGTGTATATGCTTACGATTGTAATATAACACTTTTTTACTAACTAGAATTTTAAACGTTTACAAAACTATTGATTTACTTAAACATTATACAAACTAATCAATCTTAACTTATGGCTAAAATGTATTTTATCATACAAAATTATTTTACATTTCTTACATATGTAACTTTATTTATATTTTGACATAAGTTAAATAAAGAAAGATAAAAACAGTTTTAAATCTCAGTCAGTGATGCTGCAGTTCCCCATATCGGCCTCAGAGCGCCGCTGTTCACCTATAAGGAAAATATTCTGTAAATCCAGAATCACCTCCATGATGCAGACAGTGTTCAACTGCAAGAAGAAATACACAGCATTTCACACTAGGATGTGCCGGGTATAGGACTCATACACAAGAGGGATTATTTTCCTGTGGATTCTACATATAACAAGGGATTTTACCATTATATTTCTGGTGAGAAGAAGGATGGCTGGATTACACCTGCAGGAAGGACAAGCAATGCAAGGACTCAGATGGCAAGTAATATTTCCCTTCTTATTCTCCTGGCTGTGTCATTCAGTCTCTGGTCACATCCATTATTCCATTAATGAAGAATTAAGGAAAGGATCTATTGTGGGGAATATAGCAAAGGATCTACAATTAGATGTTAAGGATCTCTCCAAAAGGAAATTACAGATAATGTCAGATGTATCAGAGAAATATTTCAATGTAAATCTGGATAATGGAAACCTGTACATTGCTGATAGGATAGACAGGGAGACATTGTGTGGAGCTGCAGCCGACTGTGTCCTTACATTTGATGTTGTGGTGGAAAATCCTCTTAATGTCTTCAGTATAAAGATTGATATTCAGGATATTAATGATAATTCTCCTAAATTTCTCCATTCTACACTGACATTAGAAATAAGTGAATCCACCTCCCCAGGAGCACAATTTGTATTGCAAAAAGCAGAAGATCCGGATGTTGATGTTAATTCGGTGATCAGCTACAGACTCAGTACAAACCAGTATTTTACTCTTGGAGAGAAGGTCAGCACTGATGGCAGTGTATTTCCAGAGCTGATACTAGAGAAACCTCTAGACCGAGAGACACAAGACAAGCATGAGCTCATCCTAACAGCTTCTGATGGTGGGAATCCTGTACAGACAGGCACTGCCCTAATAAATATCATTGTCACTGACTTCAATGATAATTCTCCAGTATTTACACAGGATGTATATAAAGTAAGTGTTAGGGAGAATATTCCGGTGAATTCTACTATTCTGCAGGTCAGTGCAAGTGATGAAGATGAAGGTGTCAATGGGCAGATCACATATTCTATTAGTAATACAGCAAATAACATTCTACAAACTTATGATATAAACTCTAATACTGGAACTATTACAATAAAAAGAAATTTAGATTATGAAGTTAGTAAATATTATGACATTTCTGTACAAGCCAAAGATGGAGGAGGACGAGCTGCTCATACTAAGGTTTTAATAGAAGTAACAGATGAAAATGACAATGCTCCAGAGATATCTATAACCTCATCATCAGATCTTATTCCTGAGGATTCTGCCCCTGGAACTTTGGTGGCTCTGATAAGAGTTCAGGATCGTGACTCAGGAGAAAATGGTGAGGTCCAAAGTATAATAAAAGGGGATTTGCCTTTTCAAATAATATCATCAGGCAGCAATTTCCATAAAATTGTCACAAAAAGTATCTTAGATAGGGAAATAATATCATCCTACAACATCACAATACAAGCCTCTGATAAAGGATCTCCTGAAATGACTTCTAGAAAAGTTATTAGACTTGATGTATCAGATGTCAATGACAATGCTCCAGTGTTTGATAAACTGACTTATACTGCATTTATACCAGAAAATAATCTCCCTGGAGCTTCTATATTTAATATTCGAGCAAGAGATATGGACAGTGACGACAATGCTAAGATAACTTATTCTATAATGTCTACAAGTAATGAAGAAGATCTCCTGTCCTCCTACATCTCCATGAATCCAGTAACTGGGGTCATCTATGCTCAGAGGTCATTTGATTATGAGAAGCAGAAAGAATTTAGGATCCAAATTATTGCCAGAGACAATGGATCTCCATCTCTGAACAGCAGCACAACACTAAGAATATGTATAGTAGACCAGAATGATAATTCTCCAGTCATTCTCTACCCATCACCAGAGGCTGATTCCTCAACATTTGAGATGGTTCCTTGGACCTCTGAACCAGGCTCTTTAGTGTCTAAAGTGGTGGCAGTGGATGCTGACTCTGGACACAATGCCTGGTTGTCTTACTTTTTACAATCTTCAGAACCATCGCTCTTCACCATTGACCAGCACACAGGGGAGATCAGGACATCTCGTGTATTTCAAGAAAAAGACATCATGAAACATGGAATTGTGGTTCTAGTGAGAGACAATGGGAATCCATCCCGCTCAGCTTCAGTCACTATAAACATGGTGATCGCTGGTCATTTTCATCAGGTCCTTCCTGAGCTCAGTAACCAGTCTATAAAAGAAGAATCTCAGTCCAACCTACAATTCTACTTGGTAATAGCCTTGGCACTGATTTCCTTCCTCTTTATAGTGACTGTGATTATTGCAGTTGTCTCTAAGTACAAAGAGTCCAAATCTTCGGCTTCATTTGGATCCATGAGTACAAGTCTATATCCACCCATTGACCCCAGATTTATGTCACAGTTCAGCAACGGGACATTACCTCTGCCATATTCCTATGATGTTTGTGTAACTCTGGACCCAAGTGAGAGGGAATTTGCTTTCCTTAAACCTCAGCACAATGTTCCTGTGGAGAGTTTAATAGATGCCGATGACTCAGGGATTGGACCTGAAGCTTCAAATAATATACAACCTTTCGATACGGTTGTAGCACAGGTAATATTACACAAACAATATTTTTAATTTTCACATGTTAATTTTGTTTAAATGTTTGTATAATGTGTAAACAGTATTTTTTAATTAAATTCAGTATGTTTCCTGCTTTGTATCCACATATTTTAGACTCAAATAGAGCCTTAATTGTTCCCTGTTGTGCCCTAAATGCACAAAACTTTATTTTACATTTTGTAGAGTCTGAATTAATATTATTAAAATTTTTTGTGATGCCATATTTACAAATTACTAAATAGTACCTTAGTGTCAAACATAACCAGACAGTATATTAGAAAAGAAAATATTTAACTCCAGAATTCAGTTGACACGATTCTGACTTGAGCAGACTCACAGACAAGAATTATATGGAAGGCCATATGGATTTTTAGAAGCAAAAAATTTAATTCTTTTCAACCTCCCATTTGGGTCTCTGTAGGACTTTTTGGGGCAATTTTTGTATCCATTTGTACATTTCTAGCAATTCATATTAATAAATAAAATACAGCGCATACCAAACTTTTTATAAAGCATATACATTTATGTGTTTAGCTTTTTCATCTCTAGAATATAAAGTACCACATTGGATAGCACTTTTCCAGGTCCCCCACCAGGGCCTACTCTATAGATTAGTAATGGCGAACCTTTTAGAGATCGAGTGCCTAAACTACAACCAAAATCCACTTATTTACTGTGAAGTACCAGCATGGCAATTTAAGCAGTAACTTTTTGCTACCGGTAAGGACCTTTCAATTGTATCGGCCCCCTAAAGCCACCAATACAGTTAAAAGAAGTAGGGCAAAGTCAAACTATCATTGTAGATTTTCTCCACGGTCTCTCGGTACAGGAAGAATGGTGGGTCCAGCAGGATGACCTCCAAAGATAAGCAAGTTCTGTCAACACCTCATTTTTCCTGCAGTTCCAAACAGCCAATGAAATGTTGCTTTAAAATAGCGCTGAGAGCAGCATCTCTTAAGTTGCCTGGGACTGCAGGAATATTTGGTGTATTTGATCCTGTTTGGTGAACTCTGTCCTGGGGCGATGGCCTGAGTGCCCACATAAAGGGCTCTGAGTGCCACCTCTGGCACCCATGTAATAGGTTTGTCACCACTGCTATAGATACATATTTTTTTCAGTAAGGGCTGTAATATTTGCAACAATCAAAGGTTGAAAGACATGTGATACAACCTTTTATAGAAAACCATACACCCATCTCTTTGTTGGTTTTTAGAATAAATTCAATGAGCAGGTTTTAGTCTAAAAATGAATAGAAGTTCCAGATTCACAATCCAGACTGATGGCAGCATATACAATGATGAGGAAGATTCCAATGAGAGTCACGCCACACTCTGATTTTACTTTACCATTAGAGTAATATAGTTTACACAAACAAAGAAATGTACAACACTCAGGTAGGTTTATGTCCTCAAAAAGCAAATATAACAAAAAACAACAATCAAATAACTCTGGGGGACTGTGGCATCTTTCTTTATTACATCATAGTACAATTTAGCTATTCTGATGTAGGTTATTACTTACCAGCTATATCCGCAATCGAATTCCTTTCTGTACATATAGCATGTTACATGGGGATTCTGAGGCGGGGTATAATTCTAAACATATGGGGTATTGCCTCATCATGCCTGCTGTGGCTGTATAAATAGGGTATGCCCATTGTTGTGGAGATTCTTGGCCATCTGGCACAGTATAGGATTTTAACAGTGACGTAGTGAATCCCGAGCCGAAGCTCTTCTCCAAAGGGCTGAATTTCAGTGTTGACATCATAGCACCTCTGATAAGCTGTTACATGAGCAAATAGCAGGGAAAGGCGTCAAGTGTAAACTGTATAGGTACAACCTGTAATAAATTTTTCTCTAGTATGTGAACATCTTAACATAGGACTTTAGTAGACATCCTATAGGGCAGTGATGGCAAACCTTTTAGAGACCAAGCCCCCAAACTACAACCAAAAACTACTTCTTTTATTGCAAAGTGCCAGCAAGTCAATTAAAGCACTAACTTATTGCTCCCTGTATCACAGATTTCAATCGTATCAGCATCCTGAGGGCAGCAATACAGTAAAAAGAATTATCATTGTAGCTTCCCTCCAGGGTGCTCTAATCAGGAAGAATTATAGGGCCCAAATAGGAGCTCCAATGATATTTCAACTCTGTCCACACCTTTGCACTCCTTCAGTAGTCCAAGGCACTGTAGTCCAATAGCATTCTGGGCTGCCTTAAAAAGCAGGAGGATGCCTTGTGTCCTGTTTGGTGAACTCTGGGTTGACGGCCTGTGTGCCCACTGAAAGGACTCTGAGTGCCACTTCTGGCACCTGTGCCATAGGTTCGCTGCCACTGCTATGTTATTTGAAAGATAGAAAATTTACATGCACAACTAGTCTATTGTAGAAATCTGGAGGATGAATAAGGATATTACAGATGTGGGAATTGATCTGTAGACTAATATAATATAATATCTGATGCCCCAGAACCCAACTTGAGTCAGAGAGTTGTATATATATCAAGTATGATGTGAGTCTAAGCTTGTTTTTGAGAATTAATGGCTGGAGTTAATTTTAAATTTTTTTTCTACAGCCTGAATAAATTGTTAGTTTTTTGTTATTAGAGTAGTATACTCTATCCCACAGTATAAATCTGGTCAATAATGTTTTGTTCTAAAGCACAGCTTCTGGAAATGCTCATAGTAAATGGGCATTTGTAAAGATCTATAGATGAACATTCTTCTTCTTCTTTGTATTATTATTAGTATCTATCATCTCTCTGGTGTGAAATATGAAGGGCTAAAATTCAATTTACCAGTGATATCCTCTCCATGAAGGCTTCTCGGTGACTTTTTTTAAAAATAATCTAATATAGTAGAATCAACACCTGCAATGCATTTATTAAAGCATTGGATTGACACTTGGTTAGATGCCATGGGGTTGATGTTGGATATGTAAGTGTATTGGTTTTCATAGGTTGAAAAAAGAAAGAGGATATACATAAACATTTTATGACCAACAGATCTATACAGGTGGTATGGGGAAAAACGAATAAGATCTGATAGAATATTTTGTTTTATTTGAGGGACTACTTAGCATTGGGCCATACAAATATTATTGTTATATCGTGAGAGGGTAACAGTAATAAGTATAAAATATAATAAAAACACTTTATAAAAGGTACAATGATATATTGTATATTATTGTAATTATTACCAAAATGCAGTAAAAAATACTAGTCAATAAAATAAAGCAGAATCACATATTACATTACATTTTATTTCCACTAATAGTTAGGTTGCTCTTGAATTAAGTAGGTTTCTATGTGCTTTTGACATTTTCAGTACAAATTTTAATTTTTTTCAGTCAGTAGTGAAATATCTGTTAACAAAAAGGTGAACACAGTAAATAATATTATAATATTTGATAAAAATCAAAGTTTATGTTTATGTAGCTCAACTACAGTTCTCAGGGAGGCCAATACAATGGAGCTTTTGTTCCATTCTTGACTGTTATTATGTGGGAACTTTCGTATTAGAAGACCACTTGAAAGTTGGTAAATATGTAGATATTGTATGTGTTTAGAAAAATTGTTGTTAGAAATAAATATTTTTAAGATTGTATCAGCGGAGGTGTTAAGGTAATTTCTGTAATATACTTTATTACTTGGAATTCAATATGGCTTATAAAAAACTTGTTGGAAAGTTCCCCTTTGTGAAAGATTTATCTCTCTTAAAATGACATTTGTATTCCAGGCAAGATATGGGTTTATTGCTGCTCTCCCCATACATAACTCTGAGCATTGAGTTTTACCTTTCTCTGCTCGCTCCCTGGCTATAGTATTCTATAAGGATTGTTAATATAGCGAAAGCCTTGGTTTCTCTTACCCTCTAACTTTCACTTTTAACTAAGTAAGGAAAAACTTGGTGGGGAGGGAGCCATAAAAATGTGTTAAAAACATTGCTCATAGTATATTTTAGCCAAGCAGAGTGTAGGTAGGATAAAAACTGCACAGAGCATACATAAATACACTAGACACATACACATGTAGGAATACAGGATCTTTACAGAAAGAGTAAAGCTGTTACTAAGGTGCACTGCATAACCAGTTATTGTTATTTCTAAATAAAAAATATGTAAAAAAAATACCTAAATAAAAAAACACTCCCCTCGAAAAATATCTAAATATAAAAACACTCCCCTCGATCATACAATATAAAATATTATCTCACTTGACAGTTTCACTTTAACTAATGATAAGTAGAGTAAAAATGTGACTTTGTATAATTAAAATACAAGAGTGAACAGAGTTTCAGTGAAAAAAAGAACTTTTCTATATCAGTTATTGTTATAAAGTAAAATTATACCATAAACATAGATATGTTTTAAATCTCAGTCAGTGATGCTGCAGTTCTCCATATCGGCCTCAGAGCGCCGCTGTTCACCTATAAGGAAAATATTCTGTAAATCCAGAATCACCTCCATGATGCAGACAGTGTTCTACTGCAAGAAGAAATACACAGCATTTCACACTAGGATGTGCCGGGTATAGGACTCATACACAAGAGGGATTATTTTCCTGTGGATTCTACATATAACAAGGGATTTTACCATTATATTTCTGGTGAGAAGAAGGATGGCTGGATTACACCTGCAGGAAGGACAAGCAATGCAAGGACTCAGATGGCAAGTAATATTTCCCTTCTTATTCTCCTGGCTGTGTCATTCAGTCTCTGGTCACATCCATTATTCCATTAATGAGGAACTAAGGAAAGGATCTATTGTGGGGAATATAGCAAAGGATCTACAATTAGATGTTAAGGATCTCTCCAGAAGAAAATTACGTGTTGTGTCTAAGACCTCAGACAAATATTTCAGCATAAACCTAGAAAGTGGAAACCTGTACATTGCTGATAGGATAGACAGGGAGACATTGTGTAGAGCTGCAGCCGACTGTGTCCTTACATTTGATGCTGTGGTAGAAAATCCACTAAATATTTTCAATATAAAGATTAATATTGAGGATATAAATGATAATCCTCCTATATTTCTTCATAACACATTAACATTAGACATGAGTGAACTCACCTCCCCAGGAAGAAGATTTGTGTTACAAAAAGCAGAAGATTTGGATGTTGGTGTTAATTCTGTGATAAGCTACAGACTCAGTACAAACCAGTATTTTACTCTTGGAGAGAAGGTCAGCACTGATGGCAGTGTATTTCCAGAGCTGATACTAGAGAAACCTCTGGACCGAGAGACACAAGACAAGCATGAGCTCATCCTAACAGCTTCTGATGGTGGGAATCCTGTACAGACAGGCACTGCCCTAATAAATATCATTGTCACTGACTTCAATGATAATTCTCCAGTATTTACACAGGATGTATATAAAGTGAGTGTTAGGGAGAATATACCGGTGAATTCTACAATTCTGCAGGTCAGTGCAAGTGATGAAGATGAAGGTGTCAATGGGCAGATCACTTACTCATTCAGTAACACAGAAAAAAGTATTTTTCAAACTTTTGCAATTAATGCAGATAATGGTGAAATTAAAATAAGGAAACACTTAGATTATGAGGTTAGTAAATACTATGACATTTCTGTCCAAGCCCGAGATGGAGGAGGCCTAGCTTCTCATGCTAAAATTTTAATTGAAATTACAGATGAAAATGACAATGCTCCTGAGATATCTATAACCTCATTAACAAATCATATTCCTGAGGATTCTGGTCTGGGAACTATGGTGGCTCTGATTCAAGTTCATGATTCTGACTCTGGAGAAAATGGTGAGGTCCAGTGTATAATAAACAGTGAATTACCTTTTGAGTTGATATCATCAGGAGGCAATTTTTATAAAATTGTCACAAAAAAAGGACTAGATAGGGAAATAATATCATCCTACAACATCACAATACAAGCCTCTGATAAAGGTTCTCCTGAAATGACCGCTAGAAAAGTTATTAGGCTTGATGTATCAGATGTTAATGACAATGCTCCAGTGTTTGAGAAACGGACTTATACTGCATTTATACCAGAAAATAATCTCCCTGGAGCTTTAATATTTAATATTCGAGCAAGAGATATGGACAGTGAAGACAATGCAAAGATAACTTATTCTATAATGTCTACAAGTAATGAAGAAGATCTCCTGTCCTCCTACATCTCCATGAATCCAGTAACTGGGGTCATCTATGCTCAGAGGTCATTTGATTATGAGAAGCAGAAAGAATTGAAGCTCCAAGTCATTGCCAGAGACAATGGATCTCCATCTCTGAACAGCAGCACAACACTAAGAATATGTATAGTAGACCAGAATGATAATTCTCCAGTCATTCTCTACCCATCTCCAGAGGCTGATAGCTCAACATTTGAGATGATTCCTTGGACCTCTGAACCAGGCTCTTTAGTATCTAAAGTGGTGGCAGTGGACGCTGACTCTGGACACAATGCCTGGTTGTCTTACTTTTTACAATCTTCAGAGCCATCACTCTTCACCATTGACCAGCACACAGGGGAGATCAGAACATCTCGTGTATTTCAAGAAAAAGACATCATGAAACATGGAATTGTGGTTCTAGTGAGAGACAATGGGAATCCATCCCGCTCAGCTTCAGTCACTATAAACATGGTGATCGCTGGCCATTTTCATCAGGTCCTTCCTGAGCTCAGTAACCAGTCTATAAAAGAAGAATCTCAGTCCAACCTCCAATTCTACTTGGTAATAGCCTTGGCATTGATTTCCTTCCTCTTCCTGGTGACTGTGATTATTGCAGTTGTCTCCAAGTACAAAGAGTCCAAATCTTCTTCATTTGGATCCATGAGTACAAGTCTATATCCACCGATTGATCCCAGATTTATGTCACAGTTCAGCAATGGGACATTACCTCTGCCATATTCCTATGATGTTTGTGTAACTTTGGACCCAAGTGAGAGGGAATTCGCTTTTGTAAAACCTCAACACAATGTTCCTGTGGAAAGTCTAATAGATGCTGATGACTCGGGGATTGGAACAGAAACTGTACAGAACTCCTCACCTGCTGAAAGTAACTTACCACAGGTATGTTTTATATGCTATGTTTTACATGCTGATGACTCCGGGATGAAAATTAATATTTTATATAACACTCCATATGCAGTAACAAAGATGTGTTTTTCCATCTTTTTACAATTCTATGAATCTATTACTTAATAAATTAAAGTAAAATTTTACCAATTTTTACTATTAAAAATACATAGTGATATCTGTGACGTTAGTTTTCTAATGTTTGCTTTTTTACTTTAATTTTCTTAAATAAAGGGATGGGTTAGAATAAAAAGGAATGGTCTTCCCCTAACCACCATTTTTTTTTATAGTTGGCCTAGGTTTTGTATCATGGTGATCATAACTTGATGATCCATACTGAGGAGGTGACTTCAATAAAAGTACGCTGTATAAAAATAATGCAGGCATTATAGGGTTAAAAACTTTGGTAGTAGAAAGAAAAATGTATTACATTTTAATGGTATGCTTTAATATGAATTGTGATCACAACAAAGAAAAACATATAGGGAAGGCTGGTGACGCATCTCGGACTATGTAGTAGGGTCCTGATTCATACCTAAAAGACACAAGGTCGTCATATAAGCAAGTAGATCCCTAGGTGGCAAAACTGTGTGACATGAGCAAGTGGGAGTACCCAACTAGTGGACAGGATACAGGTGAGTAATGTGACATAGGTTGAGGTCTTGTGAGTGTCAATGTAAAAAAAAAAAAAACAAAGGAACGAGCTATAAAATAGAAATACATTAGATCTTGTTTGTAGTTAAGACCTTTGGAGAATCTTGTTCCCAGAGTTAGGACCCATAAAGCTTCTCTGGTAAGAGGAGCTTTACCTCTATTTCCACTAAGAAGTGGTCAAGGAACTTGCTCAATGGTGATGGCAGCCATGCAGTGGGTAGACCCTACATGGAAGTCTTTGAAGTGTTTGGATGTTCCTGAAATGCCACGATTGTCAGTTAAAGAGAATTCTCTTTAGCTCCAGTGATGTATTCAGCTACTATAGTTTTCATTTACTGCACAGGGCAGCCAATATTATGGACCTGGCAGCAGGTACATTCTATCATGTAAACTATATATGTTGACTCGCAATTCATATGTGCTTTGATTTTATGGGTAAAATGCATTGCTGTGGAGGAAAAAATAGTAGTTTTTTTAGATTTTTTAACTGGAGTTTAAAACACATAAGGAGAAAGAATGCTGTCTAAAGTGTGTGTGGGGTGGACACACTAGATTTGCCAGACTTCCCAGCTCACTTACTCTGGTGCTGTTCTCGTGAACTGATTGTTCCTCTTTTCCTTTTTTGCTTCCTCTTTTCCTATTTTGCTTCCTTTTTTGCCTAGGAGGACAAAAAAAACCCTTATCCCTAGAAGTCCATTTATATCATAAAAAGGTTATTGAAACAGTTTTTCAGATTTGAGAATGTGTGCATGAGGAATATCATTATTTCAATCTCCTGAAATAAGGAAAAGAACTGTGTCAAACAATATATTTATGTATAGGCTTACATATATGGATAGAAGTCCTTACATACTGCATATACTGGTAGTATTTACAGTTTCTTTTTCAAGTTTTGTGGATCCAAAACTTTGCTACATAGATAATTAGATTTGTCATTCAGTTATATCCTGACAATAACCTTTCTATAAGATCAATCACTGGCACTTTCAGAAGTGAGGGGGGAAGGAATAGTCTAAATGAACTAATAATGACTCTATAAAGGACTTTTAAGAAGTAAAGATATCATGAGTGATTATAAAAAAAAATGATGACAATGAAATGAATCTAATTCTCTGTTGTTACATCCAATCTGTGCAATATACATAAATCTAACTTTACATGTGACTATTTTATAGTAAAGGGTTGCAAGTATTTTGGTCCAGCCTAAAATATTGAAGGAAATTAATTAAGACTGGAATTTTAAATGCCAGTCTTAAAATTCTCAGCTTTGGCTGTAACTATTAAACGGCTCCAGCTTATTAGATCGGGTGCAAACTCCCAAAGACCAGGCCTGATTTTACAGAGTTTTCTTCTATAGTCCCCACCAGCTTTCTGTCTGAAAATATAGTACATATTACAGTACATATATAGTACATATAGTACATATATGTACATATAGTACATATAGTTTTATTGAACTTGTATGTATCATTACTCCTGGAAAATCAATAAAAATTAATGTTCAAAAAAAAAAAATATATAGTACATATAGTGGGGAGGGTGTTCACACCGATGGCCGTCAGGCTCCCTGCCTGCTCCTCGACACGCCCAAAGTGACATGCTGGTCAGAGAATCCAGGAAACTGATGGTTAAGGGGGATGTTTATGTGAATCTACCCCATTTTGTTAGGACATGCCTGCATTATAGAGCTAAATTGCTTTAGCCATAAGCTCTATAGTATATTGAAAACTAAAATAAAAAATACAAGGACAAAGAGAGGCTTATAACATATAACATTTTTCTAGTGAACACAGGCAAAAATGCAACAAAATAGCAGCTAATAAAAAAGCAAATCCTGTTCCTGTGTAGTCATAGTAGGTAAAACATAAGATGGATCATCTGCTGTAGTAGTTTTCTACAGTTTCTTCAAAGATATTTCCAGATTAACCCAGTCTCATCCCTTTAACAATTCTATACGTTCATTTTTTTCTTTATGATAACATTTGGATGTCCAGACTTTAAAGTTTTAAAGTTAAAAGTAATAGGGGCCACATGAACCCCTTTTTGTCATTCTTTGCAGTTTCTTAGCCATCAAAAGATGGTGATTCCTGGTGTTGCTCAGTTTTTTTTTTTACATAAAGACTCGGCTTTTGAATGGTAAAGAAATGCTCTTCAAATATTTTTTTTTTATTTTCAGTTGTAAAATGTTCCAAATGGGAAAGCAAATGAATTTATAATTGTAATAAACCTATTTGAGAAGTTATTGCAGCATGTATGTACAAGGTCAATGACCTTTTCTATGACAGACCATGTGTATCACTGTTAAAAACTTCTTCAGCTTGGACTCTTTAGCTAGACACTCCCTCCTAGTTGCTTAAAGAGGTTGTTGGACATTAATAAAAACTTACCTCTCTGGGTGTTCCCGGTGTCCCATGCTGTCGTCTGTCGCTGTCGTGGCCGTGTTTGTTCAGAGAATGCTGTAGCCTGGCATGCCCACCTGCCCCAGCACTGTAGCAAGCACTGGAACAGGAGACAGGTGGGTGTGCCAGGCTGATGGAAATTGCCGGAGCAGTGGTGCCGTGCCAAGCGGCAGCAAAGGACGGTGGTGCAGGACAGTTGGGCCACTAAAGGAGGTAAGTACAGGTGTATTTTTTTACAGTCCCCCATAGTCCACCAGTTAAGTTTTTATTAATGTCAGACACCACTTTTAAGTTTCATCATCTGTTTTAAGTAAGCACTAATATGGCAATATATGAACTTAGCTTCTAAGAGGCAGTCCCCGGATTTCATTATTAATGAAGTTACTTGTAAATCCCAAATAGGCTCAGAGAGGTTGAACAGCACGTATCACCTGTCTTTCTGTTTCTCACCCCAAGCATCGTATGCTGGGGAGGGTGAGTAATTGACCCTATTCTCCTAGTTTCTCTGTTTTGTCCCAATTCATATCCTTTGCAACAACACCATTTTGCCATAAAAGTTCTCATATAAGTTACTATAGATATAATCAACGACATAGGTGGCTGCTTGGTTGATTCCTCTCTAGAGTAAGTGATCTCTGTTCTTTTGATATATAAGTTACTCAAGAAGATAGCCTTCACCAGATATTTATATCATATACTTCAATAATTACATAGATAGTAGGTTTAAAAAAATACATGTGCCCATAAAGTTCAACCACAGAAGGCAAAGAAAAGGATGGGACAGGGAAGGGATGGAATGGGACACAATTCTATATTACAATACAGTGTAACCAGCATCGATACTTTGCTGTAAAAAGGAATCTATATTCTAAATTATACTAATGATTTAAAAAAAAACTCTCACATAAGAAAAAACTCCTAAGCTTCATTGCAGCATTTGCTGTTGGAAAATGAAAATGAAAAGATTTAGTTAACATATAACTCTTTTCTTTTAAATATCAGAAACTAAGATATATACAATTTAAAAATGTTTAATCCAACCGAAGAATATGGACATTAAAAACTAAGACTAATGTGTGATCTGTCTGCTATTCACCATCTTTCAATATATTAGTATTAGTATTAATATACCTTTAGTACCTTTAAAAAAAAATTACCAGTGAAATGTTTAATTTCTAATATCAGAACGTAACAGAACCTGAAACAGACATAATGTAGAATTAGCAAATTGAAAGTGGAAAATTTAGATCTAAAGTAAGATTTAAAAATGCAAAACATCAGCTTTAATTTTTTTTTCTTTGTGGTTTATGATCATAAACAGTATTTTGTAATTGATATGAAATATAACATGCATTTTTCCAAGTAAATTTATATTTATATATCTGTTTATTTTAAATGATATCTGATAGCAATAAAGCTTAACCATTGAAGTTGCAGTTGCCCATATATGACACGTGTGTAAAGTAAATATTTTTGCAGCATCATATTAAACTTTGTTTTACAATCCATAAACTATCCTTTAAATTTGTTTTGTTTACATCAAAAATTATACTTTTTAGTAGTAAAAACAATAATTGTGTTATATCTGTTAAACTAGATATATTAGTTAAAAGTAAGTCAGTGATGCTGCAGTTCCCCATATTGGCCTCAGAGCGCCGCTGTTCACCTACAAGGAAAATATTCTGTAAATCCAGAATCACCTCCATGATGCAGACAGTGTTCAACTGCAAGAAGAAATACACAGCATTTCACACTGGGATGTGCCGGGTATAGGACTCATACACAAGAGGGATTATTTTCCTGTGGATTCTACATATAACAAGGGATTTTACCATTATATTTCTGGTGAGAAGAAGGATGGCTGGATTACACCTGCAGGAAGGACAAGCAATGCAAGGACTCAGATGGCAAGTAATATTTCCCTTCTTATTCTCCTGGCTGTGTCATTCAGTCTCTGGTCACATCCATTATTCCATTAATGAAGAATTAAGGAAAGGATCTATTGTGGGGAATATAGCAAAGGATCTACAATTAGATGTTAAGGATCTTTCAAGGAGAAAATTCCATATTGTGTCGTCTGAATCTGACAAATATTTTAGTATAAATCTAGATAATGGAAACCTGTACATTGCTGATAGGATAGACAGGGAGACATTGTGTGGAGCTGAAGCCGACTGTGTCCTTACATTTGATGCTGTGGTGGAAAATCCTCTAAATGTCTTCAGTATAAAGATTGATATTCAGGACATAAATGACAATTTTCCTACATTTCTTCAAAACACATTAACATTAGACATGAGTGAATCCACCTCCCCAGGAAGAAGATATGTGTTACACAATGCAGAAGATTTGGATGTTGGTGTTAATTCTGTGATAAGCTACAGACTCAGCACAAACCAGTATTTTACTCTTGGAGAGAAGGTCAGCACTGATGGCAGTGTATTTCCAGAGCTGATACTAGAGAAACCTCTAGACCGAGAGACACAAGACAAGCATGAGCTCATCCTAACAGCTTCTGATGGTGGGAATCCTGTACAGACAGGCACTGCCCTAATAAATATCATTATCACTGACATCAATGATAATTCTCCAGTATTTACACAGGATGTATATAAAGTAAGTGTTAGGGAGAATATACCGGTGAATTCTACTATTCTGCAGGTCAGTGCAAGTGATGAAGATGAAGGTGTCAATGGGCAGATCACCTACACTATAAGAACCACGGCAAATAATATTCTTCAGACTTATAAAATAAATTCTTATACTGGAGAAATTACACTAAAAGGGCATGTAGATTATGAAGTTAGTAAATATTATGACATTTCTGTACAAGCCAAAGATGGAGGAGGCCTAGCTACTCATGCTAAGGTTTTAATAGAAATCATAGATGAAAATGACAATGCTCCAGAGATATCTATAACCTCATCATCAGATCTTATTCCTGAGGATTCTGCCCCTGGGACTGTGGTGGCTCTGATTAAAGTTCAGGATCGTGACTCTGGAGAAAATGGTGAGGTCCAGTGTATAATAAAAGGTGATTTGCCATTTGAGCTAATATCATCCGGGAGTAATTTTTATAAAGTTGTTACAAAATATAGTCTAGATAGAGAAATAATATCATCCTACAATATCACAATACAAGCCTCTGATAAAGGATCTCCTGAAATGACTTCTAGAAAAGTTATTAGGCTTGATGTATCAGATGTCAATGACAATGCTCCAGTGTTTGATAAACTGACTTATACTGCATTTATACCAGAAAATAATCTTCCCGGAGCTTCAATATTTAATATTCAAGCAAGAGATATGGATAGTGAAGACAATGCTAAGATAACTTATTCAATAATGTCTACAAGTAATGAAGAAGATCTCCTGTCCTTCTACATCTCCATGAATCCAGTAACTGGGGTCATCTATGCTCAGAGGTCATTTGATTATGAAAACCAGAAAGAATTTAGGATCCAAATCATTGCCAGAGACAATGGATCTCCATCTCTGAACAGCAGCACAACACTAAGAATATGTATAGTCGACCAGAATGATAATTCACCAGTCATTCTCTACCCATCTCCAGAGGCTGATAGCTCAGTATTTGAGATGGTTCCTTGGACCTCTGAACCAGGCTCTGTAGTATCTAAAGTGGTGGCAGTGGACGCTGACTCTGGACACAATGCCTGGTTGTCTTACTTTTTACAATCTTCAGAACCATCGCTCTTCACCATTGACCAGCACACAGGGGAGATCAGGACATCTCGTGTATTTCAAGAGAAAGACATCATGAAACATGGAATTGTGGTTCTAGTGAGAGACAATGGGAATCCATCCCGCTCAGCTTCAGTCACTATAAACATGGTGATCGCTGGTCATTTTCATCAGGTCCTTCCTGAGCTCAGCAACCAGACTATAAAAGACGAATCTCAGTCCAACCTACAATTCTACTTGGTAATAGCCTTGGCATTGATTTCCTTCCTCTTCATGGTGACTGTGATTATTGTTGTTGTCTCCAAGTATAAAGAGTCCAAATCATCTCCATTTGGATCCATGAGTACAAGTCTATATCCACCGGTTGATCCCAGATTTATGTCACAGTTCAGCAATGGGACATTACCTCTGCCATATTCCTATGATGTTTGTGTAACTCTGGACCCAAGTGAGAGGGAATTTGCTTTTGTAAAACCTCAACACAATGTTCCTGTAGAAAGTCTAATAGATGCTGATGTCTCAGGGATTGGAACTGAATCTGTACAGAACTACCCACCCGCTGAAATTAACTTACCACAGGTATGTCTTTATATGCTATGTTTTACATGCTGAAGACTCCGGGATTAAAATTAATAGTTTAAATAACACTCCATATGCATAAAAATAGATGTGTTTTTTTCCATCTTTTTTACAATTCTTTGAATCTATCATTTTCTATAGCTTTTACTTAATAAAGTCATCTGTTAAAGCAACATTGTACCAAGTTTTACTATTTAAAAATACATAGTGATATCTGTGACATTAATTTTCTACTGTTTGCTTTTTTCCTTTATTTTTTTCTTTAATAAAGGGATGGCATGGAATAAAAAGGGATTGTCTTCCCCTAACCACCACTTTTTTATAGTTGGTCCAGGTTTTGTATCACGTTGATTACAACCTGTTGACCCATACTGAGGAGGTGACTTCTATAAAAGTATGCTGTATAAGAATAATACAGGCGCCACATGCTAAAAAATATTTGTAGTCGAAAGATACAAGTATTACATTTTAATGGTATGCTTTAAAATGAATTGTGATCACAACAAATAAAAACATATAGGGAAGGCTGGTGACGCATCTCGGACTATGTAGTAGGGTCATACCTAAAAGACACAAGGTCGTCATACAAGCAAGTAGATCCCTAGATGGCAAAACTTTGTGTGACATGAGAAAGGGGGAGTACCCAACTAGGTGACAGGATACATATGAGTAATGTGACATAGGTGGAGGTCATGTGAATGTCGGCGTAAAAAAAAAACCAAAGGAACGAGGTATAAAATAGAAATACATTAGATCTTGTTTGTAGTTAAGACCTTCAGGAAATCTTGTTCCCAGCATTAGGATCAATAAAGCTTCTCTGGTAAGAGGAGCTTTACCTTTATTTCCACCAAGAAGTGGTCAAGGAACTTGCTCAATGGTGATGGCAGCCATGCAGCGGGTAGACCCTACATGGAAGTCTTTGAAGTGCTTGAATGCACCTGAAATGCCACGATTGACAGTTAAAGAGTATTCTCTTTAGCTCCAGTGATGTATTCAGATATTATAGTTTTCATTTTGCGCACAGGGCAGCCAATATTATGGACCTGGCAGTAGGTATTTTCTATCATGCAAACTACATATGTTGACTCGGAATTCTTATGTGATTTGATTTTATGGGTACAATGCATTGCTGTGGAGGAGAAAATAGTAGTTTTATTCATATAAAAGCAGAGATTACATCTTGATCTATCTCAACGGTAGCTACCACAATAGTGGATCCACATTTTTTTTAACTGGAGATTTACACACGTAAGGAGAGATAATGCTGTCTAAAGTGTGTGGGGGGTATGGACACAATAGAGATGCCAGACTTACCAGCTCACTTACTCTGGTGCTGCCACAGTTATTAGGAACTGTTTGTTTCTCTTTTTCTCTTTCTTTTGCTTCTATTAAAGTACCTAGAAGGACAAAAAAGCCCCTTAGCCCTAAAAGTCCATTTATATCATAAAAGGGTTATTGAAACAGTTTTTCAAATTTGAGAATGTGTGTAAGAGGGATACAATTATTTCAATCTCCCGAAATAAGGAAAAGAGCTGTGTCCATGAATATGTTTATGTATATGCTTACATATATGGATGAAGTCCTTAAAAACTGAATATATTGGAAGTATTTAAAGTTATTTTCATGTGATGGATCCAAAACTTTGTTTGCCGTTACATAACATAAGAAGCCTTCTCCCATTATAATTGCTGCATAGATAATTAAATTTGTCATTTAGTTATATTCTGGCAAAGACTTTTCTGTAAGATTAATCACTGGCACTTTCAGAAGTGAAGGGGATGGAATAGTCTAAAATAACTAATAACTTAAAATTCTCAGTGGCGGCACTCTGATGCTCGGAACTAGTAAGAGGCTCCAGCCTATTAGTAGATCAGGCGCAAACTCTTAGAGACCAAGTCTGATATTACAGAGTTCTCTGCTATAGTCCCCACCAGCTTTCTGCATGAGAATATGGTACATCCTGTGTGGAGGATGTTCACCACCAAGCCCCCCCCCCCACTCTTTTCCCTGATGATCCTCAACCTGCCCAAAGTCATGTGCTGGTCAGAGAATCCAGGACACTGGTGGTAAGGGGGAGAAAACTGGCAAAGAACACATAATGAATCTACCCCATTATGTTGCAAGGACATACCATTTTTATAATTGCTTTTTACTTGGACATATCTTATTATAAATTGCTTTAGCGATAAGCTCTGCAGTATATTGAAAACTAAAATACAAAAAATACAAGGACAAAGAGAGAACTACAACATACATAATTTGTCTAGTGAACACACCCAAAAATCCAACAAAATAGCAGCTGATAGAAAAGCAAATCCTGTTCCTGACATTTCCAGATTAACCCAGTCTCATCCCTTTAACAATTTTAAATGTTCATTTGTTTCTTTATATTAACATTTGGTTGTCCAGACTTAAAAGTTAAAAGCTATAGGGGCCACATGAACCCCTTTTTGTCATTCTGTGCATTCTCTTAGCCATTAAAGGGGTATTCTCATCAGGGGATTCACATTTAAATGCATTTGCCATATGTAAACATTTCTTCAATTAGATGTTAATAAAAAAAATGTTCCAGTGTGCAGATAATTTCTCATAAATGTAGCCATGTTGTCCCTTAGAAACCAGATAGCTTCCTCGGATACGACCACCTCACACTCTGGCAGCACTGTGCCGGACTGCCAGGATTCAGCGATCATAACCACAGGACGGCTGTGCGACATGTAGTAACTCCCGGACATTTTATATACAATAACCTTTTGTTTCTTTGTGCAATCTCTCCAGCAGAGGTGGCCGTATCCGGGGAAGCTATCTCGTTTCTAAGGGACAACATGACTGCATTTATGAGAAATTATCTTCACACAGGAACATTTTTTTTAATAACATCTAATTGAAGAAATGTTTATATATGGAAGATGAATGAAACTGAAGGAGAATGCCAAGATGAGAATACCCCTTTAAGGGTGATCATATCTGGTGTTGCTCAGTTTTTTTTTACATAAACACTCGGCTTTTGAATGATGAAGAAATGCTCTGCAAATTATTTTTCATTTTCAGTTGTGAAATGTTCCAAATGGGAAAGCAAATTAATGTATAATTATAATAAACCTATCTGAGCATTTATAGCATCATGTATGTACGAGGTCAGTGACCTTTCCTAAGTCAGACCATGTACATCATTCTTAAAAACGTCTTCAGCTTGGACTGTTTAGCTAGACACTTCCCCCTTAGTTGCTTAAAGAGGTTGTAGATCGTTAATAAAAACTTTACTGATGGGCTGGTGTTCCCTGTGTCCCGTTTGTCGCTGCAGTGGCCATGTTTGTTTACAGGGGCACAGCATCTCTGCTCCGAGAATGCTGCCCGCCTGGCATGCCCACATGTCCCTGCACTGTAGCAAGCATTGGGACAGGAGACAGGTGGGTGCGCTAGGTTGATGGAATTTGTGGGAACAGTGGTGCCGTGCCTCTGTATACAAGCGGCAGCAAAGAACGGTGGGGCAGGACAGTGGGACCACCAAGGGAGGTAAGGACAGGTTTATTTTTTTTCACAGTCCCCCACAGCCCACCCGTAAAGTTTTTATCAATGTCAGGAACCACTTTTAAGCTTCATCATCAATTTTAAGTAAGAATTAGTATGGCAATATGTGAACTTCTAAGGGGAAGACCAGGGTTTCATTGTAAATAAAGTTACTTGTAACTCACTAATAGGCTCAGTGAGGTCAAGCAGGAAGACATCACATATAACCAGTCTTTCTGTTTGTCTCCCCAATCATAATATGCGCAGGAGGGGGAGCGGTTAGCCCTATTCTTCTGGTTTTTCAGTTTTGTCCAAAATAAAATCCTTTGCAACAACACTATTTTCCCATAAATGTTCTCATATATGTTACTATAGAGATAGTCAGTGACATAGGTGGCTGCTTTGATGTTTCCTCTCTTGAGTGATCTCTGATCTCTTGATATATAAGTTACACAAGAAGAAAGCATCCATCAGATATTTATATCATATACTTAAATAATTACATAGTTAATAGGTTTGAAAAAAGACACGCGGCCATAAAGTTCAACCACAGAAGGCATGGTAAAGGACGGGACAGGGAAGGGAAGGATGGAATAAAACACGATTCTATATTACAATACATTGTAACCATCAATGATATTTTTCTGTAAAAAGACATCTAAGCTCTCTCTGCTATGACCAGCTCCTTAGGTAGACCATTCTAAATTATACTAATGATTTAAAAAAACTCTCACATAGGAAAAAACTCCCAAGCTTCATTGCAGCATTTTCTGTTAGAGAATGAAAAGGTTTAGTTAACATATAACTCTTTTGTTTTAAATATCAGAAACTAAGATTTATACAATTTAAAAATGTTTAATCCAACCCAAAAATATGGAAAGTTAAAACTAAAACTACTGGGTGATCTGTCCGCTATTCACCATCTTTTAATATATTAGTATTTTAATAAATTATTGTATCTTTAATCTACCTTTAAAATAAATTACCTGTGAAATGTTTAATTTCTAATATCAGAACTTAACAGAACCTAAAACATTTTCAGACATAATACAGATTTAGCAAACTAAAAGTGTAAAACTTAGACCTAAAGTAAGATTTAAAAATGCAAAACATCAGTTTAAAATGTTTTTTATCTTTCTGGTTTAGGTTCATGAATAGTATTTTGTAATAAATATAAAGTATAACATACATATAAGAATGAATCTTTCCACAAAACATACTAATACAATTTATATTTAAATATTTGTTAAATTTTAAGTGATAAAGCTATAAATAAAGCAATAAAGCTAAATCAAAGTTAACATTGCCCATATATGACACGTGTGTAGAGTAAATATTTTAGCAACATCATATTAAACTTTGTTTTAAAATCCATAAACTTTCCTTTTAATTTCTCTTAACATCAAAAATTATACTTTTCAATAGTAAAAACAATAATTGTGTTATATCTGTTAAACTAGATATATTAGTAGAAGTCAGAAATGCTGCAGTTCCCCATATCGGCCTCAGAGCGCCGCTGTTCACCTATAAGGAAAATATTCTGTAAATCCAGAATCACCTCCATGATGCAGACAGTGTTCAACTGCAAGAAGAAATACACAGCATTTCACACTAGGATGTGCCGGGTATAGGACTCATACACAAGAGGGATTATTTTCCTGTGGATTCTACATATAACAAGGGATTTTACCATTATATTTCTGGTGAGAAGAAGGATGGCTGGATTACACCTGCAGGAAGGACAAGCAATGCAAGGACTCAGATGGCAAGTAATATTTCCCTTCCTATTCTCCTGGCTGTGTCATTCAGTCTCAGGTCACATCCATTATTCCATTAATGAGGAATTAAGGAAAGGATCTATTGTGGGGAATATAGCAAAGGATCTACAATTAGAAGTTAAAGATCTTTCAAGGAGAAAATTCCATATTGTGTCTGATAATTCTGAGAAATATTTTAGTATAAACATGGAAAATGGAAACCTGTACATTGCTGATAGGATAGACAGGGAGACATTGTGTGGAGCTGCAGCCGACTGTGTCCTAACATATGATGCTATTGTACAGGATCCACTAAATGTCTTCAGTATAAAGATTGATATTCAGGATATAAATGACAATTCTCCTACATTTCTTCATAATACATTGACATTAGACATGAGTGAATCCACCTCCCCAGGGGCACAATTTGTGTTACAAAATGCAGAAGATTTGGATGTTGGTGTTAATTCTGTGATAAGCTACAGACTCAGTACAAACCAGTATTTTACTCTTGGAGAGAAGGTCAGCACTGATGGCAGTGTATTTCCAGAGCTGATACTAGAGAAACCTCTAGACCGAGAGACACAAGACAAGCATGAGCTCATCCTAACAGCTTCTGATGGTGGGAATCCTGTACAGACAGGCACTGCCCTAATAAATATCATTATCACTGACATCAATGATAATTCTCCAGTATTTACACAGGATGTATATAAAGTAAGTGTTAGGGAGAATATACCGGTGAATTCTACTATTCTGCAGGTCAGTGCAAGTGATGAAGATGAAGGTGTCAATGGACAGATCACTTATTCCATAAGAACTACAGCGAATAACATTCTACAGACTTATAACATAAATTATCATACTGGAGAAATTACACTAAAAGGACATTTAGATTATGAAGTTAGTAAATATTATGACATCTCTGTGCAAGCCAAAGATGGCGGAGGTCGAGCTGCTCATGCTAAAGTTTTATTAAAAATCATAGATGAAAATGACAATGCTCCTGAGATATCTATAACCTCATCATCAGATCTTATTCCTGAGGATTCTGCACCTGGAACTGTGGTGGCTGTGATTAGAGCTCAGGATCGTGACTCTGGAGAAAATGGTGAGGTCCAATGTATAATAAAAGGGGATTTGCCATTTGAGCTAATATCATCTGGGAGTAATTTTTATAAAGTTGTTACAAAAAGTAGTTTAGATAGAGAAATAATATCATCCTACAACATCACAATACAAGCCTCTGATAAAGGTTCTCCTGAAATGACTTCTAGAAAAGTTATTAGACTTGATATATCAGATGTCAATGACAATGTCCCAGTGTTTGACAAAGTGACATATACTGCATTTATACCAGAAAATAATCTTCCTGGAGCTTCAATATTTATTGTTCAAGCAACAGATATGGACAGTGACGACAATGCTAAGATAACTTATTCTATAATGTCTACAAGTAATGAAGAAGATCTCCTGTCCTCTTACATCTCCATGAATCCAGTAACTGGGGTCATCTATGCTCAGAGGTCATTTGATTATGAGAAGCAGAAAGAATTAAAAGTCCAAGTCATTGCCAGAGACAATGGATCTCCATCTCTGAACAGCAGCACAACACTAAGAATATGTATAGTAGACCAGAATGATAATTCTCCAGTCATTCTCTACCCATCACCAGAGGCTGATACCTCAACATTTGAGATGGTTCCATGGACCTCTGAACCGGGCTCTTTAGTATCTAAAGTCGTGGCAGTGGACGCTGACTCTGGACACAATGCCTGGTTGTCTTACTTTTTACAATCTTCAGAGCCATCACTCTTCACCATTGACCAGCACACAGGGGAGATCAGGACATCTCGTGTATTTCAAGAAAAAGACATCATGAAACATGGAATTGTGATTCTAGTGAGAGACAATGGGAATCCATCCCGCTCAGCTTCAGTCACTATAAACATGGTGATCGCTGGTCATTTTCATCAGGTCCTTCCTGAGCTGAGCAACCAGTCTATAAAAGAAGAATCTCAGTCCAACCTACAATTCTACTTGGTAATAGCCTTGGCATTGATTTCCTTCCTCTTCATGGTGACTGTGATTATTGCAGTTGTCTCTAAGTACAAAGAATCCAAGTCTTCTTCATTTGGATCCATGAGTACAAGTCTATATCCACCGGTTGATCCCAGATTTATGACACAGTTCAGCAATGGGACATTACCTCTGCCATATTCCTATGATGTTTGTGTAACTCTGGACCCAAGTGAGAGGGAATTTGCTTTCCTTAAACCTCAGCACAATGTTCCTGTGGAAAGTCTAATAGATGCTGACGACTCAGGGATTGGAACTGAAACTACAAACAACATACAACCTTTAGAAATGGTTGTAGCACAGGTAAATTTATTATAGTTTTTTTAAAATTAATAATAACAATTAATAAAGTGCACAAAATAACTATTTATATGTATGAATTGTGCTTTGTATCTAAATATTCTCCACATTTTTCCCTTTTGGATTTTTTAAATGTATATTTATGGCATTGCTTGACCCTATTTGCAGTAAATTAGCACACTACTTTGTTTTTCTTTGTAGAATCTAAATGAAAGATATTTTTATCTTAAGTATTAGCTTTATGCCATATTAAATATTTACTAAACAGGTCCAAATATTGTATTTTGAGTATTTGAAAGCAAAACATATAACTCCATAATTTTACAGATTTAGGAGCCATGAATTGACTTAATTCTGTCTCGTCTATCTAGCAATCTATCTTGATTGCTTAGTCCCTGTCATGGATGACTTAGGGCCATAGGCCTTATGGATCCGCAGATGTAAAACTGGGTTCTTTTCACCTATTTGTTTATTTGTATTTGAGTAGAGTGATGCTAAGATAATAAGTGATAATAAACAAATGATTTCTGGTCTTGGATACATCCTTTATATCATCATTGTGCGATGATTTTTACACTGTCAGCACTGCTACATCTCTGTTCTCACCGATGTGTGCCTGTCTCCTCCTTCCCCCTTATCCTCTTGTGCTTTTCATTTTCTATTTCCTTAAGATGTGTTTGCTGCCAGGTAGTGAATCAGTAAGTGTCTTTGATCTCCAGATTACAAGGGGGTGGGGCTACAGGCTCAGAGCAGATAGACACAGAAATCTCAGCTGAACAGAGTCACACAGAAATTCAAGATGGATTCCCCGACCCTAAAGTCAGAAGTTACAGGGTTGTGTCAAGGGGCAACTGAAATTGTGTACACCAGGGCTGAAAAGACAGGTTGCATTTATGTCTGTGAAATGCTCTATTTTTAATAATAACAGTGAATTATAGAATGTTATTTTGGTATCCTGAGTACATTTAAGAAACTTGTCCTTGTGGTAATTGCAAAGTCGCCAGTGGCATTTAGATCCATGTTGCTGTGCTCACCAGCACCATGGTTGAGGTACTGCATGCTGCTATTTCGGTGAGGATCATTGTTCCTGTTTACATTGTCAGGCAGTGAAAACCCTCCCCAAAATGGTGCAGAATGCCGTCACTTGCGCATTTGCCAGGGACATTTTAAAAGTTAACACCCTCAATCAGTGCTAGCACCAATCGGAGGCAGTAACTGCAGGGGAAGGTTGAGTCGAACCTGGCCCCCAAACCCACAAAGTTTGATATGAACATAAATGTTGTGGTTCAGCTACATTCTTTGGGTTGTGGGTAAACCACGTCACTATAGCTTAGCTGGAATTCAAGAAATGATGAGTAACTACACAGAGAACAGAGCTGGAAGTTACACAAATAAGTGACAATGGGGGAAGGGACACAGCAAGAGTGTTAAAAAACAAAAACTACTATAAAATAGTTATCATGGTATAGTTTATATTTTATAAGAATATTAAATCAATACTGGAAAATATACTGTACTAAAATAGGAATTGAAGTAAAAATAAAGCAGAATTACAATATCTTTTTTTGTCGACTGCCTGAATACAGTAGGGTTCCCTGTGCTTTTGACATTTTCAGTACCCATGTTAGTTATATTTTTTTACATGGTAGTTTTATGGTTAATATGTTATGTGATATGTGATCATTCTGTAAGTCTTTTACATCACTTTACAAATGAATTTAGAAGGAAATCCAAGTAAAATTCAGATTTGCATACATACTTTATACAGTTTATTGCCATGTACATTTTGTTTGGTCGGGTTTATATTAATCTTTATAGACTATAAGAGTAATATATTAGAAACAAGAGTAATAAAATTGAAAATAAATTGGAAGACAAAGCCTATTTATTTTTGTACACAATGTACAAATCTAATACATCTAATATCTTCACAATGACTTCACTAGAATGAATAAGAGCTGAGCTGTAGTTCTTAATGAAGTCACTACACATGGAGGAGAGCTGAACTTCTGCTTCCATACCCTATGTTTATTCTAGTGTTAAAGGGAGCCCTTTTAAAGTTATAATGTATGCTCTTACTGTTAAGATTGTTTTTTTTATATTATGTCGGGGGGATGTGTTTTGATTATTTTCTATAATACATTTTATTTAGAAATTCCACTTAGTTTGAAAAAACGATGACGGGCGGGATATTTTAAATAGTATTGTTTGCCACTAGAATGTAGACCATGAATAAGGCTTGATCAGCCAAAACGCATAGGTTCGGTAGTTGGTCTCTGTGGAAATGTGTTCTGTTTTTGCTCTTGGATTGAAATAAAGAAGATTTTATGAATATCTACCGTCTAAGTCTGCAGTTGAGTGCCTAGCACTTGTTCCTTTCTTTATTTAGAAATTTTACTTAATTTGAAAAGAGAACAGGTTGTATTATGCCCCTTGGTAACAGCTTTTATCTGTATTAAAAAAGGGAATCCATGTTCTAGGCAGGCTATAGGTTTATTACTGAGCATCTTGTGTTTGTTATATAACTCTAAGCAGTAAGTCTCACCCCTTTCTGCTATCACACTGTGTGGCACATTTACTTACCCGGTCCCTCAGAGTTCCCAAAAGTGTATTGTCCGACAACAATGCACTGTGCGTCGCTTCCCCGATCAGGACCGCGGGAGTTCACCATCTACTTACTGGTGTATGTAAGTGCATTGTATGCAACACAATTTGAATGTAAAATCCCGCGCTGAGTCCGAATCAGTCGGATCGTCTGATGGCCCTCCCTCCCACCTGGATTTCTGTCGCCTTAAATCATGAATCCGAATCATGTGCGACACAATCCGAATCATGTGCGACACAATCCCCTTCTAAATCACAGTGGCTCAAATCCAGAAAATGTCCGGAGTTCTGACGAAAATGCAATCCGCGGACCCTTAGTATTATTTGCTAACAGAATTTCATTCCCCATACCATACTTTCAATTTCAATTAGATATGGAAAGACTTGCTGGGTTGTCAGACATGTATAAAAGTTCTGTTTTACTAGAATACTGATCTCTACAGAGAGATAAAAGACATAGCAGTGTGCAGTCAGTTTTTTTTTAATAAAAAAAGCAGAATTAAAAAAAAAGGTATATTCACATTTTTTATCAATACTAGATATTATTTCACAGTAAATTGATAATTTAGCTTTGAGCAGAAGTGAGTAATTCATGTAAAACATTCATTCTATGGCTGAGATCTGGTGGTTAAAAGTTTGATAAAAATCAGAATACCACTCTACTTCTAGAGGTTTTTAAAGTGTCAGATGAACAATCAAAGATTGTCAAAACATTTAAATAATTATAGTTTAATTGAAAAAGAAAAATATATTCCGGGCTTGCAGGGACAAACACAGGAAGAATAAAGTGTATATTTTACAAAAAAATGTTTAAATACAAATCAATTTATATAAAACAAGATAGTACTTAATAATAAACTTTGACAAGATTTTGTTTAGGAATTATTATAAAATAATAAAGATTTCATAGATATAACAAATATAATGTTTTGTATCATAAACATAGTTAGATGAATAAAGAATTAAATCAGTGATGCTGCAGTTCCCCATATTGGCCTCAGAGCGCCGCTGTTCACCTATAAGGAAAATATTCTGTAAATCCAGAATCACCTCCATGATGCAGACAGTGTTCAACTGCAAGAAGAAATACACAGCATTTCACACTGGGATGTGCCGGGTATAGAACTCATACACAAGAGGGATTATTTTCCTGTGAATTCTACATATAACAAGGGATTTTACCATTATATTTCTGGTGAGAAGAAGGATGGCTGGATTACACCTGCAGGAAGGACAAGCAATGCAAGGACTCAGATGGCAAGTAATATTTCCCTTCTTATTCTCCTGGCTGTGTCATTCAGTCTCTGGTCACATCCATTATTCCATTAATGAAGAATTAAGGAAAGGATCTATTGTGGGGAATATAGCAAAGGATCTACAATTAGATGTTAAGGATCTCACCAGAAGGAAATTACGTATTGTGTCCAAAACCTCAGAGAAATATTTTAGCATAAATCTGGATAATGGAAACCTGTACATTGCTGATAGCATAGACAGGGAGACATTGTGTAGAGCTGCAGCCGACTGTGTCCTTATATTTGATGCTGTGGTAGAAAATCCACTGAATGTCTACAGTATAAAGATTGATATTCAGGATATAAATGATAATCCTCCTAAATTTATTAATGACATATTAACAATGGAAATGAGTGAATCCACCTCCCCAGGAGCAACATTTATATTGCAAAAAGCAGAAGATCCGGATGTTGGTGTTAATTCCCTGATAAGCTACAGACTCAGTACAAACCAGTATTTTACTCTTGGAGAGAAGGTCAGCACTGATGGCAGTGTATTTCCAGAGCTGATACTAGAGAAACCTCTAGACCGAGAGACACAAGGCAAGCATGAGCTCATCCTAACAGCTTCTGATGGTGGGAATCCTGTACAGACAGGCACTGCCCTAATAAATATCATTGTCACTGACTTCAATGATAATTCTCCAGTATTTACACAGGATGTATATAAAGTAAGTGTTAGGGAGAATATACCGGTGAACTCTACTATTCTGCAGGTCAGTGCAAGTGATGAAGATGAAGGTGTCAATGGGCAGATCACTTACTCATTTAGTACAACTGAAAATCATATTCTTCAATCTTTTATTATTGACTCTAAAAAGGGAGAAATAAGGCCAAAGGAAACTTTGGATTATGAGGTGACAAAATATTATGAAATTTCTGTGCAAGCCAAAGATGGAGGAGGCCGAGCTGCTCATGCTAAGGTTTTGATAGAAATCATAGATGAAAATGACAATGCTCCTGAGATATCTATAACCTCATCATCAGATCTTATTCCTGAGGATTCTGCACCTGGAACTGTGGTGGCTCTGATTCAATTTCATGATCCAGACTCAGGAGAAAATGGTGAGGTCCAATGTACAATAATAGGTGATTTATCATTTGAGTTAATTTCTTCAGGAAGTAACTTTTTTAAAGTTGTTACAAAAAGTAGTCTAGATAGAGAAAAAATATCATCCTATAACATCACAATACAAGCCTCTGATAAAGGTTCTCCTGAAATGACTTCTAGAAAAGTTATTAGACTTGATGTATCAGATGTCAATGACAATGCCCCAGTGTTTGACAAACTGACTTATACTGCATTTATACCAGAAAATAATCTCCCTGGGGCCTCAATATTTAACATTCAAGCAAGAGATATGGACAGTGAAGACAATGCTAAGATAACTTATTCTATAATGTCTACAAGTAATGAAGAAGATCTCCTGTCCTCCTACATCTCCATGAATCCAGTAACTGGGGTCATCTATGCTCAGAGGTCATTTGATTATGAAAAGCAGAAAGAATTAGGATCCAAATCATTGCCAGAGACAATGGATCTCCATCTCTGAACAGCAGCACAACACTAAGAATATGTATAGTAGACCAGAATGATAATTCTCCAGTCATTCTCTACCCATCACCAGAGGCTGATAGCTCAACATTTGAGATGGTTCCTTGGACCTCTGAACCAGGCTCTGTAGTATCTAAAGTGGTGGCAGTGGACGCTGACTCTGGACACAATGCCTGGTTGTCTTACTTTTTACAATCTTCAGAACCATCACTCTTCACCATTGACCAGCACACAGGGGAGATCAGGACATCTCGTGTATTTCAAGAAAAAGACATCATGAAACATGGAATTGTGGTTCTAGTGAGAGACAATGGGAATCCATCCCGCTCAGCTTCAGTCACTATAAACATGGTGATCGCTGGTCATTTTCATCAGGTCCTTCCTGAGCTCAGCAACCAGTCTATAAAAGAAGAATCTCAGTCCAATCTACAATTCTACTTGGTAATAGCCTTGGCATTGATTTCCTTCCTCTTCATGGTGACTGTGATTATTGCAGTTGTTTCCAAGTACAAAGAGTCCAAATCTTCTACTTCATTTGGATCCATGAGTACAAGTCTATATCCACCGATTGATCCCAGATTTATGACACAGTTCAGCAATGGGACATTACCTCTGCCATATTCCTATGATGTTTGTGTAACTCTGGACCCAAGTGAGCGGGAATTTGCTTTCCTTAAACCTCTGCACAATGTTCCTGTGGATAGTCTAATAGATGCCGATGACTCAGGGATTGGAAGTGAGGCTGTTCAAAGCTCTTTACTTGCTGAAAGTCTCCCACCACAGGTATGTATTCATATGTTAAGAAATATGCTACTCTAAAATTTTTATTAAATTAATTGAATAATCTCTTTTTATGAATTCATGCCAGATATTTAAACATATTCACATTTTTTGTCCTTTCTTATTTACTGATTATATATTTTTTATTTTGTTTTGGGGGCGGTCATTGACTTGGGTGTCATGAACCATAGGAGGCAATAGTTAATCTATCAATGCAATATCTCCAATAAGTCTATAAGTCTATTGGAACATTTTCCTGACTTGCTGTGTTGTGTTGCGTGGTATGTCTTTGGCCATTTGTCGCTTAGTTTTCAGCATTAAGGAGTATAACCAATAACAATAAATAACATGTACATTACAAAAAAAATTAGAAAACTTTATTAACATAACATAACATAAATCATTTTTACTAACAATGCTATTGTCTGATTAAACTTTTCTATAGTTATTATACTTTCCTAAGGTCCAGCAGCAGAGACGACAAGCATTCTGTGATTATTTGCGCCAAAAATAACTTAATGCTTTCTACCACATTTATCAATCATGTAAGAGTGTTTTTAAAAATAAAAATAAAATGACCCCTGGTGCTACAAAATCAGCAAGGCCTGGAAAAGGCCTTCACGGGAAAAGACCTGTCAAAAATGTGAAATATGAAAAATGTTTCAAAATATAAAAAAGTAAAACTAGAGCGTGTAATACGACAAACTTTTTGCAAGATACACTTTCATAAATCTGACGCAGACTCTCTTTAAATTCACACATTCTGACTCAGTCACTTTGTATAAACCTGTTCCTTTGTGTGTACTCTGCCAATTGATGTACTAATAAACCCCATATCTTATCTGTGCTTATGGAAAAGTTAAAAGCACGAGTATCTAAAAAATAAACTAAAAAAATTATATTTATTTTTATTTTTGGAATGGCTATTTTATATCTCTGTATGGACATTTATGTACTATATTTTTTGGACTATAAGATGTTCCTTACTGTAAGACGTAGCTCAGATTTGATCATCATAAAAAAGGAAAAACTTTTTGAAACCAAATAAAAATTCCCTGGTGGTCACACACTGAAGCAAAGCCATGCTAAATTTGCATACAATCTGCTACATCCATCATCTCTCTCAAACACAATGCTACTACATCCATCCTCTATTCCACACACAGCCCTGCTACATCCACACACACACATCTCTTATTCATTCATAGTTCCAGACTCATTGCATAAAACTCCTATCATTTGATTTCATCCCAACCAGCAGTATAGAAGGGTTCAAAGACATACTGTGATGAAGCATGTGATGATACACAAGCTTCTGAAAGCCCTCTAGGTTCTTGTCCTCCTTTACTCATGACAGTCCAGTCAAGAGAGGGAGAGGTTGCTTTGCTAACTCTAAACCCATTCTCCAGGACAGCGCTCAGGAGGGTCTGGCAGTATTGGACCCTTTGGACTTGTGGTCTATAAGAGGCAGGCACTTTTAAGCAAGGTTTTTTTCTTGCTAAAAAGTGTGTCTTATAGTCCAAAAAATGCAATAATGTTGATTTATAGTCACACATAAAAGTTGTGTTTCTTGAGTCTTAATTCACATTTGGAGTCTGGATAACAGAAAAGTACAGTCATATACAGTACAGGTCAAACATATATTGGGCCCTATTTAGCGTTATTTTATGTAAAAGTCTGGGGGATTAGCATCAGTCTGACCTTCTTTTAAGATGTATTACTGCATTGCTTTCCTTTTATGGACATCCTGTAAAAATGTAAACTGAACCATAAGGAATACATTTCTTCAATAAGAAATTACAGATAACAAAATGTCTTTGTACACGTACTTCATGTAACGGCATGTAAGAGCTGTCTTTCAGAAATATATACCGGGATTATTACTTGACACATACCTTAGACATATACTGTAATTGTAGTTTCAGCAGAGCTCAAATGATTTGGTCAAAAAAAGAACATAGTTCACAGATATTTTTGGCCATAATTTCATGCACAGATAAAATAAATGTTTATTAAAACTATGATTATATTTTGTATGTTCGTTGAAGATACTTTAGTAGGGTTCTTTGTATGGACAACCCATTGATTTAAAAAAGTAGTATTTATTTTTCTCTATCACTGTGGCTCGATTGCCTTGCTTGCAATCATAAATCAAAATTGCATCTCCATTTTGTTTTAACCCACGTGAAACATGCAAAGGGTTAACAAACTTCGTACAGTTACGTAAGTATGATGATGGGACTAGTTTCTATAATGGGATAATTCATAGGGTTTTACTATTATTTAGGCATCTCAAAGTCCCTTGAAACCCGAGCAGGTCCTTTAAAACCTGAGTCTAGGCGATTCTCATGAAAAAGTGAAATATAGCACCTGGAGTTCTTCAAAAATGAGAGGATGCATAAAATACATGCCAACATAAAGAAGACATTCTACAAATTTTAGTTATCGAATTATTTAGGTTGCAGGACTTTGGGTAAAAGGAATCTTTTCAGAATTTTTGCTAAATTTCCAACTTCGCAAGGCATGTCACCCAAAGTTTTCAACTACCATGAAGTACAAAGTGTCATTAGAAAACAATCTCAAAACACTTGGTTATGTTAAACCATTCCACAATTTTAACCAAATAAATTCACACTAGTCCGATCTGAAAAAATGGGTTGTGACAGGAAGGTACAAAATAGCCAAGTCTTAAAGGGGGTCAATAAAGATACAGGGGCACATTTACTTACAAGGTCACTCGAGTTCACTGAAAGTGCATTCTCGGTATATAATGCTGCGTGTGGCGATTCACCAAGATTGTGCGCCACAAATCATGAGCTCACCATCTTTTTTGTGGTGCACTATTAACTATTAAATAGTGTGCAACACAATTTTCAAAGTTAAATATGGTGTTCGGTCCGAATCAGTTGGACTGTCCCATGGCACGCCCCCTAATTTGTGTCGCATGGAGGTCAACACAGCTGTTCCACAAAAGGGTCACGTGCGTCACAATCGCAGTGTAGAAACTTCTTAAATACCTGCGCAAGCCGTTTTAGCCATAAAGAACGTGCACAGTCCGACAAAAGTGTTGCGCGCCACCCTTAGTAAATGTGTCCCACAGTTTTTATATAGTGACAAAATGGCTTGGCTCTTTAAATTTTCAGTTTCAGAGTTTCATGTTGAGTTATAAAAATGTTGCTGTAAAATATTCCACTTTTTCCATAAATGTCTCAAATGATAAAAAAAAAAAATTATGTGCACATTTAACTGCTTCATCTTTTCCTTTCTGGAGTGAGGGCTCTCTGTTGTCTTTATATTAGCGGTGCATAAAAGTTAACCCTTAATGTCAGATGACAACGGCATATAATGTCAGTATGGTTAAAAAAAGACATAGATCCACAAAGTGCTACCAAGGAAGGAAAGGGGAAGGGATGTAAGGGAACCCAATTCTATATTATAACATAACCATCATTGTTATTTTGCTGTAAAAAGGCATCTGAACCCTTCTCTCCTCTGTCCCCCCTGTGACCAGGACCTCAGGCAGGCTATTCTAAAGTATACTACTGATTAAAGAAATTCTGACTTTTAAGCTTTATTTCAGACTTTACTGTTTGAGAAGGTAAATCCAAAGTTTAGTTAAAATATTACCTTTTTCAGAATGGAAACATTTGCAAATTAAAAATGTTGAGTAAAACCTTGAATCAAAGACTTAGAACAATAAAACATGATCTTTATGAGTGATCCTTTTGCTGGTCAACTTTCTTTCAGTATAAAATTATAATTGATATAGATTACTTTTACAATACAATTAGATGAGATATGTTTCATTTCTAATATCATGTAGATTCAGGAGAAAAGATTTCATGAGTACCAACAAACTACATTTACCTGAGTAGGCAAAAAGAACTTCAAACATTCAAAACTTTTTCCGACATTTATTAAAGAATTTGCAAACTAAAAGTATAAGATTTACATCTCAAGTTAAGTTTAGACATGCAATACATGGGGTTTCAATGTATTATTTTCTTGTGGTTTAAATTTATAAACAGTATTCTGTATTTCACATAAATTATAACTTTTGGAATCTTTCTACAAATAGTAATTCATAAATATCTAAAAATATGTTACATTTTTAATTATATCATAGAACTCAGTCATCTGAGGCTAGGTTTTTTTAAAAGATTTAATGCAATAAAAATAGTTGGCTGCAAATAGTTTTCATTCTAAGTCAGTGATGCTGCAGTTCCCCATATCGGCCTCAGAGCGCCGCTGTTTACCTATAAGGAAAATATTCTGCAAATCCAGAATCACCTCCATGATGCAGACAGTGTTCAACTGCAAGAAGAAATACACAGCATTTCACACTAGGATGTGCCGGGTATAGGACTCATACACAAGAGGGATTATTTTCCTGTGGATTCTACATATAACAAGGGATTTTACCATTATATTTCTGGTGAGAAGAAGGATGGCTGGATTACACCTGCAGGAAGGACAAGCAATGCAAGGACTCAGATGGCAAGTAATATTTCCCTTCTTATTCTCCTGGCTGTGTCATTCAGTCTCTGGGCACATCCATTATTCCATTAATGAGGAATTAAGGAAAGGATCTATTGTGGGGAATATAGCAAAGGATCTACAATTAGATGTTAAGGATCTCAACAGAAGGAAACTACGTGTTGTGTCTAAAACCTATGAAAAATATCTTAATATAAATCTGGATAATGGAAACCTGTACATTGCTGATAGGATAGACAGGGAGACATTGTGTAGAGCTGCAGCTGACTGTGTCCTTACATTTGATGCTGTGGTGGAAAATCCTATAAATATTTTCAATATAAAGATTGATATTCAGGATATAAATGATAATCCTCCTAAATTTCATCATAACACGTTAACATTAGACATGAGTGAATCCACCTCCCCAGGAGAAACATTTGCACTACAAAATGCAGAAGATGTGGATGTTGGTGTTAATTCTGTGATAAGCTACAGACTCAGTACAAACCAGTATTTTACTCTTGGAGAGAAGGTCAGCACTGATGGCAGTGTATTTCCAGAGCTGATACTAGAGAAACCTCTAGACCGAGAGACACAAGACAAGCATGAGCTCATCCTAACAGCTTCTGATGGTGGGAATCCTGTACAGACAGGCACTGCCCTAATAAATATCATTGTCACTGACTTCAATGATAATTCTCCAGTATTTACACAGGATGTATATAAAGTAAGTGTTAGGGAGAATATACCGGTGAATTCTACAATTCTGCAGGTCAGTGCAAGTGATGAAGATGAGGGTGTCAATGCAGACATCACATATTCAATTAAAAGTACAAAAGACATAATATATGAAGGTTTTTCTATAAATCCCAGTAATGGTCAAATCAAAGTAAAGGGACACTTAGATTATGAAGATAGTAAAAATTATGAAATTTCTGTCAAAGCTCAAGATGGAGGAGGAAGAGCAGCTCATGCTAAGATTCTTATAGAAATTATAGATGAAAATGACAATGCTCCTGAAATATCTATAACCTCATCATCAGATCTTATTCCTGAGGATTCTGCCCCTGGGACTCTGGTCGCTCTTATTCAAGTTAATGATCCAGACTCAGGAGAAAATGGTGAGGTCCAATGTACAATAATAGGTGATTTACCATTTGAATTAATTTCATCAAGTAGTAATTTTTATAAAATAGTTACAAAACAAAGTCTAGATAGAGAAATCATATCATCCTACAACATCACAATACAAGCCTCTGATAAAGGTTCTCCTGAAATGACTTCTAGAAAAGTTATTAGACTTGTTGTATCAGATGTCAATGACAATGTTCCAGTTTTTGAAAAACTGACTTATACTGCATTTATACCAGAAAATAATCTCCCTGGGGCCTCAATATTTAATATTCAGGCAAGAGATATGGACAGTGAAGACAATGCTCAGATAACGTATTCTATAATGTCTACAAGTAAGGAAGAAGATCTCCTGTCCTCCTACATTTCCATGAATCCAGTAACTGGGGTCATCTATGCTCAGAGGTCATTTGATTATGAGAAGCAAAAAGAATTTAATGTCCAAATCATTGCCAAAGACAATGGATCTCCATCACTAAGTGGCAGTACTACACTGAGGATTTCTGTTGTTGACCAGAATGATAATTCACCAGTCATTCTCTACCCATCTCCAGAGGCTGATAGCTCAACATTTGAGATGGTTCCCTGGACCTCTGAACCAGGCTCTTTAGTATCTAAAGTGGTGGCAGTGGATGCTGACTCTGGACACAATGCCTGGTTGTCTTACTTTTTACAATCTCCAGAACCAACACTCTTCACCATTGACCAGCATACAGGGGAGATCAGGACATCTCGTGTATTTCAAGAAAAAGACATCATGAAACATGGAATTGTGGTTCTAGTGAGAGACAATGGGAATCCATCCCGCTCAGCTTCAGTCACTATAAACATGGTGATCGCTGGTCATTTTCATCAGGTCCTTCCTGAGCTCAGTAACCAGTCTATAAAAGAAGAATCCCAGTCCAACCTACAATTCTACTTGGTAATCGCCTTGGCATTGATTTCCTTCCTCTTCATAGTGACTGTGATAATTGCTGTTGTCTCCAAGTACAAAGAGTCCAAATCTTCGGCTTCATTTGGCTCCATGAGTACAAGTCTATATCCACCAGTTGATCCCAGATTTATGTCACAGTTCAGCAATGGGGCATTACCTCTGCCATATTCCTATGATGTTTGTGTAACTCTGGACCCAAGTGAGAGGGAATTTGCTTTCCTTAAACCTCAGCACAATGTTCCTGTGGAAAGTCTAATAGATGCCGATGACTCAGGGATTGGAAGTGCAGCTGTTCAAAGCTCTTTACTTGCTGACAGTCTCCCACCACAGGTATGTATTCATATGTTAAGAAATATGCTACTCTAACATTTTTAATTAATTGGATAACCTCTTTTTATGAATACATGCCAGATATTTAAACATATTCAAATTTGTTGTCCTTTCTTATTTTCTGACTGTATATTTTTTATTTTGATTACTGGGGGCGGTCACTTTTATGCATTACATTTTATAGCTTTCAATATTAGAGCAGTGTCATGGATCATAGGAGGCAATAGTTAATCTATCAATGCAATATATCCAATAAGTCTATAAGTCTATTGGAACATTTTCCTGACTTGCTGTGTTGTGGTGCGTGGTATGTCTTTGGCCATTTGTCGCTTAGTTTTCAGCATTAAGGAGTATAACCAATAACAAAAAATAACATATATATAACAAAAAAATTAGAAAATTTTATTAACATAAAACATTTTTACTAACAATGCTATTGTCTGATGCAACTTTTCTATAGTTTTAATTATACTTTCCCAAGGTACAGCAGCGGAGGCGACAAGCATTCTGTGATAATTTGTACCAAAAATAACTTAATGCCTTAATAATTTATCAATCATGAAAGAGTGTTTTTAAAAATAAAAATTAAATGACTCCTATTGCTACAAAATCAGCAAGGCCTGAGAAAGGCCTTCACAGGAAAAGACCTGTCGAAAAATGCCAATGTGAAATATGATAAATGTTTCAAAATATGAAAAAGTAAAACTAGAACTTGTAATACCACTAACTTTTTGCAAGAGACACTTTCATAAATCTGACGCAGACTCTCTTTAAATTTACACATTCTGAATAATTCACTTTGTATAAACCTGTTCCTTTGTGTGTACTCTGCCAAATGATGTTCCTAATAAACCCCATATCTTAACCGTGCTTATGGAAAAGTTAGAAAGCACGAGTATCTAAAAAATAAACTATGAAAATTATATTTATTTTTATTTTTAAAATGGCTAATTTATAAATGGACTTACCGTATATACTCGTGTATAAGCCGAGTTTTTCAGCACAAAAAATGTGCTGAAAAACGTCACCTCGGCTTATACACGAGTCTATTATAAAAAAAAATTACCCAGTTAAAAAAAATAAACTTAAATACTCACTCACCGACGTCAGCACGGCTCCCCGATGTCGGCGCGGCTCCCCGATGTCCCCGATGTCAGCGCGTCCTGTCTTCTTTCTTCTCCGCGGCTCCTCTTCTCTCTTCTTTCTTCCGGCATTGACGCAGCGGCCGCGTCATAGTATGCGCCTGCTAGAAGAAAAGATGGCCGCGTCCATGCTGGAAGAATGAAGAGGAGCCGCGGAGAAGAAAGAAGACGGGACACGCTGACATCGAGGACATCGGTAAGCCGCGCCGACATCGGGAAGCCGCGCTGACATCGGAGGGTTAGTATTTAAGTTTATTTTTTTAAGGTCCGTGGGGGCAGGCTGCTGTATAATACTAGGGGCTGCTGTATACTACTAGGGGCTGCTGTATACTACTAAGGGCTGCTGTATACTACTAGGGGCTGCTGTATACTACTAGGGGCTTTATGTATACTACAAGGGGCTGCTGTATACTACTAGGGGCTGCTGTATACTACTAAGGGCTGCTGTATACTACTAGGGGCTGCTTTATACTACTAGGGGCTTTATGTATACTACAAGGGGCTGCTGTATAATACTAGGGGCTGCTGTATACTACTAGGGGCTTCTGTATACTACTAGGGGCTGCTGTATACTACTAAGGGCTGCTGTATACTACTAGGGGCTTGCTGTATACTACTAGGGGCTTGCTGATACTACTAGGGGCTGCTGTATACTACTAGGGGCTTGCTGTATACCACTAGGGGCTTGCTGTATACCACTAGGGGCTTGCTGTATACTACTAGGGGCTGCTGTATACTACTAGGGGCTGCTGTATACTACTAGGGGCTTGCTGTATACTACTAGGGGCTGCTGTATACTACTAGGGGCTGCTGTATACTACTATGGGCTGCCGTATACTACTGGTGGCTGATGTATAGTACTAGGGGCTTGATGTATACTACTAGGGGCTTGATGTATACTACTAGGGGCTTGCTGTATACTACTGAGGGCTGGCAGGCTGTATACTACTGAGGGCTGGCAGGCTGTATACTACTGGGGGCTGGCAGGCTGTATACTATTGGGGGGGGTTGACCAATGCATTTCCCACCCTCGGCTTATACTCGAGTCAGTAGTTTTTCCCAGTTTTTGTTGGTAAAATTAGGGGCTTATACTCGGGTTGGCTTATACTCGAGTATAAACGGTATCTCTGTATGGACATTTATGTACTTTATTTTTTGGACTATAAGATGTTCCTTACTGTAAGACATAGCTCAGATTTGATCATCAAAAAAAAGGAAACATTTTTTTGAAACCAAATAAAAATTCATTGGTGGTCACACGCTAAAGCAAAGCCATGCTAAATTTGCATATATATGATACATCCATCATCTCTCTCAAATACAATGCTACTACATCTATTATCTACACTACATGCAGTGGTGCTACATCCCTCCTCTCACACACAGCTCAGCTACATCCACGCACACGCGCACATCTCTTATTTATTCACAGTCTCATTGCATAAAACTCCTATTGTTTGGTTTCATCCCAACCAGCAGTATAGAAGGGTTCAAAGACCTATAGTGAAGAAGCATGTAATCAGCCACAAACTTCTGAAAGCCCTCTAGGTTCTTGTCCTCCTTTACTCATGACAGTCCAGCCAAGAGAGGGAGAGGTCGCTTTGCTAACTCTTCACCCATTCTCCAGGACAGCGTTCAGGAGGGTCTGGCAGTATTGGATCCTTCTGACCAACAGTCTATAAGAGGCAGGCACTTTTAAACAAGGTTTTTTTCTTGCTAAAAAGTGTGTCTTATAGTCAAAAAAAATACTATAAATGTTGATTTATAGTCACACATTAAAGCTGTGTCTCGTGTCTTAATTGACATTTGGGGTCTGGATAACAGACAAGTATTGGCATATATAGTACAGTACAGGTCAAACATATATTGGGCCCTATTTAGTGTTTTTATGTAAAAGTGAGGGTGCGACTTAGGTGCAATTTTTTACATTTTCATGAGAATCACCTATACTCGCATTTTCAAGGACCTGCTTGGGTTTCAAGTGATTTTGAGATGCCTAAATAATAGTTAAACTTTATGAATTATACCATTATAGACAATAAACCCCTCATCATACTTAAAACAACTTTTACAAAGTTTGTTAACCCTTTATATGTTACACATGGGTTAAAACAAAATGGAGATGCAAGTTTCATTTATGAAGCAAGGCAATCCAGCCATAGTGATCGAGAAAAGAAAATACTACTTATTTGAATCAATGGGATGTCCATACAAAGAACCCTACTAAAGTATCTTCAACAAACATACAAAATGCAATAAACATTTATTTTATCTGTGCATGAAATTATGGCCAAAAACACCCATAAAAATAAAGCAATGCAGTAATACATCTTAAAAGAAAGTCAGACTGATGCTAATCTTAGCATCAGTCTGACTTTCTTTTAAGATGCATTACTGCATTGCTTTATTTTTATGGGCATCCTGTAAAAATGTAAACTGAACTATAAGGAATACATTTCTTCAATAAGAAATTACAGATATCAAAATGTCTTTGTACACGTACTTTATATAACGGCATGTAAGAGCTGTCTATCAGAAATATATACCGGGATTATTACTTGACATATACCTTAGCCATATACTGTAATTGTAGTTTCAGCAGAGATCAAATGATTTGGTCAAAAAATGAACATAGTTCACAGATATAGTGTTTTGGGCCATAATTTCATGCACAGATAAAATAAATGTTTATTGCATTTTGTATGTTTGTTGAAGATACTTTAGTAGGGTTCTTTGTATGGACATCCCATTGATTCAAATAAGTAGTATTTTTTTTCTCGATCACTATGGCTGGATTGCCTTGCTTGTAGTCATAAATCAAACTTGCATCTCCATTTTGTTTTAACCCATGTGTAACATATAAAGGGTTAACAAACTTTGTAAAAGTTGTTTTAAGTATGATGAGGGGTTTAGTGTCTATAATGGTATAATTCATAAAGTTTAACTATTATTTAGGCATCTCAAAATCACTTGAAACCCAAGCAGGTCCTTGAAAATGCGAGTATAGGTGATTCTCATGAAAATGTAAAAAATTGCACCTAAGTTTTAAGCCTCTTAACACGCTTCAAAAATGAGGGGATGCATAAAATACATGCCAACATGAAGAAGACATTTTACAAATTTTAGTAGTACGACGTTTAGGTTGTATGACATTTGGGAAAAGGAAACTTTTCAGAATTTTTGCCAAATTTCCAACTTCGAAAGGCACAGCACACAAATTTTTCAGCAAACATGAAGTACAATGTGTCATGAGAAAACAATCTCAAAAACACTGATATGTTAAACCATTCCCCAGTTTTAACCACATAAATTCACACAAGTCCGATCTGAAAAAATGGGTTGTGCCAGGAAGCTACAAAATGGCCAAGTCTTAAAGGAGTTGATAAAAATACAGGGGCATATTTACTTACAAGGTCACTCGAGTTCATTGAAAGTGCATTCTTGGTCTATAATGCTACGTGTGGCGATTCACCAAGATTGTGCAAAACAAATCATAAATTTGTCGATTCTCTGCACAGGTGTTCACCATCTTTTTTGTGGTGCACCTTTTAAAATATAGTGTGCAACACAATTTTAAAGTTAAATACGGCACTTGGTCCAAATCAGTCGGACTGTCCCATGGCAGGCCCCCTAATTTTTGTGTCGCATGGAGGCCCACGCAGCTGCACCACAAACGGGTCGTGTGCGCCACAATCGCAGTGCAGACACTGTGCAAGCCGTTTTAGCCATGAAGAGCGTGCAAAGCCCGATAAAAGTGCAGAGTGCCACCCTTAGTAAATGTGTCCCACAGTTTTTATATAGTGACAAAATGGCTTGGCTCTTTAAATTCAGAGTTTCAGAGTTTAATTTTGAGTTATAAAAATGTTGCTGTAAAATATTCCACTTTTTCCATAAATGTTTCATATGATAAAAAAGTTATGTGCACATTTGACTGCTTCATCTTTTCCTTTCTGGAATGAGGGCTCTCTGTTGTCTTTATATTAGCGGTACATAAAAGTTAACCCTTAATGTCAGATGACAACGGCATATAATGTCAGTATGGTTAAAAAAAGACATAGATCCATGAAGAGCTACCAAGAAAGGAAAGGGGAAGGGATGTAAGGAAGCCCAATTCTATATTATAACATAACCATCATTGTTATTTTGCTGTAAAAAAGGCATCTGAACCCTTCTCTCCTCTGTCCCCCCTGTGACCAGGACCACAGGCAGGCTATTCTAAAGTATGCTACTGATTAAAGAAATTCTGACTTTTAAGCTTTATTTCAGACTTTACTGTTTGAGAAGGTAAATCCAAAGTTTAGTTAAAATATAACCATTTTCAGAACGGAACGGAGTCAAACCTTGAATCAAAGACTTGGAACAATAAAACATGATCTTTATGAGTGATCCTTTTGCTGGTCAACTTTCTTTCAATATAAAATTATAATTGATATAGATTACTTTTACTTTTACAATACAATTAGATGAGATATGTTTCATTTCTAATATCATGTAGGTTTAATGAGAAAAGATTTCATGAGTACCAACAAACTACATTTACCTGAGTAGGCATACAAAAAGAACTTCAAACATTTTTCAGACATTTATTAAAGAATTTGCAAACTAAAAGTATAAGATTTACATCTAAAGTTAAGTTTAGACATGCAATACATGGGGTTTAAATGTATTATTTTCTTGTGGTTTATATTTATAAACAGTATTCTGTATTTCACATAAATTATAACTTTTGGAATCGTTCTACAAATAGTAATGCATAAATATCTAAAAATATGTTACATTTTTAATGATATCATAGAACTCAGTTAGTGATGCTGACTCTAGTTTTCTTTAAAGATTTTATACAATAAACTTAGTTGGCTAAATCAAAAGTGATACATTTTAATAGTGAATACCATAATTAAGTTATGTCTGTAAAACTAGATATATTAGTAGAAAACAAAGTCAGTGATGCTGCAGTTCCCCATATTCGCCTCAGAGCGCCGCTGTTCACCTATAAGGAAAATATTCTGTAAATCCAGAATCACCTCCATGATGCAGACAGTGTTCAACTGCAAGAAGAAATACACAGCATTTCACACTAGGATGTGCCGGGTATAGGACTCATACACAAGAGGGATTATTTTCCTGTGGATTCTACATATAACAAGGGATTTTACCATGATATTTCTGGTGAGAAGAAGGATGGCTGGATTACACCTGCAGGAAGGACAAGCAATGCAAGGACTCAGATGGCAAGTAATATTTCCCTTCTTATTCTCCTGGCTGTGTCATTCAGTCTCTGGTCACATCCATTATTCCATTAATGAGGAATTAAGGAAAGGATCTATTGTGGGGAATATAGCAAAGGATCTACAATTAGATGTTAAGGATCTCAACAGAAGGAAACTACGTATTGTTTCTAAAACCTATGAGAAATATCTTAATATAAATCTGGATAATGGAAACCTGTACATTGCTGATAGGATAGACAGGGAGACATTGTGTGGAGCTGCAGCCGACTGTGTCCTTACATTTGATGCTGTGGTGGAAAATCCTCTAAATATTTTCAATGTAAAGATTGATATTCAGGATATAAATGATAATCCTCCTAAATTTAATCATAACATGTTAACATTAGAAATTAGTGAATCCACCTCTCCAGGAGAAAAATTTGCACTACAAAATGCAGAAGATGTGGATGTTGGTGTTAATTCTCTGATAAGCTACAGACTCAGTACAAACCAGTATTTTACTCTTGGAGAGAAGGTCAGCACTGATGGCAGTGTATTTCCAGAGCTGATACTAGAGAAACCTCTAGACCGAGAGACACAAGACAAGCATGAGCTCATCCTAACAGCTTCTGATGGTGGGAATCCTGTACAGACAGGCACTGCCCTAATAAATATCATCATCACTGACTTCAATGATAATTCTCCAGTATTTACACAGGATGTATATAAAGTAAGTGTTAGGGAGAATATACCGGTGAATTCTACTATTCTGCAGGTCAGTGCAAGTGATGAAGATGAGGGTGTCAATGCAGACATCACATATTCAATTAAAAGTACAAAAGACATAATATATGAAGGTTTTTCTATAAATCCCAGTAATGGTCAAATCAAAGTAAAGGGACACTTAGATTATGAAGTTAGTAAAAATTATGAAATTTCTGTCCAAGCTCAAGATGGAGGAGGAAGAGCAGCTCATGCTAAGATTCTTATAGAAGTAAAGGATGAAAATGACAATGCTCCTGAAATATCTATAACCTCATCGTCAGATCTTATTCCTGAGGATACTGTCCCTGGGACTATGGTGGCTCTTATTCAAGTTCATGATCCAGACTCAGGAGAAAATGGTGAGGTCCAATGTACAATAATAGGTGATTTACCATTTGAATTAATTTCATCAAGTAGTAATTTTTATAAAATAGTTACAAAACATAGTCTAGACAGAGAAATAATATCATCCTACAACATCACGATACAAGCCTCTGATAAAGGATCTCCTGAAATGACTTCTAGAAAAGTTATTAGACTTGATGTATCAGATGTCAATGACAATGCTCCAGTGTTTGAAAAACTGACTTATACTGCATTTATACCAGAAAATAATCTTCCTGGAGCTTCTATATTTAATATTCAAGCAAAAGATATGGACAGTAAAGACAATGCTAAGATAACTTATTCTATAATGTCTACAAGTAATGAAGAAGATCTCCTGTCCTCCTACATCTCCATGAATCCAGTAACTGGGGTCATCTATGCTCAGAGGTCATTTGATTATGAGAAGCAAAAAGAATTTAAGGTCCAAATCATTGCCAAAGACAATGGATCTCCATCATTAAGTGGCAGTACTACACTGAGGATTTCTGTTGTTGATCAGAATGATAATTCTCCAGTCATTCTCTACCCATCACCAGAGGCTGATAGCTCAACATTTGAGATGGTTCCTTGGACCTCTGAACCAGGCTCTTTGGTATCTAAAGTGGTGGCAGTGGACGCTGACTCTGGACACAATGCCTGGTTGTCTTACTTTTTACAATCTTCAGAGCCATCACTCTTCACCATTGACCAGCAGACAGGGGAGATCAGGACTTCTCGTGTATTTCAAGAAAAAGACATCATGAAACATGGAATTGTGGTTCTAGTGAGAGACAATGGGAATCCATCCCGCTCAGCTTCAGTCACTATAAACATGGTGATCGCTGGTTATTTTCATCAGGTCCTTCCTGAGCTTAGTAACCAGTCTATAAAAGAAGAATCCCAGTCCAACCTACAATTCTACTTGGTAATAGCCTTGGCATTGATTTCCTTCCTCTTCCTGGTGACTGTGATTATTGCAGTTGTCTCCAAGTACAAAGAGTCCAAAGCTTCTCCATTTGGATCCATGAGTACAAGTCTATATCCACCGATTGATCCCAGATTTATGACACAGTTCAGCAATGGGACATTACCTCTGCCATATTCCTATGATGTTTGTGTAACTCTGGACCCAAGTGAGAGGGAATTTGCTTTCCTTAAACCTCAACACAATGTTCCTGTGGAAAGTCTAATAGATGCTGATGACTCAGGGATTGGATGTGAAAACTTAAGGAATCCTCCATCTGCAGAAACACAGGTATATATTTAAGCCATTTCTGTGAGGGACTGTCGTTTCATTTTTTCTTTCCCCTTATGTTTACTATATCACTTCTTTGAGAGAACCATGTGTTAATGGAATGTGCCTTCAATTTTTACTACTTGATGACGCGCTGATGGTCGTTTTTTCAAATCTTTGTTTATTCTGTGATGGTAGGTTTTCTATTCTTTTTTTCTTAAGTGATTTCAGCAGTAAAATGGAAGTTAAATGGATTTTCTGGGTCCTCATTACACCTTTGCACGATCCTTTGGATGTCATACTGATGACCTACCCTGAGGATAGGTCTTCCTTCTAAAAGTTTACAATGGGTAAAACAGATCCTTTATTTGAAAAATGAATTTTTATCATAAAATATATATTTCAAAACAGTTTTGCAATTTCAATATTAATATATCATTTATTTAAATCTACCAAAGTAAGAAACGGATGTGTTTGAGCATGTGTGGGTTTCTTTATGTTCTGGAACCAAACCTTGGAAGAAAACAGAAACAAATTTTATGATTTACAAATCTTTATGCAATTTTACAATATCTAAACCAACCACTGACTATCCAAAAGCAAGAAAGAATATAGTAATTTATGTGTAACGTTTCCTCAGTATTACATCCCTAGAATTACTTTAACATTACATATGTCAGTAGCTCTACTGGGAGACAAAATGTTGTTTAATACTAATGAATTTAAAGTATCAATGTCTTAGAAACAAAAACTCTGTTAAGCTTTATTGCAACTTTGATGGTACAATCTGTGATTTTCAGGCCAGAACAAGTTATGCACGCCGACTACAGAAAGTGTCTTCTATTGCATGGTGTTGTTTTCTATTCACAAAGCTGAGAATTGTCTTTTTTACCTTTAGCAACCGTTAAAGCTCTAATTTCTTGTAGAACTTCGGCAAAATAAAGGCTTATGATTGGATTGCATAGAATACAGCTTTAAAGATCTCCCCCATTATTCTCATCTTGCAAAGACATTGTCAGATAGCCAATCACTAGTGATAACCTGATAAAATTTGCGTTCTGCCAATTTCAGCCAAACCAGAATTTTAAGATCCTGACCCAAACCCCAAACAGTAACAACCACAATTGGTGCCTGCACTGATTGCGGATGTTAACTGTTTAAATGTTGCTGGCAAACTCGCCAGCAGCATTTAAACTACTGAAGCACAATGAGCCTTTACTAACATGCTGGCAGCGCTGCACACTGCAATTTTTGGGACGGCTGGCAGTATTTGGGGGTTGCCACTGCCACCTAAATGCTGCTGGCAACTTTGTCAGCGGCGAAGATGAAGTAGAGACAAACCTGCTCAGTTTGGTATTAACCTTAACTTTGCAGTTCGGGTCCTCTCCACATTACCAATCACATCACATTTGGTTTCTACATCAGGCAATTTTGATCAATTAGGTGTGTATGATTTTCTTATCAGCATATTGTACTAGGAGACATATGCGAGATTTACAAGAGTAGAGAGAGGAAAGCAGCAAAAAGGCAGTTTTCATCTATGTAGTTGTGAATCGGTAATGAAATGACAAAGACAATTGCAGTTCATGATAAACATGTTACCAAAAGAGAACTATGGTAAAACTTCTTGATGACTATCTATCCAAAATTGTACTGAAAAGTCGTCTTCTAAGAGGTGTCAATTAGGATAGCAAGTTTGGATAATGTATGGTGGAGTGGTGATGTTGACTTGTTTGAGCTGCATCTCTTCTTGGAACTTGACAGGAGATGAAGACGGATCGGATTGTTTCAAACTATTGAATTTTGGGAGTTGTTGCAGGGTCTGCTCATTTGGGCCAGTTTCTTCTCCTTTTGAATTCTTTTGGATTTTTTTGACTTTATTATTTGGAGTTATAGTCTTATTAAAAGTTTTACTAAATTCAAAATAATTTCCATAACTCTCTGTGTAATGTAATGTAAGTGGTAAGATAAATAAAACTTATAAAAACAATTCTCAAAGCAGTTTTAAAACAGTTGTCAACTTTCAGGAAATAATTGAAATTGTTTGTGAAATGAAAAGATATACGATTTTTCAATATACTTCCTGTAGCAATCCCCCATGGTTTCCTTAGATCTCTGCTTGCTATCCTTCTATTGGAAGTCTTTTAGTTTATTTTCTGGGGATAAAAACTAGTCCCTGGTCATATGATGTCACACAGGTGCACAGCTCGTTATATCACAGTGAGTAATAAGACCTGCACCTGTGTGACATCACATGACCAGGGATCAATTTCTATTCACAGGAGGGAAACAATGAAGATCCCTGTTTAATGTTCCTGTTTAATGTTTAAAGGAGAACATTGGGAATTGATACAGAAAGAATATTAGAAAATTGTATACATTTCCAATACACAAACAATATCAATTATTTGCAGAAAGTGGACAAACCGTTTAATCTTTTTAGGTTATAAACTGTAGCCCCACCAACAAATATTCAATTGAACTATGGAAAAAGTTCCTTATGAATTATATTAGATGTTACTTTAAAGAAACATATTGTTTAAAAAAAGAAATATGCAGTGATTACATGAAACACTGATGACAACACTAGAATAACTAGGTACAGGGGTGGGGTTTTCAAAACTATATAATATGGGTGTAATAATATAGGAGCAGGAATAAGAAATATCGGCTAATTGTTTAGTTTCTTAATACCTTTTGATAAAATTATTTTGTGTAGATTATTATGCCAACTGTATTTGCTGTTACTTTTAAATTACATAGTAATGTTATATATTTCATCTGAAGCAGTTTCAGAATTTTAATGTTCATAAACACCAAGCTATACTTGATAGACTACATTAAAAAATAAGACATTGTTTAACCTGTGTGTTTGTTTTATAACACTGGTTTTATACAAGTCATAAATTTATACCAAGGGTAAAAATTTGAAATGTAATATATTGGCATAAACTGTATTTTACTTTTTTTATATTTTGGGGCTTATTTCTACATTTACAATTCTTAACATTCTAAATATAAAGTATAAATGTGAATATTTAGTGTTTTAGTAAAAGATGAGTAAAGAAAAATAAAACATTTTAGTAAAGATACATTTAAATATTATATACAAAGCTTTGAATTATATCTGTGATGCTGCAGTTCCCTATATCGGCCTCAGAGCGCCGCTGTTCACCTATAAGGAAAATATTCTGTAAATCCAGAATCACCTCCATGATGCAGACAGTGTTCAACTGCAAGAAGAAATACACAGCATTTCACACTAGGATGTGCCGGGTATAGGACTCATACACAAGAGGGATTATTTTCCTGTGGATTCTACATATAACAAGGGATTTTACCATTATATTTCTGGTGAGAAGAAGGATGGCTGGATTACACCTGCAGGAAGGACAAGCAATGCAAGGACTCAGATGGCAAGTAATATTTCCCTTCTTATTCTCCTGGCTGTGTCATTCAGTCTCAGGTCACATCCATTATTCCATTAATGAAGAATTAAGGAAAGGATCTATTGTGGGGAATATAGCAAAGGATCTACAATTAGATGTTAAAGATCTCAAAAGAAGGAAATTTCGTGTTGTGTCAAAAACATCTGAGAAATATTTTAGCATAAATCTGGATAATGGAAACCTGTACATTGCTGATAGGATAGACAGGGAGACATTGTGTGGAGCTGCAGCCGACTGTGTCCTTACATTTGATGCTGTGGTGGAAAATCCACTAAATATTTTCAGTATAAAGATTGATATTCAGGATATAAATGATAATCCTCCTACATTTCTTCAAAACACAATAACATTAGACATGAGTGAACTCACCTCCCCAGGAAGAAGATTTGTGTTACAAAATGCAGAAGATTTGGATGTTGGTGTTAATTCTGTGATCAGCTACAGACTCAGTACAAACCAGTATTTTACTCTTGGAGAGAAGGTCAGCACTGATGGCAGTGTATTTCCAGAGCTGATACTAGAGAAACCTCTAGACCGAGAGACACAAGACAAGCATGAGCTCATCCTAACAGCTTCTGATGGAGGGAATCCTGTACAGACAGGCACTGCCCTAATAAATATCATTGTCACTGACTTCAATGATAATTCTCCAGTATTTACACAGGATGTATATAAAGTAAGTGTTAGGGAGAATATACCGGTGAATTCTACTATTCTGCAGGTCAGTGCAAGTGATGAAGATGAAGGTGACAATGGGCAGATCACTTATTCAATTAAAAGTACAAAAAACATAATTTTTGCAACATTTGATATAAACCCCAATAATGGTGAAATTAAAATAAAAGGACATTTGGATTATGAAGTTAGTAAATACTATGACATTTCTGTGCAAGCCAAAGATGGAGGAGGCCTAGCTACTCATGCTAAAGTTCTAATAGAAATAACAGATGAAAATGACAATGCTCCAGAGATATCTATAACCTCATCATCAGATCTTATTCCTGAGGATTCTGCCCCTGGGACAATGGTAGCATTAATTCAAGTTCACGATCCAGATTCAGGAGAAAACGGTGAAGTACAGTGTTTAATAATAGGTGATTTGCCTTTTGAGTTAGTATCATCAGGTAGTAATTTTTATAAAGTTCTTACAAAACATAGTTTAGATAGAGAAATAATATCATCCTACAACATCACAATACAAGCCTCTGATAAAGGTTCTCCTGAAATGACTTCTAGAAAAGTTATTCAACTTGATGTATCAGATGTCAATGACAATGCTCCAGTGTTTGAGAAACTGAATTATTCTGCATTTATAGCAGAAAATAATTTACCTGGAGCTTCAATACTCAATATCCAAGCAAAAGATATGGACAGTGAAGACAATGCTAAGATAACCTATTCTATAATGTCTACAGATAGAGAAGAAGATCTCCTGTCCTCCTACATCTCCTTGAATCCAGTAACTGGGGTCATCTATGCTCAGAGGTCATTTGATTATGAAATCCAGAAAGAATTTAGAATCCAAATCATTGCCAGAGACAATGGATCTCCATCTCTGAACAGCAGCACAACACTAAGAATATGTATAGTAGACCAGAATGATAATTCCCCAGTCATTCTCTACCCATCACCAGAGGCTGATAGCTCAACATTTGAGATGGTTCCTTGGACCTTTGAACCAGGCTCTTTAGTATCTAAAGTGGTGGCAGTGGACGCTGACTCTGGACACAATGCCTGGTTGTCTTACTTTTTTCAATCTTCAGAACCATCACTCTTCACCATTGACCAGCACACAGGGGAGATCAGGACTTCTCGTGTATTTCAAGAGAAAGACATCATGAAACATGGAATTGTGGTTCTAGTGAGAGACAATGGGAATCCATCCCGCTCAGCTTCAGTCACTATAAACATGGTGATCGCTGGTCATTTTCATCAGGTCCTTCCTGAGCTCAGCAACCAGTCTATAAAAGAAGAATCTCAGTCCAATCTACAATTCTACTTGGTAATAGCCTTGGCATTGATTTCCTTCCTCTTCATGGTGACTGTGATTATTGCAGTTGTCTCCAAGTACAAAGAGTCCAAGTCTAGTTCATTTGGATCCATGAGTACAAGTCTATATCCACCGATTGATCCCAGATTTATGTCACAGTTCAGCAATGGGACATTACCTCTGCCATATTCCTATGATGTTTGTGTAACTCTGGACCCAAGTGAGAGGGAATTTGCTTTCCTTAAACCTCAACACAATGTTCCTGTGGAAAGTCTAATAGATGCTGATGACTCTGGGATGGAAAGTGAAAGTTTGAATATTACCCCTCCCTTAGATACACAGGTAGGTCTTTAATTATTTTTGTATTATATTATAGAAGTTGATGCCTGTATGGAATTATTACATAATTTTAAGCATTGAAGTCATAAATATAATTTATGTTTTCAAATGCTTTTATTAGGGTATACTCTTCAGCTGATAATGGTCCAGATTTTGCTCCAGAACTAGCACTGACTTCATTTGGAGTAAGAAGGTTGTGTTTTCATGCATGTAAAATTAAGCAATGTGTCTTTTAAAATATAGAGAAAATATAACAGCAGCACAGCCTCAATCTATCGGTGTTTGTTATCCTCCAATCTTTCATCAAAAGAGTTAGAATTTTTTATATTAAGAGATCTGCTTAGCCTATTTTAGAAATTTGGGGCATACAGGTAAAATTTGAATGTGAAAGGCCTACATGCAGCTTGTGTCAAAGTCCAAGCCAAATCCTTTGTTCATCTCCCATTAAAGTAAATCAAAGCTATTAACCTATCCCATGGACAGCCCTTTACTATGCATAGACAGGAAAATATTTTAATTAAGTATTTTGTAATTTCTGTGTTGGCGTCATCTTCTGTCTGATTTTGTCCTTATGTTTTGCTCTGATATTCTTGGTTTAAACAATGGATTGATTGATTGATTGATTGATTGATCGTATCACCTATCTCTTCTGTTGTTCTCTTACAGTTCATCAGAGCTTAAGCTGCTTTGATAGACATAGTTATTATCCTAACAGCAGAGAATCATGATTCTGACACCACATTAAAGGTCCTAGGATCCTTTGCTTAGTGCTACTTATAGATCACACCTGACCAAGCTGGCATGTTTTTTGCCTACTCATATCTGATATCTCCTGACCCTGTAGCTTGTCTTTTGATATTGGTTTGGTACTTTGCTTGCTCACTTTGTTGTGACCTGGCTCTGGCGACCATTCTTACATTTTTGTTTGTTATGTCTTGTCTTTTGCAATTTGGTGCAGTGAGGGATAGTTTTCTAGTTGTCTGCCCACTGCCTATTGTGGTCCCTGCAATATGAAGGAACAGCTAGGATCTGGATTAGTTTCCGGCCCATTGTCTCTGTATATGTCTTCCTTCAGTTTTAGACCCTGCATGACATATTTACAGCATTTTCTTTGGTGCTTATGAATTCATTTATATATTTGTCCATTTTTCATAGTAATTAATATATACATTTTAGTTAAGCTATTAATTTATTGATATATCTTTATCATTACACATTTTTTAAAATCTGATATGCTATCTTTTTACAAATATTTTAACTTAAAAGTGTCCACCTATATGATTATTGCTATCAGCGGGATTCCAGTCGATGGCAACGGTGTAGAAAAAAATCTCCACTTGTATGGTGGAAAGAAAATGTATATAGGAATTTGCTTATATAGGGTCTGTGATAAACAAGGTACAACAACAACAATTATCATGTGATATCCTATCGGATTTATTACAGTGGGCAAAGCCACCTTGGAAGGAGGCTAAAAAGAAAGTCAGCTGATCTTTATTAGCTCTGGTGATTGGCCGGGCACTATCATCTGGTGTTACTGTACAAAATGAACACCAAATGATCTACTACAACCAATTAGCAGCAGGTAAATAATCAAAATGCTTGTGTGAAAGACATTTTTCATTCCTTAAAATAGTTGATTTGTAAAAAAAAAATATATTAATCTTTACTTAAGCTCTACTTTTTATTATGGGAAAGAGGAGGAAGTATGTAGATTTAAATACAGAATTATTATTTATTATTATTAACTGTACTTTACTAAGTAGGAAAATTTGAGGGCAAGTTCTATGGGTCCTGCACTTGTATTTATCGGGATCAGGTCATTCTCCAACTTTCTTTTAAGAGGAACAATTTTCATCATAAATTTCAACATTACCAGTTAGTAATTCTAGGCATACAGTTGCTCTATGATTTATAGCATTGGAAGGTATACATTTCCTCCTGTAGATGGCCTGACTTTCTGGATAAACTATGACCAATTTTGCTTCATCATTAAAAAAATGATGAGAAGCAAAACTTTCCCAGTAACTTGGGTAACACATTTGTATATTGTGTTTTATACTTGTAGAGACTGTGTGTGGGCTCTATGGTGTAAATAAAAGGCAATAGAGGACAAGATACTTTATTGCCTATGCTGTAGTGTATATCATATATTTAGGATTAGTTGTGTTAGAATTATTTAAAGGATATCTACCACCTTGATGAAGGATTGTAAACCAGGAACACTGACATACACATGTGTGCCCCTATGGCAGAATCCAATTTTCTCTAAGTTTCTTATATCCTTGTTTCTAAGAATAAAAGGCTTTAAAAATGATGCTAATGCATTTGCATAAAATTTAAAATGCTTTAAAAAATAAACAAACAGGGAATAAGAAGCTAAACAAAGAGATGATCCTACCAGATGGGGCCCACACCAGTATGTCAGTGTGTTTGGTTCACAATCCTTGATCCTGGTGGTAGAAGTCCCTTAAATGTCTAATTTTCTAATCTTATTTTTAGATGTTATAGATTTTTAGTCTACCAGTAAGCATACTTTATACGCTTAATAGAGGTGTTCTAGTGCACCTGTTTTTAGTTCTATTGGTGTGGCCAATCATTGTGAATAGGGTAGTATGGACTATTGTCAGGAGTATCTGGTGCACCAAGAAGTGTATTTGCATTACATACATTTGTTTGTACATATGACATTTTATCCTAAATGACGGATTATTTGGAGACATGAATGTCTTAAAAAGCTGGTAAACTCCTTTTAATAGTGGATCCTCTATAAAGTAGTATGATTACATGCAAATGGCTTTTCGTCTCAGATAAATAATTTAATTATGCCTAAAAAACTATAATGAACCGCTTTGAATATAGCAAACAAATACGGTTTAGATTCAACTTCTAAGAATGATTGGTTAGAATGGGAAACATGGTCATTTGTTGCATGCAAATCGATTAATATTCCTGTCCTGACACAGCCTTGCAAACTTCACAAGGAGCAATAAAAACAAGAATTTCTGGTTGATAGAGCAGAGAGATCAGATAACAAGAAACTGCAAAATCTGGATGGAATATAAGTGGCTAGTGATTCTAGAGCTATTAAACAGAGATTTATCAGAAGCTGCATCTGGAGCCTATAGGCCAGACATCTATAGCCCAGAGACTGGAGTATGTGTAGAGGAGGAAGAAACAAAGCTGTAATTAGATTTTCCCTTTCATTTCTTTAATGTAGAGGAGGAAAATATGTAGTGAATTTTCAACGATAACTCTAACTTCATCCAAAATGTATGCCGAAATATGTAACAATTTTTCCAGAACTTTTGGACATACCCCCTAAAAGTAATGAATGAATTTGCTTTACCTCCATATTACAGGGATAACAAGTAAAAAATCAACAGATGAAAAAAGTAAACTAAAACAAGAATATCCTGTGCGCCTTTTCCAGAACTTTTGGACATACCCCCTAAAAGTAATGAATGAATTTGCTTTACCTCCATATTACAGGGATAACAAGTAAAAAATCAACAGATGAAAAAAGTAAACTAAAACAAGAATATCCTGTGCGCCTTATTTTTTTAAAATGATATACAGGAAAACCTGCACGTGACAATTTTTATAACATTATAAAACTGATGTAAAGACCTATGATATAATTCTTATGTGTAACACTTGTGGGTGTATGTATGAGCAAATAAAAATGGAATAACTTTATTTCATTACCAGAAGAAGAAGTTATCACAGTGAGATTGTGCATTAAACAATTCTGCATTATATTGTGTTATCTATGGTAATTATCATGGCAGTTACTATTCTATAAATTGTTTTCTTTTTTATATTAAAAAGAAAATTAATATTTTTAATATGTGTTAGAGATAAAATCCAAAACATATTATAGAATAATTAAGTGATCCTACAGATAGCTAAGCTAAACATTGAACTTCTTAGATATTCTCCATAGTAAGAGATCTAACCAGCTGCTATTTGTAGAATAAACATTACTCTCATTTGATTATCTTTTTTTAAAATTTTACATAAAATGTTATCTGCCACTCCTTAAACATTAAGATATTAGACTTTTATATAAATATATCTTGCACCTCCAAAATATTCCTATAACAAATCAAATTGTACTATGAATAAAATGTATTAAACGTAGTAATTGTGAAAAAACATACATAATCTTCAGGCGCAGCATAGACTGTACATGTTTCTTTCTTAGTTTCTAACAATCAATGGAGGTAGATATATAACTAAATAGAAACATCTTAAAATACCAGTACAAGAATGTTTTATTATTCAAATATTTGAACTTTTAGGTCCTATTAGGTAAAAATGTATTTAGTGATGCTGCAGTTCTCCATATCGGCCTCAGAGCGCCGCTATTCACCTATAAGGAAAATATTCTGTAAATCCAGAATCACCTCCATGATGCAGACAGTGTTGAACTGCAAGAAGAAATACACAGCATTTCACACTAGGATGTGCCGGGTATAGGACTCATACACAAGAGGGATTATTTTCCTGTGGATTCTACATATAACAAGGGATTTTACCATTATATTTCTGGTGAGAAGAAGGATGGCTGGATTACACCTGCAGGAAGGACAAGCAATGCAAAGACTCAGATGGCAAGTAATATTTCCCTTCTTATTCTCCTGGCTGTGTCATTCAGTCTCTGGTCACATCCGTTATTCCATTAATGAAGAATTAAGGAAAGGATCTATTGTGGGGAATATAGCAAAGGATCTACAATTAGATGTTAAGGATCTCACCAGAAGGAAATTACAAATAATGTCAGATGTATCTGACAAATATTTTAGTATAAATATAGATAATGGAAACCTGTACATTGCTGATAGGATAGACAGGGAGACATTGTGTGGAGCTGCAGCCGACTGTGTCCTTACATTTGATGTTTTATTAGAAAATCCATTAAATGTCTTCAATATTAACATAGATGTCAATGATATAAATGATAATCCTCCTATATTTATTCATAATACACTGACATTAGACATGAGTGAATCCACCTCCCCAGGAAGAAGATTTTTGTTACAAAAAGCAGAAGATGTGGATGTTGGTGTTAATTCTGTGATAAGCTACAGACTCAGTACAAACCAGTATTTTATTCTTGGAGAGAAGGTCAGCACTGATGGCAGTGTATTTCCAGAACTGATACTAGAGAAACCTCTAGACCGAGAGACACAAGACAAGCATGAGCTCATCCTAACAGCTTCTGATGGTGGGAATCCTGTACAGACAGGCACTGCCCTAATAAATATCATTGTCACTGACATCAATGATAATTCTCCAGTATTTACACAGGATGTATATAAAGTAAGGGTTAGGGAGAATATACCGGTGAATTCTACTATTCTGCAGGTCAGTGCAAGTGATGAAGATGAAGGTGTCAATGGGCAAATCACTTACTCATTTAGTACAACAGCAAATAACATTCTTCAATCTTTTATTATTAACTCAAAAAATGGAGAAATTAGAACAAAGGGAACATTAGATTATGAGATGACTAAATATTATGATATTTCTGTCCAAGCCAAAGATGGAGGAGGCCTAGCTGCTAATGCAAAGGTTTTGATAGAAATAACAGATGAAAATGACAATTCTCCTGAGGTATCTATAACCTCATCATCAGATCTTATTCCTGAGGATTCTGCACCTGGGACTCTGGTGGCTCTGATTAGAGTCCGTGATCGGGACTCGGCAGAAAATGGTGAGGTCCAATGTATAATACAAGGGGATCTACCATTTGAAATTTTTTCATCAGGAAGCAATATTTATAAAATTGTTACAAAAAGTAGTCTAGATAGAGAAATAATAACATCCTACAACATCACAATACAAGCCTCTGATAAAGGGTCTCCTGAAATGACTTCTAGAAAACTTATTAGACTTGATGTATCAGATGTCAATGACAATGTTCCAGTGTTTGAGAAACTGACTTATACTGCATTTATACCAGAAAATAATGTCCCCGGAGCTTCCATATATAATTTTCAAGCAAGAGATATGGACATTGAAGACAATGCTAAGATAACTTATTCTATAATATCTACAAGCAATGAAGAAGATCTCCTGTCCTCCTACATCTCCATGAATCCAGTAACTGGGGTCATCTATGCTCAGAGGTCATTTGATTATGAGAAACAGAAAGAATTTAGGATCCAAATTATTGCCAGAGACAATGGATCTCCATCTCTGAACAGCAGCACAACACTAAGAATATGTATAGTAGACCAGAATGATAATTCACCAGTCATTCTCTACCCATCACCAGAGGCTGATAGCTCTACATTTGAGATGGTTCCTTGGACCTCTGAACCAGGCTCTTTAGTATCTAAAGTGGTGGCAGTGGACGCTGACTCTGGACACAATGCCTGGTTGTCTTACTTTTTACAATCTTCAGAAGCATCACTCTTCACCATTGACCAGCACACAGGGGAGATCAGGACATCTCGTGTATTTCAAGAAAAAGACATCATGAAACATGGAATTGTGGTTCTAGTGAGAGACAATGGGAATCCATCCCGCTCAGCTTCAGTCACTATAAACATGGTGATCGCTGGTCATTTTCATCAGGTTCTTCCTGAGCTTAGTAACCAGTCTATAAAAGAAGAATCTCAGTCCAACCTACAATTCTACTTGGTTATAGCCTTGGCATTGATTTCCTTCCTCTTCATGGTGACTGTGATTATTGCAGTTGTCTCCAAGTACAAAGAGTCCAAATCTTCTACTTCATTTGGATCCATGAGTACAAGTCTATATCCACCGGTTGATCCCAGATTTATGTCACAGTTCAGCAATGGGACATTACCTCTGCCATATTCCTATGATGTTTTTGTAACTCTGGACCCAAGTGAGAGGGAATTTGCTTTCCTTAAACCTCAACACAATGTTCCTGTGGAAAGTCTAATAGATGCTGATGACTCTGGGATGGAAAGTGAGAGTTTGAATATCACCCCTCCTATAGATACACAGGTAGGTTTTCAATATTTTGTATAATATATAACACTAGTTATTACTTAATCTTAAGCACTCGGATAACAAAGTAGAATTTTTTATTTCAATTGTTTGTAGTGAATTATGTTTATATAGCTGAAAATGTCGCCGATTTTCCACCGGAACAATCTTTACAAAAATTTACCTAGCAATTAACTTACAATGGGAATATGGATGTTGTGTTTACACTTATGAGGAATGAAATGATAGGTCCTTCACACTGTGCCTAGAAAAGGAATGTTAGCCGTGCAGTTTCAGTTTTTCAGTGTTGTTATCCGCAATATTCCCACCAAAGGAATTTGGCATCTGTTTTATATTTTATTTACTTCGTGAGGAACCTGCATAGACTCCTCCTAAAACTTGGAGTATAGAGTAAAATCTTAAAGCCTAATATATACAGCAGATATTAATGCATCAATTTTTATAATTTGCATTTGGTATTAAAGGGGTTTTCAAGCCAAATCCATGGTTCTGCTCTCATTACAATAAATGGAATCTGAAAGGCTAACCATGGGACAGAACTTCTTAGGCCGCTAAATTCCCATCTAAAGACTAATTTTATGGACAGGGCTTTACTATACATATAGTATATATAATCATTTTCTTTGGGGTTTATGATTTTCTACACGTGTCCATTTCCTACAGTTATCTTATTTTATAAACAATTCTCAATCTGTTATAATCTGATATTCCTTTACTATTATCAAACTCTTTTTTAGCATTTAGATTATTTTCTGTTGATATTTTCTCATAATTTTATTTCAAGTATCCATCTCTATGATTGTTGTTATCAGTGAGATTCAGGTCTATGGCAAAGGTGTGTCCAATAATCGCTTGTGTTATGGAAAGAAGTGATAAGTGGCTTTTCTCTTTGTTTCCTCCTATATTTGCCGATTTCTTAGTGCATTTGGATATTTGCGCCAAAATTTGTGGTTTTTCAACTCGTCTAGCAGTTAGATGTTAAAATGTTTCATTGTTGAGTCAAATGTAACTTTGAAATCCAGACGTGGATGTATAAAATAGCACAATTTTAGCACAAATTGCGGTTAAAAAGTTGCAAATAAACTCAAGCCCCGACCATGCATAGGGAAAACTTTAGAAGGGGTTGCAGAAGAGTTTGCTACTTTTGTGCAAAAACTCCAGAGATATATATCTACGTCTAAGATGAACCAAGGAATAACCGGAGTCCAAAACCTGGAATAACCGAAAGAAGACACGCATAATTGACCCCCATTGTGTAGGTCACCAATATAAATAAATTCAACATACTCCCAAAATGGGCAATCAAACTGTATACATCATAAAAACATAATATCCAGATCCAGAAAAAAAAAATAAAATATAATCCAACATCATATATAAAAATAGGGTGAATCTTTATTTCGTGGCAACATTTCAGTGATATAACATATCTTTGCTTGAGAAGGGTGTGTTATATCTCCAAAACATCACTACGGAATAAAGATTCTCCCAATATTTCAATGCTGCCTCTTCATTGGATTTATTAATGTTACCCCCCTTGCGATGGGTTATGTAGCTTTGCATTCACCTTGGAGTTGGGCTGCTCTCACTTTTCCTTTTATATATATATATATATATATATATATATATATATATATATATTGAGAGAGAGAGAGATTTCATCTTGTACTACCTACTACTATTTTAATTATTTTCTTCCAGTTTAAAATTGGCACCTAAAGGTGTACAGCAAATGGAAAGTTCTGTTTTGACAAATCCCTGCACACCTCTGGGATAAGCAGAAGCAACTTAACTCAAATTCAACTCAAATAGGGATGGTCCAATCATACAGTATATATGCTGACTCTTAGTCTGGAAAAGTGGTTTCTCCATTATTTGAAATGGTCCACTCGGCATTTGTATACTTTTAGGTGGCAAATTTACACGGAATGAGAAATGATATAAAGAGCATTACATTTTTTTAAATTTTCTACAAAAGAGGGGCACATTTTTATACTTAGTTTGCTATTTACATTTGGAATCGGTGATCTTCCCTTGGAACCATGGGAGGTGTGAATAGTGATGCAGAAGCTTAGGTTGTCCAGACATGTCCCAGTCTTGAAAATCTCTCAAGTGTGGTGAGAATTGTCCATGGATATTATTTTCTTATATGCCTTTTCAATTAACTAAAGATTCGAGCCGTAATATAATTAGCCTTTTTTGCTATGAAATAAGTTCAAATGGAGTTTCTACCTTAAGTATATATATACCCTAGCTCTTATGGCAATGTGTTGTGTAAATGTCAGCCTGTGAGTGACCTAAATCTTTGGACAACACTTGTTTCACCTTAAAAAGTGATAAGAGAAGCAAAAAAAAAGTTTTCTAAAACTTGGATATCTTTTGAGCACTGATATCAAATTTGCAATCACTAGGGCTGCATTCACACTGACGTGTGCCCGCCATACCGTATCACAGTGGGCACACAACAGCGTCAGGGAGAGAAGGAGAGGGTAAGCGCTGCTCACCCCCGCCCCTCTCCATAGAGTAACATAGGCACGGCGCCGTATTCCAGGAAAAGATAGGACAGCGCTGTACCACTCCCATAGGGTGCCATGCGCCCTTTGGCGTCTCTGGGGGGGGGGATATACGTTGGATGTATATACGTCCTCCGTATGGCAGTATGAATGCAGCCTAAGATTCATCTTCAGCAATTTGTTACAAAAAAACTTGGGGCCTCATTTACCAAAATAGAACTCAATGCTTTGACCATAGCACCAAAGTATGGTTTAGCTTTAACTGCTAAAACTGTGATTGTAATTGGTTACAATGGGAAATAAGACCGCAGTTTCAGTCTAAATAAATGATAACGTGTGTTGCATAGAAATTGAGTATTATTTCTTAGTATTTCATAGTATTTTTTCCATCAAGTACATGTGAAGCTATAAATGATACATCCTTGCAAAGTTAACACGGTGTAATAGAGTTGGCAAAGAGTAGAGATCAAAGAATAGGAAATTGTAAAACCTGAAAAGAATATACATGGAAGCTAACATTATAACATCTATAAAGCTTAACTTAATTGTAATTGGTTAATTATATCCAATGCAAACTTAGTACTCACTTGAGGGGGGAGGGATTGGAATGTTTCTTAATGTTCTGTTTTGTATTTCATGCAAAAAAACTTTGAATAAAAATACATTTGAAAAAAAAAATTAAGAAAAATAAAGCATAGATTTATTAGAAACTGCAACTAGAACTTCTAGGACAGACATGTATAGACCAGAGACTGGAGTGGGCATATGGAAGAGATAGAAGCAGATCTGCAGTGTGATTTCACAATTCTTTCAGTAGATTTTAATTGGAAACGTTTAATATAAGCTTTATTTCATCAGAAAATGAAGTTATTACAGTGAAATTATGCAGTGTATAATTATGAAATGAATAAAAATGATCTGAAGCCGGCTGCATGCTATGTCTGGGTTCCCGCATTAGATTGTGTCACCTATAGTGATTACCAGGACACTTGCTATTCTGTAAATTGTTTTCTTTTTAATATTATCCAATTTCTGTCTATTGAGTTGTATAGGCACCAGTGAATTACTCCTGGTAGAACAGATGAGTTCTAAAAATAATATTTAATAATTTTAATTCTAATAGTTGTCTATGGAAAAATTTAAAGAAGCTATCCCGTGGCAAGCTGTGAGTTTCTTAGGTATATCACATAGTAAGAGATCTAACTGGCTGCTAGTTAGTATTAGTTTCATTACTCTAATTAGATTTAAAATTTTACATTAAATATATACAATTAATTTTTATGTTATACTTCTAAATATATATACTGCACCAAATATTCTGGGTAATTTCTGTATTCTGTATTTCTATCATATTAAATGTTTTGAACTTATGGATATAAAAATAACCTAACTAATCTTCAGGTGTAGCATAGATAGTAAAAGTTTCTTCCTTATTTCCTAACAAACACTGGAGTTGGATTTGTAACTCAATAGAAAAAGTCATGAATAATCTAAATTTACCAATGAAAGCATGATTTATTGTTCAAAAATTTAAACTTTACTTAAAATGTGCTGAAAGGTAAAAATAAAATCACTAGTGCTGCAGTTCCCCATATTCGCCTCAGAGCGCCGCTGTTCACCTATAAGGAAAATATTCTGTAAATCCAGAATCACCTCCATGATGCAGACAGTGTTCAACTGCAAGAAGAAATACACAGCATTTCACACTAGGATGTGCCGGGTATAGGACTCATACACAAGAGGGATTATTTCCCTGTGGATTCTACATATAACAAGGGATTTTACCATTATATTTCTGGGGAGAAGAAGGATGGCTGGATTACACCTGCAGGAAGGACAAGCAATGCAAGGACTCAGATGGCAAGTAATATTTCCCTTCTTATTCTCCTGGCTGTGTCATTCAGTCTCTGGTCACATCCATTATTCCATTAATGAAGAATTAAGGAAAGGATCTATTGTGGGGAATATAGCAAAGGATCTACAATTAGATGTTAAGGATCTCTCCAGAAGGAAATTACAAATAATGTCAGATGTATCTGAGAAATATTTTAGCATAAATCTGGATGATGGAAACCTGTACATTGCTGATAGGATAGACAGGGAGACATTGTGTGGAGCTGCAGCCGACTGTGTCCTTACATTTGATGTTTTATTAGAAAATCCATTAAATGTCTTCAATTTTAAGATACACGTTAAGGATATAAATGATAATCCACCTAAATTTACTCAAGAAGTACTGATACTAGACATGAGTGAATCCACGTCCCCAGGAAGAAGATATGTGTTACAAAAAGCAGAAGATTTGGATGTTGGTGTTAATTCTGTGATAAGCTACAGACTCAGTACAAACCAGTATTTTACTCTTGGAGAGAAGGTCAGCACTGATGGCAGTGTATTTCCAGAGCTGATACTAGAGAAACCTCTAGACCGAGAGACACAAGACAAGCATGAGCTCATCCTAACAGCTTCTGATGGTGGGAATCCTGTACAGACAGGCACTGCCCTAATAAATATCATTGTCACTGACATCAATGATAATTCTCCAGTATTTACACAGGATGTATATAAAGTAAGTGTTAGGGAGAATATACCGGTGAATTCTACTATTCTACAGGTCAGTGCAAGTGATGAAGATGAAGGTGTCAATGGGCAGATCACTTACTCGTTTACTACAACAGCAAATACCATTCTTCAATCTTTCATTATTGACTCTAAAAATGGAGAAATTAGAACAAGGGGAAACTTAGATTATGAGATGACAAAATACTATGATATTTCGTTGCAAGCCAAAGATGGAGGAGGCATAGCTACTCATGCTAAGGTTTTAATTGAAATAACAGATGAAAATGATAATGCTCCAGAGATATCTATTACCTCTTCATCAGATCTTATTCCTGAGGATTCTGCCCCTGGGACTGTGGTGGCTCTTATGAGAGTTCGTGACCGTGACTCAGGAGAAAATGGTGAGGTCCAATGTATAATACAAGGGGATTTACCATTTGAAATTCTATCATCAGGAAGCAATATTTATAAAATTGTTACAAAAAATAGTCTAGATAGAGAAATAATATCATCCTACAACATCACGATACAAGCCTCTGATAAAGGATCTCCTGAAATGACTTCTAGAAAAGTTATTAGACTTGATGTATCAGATGTCAATGACAATGCTCCAGTGTTTGAGAAATTTATACAAACTGCATGTGTCACAGAAAATAATTTACCTGGAGCTTCAATATTTCATATTCAAGCAAGAGATATGGACAGTGAAGACAATGCCAAGATAACTTATTCTATAATGTCTACAAGTAATGAAGAAGATCTCCTGTCCTCCTACATCTCCATGAATCCAGTAACTGGGGTCATCTATGCTCAAAGGACATTTGATTATGAAAAGCAGAAAGAATTTAAGATCCAAATCATTGCCAGAGACAATGGATCTCCATCTCTGAACAGCAGCACAACACTAAGAATATGTATAGTAGACCAGAATGATAATTCACCAGTCATTCTCTACCCATCACCAGAGGCTGATAGCTCAACATTTGAGATGGTTCCTTGGACCTCCGAACCTGGCTCTTTAGTATCTAAAGTGGTGGCAGTGGACGCTGACTCTGGACACAATGCCTGGTTGTCTTACTTTTTACAATCTTCAGAACCATCACTCTTCACCATTGACCAGCACACAGGAGAGATCAGGACATCTCGTGTATTTCAAGAGAAAGATATCATGAAACATGGAATTGTGGTTCTAGTGAGAGACAATGGGAATCCATCCCGCTCAGCTTCAGTCACTATAAACATGGTGATCGCTGGTCATTTTCATCAGGTCCTTCCTGAGCTCAGCAACCAGTCTATAAAAGAAGAATCTCAGTCCAACCTACAATTCTACTTGGTAATAGCCTTGGCATTGATTTCCTTCCTCTTCATGGTGACTGTGATTATTGCAGTTGTCTCCAAGTACAAAGAGTCCAAATCCTCTTCATTTGGATCCATGAGTACAAGTCTATATCCACCGATTGATCCCAGATTTATGACACAGTTCAGCAATGGGACATTACCTCTGCATATTCCTATGATGTTTGTGTAACTCTGGACCCAAGTGAGAGGGAATTTGCTTTCCTTAAACCTCAACACAATGTTCCAGTGGAAAGTCTAATAGATGCTGATGACTCAGGGATTGGAAGTGAAACTGTTAAGAATCCCTCACCTGAAGAAACACAGGTTTGTATTTAAGAACACATAAATGTCAATATTTTCTATGCTGTTTATGTTATACGCCTGCTTTGAGAGATTCATATCTCTAGTTACGTGCTTTGGTTTACCAAAGCAAGGATAGGGCATCGATATCAGATTAGTGGGAGTCTGATATTCAGCAATTCCACTTGTCTAGCATTCTCCTTGAGTAAGTAGCCCACAGTTATCAAAAACTTAGCAGCAGTGGCGTAACTAGGAATAAGTGGGCCCCATAGCAAACTTTTGGCTGGGCCCCCCCCCCCCCTCGCCGATGACCACGGCACCTTTTCCCATTCCCTGCCCATTTTGAACATATATAAGGGTTTTTTATATTGTAAGTATACAGAGTAACTAACACAGGAATAACACATAAGGCATTTATAGTTTAACATATTTTATCACTTAGGTCATAGTCATAACTTACCTGAAACCCAAAGCACCGTGTTTCCATCTCTTCTTGCTTGATATAAATTTTAACTTTAAAACATCTAGGAAGCACCTAAGCACAAAAATGATAGAGGTTAATCTTGCATAAAGCTATATAACTATTTGTAAATATAGAATGGTATAAAATTTAATAAAAATTTGTGTCTTAACTTATATGTAATTCGTCAAAACTTACTTGGACAGGAAGTATCATATTCAACTAGTTTGCATCTTCTGAAAAGATATGTTGTTTTTTTCGAACATATTAAATATATGAAAAACTCGCCAACCTGAAAAAAAAATATAAATAATCCAAATTCTGTTCATGTTTCTCCAATCAGCATTGATTCTAAAATAAATTTCAAGTTTTCTAACTTACATTAACAAAACCAGAACTTTCAACGGATGATCATCCTAGGGAAATCAACAAAAATAATATTTATTAGAGGTTTTACTTTAGCTGTATTCATTGTTAAAGGAGTAGGCAAGCAAATCACAAGTTCTGCTTGTTCACTCCATAACCATAAACTTTCTGACAGATTTATCAAGCAGTCTGAAAGTCAAAATATTTCTAGTTGTCCATTGCAACCAATCAAGGCTCCCCTTTAAAATATTCATGAGCACTAGTAAAATGAAAGCTGAGCTGTGATTGGTTAACATGGGCAACTAGAAAGATTCTGACTTTCAGACAGCTTGATAAATCTGCCCCATAGTGTTAATACATAGTTTTAAAGTAAGCCATACTCACTTTTGTCCAGATCCTTCTATCTCTATAGATTGTAGGATACGTAGCTTTACTCTTCTCTTTTTCTCTTCAAGTTTTGATCACTGTTTGGCCTTCACACTTCACGTAATGCTCTTCACAATAAAATCTAGGAAAGTAGAAAAAAAGAAAATGGCTCTGAGCAAATGGGTGTTTAATATTCATAGTCTACCATAAGGATAACTCATTTTTAAAAATCAGCATAGAATAGACAGATGCGCTTTAAGCTGATGACTAAGAGTAATTCTTTCCATATGCAGTGACTATTTGGCCGGGTCAACGTACGGGCCTGTTTCTACTGGTTGATAGTGTACATGAACTCTTTCACATCAGAACAGAGTCCATGTGCTCCATCTAACGCATGCTCATCTCTCTATGGCTAAATAGGAGTCCATGCAATATAGTGAACAATAGTCCTGAAACATGGGGCTCCTGTGTGCCAAAAAGCAAAGGGGTTACTAGTATTCATTGGTCGATATTTGAAAGTAAACTAATGAACTCTAAAAGCTTAACACAGATTATTGAAGAGTAACAGTATTCATATACTGGCGGTCCCCTACTTAAGGACACCCGACTTACAGACAACCCCTAGTTACAGACGGACCCCTCTGCCCCCTGTGACCTCTGGTGACCACTCTGGATGTTACTATAGTCCCAGACTGCAATGATCAGCTGTAAGGTTTCTGTAATGAAGCTTTATTGATAATCCTTGGTCCCATTACAGCAAAAAATATTGAAACTCCACTGGGGCAAAAAAAGAATTTTGTCTGGAGTGACAATTGTAAAATATACAGTTCCGACTTACATATAAATTCAACTAAAGTACAAACCCAAGGAACCTATCTTGTACGTAACCCGGGGACTGCCCGTATTTTATTAACCTTTTTTATAAAATGCTTTTCAGATCTGTAAATGGTGTATACTTTGCCTTATAAAGTGGAGTACTTTAGTTATGTGGATAGTTTGTTTTAATAAAATGGTTGACAAGGGTGCGTCGGGGAGGTTTTATTTTAATAAAAAATATTTCCTAAAAAATGTTGTTTTTTTAACTCAAAACTTGCCTTAGTAATGGTCCTGGACTGGGGCCTTGTGTTAGCTGGTAAAAAAGGCTGATATTAACCCCCTTATCATTACCCAGGTACCTACTGCCAACAGAGGTGCTGTAAAGAGCTGGATACAATCCAGTACCTGACCGTCTACAGATGATCCGGTACTAAGGCGGTTGCAGGCTGGTATTGGGCTCTGCCCAAAAAAAGTGGGTGCTCAGATTCAAATAATATCAGGGTGCTCCAGCTGTATTGCATCTGGCTGGTTATAGAAAATGAGTCTCCATACCCTTTTTGTAAAACAAGTTTTAAAAAAAAAATGACGTGGGGTTCCCCCTCATTTTCATAACCAGCCAGATACAATACAGCAGCAGCACCCTGACATTACTGGGGTGTGAGTGCCCATTGATATAGGGCCATCACAGCCCAATAATACCAGCCTGCAGCCGCCCCAGCACCTGACCATCTATAGATGGTCAAGTTCTGGATTGTACCCAGCTCTTCCTGGCACCCCTGGTGGCGGTGGGTACCAGGGTAATGATTAGGGGGTTACTGTTAAGCCTTTTTTACCGGCTAACACTAAACCCCGCTCCTAGTAATGGGCGACGTCTATTAGACAGCACCATTACTAAGGCAAGTTTTGAGTAGAAAAAAAACACACAAAGAAATATATTTTATTAAAATAAAAACTCCCCAACAACCCCTTGTTAACCATTTTATTAAAAAAAATAATCCAGGTCATTGATGTAGTCCAACGAATCAGGCGAAGTATGAAACAGCATACCCAGATCTGAAAAATAGAAATACAGAAAAGGCATCAAATAATTATTTATATACACACACACATATATATACATATATATATATTTAAATATATGTTATTAGTGAGGGGGTGAGGGGAGACACCTCACTAAAAACACGCCCAGCAGTGGCCTCCCCTCACTAATGACATGGCCCCTAGGGCCTCCCTTAACTAATAAAAAAGCTCCTAGGGCCTCCCTTAACTAATAAAAAAAGCCCCTAGGGCCTCCCTTAACTAATAAAAAAGCTCCTAGGGCCTCGCTTAACTAATAAAAAAGCCCCTGGGGCCTCCCTTGACTAATAAAAAAGTCCCTAGGGCCTCCCTCAACTAATAAAAAAACCCATAGGGCCTCCCTTAACTAATAAAAAAGCCCCTGGGGCCTCCCTTGACTAATAAAAAAGCCCCTGGGGCCTCCCTTGACTAATAAAAAAGCCCCTGGGGCCTCCCTTGACTAATAAAAAAGCCCCTGGGGCCTCCCTTGACTAATAAAAAATCCCCTAGGGCCTCCCTTAACTAATAAAAAAGCCCCTAGGGCTTCCCTTAACTAATAAAAAAGCCCCTGGGGCCTCCCTTGACTAATAAAAAAGCCCCTAGGGCCTCCCTTGACTAATAAAAAAGCTCCTAGGGCCTCCCTTGACTAATAAAAAAGCCCCTGGGGCCTCCCTTGACTAATAAAAAAGCCCCTGGGGCCTCCCTTGACTAATAAAAAATCCCCTAGGGCCTCCCTTCCCTAATAAAAAATCCCCTAGAGCCTCCCTTCCCTAATAAAAAATCCCCTAGGGCCTCCCTTCCCTAATAAAAAATCCCCTAGGGCAGCGATGGCTAACCTATGGCACTGGTGCCAGAGGTGGCACTCAGAGCCCTTTCTGTGGGCACTCAGGCCTTCACCAGAGATGACTCTAGGAATCTTCCTACAGTCCCAGACAGCCCAGGACTTGCTGTGCACAGAGCTATTTTAAAGTGACAGCTGTACCTGGGACTATTTTCTGCTTTATTGGTGCCTCAGGTGCTGGTATCAATGAAAACTGTGACAGAGAACGGAGTATAAATCACAAATTAAATTTCTGTGTTGGCACTTTGCAATAAATAAGCGGGGCTTTGTTGTAGTTTGGGCACTCGGTCTCCAAAAGGTTTGCCATCACTGCCCTAGGGCCTCCCTTCTCTAATAAAAAATCCCCTAGGGCCTCCCTTCTCTAATAAAAAATCCCCTAGGGCCTCCCTTCTCTAATAAAAAATCCCCTAGGGCCTCCCTTCCCTAATAAAAAATCCCCTAGGGCCTCCCTTCTCTAATAAAAAATCCCCTAGGGCCTCCCTTCCCTAATAAAAAATCCCCTAGGGCCTCCCTTCCCTAATAAAAAATCCCCTAGGGCCACCCTTCCCTAATAAAAAATCCCCTAGGGCCTCCCTTCCCTAATAAAAAATCCCCTAGGGCCTCCCTTCTCTAATAAAAAATCCCCTAGGGCCTCCCTTCTCTAATAAAAAATCCCCTAGGGCCTCCCTTCTCTAATAAAAAATCCCCTAGGGCCTCCCTTCCCTAATAAAAAATCCCCTAGGGCCTCCCTTCCCTAATAAAAAATCCCCTAGGGCCTCCCTTCCCTAATAAAAAATCCCCTAGGGCCTCCCTTCTCTAATAAAAAATCCCCTAGGGCCTCCCTTCCCTAATAAAAAATCCCCTAGGGCATCCCTTCTCTAATAAAAAAAATCCCCTAGGGCCTCCCTTCCCTAAAAAAAATCCCCTAGGGCCTCCCTTCCCTAATAAAAAATCCCCTAGGGCCTCCCTTCTCTAATAAAAAATCCCCTAGGGCCTCCCTTCCCTAAAAAAAATCCCCTAGGGCCTCCCTTCTCTAATAAAAAATCCCCTAGGGCCTCCCTTCTCTAATAAAAAATCCCCTAGGGCCTCCCTTCCCTAATAAAAAATCCCCTAGGGCCTCCCTTCTCTAATAAAAAAATCCCCTAGGGCCTCCCTTCCCTAATAAAAAATCCCCTAGGGCCTCCCTTCTCTAATAAAAAATCCCCTAGGGCCTCCCTTCCCTAAAAAAAATCCCCTAGGGCCTCCCTTCTCTAATAAAAAATCCCCTAGGGCCTCCCTTCCCTAATAAAAAATCCCCTAGGGCCTCCCTTCTCTAATAAAAAATCCCCTAGGGCCTCCCTTCCCTAAAAAAAATCCCCTAGGGCCTCCCTTCCCTAATAAAAAATCCCCTAGGGCCTCCCTTCCCTAATAAAAAATCCCCTAGGGCCTCCCTTCTCTAATAAAAAATCCCCTAGGGCCTCCCTTCCCTAATAAAAAATCCCCTAGGGCCTCCCTTCCCTAATAAAAAATCCCCTAGGGCCTCCCTTCTCTAATAAAAAATCCCCTAGGGCCTCCCTTCCCTAAAAAAAATCCCCTAGGGCCTCCCTTCCCTAATAAAAAATCCCCTAGGGCCTCCCTTCCCTAATAAAAAATCCCCTAGGGCCTCCCTTCTCTAATAAAAAATCCCCTAGGGCCTCCCTTCCCTAAAAAAAATCCCCTAGGGCCTCCCTTCCCTAATAAAAAATCCCCTAGGGCCTCCCTTCCCTAATAAAAAAGCTTTCCCTATACAAATAATAAACACATACTTACCCACCGGTGATGTCTTCTTCCGTATACCTTCACCTCACGGCTAGTCGGAAGAAAATGGCGGCTCGGCTCCTCCAGGTTGCACCGCGCGCCTCTGGTCACGTGACTTACGCGACCTGACGTCAGGTCGCGTCAGTCACGTGACATGGGCCGCGCGGCGCAACCTGGAGGAGTTACAGAACAGGTGGGCGGATCGCCGACGCAGGACTGGTAAGGAGGGGGCAGAAACAGGGGCGGGCGCAGGGACAGATACACAGGGGCGGGCGCAGGGACAGATACACAGGGGCGGGCGCAGGGACAGATACACAGGGGCGGGGAGGGGCCTTATCGTGCCGTAAAGCAGGGCCCGGGCCCCGGGCCTCGGTCGGACCGGGTCGGTAATGCTGCGCAGCAGACATTGTAATGTGCCGCCCCACGGGCCCCTGAAGCTCCCGGGCCCCGTAGCAACCGCTACGGCTGCTACGGCGGTAGTTCCGCCACTGCTTAGCAGTCTGCACTGTGTGTAGTTTTCCTGTGTAGTTTCAGGTTGTGTCAGATTCAGAAATTGTGGCGTACGTTCTTCATAAATCTGGCACTGCCCCGACAGTGTACACCACCTTTTTTTGGTGCCACTTTAACATGGGGCGTGCAACACGGTGCGAAATTTGTGTGGCATCAGGTACAGTGCAGCCGTGAGACAAAAGAGTCGCATGCAACACAAATGTGTCGCTGACACTTAAGTACATAGGCAAGTAGTTTGAACAGAAAAGAATTTGCAAAGTCCGACAGAAAACGGGTGCAATGTCCTTAGGAAATGTCAGAGATGTATGGTTGGGACTACAAAAGATAAGATACTGATAACCTATCCTATGAAAGAAGAAGATGCTGGGCACGTACCATATTTTTGGACTATAAAATGCACTTTTCAGCAAGAAAGCAGAGTCTTGTCACTGCTTTCTCTGTCTCTTGGCCGCCCCAACTCTAAAACTGAAGGAACTTTAAAGATGTAATCGGGTCATGTGATCTTCAAGTCAAGCAGAGAACATTCACTACACATAGTAAGCTGTCTTTGTCCTGCAGTTACATGGAGAATGTGAGTAGCTGTAGGGCTGGGGAGCTAGATGAGATGTAAGGGAAGGATATACAGAGGGGTATTGTTATACACAGGGGATAAAGAGCTTCTGGGGTAGAGGTTATTTATTCTAAACGTTTGATAGCTGATGAAATGTGGGGTAAGGGAGTATGGAAAACTGGGGGGATGTGGAGTTTATAGATTTAGTAAATATGGTAAATAGGAAGCTCGGGGCGCGTTCACACGAGACGTTTTGGGGACGTGTTTTACATGTTACCATGCGTTGGGCTGCTTTGAAGCATTTTTCTTCATTGCTGAAATTGTAAGCAGCTGTGTTACCATTTTCACAGCTGCTTATACTTCCAGCAATGAATAAAAACGCTTTCAAAGCAGCCAAACGCATGGTAACATGTAAAACACATCCGTGCAGACACCTGTTTAAAAGCGCATCAACAAAACACCATATGTGAACGCACCCTCAGGGTACAGAGGACGTTAGTCATTATAAAGGGTTAAAGGCTGATGGTGTGTTGGGGGGGGGGGGCTTGCATGTAACAAGGGTTTATCTTTATATGTGTGAATTTATATAGAAGATATGTCTTAATATGTGTGAATGTAGTGGAGCTATTACAGAGTTGTTTGTGACCACCAAGTGGGTGTCAAATATACTTTTGCTTTTTTTTTGATGTTCAGATTATGGTAAGTTTCGTCTTAAAGTCCGAAAAATACTTTTTCTTTTTCTATTTACCTTTTTAGTACAATAATTCCTTGAATACAGTGTTTTGTAATACAAAGTAATGTATAAAAATCTGAACAATATAACAGTTCTTATAATAATTATACTTATATCATTTTAGTCATTCATAGGGAGATAAGTTATAGGGTTTCTACTAAAAATAAATGCAGTCTTTTCAGTATTTAAGGTCCTTTTGTTGTAGGATTCATCTATGTTAAAATATTTATACATTTTATGTCTTATAAGGTCTTCCGTTCAGTGCAGTGAATTATAAGCGACATCAGACATATAGTGCATTACAGCTACTATAAATATAATATTTATATAGTTATTTTAAGGTATAAAACTGTAATTTTTCATCATCAAGCTGTTTAACAATACTTTTTGTCCTGTAGTGTGTATCCTATCAAACTTTATAAAATCAATGGCCTATCCTTAAGTGAGACAAACACATTAAGATTTAACTCCCGCGGAAAACTGTAGTCTGAAGGGCCGAGGAACTTTGCACATTACTATATCTTTCTGTTGTTTACATTGGGTGCCAAAACCTTAGAAACACCCCTCATTTTGCAATATTGTAGCTGTTGCATAGTACTATTCAAGTTTAGCTTGAGCACCCAATGTAAAAGATAAGACTACATGTCCTGTCCCCTCAGAACAACTGAATATCAGATATACTAAAAGTTATCATACCAATGACAGCTGTGTGATACCCTACTACTAGTGAGCACTGTTATACCCTCAGTGACTAATAAATAGGGCAATAAGAAGGTAAAGTCCAGTTAGGTCACATCAGCTAAGTTAATGTTGCTAAGAGGTATCATGTTGTTAAATCACCATCATGCTCTAAGCAGTGAATATAAATCAGCGATTCTGCCCGTAAGGCTCTGACAGTGGAGAGATAAATGTGCCCAGTTGTTAAACTATTAACAGATGGTCTGTGAGGGGTATATTTGGTAGAAAATGTTATTATTTTGTTTTTTCAAATATTGACTTCTAAAGGTTTAGGTAATATTGATGAATAAAAAAATTCCATATAAGCTACATAGTAGCAGAATTTTGTATACTTAATATTTACTAACTAAAGTTGCAGTTCCCCATATTCGCCTCAGAGCGCCGCTGTTCACCTATAAGGAAAATATTCTGTAAATCCAGAATCACCTCCATGATGCAGACAGTGTTCAACTGCAAGAAGAAATACACAGCATTTCACACTAGGATGTGCCGGGTATAGGACTCATACACAAGAGGGATTATTTTCCTGTGGATTCTACATATAACAAGCGATTTTACCATTATATTTCTGGTGAGAAGAAGGATGGCTGGATTACACCTGCAGGAAGGACAAGCAATGCAAGGACTCAGATGGCAAGTAATATTTCCCTTCTTATTCTCCTGGCTGTGTCATTCAGTCTCTGGTCACATCCATTATTCCATTAATGAAGAATTAAGGAAAGGATCTATTGTGGGGAATATAGCAAAGGATCTACAATTAGATGTTAAGGATCTAGTCAGAAGGAAATTACGTGTTGTGTCTAAAACCTCAGAGAAATATCTTAATATAAATCTGGATAATGGAAACCTGTACATTGCTGATAGGATAGACAGGGAGACATTGTGTAGAGCTGCAGCCGACTGTGTCCTTACATTTGATGCTGTGGTGGAAAATCCTCTAAATGTCTTCAGTATAAAGATTGATATTCAGGATATAAATGACAATTCTCCTAAATTTATTCTTGATACAATTAGAATAGAAATGAGTGAATCCACCTCCCCGGGAAGCAGATTTCTATTACAAAATGCAGAAGATCCGGATGTTGGTGTTAATTCTGTGATAAGCTACAGACTCAGTACAAACCAGTATTTTACTCTTGGAGAGAAGGTCAGCACTGATGGCAGTGTATTTCCAGAGCTGATACTAGAGAAACCTCTAGACCGAGAGACACAAGACAAGCATGAGCTCATCCTAACAGCTTCTGATGGTGGGAATCCTGTACAGACAGGCACTGCCCTAATAAATATCATTGTCACTGACTTCAATGATAATTCTCCAGTATTTACACAGGATGTATATAAAGTAAGTGTTAGGGAGAATATTCCGGTGAATTCTACAATACTGCAGGTCAGTGCAAGTGATGAAGATGAAGGTGTCAATGGGCAGATCACTTACTCTATTAGAACCACAGCAAGTGAAATTCTACAGACTTTCATTATTAATCCCAAAAATGGTGAGATTAAAACAAAAACACATTTAGATTATGAAGTTTCAAGGTTTTATGAGATCTCAGTGCAAGCAGAAGATGGAGGAAGCCGTGCAACCAAAGCCAAGGTTTTAATAGAAGTAACAGATATGAATGACAATGCCCCTGAGATATCTATAACCTCATCATCAGATCTTATTCCTGAGGATTCTGCTCCTGGGACTGTGGTGGCTCTGATACAAGTTCATGATCCTGACTCTGAAGAAAATGGTGAGGTCCAATGTGTTATTCTAGGCAATTTACCATTTGAGTTAATATCATCAGGAAGTAATTTTTATAAAATTGTTACAAAAAGTAGTCTAGATAGAGAAAAAATATCATCCTACAACATCACAATACAAGCCTCTGATAAAGGTTCTCCTGAAATGACTTCTAGAAAAGTTATTAGACTTGATGTATCAGATGTCAATGACAATGCCCCAGTGTTTGAGAAACTGACTTATACTGCATTTATACCAGAAAATAATCTTCCCGGAGCCTCAATATTTAATATTCCAGCAAGAGATATGGACATTGAAGACAATGCTAAGATAACTTATTCTATAATGTCTACAAGTAATGAAGAAGATCTCCTGTCCTCCTACATCTCCATGAATCCAGTAACTGGGGTCATCTATGCTCAGAGGTCATTTGATTATGAGAAACAGAAAGAATTTAAGATCCAAATCATTGCCAGAGACAATGGATCTCCATCTCTGAACAGCAGGACAACACTAAGAATATGTATAGTAGACCAGAATGATAATTCTCCAGTCATTCTCTACCCATCACCAGAGGCTGATAGCTCAACATTTGAGATGGTACCTTGGACCTCTGAACCAGGCTCTTTAGTATCTAAAGTGGTGGCAGTGGACGCTGACTCTGGACACAATGCCTGGTTGTCTTACTTTTTACAATCTTCAGAACCATCACTCTTCACCATTGACCAGCACACAGGGGAGATGAGGACATCTCGTGTATTTCAAGAAAAAGACTTCATGAAACATGGAATTGTGGTTCTAGTGAGAGACAATGGGAATCCATCCCGCTCAGCTTCAGTCACTATAAACATGGTGATCGCTGGTCATTTTCATCAGGTCCTTCCTGAGCTCAGTAACCAGTCTATAATAGAAGAATCTCAGTCCAACCTACAATTCTACTTGGTAATAGCCTTGGCATTGATTTCCTTCCTCTTCATAGTGACTGTGATTATTGCAGTTGTCTCCAAGTACAAACAGTCCAAATCATCTTCATTTGGATCCATGAGTACAAGTCTATATCCACCCATTGATCCCAGATTTATGACACAGTTCAGCACTGGGACATTACCTCTGCCATATTCCTATGATGTTTGTGTAACTCTGGACCCAAGTGAGAGGGAATTTGCTTTCCTTAAACCGCAGCACAATGTTCCTGTGGAAAGTCTAATAGATGCCGATGACTCAGGGATTGGAAATGAATCGTTGAAAAACACTACACAGAATTTTATACCACAGGTATTCTTCTTGCATTATTATTTATCTAGCTGTACATTAATATTGGGAATTTTTGCCTAAATAACTTTTTTGGGTTTTTTATTTTGTATTAGTTTTTCAATTGCTATATTTTTAGTCAGAATTTAAGTCATGTTTTTTAGTTGTTTTAGTGTGGTTATATCAACACATGACTCTTAAATAGCAACTAAATGTTTTCTGTTGGAACACTATGGTGGCTTTACTTTTGCACAGGTTCTACAATTTCCCTCTGAGGTCAGGTGTAAATTGAAGCTTCTAGTCCAAGTTGAACATCTATACAATCCACCAACATGACCACCACTGTAATGTATTTTTGTTTGTGCTGATATCTTTCTATGGGGTAGAGACTCCTTATTGATTCCCAAAGGCAGTGTGAGTGAACCCATGGCATGGGTACCATGGGTAGCCCAGCATGTGCTGCGTTCATCACTATTTTAAACCAACACTTCCTGGGCTTCTTGGGTCTGCATATGAAGAAAGGAGATGTGGATAAGACTGGATTTTTATTGGAGATCCTGTCCTGCAATATTTCCTGTTCAAATGGACCCTAGAGGGAAGCTACAATGATAAATCTAATTTCCCCTCCTTCTTTCAACGGTGTTAGTGTCCCCAAGATGCAAATACGGTTGAAAACTGTGGCAGGACAGGGAGCAATAAGTTGTTGATCATGATTATTGAGTAGGTTTTTGGCTATTCTTGGGCACTAGGCCTCTAAAAGGTTCCCAATCAGTGCCCTAAGGTTTTGTCCATAGAAGTTTCTTTCTGAATTTCCTGCATTTTAGAGTGGGCTTTGGTTTTGGTCTTGAGTTTGATGTTTTTTCTCAATTATTCAAGTTATGGCTGATAATATTGTCGAGGACCAAGGTTAAATTATGTGTACATGTTGCAAATAATTGTGGTTTTTAAGGTATAGAGGTGCTTTTGGTGCCTGATTTTAGCAGTGATTTGCACTATGATTATATATTGTGGCACACGACTTTAATGTATTTGGTGCACAGGAATTTCAGACCATATTTATGAAGGATTTAGAAGTTAATACACTTGCTTTTTGTTGGTCTTATTGTGTGCCAAAAACGTGTTGGGAAATTAGAAGTGCAGGAAAAGCACAGGATTGAAGAGCTGTGCCCAACTTGAGTGACAAAATAAAATAAAAGTTTGTGAATGTCAGAGAAGATGAAAAATTGAGGGTTCGACACAAAGTGCAGCAACAAAAAAAAACACTTCCCCCAAAAAATTGGGTCAAAGCCATTAATAAATTCCCCCCATAGTGTTATATATGGTCTACAATAGGGAATCATTTCAAAGGTCTAAGTTCAAGGTTACAAAGAAATACTTACTCTGTCATAATAGATAAGCAAAAATACAGACAAGGTAAACTGGTAAGGTAAACAAGGTTTGAGTTATACATGGTTCCACGCAGACTCAGGATAAACAGGTTTCCGGAAAGGATAAAGGTACACAGAGTTCCAGACAGCTTCAGGTTACATAGTGTTCCAGACCATTTCAGATTGCACGAGATTCCAGACAGTTCAGGGTACACAGGGTTCCAGACCGGTTCAGGCTACATGGGGTTCCAGACACATTAAGTGTACATGGGTTTCAGACTAGTTTAGGGTACACCTGGTTCAAGACCGGGGGTACACAGGTTTATGGCTTACAGGTCACAGTTTACACTGGGTTTCAGGTATATCGGATAAAGTCAGTATACAGGATTCTTTATCAAATCATTATATAGGCCCCAGTTTACACTGGATTTCAGAATTACAAGATCAGGTAGGAAACAGAATTCCAGATTAGGCCAGGATACAGGGTTGCAGTTCACCCTGAGTTTCAGGGTTCTAGCTCTGGCAAGTGTCAGGGTTACCATCTCTGGCAGGATTCAAGGATCCAGTTCTGACAGGAGTCAGGATTCTGACACTGACAGGATACTGAGTTCAAGACCTAGCAGGAGAACCAAAGGCCAGAGCAGAACCAGATCAGGATTAGGCTCACAGAGAAAGTATACCCCCATCCAGGGGCATAACTACAGTGGTAGCAGCCATAGCAGCTGCTATGGCCCCCACAGTGTCAGGGGGCCCCATCATCCAACCTGACAAACTAAAGAATGGAGGATGTACACCATTATATAAATATTATGCTGCACATTGTACAACATAATATGTGTGTAACATATATGCGATGTATATATGCTGTATCTGTGATGTATATATGCTGTATCAGTGATGTGTATATACTCGATGTGTATATATACTGCATTATGCTCTATATATGTACTGTGTATACCATGCAACTGTAACTCACATTTTTGAGCATATAAATATGTATAGTTTTTTAAGGGGAGGGGGGCCTCATTCAGAGGGGGCCCTTCCTCTCCTAGTTACGCCACTGCCCCCATCCCTGAGCTAGCTGAGCCCTCGGAACTTATCCAGACTCGATACCACCCTCAGCTACTGACAGACTCAGCTGTGGGTTGGTGATGCAGGGATTGGACACAGCTTGCAGAATGAACCCACACAACTTTCCAGGGATCAGATACTGCAAAGCAGCTATCAATCAGCTGCCAGCAAAGCTTCCCTGGGTCAAAGCTTCACTCTATACTCAACGGCCAAAGTCCATTCAGATGATCTGTCAATATACAGAACCTATTTTGTGTGAGGTCTAACACCTTATTTGTAAATCTACCTATTATGTGTAGACTTTTTTTGGTAGTGTCACACGACAGTCAAGGAGAGTGAACCTCAGGAGTTTGTTCACCAGCCTGGTTGTAGATGCAGACTGGGATGTAGCTGTGTCCAATTTTGGAAGCTGCAGCTTTAATCCTGGGTGTTCTGTGTGTGTGGGCACTAGAGGTGTGCACCACACGCTGTCTCTGGTCACTAGACAGATTAGTGATCTAATGGATGTGCTCTCTAGGAGAGATGGGTTCCAAGAGCTTGTGCTCTAAGAAGTTTCTGGAACTCCAGACCTCAAACCCCTTCCGGACTAAGGGATTGGTTACACTATGGTCAGGTCGTCTCCCTCTCCAATCACACTCCAGTTACAAAGGTGGAACATAATTGGATGATAACAATATCAAATACAGATTTAACCCTTGTCAATCCAGGCAGTATCTACCGCTGCTAATTACCTCTATCTAACTATATGACTTTGAAGTGAGTTGTACAGGCTCACCTACTGGGGACACACAGACAAAGGGCTTATTCGCAACTACTTCTCTGCTTATGCATCGGCAGGGGTGTTGCATATGCAAGCAGTATGATGGCAACTAGAATACAGCCGCCATAAGAGTGCATTGTGCATGGCACGGTACTGTGCATCACTGCGCAATCGCAAGAAAATAACAATAGAGCGTGCTTTATTTCTTGCAATACATATGGCCCGGCAGCACGCCTCCTTATTGAGAGCAGAGTATAGAAGAGTGCTCACTTCTCCAAATCTCCAGCCAAATGTATGCTATGCCTCGGTCCCAGCCCAGGCATAGCATCCATTCCCATATGAGAAGCCTTAGACTGTGGGTACTAAATAAAGAGTTCAGCTTCAAGAATAGATAAAAGTCAAAATACTTCTACAGTAGATCTAGCGCCTTTATCTAAAATTTGCTTTACACTTTAATGATCCATAATGTAAACTTCAGTACAGGTACTAAAATCTTCTTACCGGTGATTTTATTTGTGAGTTATCCATTTCTAATGTCTAATCTTCATCTTATATGTTGACAGAACATCACTTTAACTCTTTTTGCATTATGTTTACAGTAAACCTTTGTGGACTTTTTCTTTTGTTTATAAAATAATGTAAATATCCCTGAAATTAAAAGATTCGTAGAAGTCTTCCTGAGAAGAAGTAACTCTTTCCTACATATCCCTGGTGTTAGATTGGTAAACATATGGAAAGTTAAGCATATCCAAAGTCTAGCACCTACAGATCTTCTCCAATTGCTAACTGGCCATAGGGTAAGATTCCTGGATTCTGCAGGTGTAGGCACATACTTACCATAAGTAAAGGAAATGGAAATTCCTTGGATAGTCACTTAACTCTGCTTGGCATCCAGATGATCATACAGTATTTACCAAGAAGTGAATTGGATAAAGATGCAGTTAGTACCATAAAGACAGGGGCAATATCCAGGCAGGTGAAAGAGCTACATTTTAAAGCTTATAACAAAGCTTTTTTTTAATTCTAAACTATTAAAAAACTTTTTATATTTTCTATTGTAAATATAAAAGTAAATTTGCCATTAGATTATATAATAACATCAGATTTTACCACACAATTCTATGGTATTTTGGTTTTTAGGATTTGAAAAAAATGACCTAAGATTAGCTGATAATTTGGTAACGCACATACAATATCTCCTCTAAACTGGCATCCATTACAATAGTTAATTATCCATGATAACTAATAGTAGTGGATTTATTCCTTTATAAAATGTCATTTTAGAAGAACAACATATTCATTAATATACGTAAAATGTCTTCACAATGTGCTGTCTATCAGAACCAGTCACTAATGCTGCAGTTCCCCATATCGGCCTCAGAGCGCCGCTGTTCACCTATAAGGAAAATATTCTGTAAATCCAGAATCACCTCCATGATGCAGACAGTGTTCAACTGCAAGAAGAAATACACAGCATTTCACACTAGGATGTGCCGGGTATAGGACTCATACACAAGAGGGATTATTTTCCTGTGGATTCTACATATAACAAGGGATTTTACCATTATATTTCTGGTGAGAAGAAGGATGGCTGGATTACACCTGCAGGAAGGACAAGCAATGCAAGGACTCAGATGGCAAGTAATATTTCCCTTCTTATTCTCCTGGCTGTGTCATTCAGTCTCTGGTCACATCCATTATTCCATTAATGAGGAATTAAGGAAAGGATCTATTGTGGGGAATATAGCAAAGGATCTACAATTAGATGTTAAGGATCTCTCCAGAAGGAAATTACGTATTGTGTCCAAAACCTCTGAGAAATATTTTAGCATAAATCTGGATAATGGAAACCTGTACATTGCTGATAGGATAGACAGGGAGACATTGTGTAGAGCTGCAGCCGACTGTGTCCTTACATTTGATGCTGTGGTGGAAAATCCTCTGAATGTCTTTAGTATAAAGATTGATATTCAGGATATAAATGATAATCCTCCTAAATTTATTCTTGATACAATTAGAATAGAAATGAGTGAATCCACCTCCCCAGGAAGAAGGTTTCTTTTACAAAATGCAGAAGATCCGGATGTTGGTGTCAATTCCCTGATCAGCTACAGACTCAGTACAAACCAGTATTTTACTCTTGGAGAGAAGGTCAGCACTGATGGCAGTGTATTTCCAGAGCTGATACTAGAGAAACCTCTAGACCGAGAGACACAAGACAAGCATGAGCTCATCCTAACAGCTTCTGATGGTGGGAATCCTGTACAGACAGGCACTGCCCTAATAAATATCATTATCAATGATATCAATGATAATTCTCCAGTATTTACACAGGATGTATATAAAGTAAGTGTTAGGGAGAATATACCGGTGAATTCTACTATTCTGCAGGTCAGTGCAAGTGATGAAGATGAAGGTGTCAATGGGAAAATCATTTACTCCATAAGAACCACAGCAAGTGACATTCTACAAACTTTCAATATTAATTCCAAAAATGGTGAGATTAAAACGAAAGCACATTTAGATTATGAAGTGTCAAGGTTTTATGAGATTTCAGTGCAAGCTCAAGATGGAGGAAGCCTTGCAACCAAAGCCAAGGTTTTAATAGAAGTAATAGATGAAAATGACAATGCTCCTGAGATATCTATAACCTCATCATCAGATCTTATTCCTGAGGATTCTGTCCCAGGGACTGTGGTGGCTCTAATCCAGGTTCATGATCCTGACTCTGAAGAAAATAGTGAGGTCCAATGTGTTATACAAGGCAATTTACCATTTGAATTAATAACATCAGGAAGTAATTTTTATAAGATTGTTACAAAAAGTAGTCTAGATAGAGAAATCATGTCATCCTATAACATCACAATACAAGCCTCTGATAAAGGATCTCCTGAAATGACTTCTAGAAAAGTTATTAGACTTGATGTATCAGATGTCAATGACAATGCCCCAGTGTTTGAGAAACTGACTTATACTGCATTTATACCAGAAAATAATCTCCCTGGAGCTTCTGTATTTAATATTCGAGCAAGAGATATGGACAGTGAAGACAATGCTAAAATAACTTATTCTATAATGTCTACAAGGAATGAAGAAGATCTCCTGTCCTCCTACATCTCCATGAATCCAGTAACTGGGGTCATCTATGCTCAGAGGTCATTTGATTATGAAAAGCAGAAAGAATTTAAGATCCAAATCATTGCCAGAGACAATGGATCTCCATCTCTGAACAGCAGCACAACACTAAGAATATGTATAGTAGACCAGAATGATAATTCACCAGTCATTCTCTACCCATCCCCAGAGGCTGATAGCTCAACATTTGAGATGGTTCCTTGGACCTCTGAACCAGGCTCTTTAGTATCTAAAGTGGTGGCAGTGGACGCTGACTCTGGACACAATGCCTGGTTGTCTTACTTTTTACAATCTTCAGAACCATCGCTCTTCACCATTGACCAGCACACAGGGGAGATCAGGACATCTCGTGTATTTCAAGAAAAAGACATCATGAAACATGGAATTGTGGTTCTAGTGAGAGACAATGGGAATCCATCCCGCTCAGCTTCAGTCACTATAAACATGGTGATCGCTGGTCATTTTCATCAGGTCCTTCCTGAGCTCAGCAACCAGTCTATAAAAGAAGAATCTCAGTCCAACCTCCAATTCTACTTGGTAATAGCCTTGGCATTGATTTCCTTCCTCTTCATGGTGACTGTGATTATTGCAGTTGTCTCCAAGTACAAAGAGTCCAAATCTTCTACTTCATTTGGATCCATGAGTACAAGTCTATATCCACCGATTGATCCCAGATTTATGACACAGTTCAGCAATGGGACATTACCTCTGCCATATTCCTATGATGTTTGTGTAACTCTGGACCCAAGTGAGAGGGAATTTGCTTTCCTTAAACCTCAGCACAATGTTCCAGTGGAAAGTCTAATAGATGCCGATGACTCAGGGATTGGAAATGAATCGTTAAAAAACTCCTCACAGATAGAAAATCTTATACCACAGGTATGGTTATTGCCTAATTATTTTTCTATCTAGCTATACATTTTATCCGGAATTGTTGACTAGAAAACTAACTTTGCATTTTTTCAAGTTTTATTTTTTATTTTGCTTTTTATCCTTCATTAAGATAATATCACTAAAAATTTAAATTATTCTCTCTAGTTGTTCTAGTGTGGTTATAGTGGTTATAGAAAGTCATGGCATAAATAGCAAATGATGGATTCTTGTTGGAACAATATGGTAACTTAACGTACAGGTCATACATATAACTCTGAGGTCTCATGTTACTTAAATCTTCCTGTCTACCAGTGGTGGTGGCACTCAGAGCCATCTCTGTGGGAAACCAGGTCATCACCCTAGCACAGTGATTACCAGACAGGTTAAGTGGCTCAAGGCCTCCACCTGCAGCCATTTGTAGCCAATGATATGCTGCGGTCAGTGCTAATTTAAAGCACCACTTCCTGGGCTTCCTGTGATTGCATGTCGAGAAAGGGGGCATGGACAGGACTGGATTTACATTTGAGCTCCTGTCCCGTGATTCTGCCTGGATGGAAGCTACAATGACATTTCAAATTTATCTTCTACAACGGTATTAATGGCCTCACCATGCCAACACGATTGAAAGCTGTTGCAGAGCAGGAAGCAATGAGTTACTAATAAAATTGCTGTGTCAGCACTTTGTAAAATAATTGGGTTTTTGGCTGTAGTTTGGGCACTCCAAATGTTCACCACCACATCACTAAGGTTTGCAATATATCACTGAAATACGTGAATCTTTCTTTTTTTATACATATATTAATGGTTGTGCATAAAAGTTATTTTATAATTTTGCTTCATTTTAGCAAATTTTCTGCATTCTCAAATATTAAAGTCACAGCTGCTCATCTTGTTGAGGACCTTGGTTAATAAAAGTGTACTTTAAAAATTATATATACAGACGGTCCCCTACTTAAGAACACCCGCCTTACAGATGACCCCTAGTTACAAACGGACCTTTGGAGGTTGGTGATTAACTGTACTTTAGCCTTGGACTACAATGATCAGCTGTAAAAGTTATCACAGGTTTCTGCAATGAAGCTTTATTGTTAATCCTGGTTCTTATGACGACCCAACATTTTTAAAATCCAATTGTCACAAAGACCAAAAAAATGTTGTCTGGGGTTACAATTATAAAATATACAGTTCCGACTTACATACAAACTCAACTTAAGAACAAACTTACAGAACCTATCTTGTACGTAACCCAGGGACTGCCTGTACATTTTATTAAATTTTCACATTATAACAATGCCATTGAAGAAAACAAGCATTTTGACCAGTTGGTTCACCATGCACTCGTAACAAATGAGCAGAGATATGATTATAGCAAGGGTTTACATTACTCACAATCCTACTAAGAATTATTGTTCATTTGTTTCAATCCCACTAACTTCCAATTTAGGTCCTCATGACAAGGGCCATGGACGAGTAAGAATTGAAATTGGCTTACATCTTATTCAGGCCTCAGGGGCCTAATAAATCACTTAATATTTAACACTTTATAAATGTGTACATAGAAATGTGACCTTGTTGCAAGAAATTTTAGTTTTTAAGTTATTGTAGAAGTAATAGAGGAAGATTTCTTGTATTATGACATCCTTACCCTGTCTGGCTGCATCGAATAAATCAAGACGCTTCTGGCATAGAAATAATGCGCAGCTTGCAAACTTTCATATGTGTAATTCACAATCTCCTCCTGTGTTGGATGTGGTTGGAGAAGTATGGCATGCCAGTACTTATGGGGGAAGATAGAACCTGCTCTATGTTTCCCTCCCAGTACGGTATGGCACAGTGGTCAATACATCCATCAAAGCAGATGGACGTAATGCCTATTATAAAAAATATATAGGTTTTACAAGGTTTTTGTGGTAAAATTAGGGGCCTCGGCTTATACTTGGGTCGGCTTATACGGTATCTGAAATTTTTAAGTTCAATGATACATGATGTAAACTTTGGTAGAGGTACTGAAATCTTCTTACTGGTGGTTGTATTTGTGAGATATTCGCTTCTGTCTACTCCTCATTTTATGTTTGGATGGAAAGTCACTTTAAATCATAAAGAATCATGTTTACAATAAAACTTTGGGACTTTTTTTTATATCGCTGGTGTTAAAGTGGTAAACCTATGAAAAGTTAAGGGTGTCCAAAGTTTAGCACTAACAGATTTTCTTCAATTGCTAACTGGCCATAGGGCAAGATTCCTAGATTCCAGAGATGTAGGCACATACTTAACATAAGCAAAGGAAACAGAAAATACTTGGATAATTATTACACTCTGCATGGCATCTAGATGATCATGTTGTATTTAACAAGTACAAAAATAGAGAACGAGGTAGTCCCATAAAGAAGCAGGAGTAGAGATCTACAGTAGCCAGGTAGGTGAAAGAACTACAGTTTAAAAAGTTAACACTTATAACATAGTTTCTTAAAATTCCTAAATATTAATAAGCTTTTTATATTTTCTATTGTAAAATATTAAAGTAAATGTTATATTAGATTGTATAATTCCATTGTTTTTATCGCATAAATCTATAGTTTTTTGGTTTAAGGATAGGACAAAAATTAGATAAGATTACATAAAAATTTGATTCAGCACATACAATATCTCCTCTTACCTGTAATTAATTATAATATTTCCCACTAACTTATATCAGCTGATTTATAACTATATACATGTCATTATAGAAGAATACCATCTTTTATTATTTTATATACATAAACTGTATTTACAATGTGCTGTCTGTTAGAACCAGTCACTAATGCTGCAGTTCCCCATATCGGCCTCAGAGCGCCGCTGTTCTCCTATAAGGAAAATATTCTGTAAATCCAGAATCACCTCCATGATGCAGACAGTGTTCAACTGCAAGAAGAAATACACAGCATTTCACACTAGGATGTGCCGGGTATAGGACTCATACACAAGAGGGATTATTTTCCTGTGGATTCTACATATAACAAGGGATTTTACCATTACATTTCTGGTGAGAAGAAGGATGGCTGGATTACACCTGCAGGAAGGACAAGCAATGCAAGGACTCAGATGGCAAGTAATATTTCCCTTCTTATTCTCCTGGCTGTGTCATTCAGTCTCTGGTCACATCCATTATTCCATTAATGAAGAATTAAGGAAAGGATCTATTGTGGGGAATATAGCAAAGGATCTACAATTAGATGTTAAGGATCTCACCAGAAGGAAACTACGTGTTGTTTCAGGAGTCTATCAAAAATATTTTAGCATAAATCTGGATAATGGAAACCTGTACATTGCTGATAGGATAGACAGGGAGACATTGTGTGGAGCTGCAGCCGACTGTGTCCTTACATTTGATGCTGTGGTGGAAAATCCTCTAAATGTCTTCAGTATAAAGATTGATATTCAGGATATAAATGATAATCCTCCTAAATTTATTATTGATACAATTAGAATAGAAATGAGTGAATTCACATTACCAGGAACAAGGTTTCTTTTACACAATGCAGAAGATTTGGATGTTGGTGTTAATTCTGTGATAAGCTACAGACTCAGTACAAACCAGTATTTTACTCTTGGAGAGAAGGTCAGCACTGATGGCAGTGTATTTCCAGAGCTGATACTAGAGAAACCTCTAGACCGAGAGACACAAGACAAGCATGAGCTCATCCTAACAGCTTCTGATGGTGGGAATCCTGTACAGACAGGCACTGCCCTAATAAATATCATTGTCACGGACTTCAATGATAATTCTCCAGTATTTACACAGGATGTATATAAAGTAAGTGTTAGGGAGAATATTCCGGTGAATTCTACAATTCTGCAGGTCAGTGCAAGTGATGAAGATGAAGGTGTCAATGGGAAGATTATTTACTCCATAAGAACCACAGCAAATAATATTCTTCAAAGTTTTAAACTCAATTCCAGCAGTGGAGAGATTATTACAAAAGGACAATTAGATTATGAAGTGTCAAGAAAATATGAAATTTTGCTGCAAGCTGAAGATGGAGGTGGCCTGGCAGCCAAAGCCAAAGTTTTAATAGAAGTCATAGATGAAAATGACAATGCTCCTGAGATATCTATAACCTCATCATCAGATCTTATTCCTGAGGATTCTGCTCCTGGGACTGTGGTGGCTTTGATACAAGTTCAAGATCGGGATTCAGGAGAAAATGGTGAGGTCCAATGTATAATAAAAGGGGATGTACCGTTTGAATTAAAATCAACTGCAAATAATTTTTATAAAATACTTTCAAAACATAGTTTAGATAGAGAAATAATATCATCCTACAACATCACAATACAAGCCTCTGATAAAGGATCTCCTGAAATGACTTCTAGAAAAGTTATTAGACTTGATGTATCAGATGTCAATGACAATGCTCCAGTGTTTGAGAAACTGACTTATACTGCATTTATACCAGAAAATAATCTCCCTGGAGCTTCTATATTTAACATTCAAGCAAGAGATTTGGACAGTGAAGACAATGCTAAGATAACTTATTCTATAATGTCTACAAGTAATGAAGAAGATCTCCTGTCCTCCTACATCTCCATGAATCCAGTAACTGGGGTCATCTATGCTCAGAGGTCATTTGATTATGAAAAGCAGAAAGAATTTAGGTTCCAAATCATCGCCAGAGACAATGGATCTCCATCTCTGAACAGCAGCACAACACTAAGAATATGTATAGTAGACCAGAATGATAATTCACCAGTCATTCTCTACCAATCTCCAGAGGCTGATAGCTCAACATTTGAGATGGTTCCTTGGACCTCTGAACCAGGCTCTTTAGTATCTAAAGTGGTGGCAGTGGACGCTGACTCTGGACACAATGCCTGGTTGTCTTACTTTTTACAATCTTCAGAGCCATCACTCTTCACCATTGACCAGCACACAGGGGAGATCAGGACATCTCGTGTATTTCAAGAAAAGGACATCATGAAACATGGAATTGTGGTTCTAGTGAGAGACAATGGGAATCCATCCCGCTCAGCTTCAGTCACTATAAACATGGTGATCGCTGGTCATTTTCATCAGGTCCTTCCTGAGCTCAGTAACCAGTCTATAAAAGAAGAATCTCAGTCCAACCTCCAATTCTACTTGGTAATAGCCTTGGCATTGATTTCCTTCCTCTTCCTGGTGACTGTGATTATTGCAGTTGTCTCCAAGTACAAAGAGTCCAAATCTTCTACTTCATTTGGATCCATGAGTACAAGTCTTTATCCACCGGTTGATCCCAGATTTATGACACAGTTCAGCAATGGGACATTACCTCTGCCATATTCCTATGATGTTTGTGTAACTCTGGACCCAAGTGAGAGGGAATTTGCTTTCCTTAAACCTCAACACAATGTTCCAGTGGAGAGTTTAATAGATGCTGATGACTCAGGGATTGGAAATGAAAGTTTAAAGAATTCTTCACCTGCAGATTATCTTATATCACAGGTACGTATGAATATGCTATAGATTCTGATAATTTGGGAATCAAAAATTGAACATTAAGAAGCTGTCCAACTGTAGACATTTATAAAACATTTAAATTGTTTTGTTTTATTAGTTTTAATTTACGACTTCATAGATTATTTCCAACTTGCACATTAGTTCCAAAAAACGTTTGACATTTCCAAATATACTTTATAGATTTATTTGATCCTGTCTGTTTTCGGAAAAGAAAATTCTATTAAAATTCTATTATTACTAGTTTGAAAAAAAAAACATTATTTGCAGATGAATATATATATAGCTATAAAGATGTTTCTTATAAGTTATATTTATCATATATGTATATATATATATATATATATATATATATATATATATATATGAGATTTATTAATTAAGATTTGATAAACTTAAGTATATGAATACTGTATCTCAATGATGGCCCTCAAGCGGTGACCCTTGCTTGACCATCCTATGATCAGTAATAAAGGGATTATCATTACTTGGTGATCAATGTAAGGTAATGCATAGAAAAGCCAGATTGTCCATTGGAGAATCCGCTCTTATATATTGGTATTCTGAGTGAAACCACAACTGCAGGTCATGTTTGTAAGATATTACATTGTTTTACTGTTTTTATTTCTGTAAATTATCTTGTATTGCATATTCGATCACTTTTGTCAAATGATGGGGTACAAGTCTTTTGAATTCTTAGATATAAGTAAGATATTTAGGAGTTAAAATTTATAAAATAATCTTCAGTATGTATTCTGCATGGCAGTTATCCAGTCTAAGGCCTCTAACACTGCCTAAAACCTTGTAGTTTTCGGTTTTGACCGCGATCAATGTACTACAGTGTGATGTGACAAAAGTGTGAAGAATCCATGTAATGGTATTTTTAAGTAACAAAAACTTTTCCTTAGCTTCTTTAGTTTGTTTTTAATTTGGGCCTAAGGAAATTAAATCCCATTGAGGACTGTTGAGTAGCTGTAAAAATGTTGGGAGAAAGAATTAAATGAGTTCTACATTACAGGGGACATTGAAAGTTATACGAAACATAAAATGTATAATAAATATAAATATATATAAAAGCTAACTGTACATTGTAAATACAATGTATGTAAAGCAAGAATGTGTAAGGTTTGCGTCAATAAATTATCATTTAGAATGTATCAGATTTAAAACATATTATAAACTTTAAATCTGCAACAGTTTAACCAAAGAAATTAAAGTGACAGAACAGTTTGTGGTACAGTTAAACATTTAAAAAGTATCTGGTTGCATGTTAGTACAGATAATCTTGACAGGTTGTGCTAAGTGCTTCTAGCAAAATATCTGCTGCCTTCATATACCCTCAGACACAAAGAGAAAGCTAAGGCCATCTTATACTTAAGGAAAATAATTTTAATTAGCCAATCGGTTTTGGGACTGTACCAGACCCTTCTTCAAGGTATACAAATTCTAAACTGTTTACTAAGCCTTGGCATGATACAGCGTGGACAAGCAAATCTTTATGGCAACCTTATTTCATTTCTTAAAACTATGTCATATTGGTGAAGTTAGACAAAGAGATCATGCGAACAAGAGATATTGAATTATTGTTATCATTGTAATTATAATTGCTGCATATATCTAGAATAGATAATCCAAGGAGCCGTAAATGGTATCTGTTCTGTATGTTCTGGTTACCCTATGGTTGTATTTACTTACTGTGCTGCATAGAACAACCATTAGGTCAAGCTATGGTTGCTAAAGAGCCATTTTGGGGTCAGGGACCACAATTGGTACCGCATAGGAATCCATCAAATAAAACGCTATGGAAAACAGGCCATAATTCTGCAGTATTTGGTAAGATGGTTCAGGTCAATGAGCACTTTATCATCTTACGTTTTTTAAGATGATATCTGAAACTTGTAAAAAGCTTCCTCAGGGCAATCACAAGGAAGAACAAACAAGAGATATTTTCTCATTGTTAGAATCACAGGGTTTGCTATATGACAAGATGCCACCTATACTTTAGATAGTAAGATAAATTAGGGTTGATTGGTGTGTGTCCACTTTGTAGCTACGCTACAAGGAAAAACAGCATTATGTAGGGCATGTTATAGAATTTAAAGACACAGCTTTCATGTTTCCTAATCGACCCACTGGGCTGAGTGGATTACACTTAAGGTCTCCTCCATGCTACTTATAATAAAAATCAAGATTTAAAAATATTAAATGAATCAGTTCTACTTCAGGGAAGCAATCCAAAGATTATTCTGGTGGTAAACTCAAGTAATAAACTATAATGTTTAGCTAAAACCAGCACTAATATGTCCTCGAAGATCCTTTATCAAATATATATAAATTCTTCTTCTGTATGTACACATAAAATATATTGTGATATCTTCTAGCAATGATAATGCAGTTCCCCATATCGGCCTCAGAGCGCCGCTGTTCACCTATAAGGAAAATATTCTGTAAATCCAGAATCACCTCCATGATGCAGACAGTGTTCAACTGCAAGAAGAAATACACAGCATTTCACACTGGGATGTGCCGGGTATAGGACTCATACACAAGAGGGATTATTTTCCTGTGGATTCTACATATAACAAGGGATTTTACCATTATATTTCTGGTGAGAAGAAGGATGGCTGGATTACACCTGCAGGAAGGACAAGCAATGCAAGGACTCAGATGGCAAGTAATATTTCCCTTCTTATTCTCCTGGCTGTGTCATTCAGTCTCTGGTCACATCCATTATTCCATTAATGAAGAATTAAGGAAAGGATCTATTGTGGGGAATATAGCAAAGGATCTACAATTAGATGTAAGGAATCTCTCCAGAAGAAAGCTATACATTGTGCCAGGATTATCTGAGAAATATTTTAGTATAAATCTGGATAATGGAAACCTGTACATTGCTGATAGGATAGACAGGGAGACATTGTGTGGAGCTGCAGCCGACTGTGTCCTTACATTTGATGCTGTGGTGGAAAATCCTCTGAATGTCTTCAGTATAAAGATTGATATTCAGGATATTAATGACAATTCACCAACATTTATCCGTGATACACTAGCATTAGACATAAGTGAACTCACCTCCCCAGGAGCTACATTTTTGCTACAAAAAGCAGAAGATGTGGATGTTGGTGTTAATTCTGTGATAAGCTACAGACTCAGTACAAACCAGTATTTTACTCTTAGAGAGAAGGTCAGCACTGATGGCAGTGTATTTCCAGAGCTGATACTAGAGAAACCTCTAGACCGAGAGACACAAGACAAGCATGAGCTCATCCTAACAGCTTCTGATGGTGGGAATCCTGTACAGACAGGCACTGCCCTAATAAATATCATTGTCACTGACTTCAATGATAATTCTCCAGTATTTACACAGGATGTATATAAAGTAAGTGTTAGGGAGAATATACCGGTGAATACTACTATTCTGCAGGTCAGTGCAAGTGATGAAGATGAAGGTGTCAATGGAGAGATCACTTACGCTTTTAGTACAACCGCAAGAAATATTCTTCATACTTTTTTCATTGACTCTAAAAAAGGAGAAATTAGAACAAGGGGAATCTTAGATTATGAGATGACTAGAAATTATGAAATTTCTGTACAAGCCCAAGATGGAGGAGGTCGGGCAGCTCATGCTAAGGTTTTATTAGAAATCATAGATATCAATGACAATGCTCCAGAGATATCTGTTACCTCTTCATCAGATCTTATTCCTGAGGATTCTGCTCCTGGGACTGTGGTGGCTCTGATTAAAGTTCATGATCCAGACTCAGGAGAAAATGGTGAGGTCCAGTGTATAATAAAGGGGGATTTACCATTTGAGTTAATTTCACCAACAGGAAATTTTTATAAGATTGTAACAAAAAGTAGTCTAGATAGAGAAATAATATCATCCTACAACATCACAATACAAGCCTCTGATAAAGGATCTCCTGAAATGACTTCTAGAAAGATTATTAGGCTTGATGTATCAGATGTCAATGACAATGCTCCAGTGTTTGAGAAACTGACTTATACTGCATTTATACCAGAAAATAATCTCCCTGGAGCTTCAATATTCAATATCCAAGCAAAAGATATGGACAGTGAAGACAATTCCAAGATAATGTATTCTATAATGTCTACAAATAGAGAAGAAGATCTCCTGTCCTCCTACATCTCCATGAATCCAGTAACTGGGGTCATCTATGCTCAGAGGTCATTTGATTATGAAATCCAAAAAGAATTTAGAATCCAAATCATTGCCAGAGACAATGGATCTCCATCTCTGAACAGCAGCACAACACTAAGAATATGTATAGTAGACCAGAATGATAATTCCCCAGTCATTCTCTACCCATCACCAGAGGCTGATAGCTCAACATTTGAGATGGTTCCTTGGACCTCTGAACCAGGCTCTTTAGTATCTAAAGTGGTGGCAGTGGACTCTGACTCTGGACACAATGCCTGGCTGTCTTACTTTTTACAATCTTCAGAGCCATCACTCTTCACCATTGACCAGCACACAGGGGAGATCAGGACATCTCGTGTATTTCAAGAAAAAGACATCATGAAACATGGAATTGTGGTTCTAGTGAGAGACAATGGGAATCCATCCCGCTCAGCTTCAGTCACTATAAACATGGTGATCGCTGGTCATTTTCATCAGGTCCTTCCTGAGCTCAGTAACCAGTCTATAAAAGAAGAATCTCAGTCCAATCTACAATTCTACTTGGTAATAGCCTTGGCATTGATTTCCTTCCTCTTCATGGTGACTGTGATTATTGCAGTTGTCTCCAAGTACAAAGAGTCCAAATCTTCTACATCATTTGGATCCATGAGTACAAGTCTATATCCACCTATTGATCCCAGACTTATGTCACAGTTCAGCACTGGGACATTACCTCTGCCATATTCCTATGATGTTTGTGTAACTCTGGACCCAAGTGAGAGGGAATTTGCTTTCCTTAAACCTCAGCACAATGTTCCAGTGGAAAGTCTAATAGATGCCGATGACTCAGGGATTGGAACTGAAACTTTAAAGAGCTGCCCACCAGTTGAAAATCTGATATCACAGGTATGTTTTCAAATATTTATTATTTTGTTAATTGCATTTCTTTAACATTTAAGCCATTTAGTTTTAGTATCTTTATCACAAGATGGTTATTTTCATATAATGCCAGTTATTATTTTGGAGACATTCCTGAGGAAGCTACACAGGAAGTGATACACATTGGGTTCTTAAGTAATTGGATATTTCCTGGTCTGATACCTACTTCTGCCCTTTCCATACTATAATCTTTTTGACTTATCCGTGTAAACCGAGTATGCCTACATATTACTGGATACTTTGCAGATAACTGAAAGTGTTTACTGCGACTGTTGTATATCTTTATATATGATCAAAGCCCAACAGCAACAATCTTTCGGCTGATTAAAACTAGATAAGAAAATAAATCACAGTTTTCTTATCTATTTTCTGATTGAAGGCTTTTTGGCTTCTATTTTCTATTGTTGGTTATAAGGTCATCCATTTTGCCTGATCTCCAGTAACAGCACTTAGTGATATACTATACAGCAGCCTTGTGGTCATAGATAGGAAAAGTCTGGAGCTGACATCTATGGAACATTTAATAGGCATGCTCTGTGCAGATGAAACAAATTTTTCTGTCAAAACTTAATCATAGTTACTACTGGAGGTGGTTGTGATTTTATTCTATAGAGGCGTTATATTCTTTTGTTATTATGGCAATGTAATTACGTCTGGTGGCCAGAGTTAAAATTTTCAGGATAAACTACTTTATATTATATAGTATACTTTTATATGATATAAGAGTGAGATGGAAACAGAAACAATGCTAACAAATAGCTATGAAATAAAAACGTTATTAAAGATAGGTTACTTTCTGGTAATATCTTCCCTTTTAAATCTCTAACATACAAAACATAATCTAAATAGAGAAGCAATATCATCCTACAATAGCTGTGTGGCACAGAGACAATCTCTGCTTAAAGATAAAAGTGTGGCATTACTATACTTAACATTGTGATCCCTCTGAAATGGTTATATTCATAAATCATAGTGATGTAATAGCAGAATAAGAATGATTAAATCACTTTGTCACTTTGACATCTGTAAAGGATCATACAGTTTATGCATATATTATAAAGTTTTGTGTCACAGTGGGGCAAACTGCGTCCTTGGAGTTCCTGGAAAGTGCATTGTCTGTCGATAATGCACTGTGCCACGATTCACTAAGATCGTGCGCCCGATATCTTGCATGTGTCGCTTCCCTGCTCAGGTCCGACAGAGTTCACCTTCTTCTTCCTGGTGTATGTAAGTGCAACACTTACATACACCAACACAATTTGAAAGTTAAATCTTGGGCTCAGTCCGAATCAGTTGGAGCGTCCGACGGAACGCCCCCTAACTTGTGTCGCATGGAAGCCAGCGCAGCTGCGAGAAAAAACGATTGCATGCGCCAAATTCCCAGCACAGACACCTGTTAAATAACTGCTCAAGCCAAGCAAACCCCGAAAAAACATGACGAAAGTGCAGTGCACGACGCTTAGTAAATAAGTCCTAGTACCCTGTTTCCCTGAAAATAAGACAGTGTCTTATATTAATTTTTGTTTCTAAAGAGACACGAGGTCTTATTTTCAGGGGATGTCTTATTTTTCCATGAACAAGAATTTACATTTATCGTTGAACAAAAAATCAACTTCTCTAACTTCTTTATGACTCTCCAAACTCTGAATTTCCTGCTGTATGTCTTGTGACTCGATTTTTATTAGAATCATTGGCCCCAATCTCTAATGTTTAGTAAAAGAACTTTCTATAAATGACCCTTCTTATCCTGGAAGCTGCTGGTATCACGTTTGCCGCACAACAGCCAGCGATTTACTTCCATGAATGTCACATCCTTCTGCAGCATCTAAAAGATTTACTAATACTAATGTATGGCATGGGGGGAGCTGCTGCTATGGCGGCCGCTAGGTCTTATTTTCAGGGGAGGCCTTATATTTCTAAGCCTGAACAAAATTGTACTAGGTCTTACTTTCGGGGGATGTCTTATTTTAAGGGAAACAGGGTATGTTAGAAACCAACATATTTGGGATTTGTTTCAATACTTGGAAATAAAAATAACATTTATGAATTAAAACTTATAAAACTGTGAAAGTGTCCTTGCATGTTCTACATGGCATGTGTCCAACCTTGCACTTTTACAAATGATTGTCTAGAGTGGTGATATTTAGGATGGTGTTATAAAACTAATGATACACGGGCTGTCACATCCTGTTGTGATCTAAGACTACTTGAAAATATTGTAATTTACAACAAATTGCACAAATTGCAGTGCAGTTGCAAAAATATATCTACCTATAGTTTACAGTATCATAAGTTAATTTATAGCTTCTTGGCTGCTGTTGGGACTTGCAATGAATTTTTAGCTTCCATCATGTTAGAAGAGGATACGTTTTGCAGAAACAGATGTAAAAGCATATATATAATGTATTTATAGTGTTGGATAGTAATACATTATATAACATCCAAAACAAATGACTTTTGGTTATAAGCAAACCTGTATTGATCAGTAGACCCAAGTGAAATGTTATTTTTGGTAGAGTGTCAGAGTCTATCCCACAGTGGTCTCATGTTGGACCTACATATCATTACAGCCTGGGGGTAAATTAAAATATTAGTAGCCTCTTTTACAGAGCTTCACTGGGAGGTCCCAACTTTAAGGCCCCTTTCACACTTAGGAGTTTGATGTGTTGAGTTTGCATCACACTCGGAGCTCGTCCTGCCTGGAACGTCCGTCCTGGAAGTTGCAAACTGTTACTGAACTCAGGATGTCAGTTCAGTTCTGGTTTGCAGTGTTTGGACCAAACGATCCAGCCAGCAAGAGCTGCAGGTGTGATGCAAGTTCAACGCATCACACTCACAAGAGTGAAAGAGGCCTAAGAGTTATCTAAGGTGTCTACATTAAAGCTTTGTTTTCAATCCATGTTGCCGCAACATCCAATAATAATCAGATTCCAATTGTCACAAAAAACTTGGCAATTAATCACACTTTCAAAATATAGCTGTGCATACTTAGACTAAGTTTATATATACATTTTATATATGCATTCAGCAGGTTCCTTTCCCTTCCATTAACAAATAATGGAAAAATAGTGCAATAACCCAATATGAAAAGGTAACAGAAGGAATATTTTAAAGTATATGTAATTATTTCCTATAACATATTAGTTGGGCACAGATGTAGGTAAATCAGGTTGCTGATATTGGGGTGTATGTTGTGTAGTAGAGTATATGGTACATAATGGAACTGTTAATTGATTCTATCGTGTTAGCTTACAGTGGAAGTGTCACTTGGTGAACTTAAGGGCAATTTTATTTGAGCACCAAAATAGTTGGGAGAGTGTCAATAGTGCTAACAAAATAAGGCATCATTCAATAGAGTGCCAGAAACGAGCAAAAGGTCAAAATTCTCTAGCATTTGAACTTCCATTTTCCAACTTTAAACTTAAATGTAATATATATTAGAAATAAGGCATTCACTTAAGTCCAACACATTGGATTGAATATTGTGCTACAAATAACTTTGTTTTCAAATATATAAATGGTTAATTTAGAAATGCTTTTTGTTACTAATAGATTTTTTTTTAAATTACCATTGTAATGAAACGCTTTAAGAAGTCTGACAGTTTTAAAGCCAAATCACTGATGCTGCAGTTCCCAATATCGTCCTCAGAGCGCCGCTGTTCACCTATAAGGAAAATATTCTGTAAATCCAGAATCACCTCCATGATGCAGACAGTGTTCTACTGCAAGAAGAAATACAAAGCATTTCACACTAGGATGTGCCGGGTATAGGACTCATACACAAGAGGGATTATTTTCCTGTGGATTTTACATATAACAAGGGATTTTACCATTATATTTCTGGTGAGAAGAAGGATGGCTGGATTACACCTGCAGGAAGGACAAGCAATGCAAGGATGGCAAGTAATATTTCCCTTCTTATTCTCCTGGCTGTGTCATTCAGTCTCTGGTCACATCCATTATTCCATTAATGAGGAATTAAGGAAAGGATCTATTGTGGGGAATATAGCAAAGGATCTACAATTAGATGTTAAGGATCTCTCCAGAAGGAAATTAAGAATTGTGTCTGATGCATCTTACAAATACTTCAGTATAAATCTGGATGATGGAAACCTGTACATTGCTGATAGGATAGACAGGGAGACATTGTGTAGAGCTGCAGCCGACTGTGTCCTTACATTTGATGTTGTTGTGGAAAATCCTCTAAATGTCTATAGTATAAAGATTGATATTCAGGATATAAATGATAATCCTCCGAAATTTATCCATGATACACTGACATTAGACATCAGTGAATCCTCCTCCCCAGGAAGAAGGTTTCTTTTACGAAAAGCAGAAGATGTGGATGTTGGTGTTAATTCTCTTATAAGCTACAGACTCAATACAAACCAGTATTTTACTCTTGGAGAGAAGGTCAGCACTGATGGCAGTGTATTTCCAGAGCTGATACTAGAGAAACCTCTAGACCGAGAGACACAAGACAAGCATGAGCTCATCCTAACAGCTTCTGATTGTGGGAATCCTGTACAGACAGGCACTGCCCTAATAAATATCATTGTCACTGACTTCAATGATAATTCTCCAGTATTTACACAGGATGTATATAAAGTAAGTGTTAGGGAGAATATACCGGTGAATTCTACTATTCTGCAGGTCAGTGCAAGTGATGAAGATGAAGGTGACAATGGGCAGATTACTTATTCTATTAGTACCACAGTAGATGATTTTCTTCTGCTTTTCAATATTGATTCCCAAAATGGGGAAATTAGGTCAAGGGGGGCTTTAGATTATGAGGTGACTAAAGATTATGAAATCTCTGTCCAAGCCCAAGATGGAGGAGGCCTAGCTGCCCATGCTAAGGTTTTGATAGAAATAACAGATGAAAATGACAATGCTCCTGAGATATCTATAACCTCATCATCAGATCTTATTCCTGAGGATTCTGCCCCTGGAACTGTGGTGGCTCTGATTAAAGTTAATGATCCTGACTCAGGAGAAAATGGAGAGGTCCAATGTATAATAATAGGTGATTTACCATTTGAGTTAATTTCATCATCGAGTCATTACTATAAAATTGTTACAAACAAAAATTTAGATAGAGAAATAATATCAACTTTTAACATCACAATACAAGCCTCTGATAAAGGATCTCCTGAAATGTCTTCTATAAAAGTTATTAGACTTGATGTATCAGATGTCAATGACAATGCTCCAGTATTTGAGAAATTATCTTACACTGCATTTATACCTGAGAATAATCTCCCTGGAGCTTCAATATTTAATATTCGAGCAACAGATATGGACAGTGATGACAATGCTAAGATAACTTATTCTATAATGTCTACAAGTAATGAAGAAGATCTCCTCTCCTCCTACATCTCCATGAATCCAGTAACTGGGGTCATCTATGCTCAGAGGTCAATTGATTATGAAAAACAGAAAGAATTTAGGACCCAAATTATTGCCAGAGACAATGGATCTCCATCTCTGAACAGCAGCACAACACTAAGAATATGTATAGTAGACCAGAATGATAATTCTCCAGTCATTCTCTACCCATCACCAGAGGCTGATAGCTCAACATTTGAGATGGTTCCATGGACCTCTGAACCAGGCTCTTTAGTATCTAAAGTGGTGGCAGTGGACGCTGACTCTGGACACAATGCCTGGCTGTCTTACTTTTTACAATCTTCAGAACCATCACTCTTCACCATTGACCAGCACACAGGGGAGATCAGGACATCTCGTGTATTTCAAGAAAAAGACATCATGAAACATGGAATTGTGATTCTAGTGAGAGACAATGGGAATCCATCCCGCTCAGCTTCAGTCACTATAAACATGGTGATCACTGGTCATTTTCATCAGGTCCTTCCTGAGCTCAGTAACCAGTCTATAAAAGAAGAGTCTCAGTCCAATCTACAATTCTACTTGGTAATAGCCTTGGCATTGATTTCCTTCCTCTTCATCTTGACTGTGATTATTGCAGTTGTCTCCAAGTACAAAGAGTCCAAATCTTCTACTTCATTTGGATCCATGAGTACAAGTCTATATCCACCGGTTGATCCCAGATTTATGTCACAGTTCAGCAATGGGACATTACCTCTGCCATATTCCTATGATGTTTGTGTAACTCTGGACCCAAGTGAGAGGGAATTTGCTTTCCTTAAACCTCAACACAATGTTCCTGTGGATAGTCTAATAGATGCTGATGACTCAGGGATTGGAAATGAAACTTTAAAGAGCTGCCCACCAATGGAAAATCTGATATCTCAGGTATTTTTCATACATTTATTATGTTGTAAACCAGCATTTCTTTAAATGTTAAGCCATTTAAGTGTAGCATTGTTATGCCAAGAGGGTTATTTACATAAAATGCCAATTTTTATTATGGAAACATTCCTGAGGATATTATCTAACATTCAAACAATTGACTTTTGGTTATAAAGAAACCTTTATTGTTCAGTATACCCAATTGAAATTTAATTTTTTTGGCAGAACGTCAGAGTCTACCCCATAGTGGGGTCATGCTTGGCCTACAGATTATTGCAACCTGGGGGTAAATTGTAACATAGCAGCTGCCTCGAGAAAGCTTCACTGGGAGGTCCCAACTATATGGCCCCTTTCACACTTGCGAGTGGGATGCGTTCAGCTCCCATCACACTCGCAACACATGCTGCCTGGAATGTCCATCCTGGAAGTTGCAAAGTGATGTACATTGGGTTCTCAAGTAATTGCATACTGACTGGTTTGTTACCTGCTTCTGCCCTTTCTATACCATTACCTTTTTTACTTATCCATGCAAGCCAATGCATGTGTGCATGTTATAGGATACTTTGCTGTGTTTTCTGCAATTACTTATCGCAACTGTTCTATATCTGTATATATGATCAAAGTCCCTGTTATGCTACAAGTTGTACATTTAATTTTTATGTGTTGATTTGGGCTACAATTTCCACCATATAACAGGAAGGAGGGATTTCAATACTTAATTTGCATTTCTCCTATTGTCAATCTCCCTTTTTACGACTGATTTGGCAAGCTCTGTGTAGCGCTACGTAATCTGTGTGTGCTATATAAAAATAAAGAATTATTATTATTTACCAACAACAACAATCCTTCTTAACTTTTCTCTATCTTCCAGAAGTGCCCTTCTTCCCTTCTTTAGTTTTATTTATATTACGGCTGATTAAAACCAGATAAAAAAATATATCACAGTTTTTTTTAATCTATTTATTTTATCTAATGGGTGAAGGCTTATTTGCTTATATATTCTGTCCAGAATTATGGGGTCGGCCATCTTGCCTGAGCTCTAGTAACAGCACAGCAGTGATGTGTTTTAGAGCAGCCTTGTGGTCATAGGCAGCAATAGTCTGGAGCTGACTGACTGACATCTGTGGAAGATTGTACAGGCAGTCCCCAGGTTACGTAGATGATAGGTTCTGTAGGTTTGTTCTTAAACTGAATTTGTATGTAAGTCGGAACTGTATATTTTATAATTTTAACTCAAGACCCTTTTTTTGGTCTCTTTGACAATTGGAATTGAAATATGTTGGCATGTCATAAATACTTACATTAACAATAAAGATTAATTGCAGACACCTATAATAACTGTTATAGCTGTTTATTGTAGCCTAGGGCTAAACTACAGTAAATTAACAATTACCAGAGGTCCATTTGTAACTAGGGGTCGTCTGTAAGTTGAGTGTTTTGTTAAGTAGGGGACCGCCTGTATAGGCATGCTCTGTGCAGATGAAACTAATTTGTGTAACTAAACTTGAACATTGTTGGTACTGTAGGTGGGTGTGATGTTATTCTATAGAGATGTTATATTCTATTGTAATATTGTAATGTTACGGAGTCTGGTGGCTTAAATTTGTCTTAAATTAAGTCTTAAATCTGCAAGATAAACTACTTTACATTATATAATATACTTTATATTATATAAGGGTGAGATAGAAACAAAACAAATAAGTTTGGAATAAAAACTTTTCAAAAATAAGTTACTTTCTGGTGATATCTTCCCTTTTAAATTTCTAATTTACAAAACAAAATCTAAATAGAGAAACAATATCATCCTACAATAGCTGTGTGGAACATGCATCCTCTGCTTATAGATAATAGTGTGGAATTAATACACTTAACAATGTGAATTCTCTATCTTTAACTAGGGGTTGTCTGTAAGTCGGGTGTCCTTAAGTAATTCTAATAGCGTAATTAGAATTATTAAAGAACATCTACCACCAGGATCAAGGATTGTAAACCAATCACACGGCTATGCTGGTGTGTGCCCTCTCTGGCTGAATCTGCTCTTCTCTTAGCTTCTTATGCCCTGTTTTGCAAAAAAAAAAGGCTTTTATAATTATGCAAATGAGCTCGAGGGGCTCCAGGCTCAATAGATGTTAATGAAGCCTTGAGCCCCTCAGGCTTATTTGCATATTTTTTAAAGCCTTTTTTCCTAAAAACCAGGGCATAGAAAGCTTAAAGAAGAGCAGATCCTGACAGAGGTGGTGCATACCAGTATGTCAGTGTGCTTGGCTTACATCCTTGATCCTTGTGGTAGATGTCCTTTAAATCACTTTGTCACTTTGACTTCTATGATGTACAGTAAATGCACTTTGACTTCTATGATGTACAGTAACTTTTTTTTGTCACTGTATGTTATAAACGATCATATTTGAAGATTTGTTTCATTACTTGGAAATAAAAAATACATTTATGAATTACAACATCTAAAAATGTCAAAGTACAAGTGTCCTTGCATGTTCTGCATGGCGTCTGTCCAACCCTGCACTTTTACAATTGTCTTGAGTGGTGACATTTAGGATGGTGTTATAAAACTAGTGATACACGGCCTTCTTGGCCTGTCACGTCCTCTTGTGGTCTATGACTACTTGAAAACTTGTAATTTACAACAAATTGCATGAATTGCAGTGCAGTTACATTGCAAAATTATATATGCCTATAGTGTACAGTATGATACGTTAACTACAGCTTCTTGGTTGCTAGTAGGTTGCTTTTTAGCTTCCATCATATTAGAAGAGATGTTTTGCAGAAACTGATATAAAAGCATTTATAGTGTTGGATAGTAATACAATATATAACATCCAAACTAATCACTTTTGGTTGTAAACAAACCTGTATAGATCAGTAAACCCAATTGAAATTTCATTTTTTTGTAGAGTGTGAGAGTCTACCCCACAGTGGTCTCATGCTGGGCCTACATATCATTGCAGCCTGGGGGTAAAATGACATATAGTAGCTGCCTTGAGAGAGCTTCACTGGGAGGTCCCAACTATAAGACCCCTTTCACATTTGAGAGTGTGATGCGTTAAGTTTGCATCACACTCGAAGCTCGTCCTGCCTGGAACATCCGTCCTGGAAGTTGCAAACCGTAAGGCCTCTTCCACACTAGCGTTGCGTTTCACGTCAGGGTGCAATGCGTGAAAAACTGACGTTTTTGGCTGCGTTTTTGTTCCATTTTTCCTTGGAGTAATTAGCGTTTTTGCGTTTTTCACGCGCGTGTTGTTAGCGTTTTTTTTGCGTTTTCGGCGCATTTTTCATACGCGAGTCAATGGGAGAATCGAGCATTTTTCAAAGGGACCATGGTTTTGGATTAAAATGGGTTATTTAATTGAAAAATAATGTCTTCTGATAAATTGCAAACATCTGCGATCTATTCTTCACTGTTCCCCGTGTATATTATCTCCCGACAAGTTAGCAGATGTGAAGAACAGTGAAGAATAGAATAAAAACAGTGAACACAGTGAACACAGGATCATTTAAGAGAAAAACACAGTGCAGAACACAGTGCAGAATAGATTACAGATGTTCGGCACATCTGCTTACTTGTCGGGAGATACGCGCGGAATGGTGCGAACAAAATAGCATGTGAAGAACAATATATATATGTGTGTGAAGAACAAATTGCAGATGTTTAAATACATCTGCAATGTGTTCTTCACACATATATATTGTTCTTCACATGCTATTTTGTTCGCACCGTTCCGCGCGTATCTCCCGACAAGTAAGCAGATGTGCCGAACATCTGTAATCTATTCTGCACTGTGTTCTGCACTGTGTTTTTCTCTTAAATGATCCTGTGTTCACTGTGTTCACTGTTTTATTCTATTCTTCACTGTTCTTCATTGTGTTTTTTTAATTAAATGATCGTTCGCGAGCAGGGGAAATACTGTTATACTGGTCACCTAGCAACCCTTACGTTTAAAACGCATTGCACTCGCATTGCACTTGCAATGTTTGCGAGTGCAATGCGTTTTTGATACGTCCCCATAGACTTGAATGGGGCGTGAAAAATGCGCGTTAAACACAAAAATAGAGCATGCTGCGATTTTGACGCGCGTGCAAACGAACGCAAGCACGCGCGTGCAAAACAACGCAAATGAAGAAAGACCCATTGAATACAATGGGACAGAGTGCAATGCAAGTTCTGCGCGTCAAATGCACGCGCAGAACTCGCACGTGAAAAACGCCAGTGTAGAAGGGGCTTAACTGAACTCAGCATGTCAGTTCAGTTCCGGTTTGCAGTGTTCAGGCCAGATGACCCAGGCAGCGTGTGATGCAAGTTTAACACATCTCATCACTCGCAAGGTTGAAATGGGCCCAAGAGTTATCTAAGGTGTCTACATCAAAGCACTGTTCTAATCCTTGTTTCCACAACATCCCAAAATTATCAAAATCCAAAAAAACTTGGCTATTAATCACACTTACAAAATATACCTGTGCATACTTAGGCTAAGCTCATACATATTTTCAGCAGGTTCCTTTCCCCTTCCATTAACAAATAGTGGAAAAAATAGTGCTGCAATCCAATATGAATGGGTAACAGAAGGAATATATTGAAGCATATATAATTGTTTCCTATAAAATATTGGTAGGGCACAGAGAGGTGAACTGGTATTGTGGGTGTATGACATCTAGTAGAGTATGTGGTACATAATGTAAAGCTTTCTTACTATTACTTTTTGCATGCAACTGTTAAATGGTACAAAATTTATTAACTTATAGTGGGAGTGCCACTTGGTGAACTTTTATTTGAGCACTATATATATATATATACATATATATTACTCAACAGAAGTCCAGAATGAAACAAACAAAAGATCATTATTCTCTAAGGTTGGATACTAAATAATATGTAATATGTTTTTGAATTTCATACCTAAAACCCTAGCAAGTTATTTCTTTGATGAACCAAAATCTAGTATTACCATATTGATTTGCAATTATATAGTACCAAACAAAAAAGTAGTAACAACGTTCTTTACTTAAAACAATATGATATTCGTCTAACTTTATAGGTGAACACAAAGGGGTTTATTTACTAAGAGTCCTCGCACGCACTTTAGTTGGACTTTTGGGGATTGCACGGCTGTGACAGATTTTTAATAGGGTTCTGCCCTGGTATTGTGTTGTACGCAATTGTTTTTTGGCACAGCTGCACTGGCTTTCATGTGACAGGAAATGGGGGCCGGGCCGTCAGACGATCCGACTGATTCGGACTGAGCGTGAGTTTTAACTTTCAAGTTGTTTGTCAAGACAACAAACCATGAAGAAGATGATGAACTCTGGCTGACCTGAGTAGGGAAGCGACTTATGCAGGATATCGGGCGCACGATCTTAGTGAGAGATAGTGTCGGACAAGTTGGTTTTGTAACTATAGTATGTAATGTGTATGGGAACCTTATTGATATGAAAAAACAAAAAGGAGAATTACAGATTGTTAGAGCATACGTATTTTTATTATATCCATATAGAGGGTAATGAAGTTCTGCAATTGTGTAAGAGTGTAGATGGAAGGGTTCAAGAGTGGGCAGGTATGGTATAAATGGGCACAATGTATAGAACTATTAATTTAGTGATAATATTATTGGCAGGTCCTAGAGCAGAGATGTTAAACTCATTTGCACCGAGGGCAATCTCAGCTTTGAGGTTGCCTTCAAGGGGCTAATTGAAAACTGTGTAAACAAAATTACCCCTTAACAGTTTAAGGAGCCATAAAGACTAGTTACATGTTATGCCTGCTCACAGGCTTACTCAATTCACCTGCTTACCAGCGCCCTTGTTCACCTGTTCATCAGCTTCCTCCATTCACCTGCTTACCAGTGCCCTCCATTCAACTACTTACCAGTACCCTCCATTCACCTGCTGACCAGCTCCCTTCATTCATCTGCTCACTAGCTCCCTCTGTATTTCTGCTCACTCTTTCCTTTTGTTCTCTCCCTCCGCCTTCTAGACAGCACCAGCTGGAGTGTTGGATCAAGTGACTTAACATTCCTGCCAAGTTGTCTGTTTGACACTTGTGTTCTATAGAGACCCATATAAGCTCTGTGTTGTGCTTTAGAGGTCTATATGACCCCTGTACATGTCCCAGTTACATGTGAAGTCCGCAATAAAAATGTTCAAATGACCCCAAAAGGCCCTTTCACACAATATAACAGCATAGGTATATAAATAAAGATTATTATTAGGAGTTAAAAATATATACCTCACTAAACAAATTTTAGCATCATCCTTTCTTATTATTTATGGGGTGGGGACTAGTGTGTTTTTCTTAGACACGCATCTACTTTAAATTAATATTATTAGTGGCAGCTATTCAACTACTGTCTTTTGTGTTACAACTTTTGTGCCCCTTACCATGAAGCATAAATAACTTAGAAACTTTTATGTTTGTACATGTACAGTTACACCCAAATAATTGTTTTTTTTCCTTCTGTATTTTTCTGTATATGGGTTTAATGTGTTTTTAGGAGGAAAAAATACTATTTTGGTGTTGTTTTTATTTTTACTGTAGGGTCTAATATAGGGGTCAAGATGTATGATAAATTATAAGAATAGATTGTTTCAAATGCAGTGATATCAAATTGAAAAGGGGAGGTGGGAGCAATGCCACAGAAAAAGTGAACTAGGTTTATAAAAAGGTGTAAAGAAAGAAGCATTTAACTTATTAAAGTTTTGTTATAAGGAAAATCTCTTTAACTTGAGGTTTTTAAACTTCAAGTGTATTGGGTTTAAAACTAAAAGATTTTTTTTAATTTGCACAATATACTAAAAGTACAGTGTAGACTTAGAGGTATAAGGTTTGAAAATATTTAAAATATGCAACACAAACTTGACAACAAGAAACGCTCCTGTATTTCTTTACTTGTGTTTTAAGATGATAAAAAATAGAGCTTGATCCTTTTGTTTTTATTCCATACATTTGTTTTCAATATCTATTAGAAATAAGACATTCACTTCAGTCCAGCATATATTGGCTTGACCATTGTGCAACAAATAACTTTGTTTTCAAATATATTAATGGTTACTTTAGAACATTATTTTGTTACTAATAGATTTTTTAAATTACCATTGTGATAAAATACTTTAAGAAGACTCTGATAGCTTTGAAACCAAACCACTGGTACTGCAATTCCCCATATTCGCCTCAGAGCGCCGCTGTTCACCAATAAGGAAAATATTCTGTAAATCCAGAATCACCTCCATGATGCAGACACAGCAAGAAGAAATACACAGCATTTCACACTAGGATGTGCCGGGTATAGGACTCATACACAAGAGGGATTATTTTCCTGTGGATTATACATATAACAAGGGATTTTACCATTATATTTCTGGTGAGAAGAAGGATGGCTGGATTACACCTGCAGGAAGGACAAGCAATGCAAGGACTCAGATGGCAAGTAATATTTCCCTTCTTATTCTCCTGGCTGTGTCATTCAGTCTCTGGTCACATCCATTATTCCATTAATGAGGAATTAAGGAAAGGATCTATTGTGGGGAATATAGCAAAGGATCTACAATTAGATGTTAAAGATCTCTACAGAAGGAAATTAAGAATTGTGTCTGATGAATCTGACAAATATTTCAGTATAAATCTAGATAATGGAAACCTGTACATTGCTGATAGGATAGACAGGGAGACATTGTGTGGAGCTGCAGCCGACTGTGTCCTTACATTTGATGCTGTGGTGGAAAATCCACTGAATGTCTTTAGTATAAAGATTGATATTCAGGATATAAATGATAATCCTCCTATATTTATCCATGATACACTGACATTAGACATGAGTGAACTCACCTCCCCAGGAAGAAGGTTCCTTTTACGAAATGCAGAAGATTTGGATGTTGGTGTTAATTCTGTGATCAGCTACAGACTCAGTACAAACCAGTATTTTACTCTTGGAGAGAAGGTCAGCACTGATGGCAGTGTATTTCCAGAGCTGATACTAGAGAAACCTCTAGACCGAGAGACACAAGACAAGCATGAGCTCATCCTAACAGCTTCTGATGGAGGGAATCCTGTACAGACAGGCACTGCCCTAATAAATATCATTGTCACTGACATCAATGATAATTCTCCAGTATTTACACAGGATGTATATAAAGTAAGTGTTAGGGAGAATATACCGGTGAACTCTACTATTCTGCAGGTCAGTGCAAGTGATCAAGATGAAGGTGTCAATGGGCAGATCACCTACTCTATTAGTACCAAAGTAAATAATGTTCTTCTGGCTTTCAATATTGATTCTCATAATGGAGAAATAAGAACAAAGGGTACCTTAGATTATGAGGTGACAAAATATTATGAAATCTCTGTCCAAGCCCAAGATGGAGGAGGCCTAGCTGCTCATGCTAAGGTTTTGATAGAAATAACAGATGAAAATGACAATGCTCCTGAGATATCTATAACCTCATCATCAGATCTTATTCCTGAGGATTCTGCCCCTGGAACTGTGGTGGCTCTGATTAAAGTTAATGACCGTGACTCAGGAGACAATGGAGAAGTCCAATGTATTATAAAAGGTGATTTACCATTTGAGCTAATTTCATCATCAAGTCATTTCTATAAAATTGTTACCAAAAATATTCTAGATAGAGAAATATTATCATCCTACAACATCACAATACAAGCCTCTGATAAAGGTTCTCCTGAAATGACTTCTAGAAAAGTTATTAGACTTGATGTATCAGATGTCAATGACAATGCCCCAGTGTTTGAGAAACTGACTTATACTGCATATACACTAGAAAATAATCTCCCTGGAGCTTCTATATTTAATATTCAAGCAAGAGATGTGGACAGTGAAGACAATGCTAAGATAACTTATTCTATAATGTCTACAAGTAATGAAGAAGATCTCCTGTCCTCCTACATCTCCATGAATCCAGTAACTGGGGTCATCTATGCTCAGAGGTCATTTGATTATGAAATCCAGAAAGAATTTAGGATCCAAATCATTGCCAGAGACAATGGATCTCCATCTCTGAACAGCAGCACAACACTAAGAATATGTATAGTAGACCAGAATGATAATTCTCCAGTCATTCTCTATCCATCACCAGAGGCTGATAGCTCAACATTTGAGATGGTTCCTTGGACCTCTGAACCAGGTTCTTTAGTATCTAAAGTGGTGGCAGTGGACGCTGACTCTGGACACAATGCCTGGTTGTCTTACTTTTTACAATCTTCAGAACCATCACTCTTCACCATTGACCAGCACACAGGGGAGATCAGGACATCTCGTGTATTTCAAGAAAAGGACATCATGAAACATGGAATTGTGGTTCTAGTGAGAGACAATGGGAATCCATCCCGCTCAGCTTCAGTCACTATAAACATGGTGATCGCTGGTCATTTTCATCAGGTCCTTCCTGAGCTCAGTAACCAGTCTATAAAAGAAGAATCTCAGTCCAATCTCCAATTCTACTTGGTAATAGCCTTGGCATTGATTTCCTTCCTCTTCATGGTGACTGTGATTATTGCAGTTGTCTCCAAGTACAAAGAGTCCAAATCTTCTCCATTTGGATCCATGAGTACAAGTCTATATCCACCAGTTGATCCCAGATTTATGACACAGTTCAGCAATGGGACATTACCTCTGCCATATTCCTATGATGTTTGTGTAACTCTGGACCCAAGTGAAAGGGAATTTGCTTTCCTTAAACCTCAGCACAATGTTCCTGTGGAAAGTCTTATAGATGCTGATGACTCTGGGATTGGAAATGAAACTTCTTCTGGGATTGGAAATAACACTTTAATAAGCTGTCTACCAGTGGAAAAGTTCATATCCCAGGTATGTTTTCATATTATTTTGTTACTACATCACTTTAAATGTTAAGCCATATAAGTTTATTACCTTTATGCCAAGATTTACATACAATGTCAATTCATATTTTGGATACTTCCCACGAGGAAGCTACACCTGTAGTGATACACATTCGGTTTTCGGGTAATTGCATATTGATACTTCTGTCCTCCTTTTTACTCTTTTACCTTATCCATGCTTTGCACTGGCCAATGAGTGTGTGAATTTTATCATACTTAGCAGTGTGTATTATAGTTACTTATTGCACCTGTTGTACATCTTTAAATGTGATTCAATCCCCTTTTATGTTACAAGTTGTACATTTAACTTTTAGGCTGTATTCACACGACCGTCCAAGGAAGGGGGGGTGGGTACATGTACAGTATGTAAATCCCCCATAGATGGCAATGGCCTCACGGAGCACGTGCGGCACCGTACAGATCTGTACACGGGGCATAGATAGAACATGTCCTATATTTCTCCGTGTTACGGTGCCATGCACCATGCATCGCTATGGAGACGGGAGGGGTCACCCCTCCTCCTCTCCATCGCGGCGAACGTACGTTCGCAATGCCGCATACTTTCGTGTGCATGTAGCCTTAGTCATTGATTTGGTCTTCAATTTCAGCCATGTACCAGACAGCAGGGGTGCCACTACTTATTTTGTATTTCCATTTCCATACTCAATCTACAGGGACATTCCTGCACCGCTCCTTCTTACATTTTCCTTTCATTACATCAGTGCCCTTCTTCTCTTCTTATGTGTAATTTTCATTTTGGCTCATTAAAACCAGATAAGAAAGTATGTCACCGTTTTCGAATCTATTATATGATTGAAGGCTTTTGTACTTCTATTTTCTATCCATGATTATGGGGTCGGCTATCATGCTTGAGCTTAACATTTATTGATTAACTATATAGTAGACTGATGTCTTTGAAATATGCAGATTGGAGGCAGTTGTGATGTCATTCTATAGAGGTGTTTTATTCTATTGTAATATTGTAATGGAAGTATTATTTAGTCTGGTGGCCATAGTTAAATTTGCAGTATATAGCACTTTATATTGTATAATATAATTTTATTTAATATAAGAGTAAGACAGAAGCAATAGTGTTATAAAAATGTTATTAAAAATATTGCACTTTCAAGGGGACATCTTCAATTTTAAATTTCTAATTTACAAAACATAATCTAAACAAAGAAACAATATCATCCTACAATTACTATTTGGCACGGAGACAATCTCTGCTTAAAGATATGATGTCATGATATTAAGATACTTAACATTGCAAATCGCCTGAAGTAGTTAAATTCATAAAATAGAGCATGATCTATTAGCGGAATTAAAATTAGTTCTTCTGACTTCTATAAAGGATCATATAGTATATGCATATATTGCAAACCTTTGTTTCTAAGTAAGTTATATACCAACATATTTGTGGATTTGCTTCAATATTAGAAATAAAAATAACACTCATAAATTAAACTTGTAAAACTGACAGTAAAAATGTTCTTGCATGTTTTGCATTGCATCTGTTTAACGTTGCACTTCTGAAAATTATTGTCTGCCCTGTTGATATTTGTGATACACAGGCTGCTTGAAAACATTTTAATTTACAGCAAATTAACCCCTTAACGACTTGGCCTTTTTTAGTTTTTTCACTTCCATTTTTCACTCACCAACTTCAAAAATCTATAACTTTTTTATTTTTCCACATAAAGAGCTGTGTTATGGCTTATTTTCTGCGTAACAACTTGCACTTCATAGTGACGGTATTTAATATTCTATGGCGTGTACTGGGAAGCGGGAAAAAAATTCCAACTGCAGTGAAAATGGTGAAAAACCACATTTGTGACGTTTTCTTGTGGGCTTGGATTTTACAGCTTTCACTCTGCATCCCAAATGACATGTCTACTTTATTCTTTGGGTCGGGACGATCACGTGGATACCAAATTTGTATAGGTTTTATAATGTTTTCATACATTTAAAAAAATGTAAAACCTCCTGTACAAAATATTTTTTTTTTATTTTGCCATCTTCTGGGGCCAATAACTTTTTCATAATTTGGTGTACGGAGCTGTGGATTTTGCGAATTTTGATGCCGTTTTCATTACTATAATTTTTGGGACTGTGCGACCTTTTAATCACTTTTTATTAATTTTTTTATATTTTTCAAAATGGCAAAAAAATGCCATTTTCGACTTTGGACGCTATTTTCCGTTACGGGGTTAAACATAGTGAAAAAAAATCATATTTTGATAGATCGGGCATTTTCGGACGCGGCGATACCTAATGTGTTTATTATTTTTACTGTTTATTTATTTTTATATCAGTTCTAGGGAAAGGAGGGTGATTTGAATTTTTAGGTTTTTTTATTATAATTTTTTTTTTTAACCTTTTTTTTATTTTTACTTTTACTATTTTTCAGACTCCCTAGGGTACTCTAACCCTAGGTAGTCTGATCGATCCTATCATATACTGCCATACTACAGTATGGCAGTATATGGGGATTTTACTCCCCATGCATTACAATGTGCAATTAGCACATTGTAATGCATGGGTTAAAACTAAGTAGCCTCGGGTATTCGGAATACCCGAGGTTACCATGGCGACGGATCGCCGCTCCCCATGACGTCATCAGGGAGCAGCGATCTACAACAAGATGGCGGCGCCCATGCGGCGTCATCTCTTTGAAGCCGCCGGCAGCATTGCCGTCGACGATCGAGGTGAGAACACCCAGGATCGGTGCTAGCACCGATCGCGGGTGTTACCGGTAAGCCTTTGCTGCAATATGCAGCAAAGACTTACCGGCTATGGAGAGGGCTCGGCCCACGAGCCCTCTCTATGCACCGGGACCCGGCGTGCGCCGTACTAGTACGCGCGCGTCGGGAAGGGGTTAAAAGAGTTGTAGTGCAGCTAAATTGCAACATGCAATAGTTTATAGTATGACAAGTTAACTTACAACTTTTTGGCTGCCAGTAGGACTTTCAATGAATTTTCCTTGTTAGAAGAGGTTACCAACAAATGCAGTAACTGCAGTAGAAGTCTATAAATGTGTAAATAAATCTGTGCTGCCACAACAGCCCAAAACTATCGAATTGAAACAATAAGACTTGGCTATTCATTGCATTTACAAAATATGTCTGTGTAGGCAAAATTAACATATGCATTCAGCAGGTTACTTTCCCCTTCCATTTTCAAATAGTGGAAACAATAGTGCAGCAGCCCATGTTAGAAGAGTAACAGAAGGAATATAGCGAAGTAAATATAATAGTTTCCTATAAAATATTAGTTGGGCACAGAGATAGGTGAACAATGTTACTGGTATTGGGAGTGAATGACGTCTGTAGTAGAGCATTTGGTACATAATGTAAAGCTACTACTATTACTATTACTTTTTTTTATGGAACTGTTAATTGGCCACTGTATTTTGACACTATGGTATTAACTTTCAGTAGAAGTGACATATGGTGAACTTATGGCTCTTTTATTTGGGCACCAAATTGGTGGGTAGGGTCACACTACTACTAACCACATCAGGCATCATTCAAATGAGGGCCAGAATGATACAAGCAAAAGGCCATAATTCTCTAAGGTTGGAGAATGGTAGTTCAAATACTTAAAGGGGTTGTCCATTTACAACAAATAATTGAAAAGTTATACAATTTTCCAGTATACTTTCTGTAGCAATTCCTCACGGTTTTCTAGATCTCTGCTTGCTGTCCCTCTATAGAAAGCCTTATTGTTTACTTCCAGTCGATAGAAATCTTTTCATGGTCTTGTGATGGACCCATCTCTGTGATAGCAACAGCTCATTCCCCTACGTGTCCATCAAAAGATCATGGGCAGATTTCTATGTACTAGAAGTAAACATAATTGGCAACTGGCGTAATTTGGTTGAAAAAATCCGGAGATATGAATCTAGAAAAATAGACGGGAAAGAAGTGGATTGATATGTATAAGTTGTATAAGGCTGTTCGGGAAAAGAAGGCTGTTTCATAAAAAAATGTAATTATATAGATACTGTACAACTGAATAGCCTTTACCCTTGCTCGCTTTTTTTTGTATGCAATAATTTTCAAATTAAAAAAAAAGAAGTACACATAATGGCCCTCATTTATTAAAGCATTTGCGCCAGTTTTCTGTCTGACATAGCCCTGAAAAGAACGTGCAAACTGCATGCACATGTATTTATAAAGTGTTTGCGCCAGTTTTGTGTCGCTGGGGCGGGTTAGTGCTTAGTTGGACTTTGCGTCTCATTTATTACTGACATGCACCACAGTTCTACAGCATGAACAAAGTGCACCAGAAACGTTTTGATAAATGTGGGCCAGGAGCTTTCTATAGATGGACAGCAAGCAGATATCTAGATATGGTACAGATAGATACAGAAACTAAATTAGAAAATGATATAACTTTTTATAAAACAAGTAATTCAGTGTTTAGTGTATGTTTTAGAAGGTGAACAACCGATGGCAAAAAAAATATTATGGCATTTTTTATTAGTTTCATAGTGTCTATTGTAGTGGTCAATTAGTGTGGTCATTTCTAAGAATGAATTGTTATAAATGCCGGGGAGGTGGGAGCGATTCCACAGAAGATGTGAATAAAACTGACTGAGGAATCTAAGAGGTTACAGACAGGTTCCCACTGCAGATGTTAATACTTTCATCACTCTATGGTACGCATGAAGTTCAAGAAGTATTGAGGTTGCAATGAAAAAGTCAGACGTACCCCAAAATAGTTCAATTTCAAATGTTATCTTGTGCCTTAATAAACAAGCTTTAATAATGCTCTTTTCTTTGAATAATTAAAAAATATGGCGATACATAAACATAAAAGTATAGGAAAACTTATATTTGCATATTTGGTATCTCCTTAGTTGTACTAACCCACATAACAATTTTTTATACTGTAGGGTCGACATGAGTAAACGTTTACATTTAAAAAACAAATAGCTGTTTTTTCCTGTTCCCCCACAGCAAAGGTTAAATTCCTTTTTAACAATATATTTTTTACCCAAAAAATAAAGCTAATTGAAAATACAGCTCTTGCCACAAAAAACATGCCCTCATATGTCAAAGAAACCATTTAAAAAGTTATAGATTCCATAATTTGACCATCGAAAAATTAAAAAAATTATCTGTCCTGAAAGCCTAAATAGTCCTTGTCCTCAAGGTGTTAGTTCTAATTATAAGTTTCTACATTTGAAAAAAAAAAGAAAGAAAATCAAAGTGTACACTTAAAGACACAAGTCTCCAAAATGGAAAAAAACATAACAGGCACCGTCTCTATTCTTAAATGGATATTTAATAAATGACTGTACAGTAGTAACAAATAAAAAATGTATACAATATCGACCTACATACACATATAGTTATAAATTGTAATTGTTGTGATATATATGCTGCAACAGCAACAGTATAGGATATAGACTTAGCAGAAACTCTACAAATAGCCAAAAAAGATTTAAAAAAAAAACCTTTGTAAAACATATACAGTATAACACCAATATTAGCAACAAACATGATACATATATCAAATAAAATGAATTTTTTGTTGTCTGGGCCCATGACAACTCCATTATAGTGTCTCCATTTTATATAATTTCGTCCAAAGCTGGTATGGAATATTTACACCTTAATAAGGTTGATTAGGCATGTAAGTAGATAAGTCACACAGAGTACATCCAATTTAAAATATGTGATGTCCAATGCCAAAAGTGCACTTATGTAATGTAGTAGAACTAGTACAGTGCTGTACAGATGTAAAATAAAATAACTAAAAAAAATTTTTTAAAAGCTTGAAACCAGGCAACACCTCTCTATTTCTGTAACGTTGTGTTAATATTACAAAAACAATAGTTTTTTGTTTTTAAAATTTTTATTGTATACCTTTATTTTCAAAAAGGGTTCTGTAATGCCTAGCATGTGTTGACAGACATTTATTCTTGAAGTATATTTAGGTGTTAAAAAATATTTAACACATTCATTTAATACTTTTTATTTAAATAGTATCTGATAGCTATGAAGCTAAAACACAAATGCTGCAGTTCCCCAAATGCGCCTCAGAGCGCCGCTATTTACCAATAAGGAAAATATTCTGTAAATCCAGAATCACCTCCATGATGCAGACAGTGTTCAACTGCAAGAAGAAATACACAGCATTTCACACTAGGATGTGCCGGGTATAGGACTCATACACAAGAGGGATTATTTTCCTGTGGATTCTACATATAACAAGGGATTTTACCATTATATTTCTGGTGAGAAGAAGGATGGCTGGATTACACCTGCAGGAAGGACAAGCAATGCAAGGACTCAGATGGCAAGTAATATTTCCCTTCTTATTCTCCTGGCTGTGTCATTCAGTCTCTGGTCACATCCATTATTCCATTAATGAGGAATTAAGGAAAGGATCTATTGTGGGGATTATAGCAAAGGATCTACAATTAGATGTTAAGGATCTCACCAGAAGAAATTTCCACATTGTGTCTGGAGTCTCTGAGAAATATTTCAGTATAAATCTGGATAATGGAAACCTGTACATTGCTGATAGGATAGACAGGGAGATATTGTGTGGAGCTGCAGCCGACTGTGTCCTTACATTTGATGCTGTGGTGAAAAATCCTCTGAATGTCTTCAGTATAAAGATTGATGTTCAGGATATTAATGACAATTCACCAACATTTGTCCATGATACACTGACATTAGACATGAGTGAACTCACCTCCCCAGGAAGAAGGTTTCTATTACAAAATGCAGAAGATTTGGATGTTGGTGTTAATTCTGTGATAAGCTACAGACTCAGTACAAACCAGTATTTTACTCTTGGAGAGAAGGTCAGCACTGATGGCAGTGTATTTCCAGAGCTGATACTAGAGAAACCTCTAGACCGAGAGACACAAGACAAGCATGAGCTCATCCTAACAGCTTCTGATGGAGGGAATCCTGTACAGACAGGCACTGCCCTAATAAATATCATTGTCACTGACATCAATGATAATTCTCCAGTATTTACACAGGATGTATATAAAGTAAGTGTTAGGGAGAATATACCGGTGAACTCTACAATTCTGCAGGTCAGTGCAAGTGATGAAGATGAAGGTGTCAATGGGCAGATCACTTACTCATTTAGTACAACAGCAAAAAATATTCTACAGGCTTTCATTATTGTTGCAGAAAATGGAGAAATTAGGACAAAAGGAATGTTAGACTATGAAGTAACAAAATTTTATGAGATTTCTGTTAAAGCCAAAGATGGAGGAGGCCTAGCTACCCATGCTAAGGTTATAATTGAAATAACAGATGAAAATGACAATGCTCCTGAGATATCTATAACCTCATCATCAGATCTTATTCCTGAGGATTCTGCCCCTGGGACTGTGGTGGCTCTGATTAAGGTTCATGATTCAGACTCCGAAGAAAATGGTGAGGTCCAGTGTATAATAAAAGGTGATTTACCATTTGAGCTCGTATCATCAACAGGAAACTTTTACAAAATTGTTACTAAAAGTAGTCTAGATAGAGAAAGAACTTCATCCTACAACATCACAATACAAGCCTCTGATAAAGGTTCTCCTGAAATGACTTCTATGAAAGTTCTTAGCCTTGATGTATCAGATGTTAATGACAATGTCCCAGTGTTTGATAAACTGACTTATACTGCATTTATACCAGAAAATAATCTCCCTGGAGCTTCATTATTTAAAATTCAGGCAAGAGATGTGGACAGTGAAGACAATGCTAAGATAACTTATTCTATAATATCTATAATTAATGAAGAAGATCTCCTGTCCTCCTACATCTCCATGAATCCAGTAACTGGGGTCATCTATGCTCAGAGGTCATTTGATTATGAAAACCAAAAAGAATTTAGGATCCAAATCATTGCCAGAGACAATGGATCTCCATCTCTGAACAGCAGCACAACGCTAAGAATATGTATAGTAGACCAGAATGATAATTCTCCAGTCATTCTCTACCCATCACCAGAGGCTGATAGCTCAACATTTGAGATGGTTCCTTGGACCTCTGAACCAGGCTCTTTAGTATCTAAAGTGGTGGCAGTGGACGCTGACTCTGGACACAATGCCTGGTTGTCTTACTTTTTACAATCTTCGGAACCATCACTCTTCACCATTGACCAGCACACAGGGGAGATCAGGACATCTCGTGTATTTCAAGAAAAAGACATCATGAAACATGGAATTGTGGTTCTAGTTAGAGACAATGGGAATCCACCCCGCTCAGCTTCAGTCACTATAAACATGGTGATCGCTGGTCATTTTCATCAGGTCCTTCCTGAGCTCAGTAACCAGTCTATAAAAGAAGAATCTCAGTCCAACCTACAATTCTACTTGGTAATAGCCTTGGCATTGATTTCCTTCCTCTTCTTGTTGACTGTAATTATTACAGTTGTCTCCAAGTATAAAGAGTCCAAATCTTCTTCTTCATTTGGATCCATGAGTACAAGTCTATATCCACCCATTGATCCTAGATTCATGTCACAGTTCAGCAATGGGACATTACCTCTGCCATATTCCTATGATGTTTGTGTAACTCTGGACCCAAGTGAGAGGGAATTTGCTTTTCTTAAACCTCAAAACCACAATGTTCCTGTGGAAAGTCTCATAGATGCTGATGACTCTGGGATAGAAAATGAAACTTCAAAGAGCTGCCCACCAATGGAAAATCTGATATTTCAGGTATGTTTTTTGTCCTTTATTATTTTGTTATTTTTTTAGAAGCTAACTTCATTTGGTTTTAGCAGCTATATTTTAAGACTACGGAGATTGATTACATGTTTTTGCTTCTTATATGACAAAATATTACTTGCCAAGTAAAATAATTCTACCTTTGTGGCATTTATATATCTTTTTAAATTTGTAAAGTTAAAATCGTTCCATTTAAACTTCTATGGAATTTGCCACATTTCTATTATAAATTCCTTTTTTTTCATTTGTAATTCTTTTCCAATTGCAGAATTTGAATAATCATTGTTTTACTCTGAAATATTGGAAATGTTGAGCATAGAAGTAGGTGAATTGTGTTTCTGACTTGAGGGGTTTATGACATCTGGAGTATAACATTTGCTCCTATTAATCTTACTTATTTGTAAATTGAAATGGGCTCTGTATTTTGGCACCATTAGGCAACTTTAATATGGTATTATGGAACCCTATAGGTGTGTAGAGTGACAACAGTACTTACCAGATAAAGCATCATTCAGTAGAGGGCAATATGAAACAAACTAAAGGCTAACTTTCTTAGGTTGGCGAGAAAAGTTCAGTTAAATGTAATATTTTATTATTAAATTTAACACCTGAAACCTTTACAAGTTATTCATTTGAGGCACCAAAATAGAATTGCGCAGAAAACCAACTTCCAACTGCATTCATAGCTTTGCTAATTTCCCCACAGTTAATAGAAGCCTCTTTATATATTGGGTGAAAATTCTTATCATTTTGGCAGTTTTGGTCCTTTCATTTTATTGCACCTTTACTTTTAGCCAACCAATTAATGTCTGTATATAGACGTCAGGAGAGATAACTGTTGTACAAAAGATTGGTTTTGCTGATGCCTACCTTATTAATATGGGAGCCTAACCCCCCTCCTTCCCCACTAACGCTAACCCTGACTAATACTTAGATGAGCTGTCCTTTGATGTTTGTATCACATTTATAGTTTGCAGTATGTGCAAACCAGCAATGGTTATATGAAGTAACTAATCAATGGAAGATACCTATTTATGGGTTTAAAAATGTTCAAAGCATAAAATAAATGGTAAAATCAGGAGAAACATTCTATTGATGTTTGCATTTTTAGTTTGAAACTGAAATGCTTATAGACACAAAGGGGAGAATATATCAATGTATCACAGGCTCCAATAGTGTAGAGCTGGACAACACTAGTCTTGTACTGCAGCAAATTAAAGATTGTAAAATTCTGGCACAGTTTAAGACTGTCAGGTTCCATTTTAGACCTGCTTTTAGCCACAATGTGCGCACCATACATATTTTTTAATTTGTGGTGCACAGACTATTTTCCACCTGACCATGCACCTTTTCCAGATACTTATCCACTTTTCTGAAGCCATGCTCCTTTGTTGGACAAGTTGGAAAAGTGAAAAAAAGGTCTTCAATTGTTGATATATGTGTTGCAAGGTTTTTGTTGGCACAAACTATGCAAGAAGTCTGAATAAAGTGGCTTTGTAAATTCCATCAATACATCCACCTAATTGACTTTTAATTTTGCATGGATGTTCTGTTATGTCATTCCAAAGTCTGCAGATAACACTGACTATTAGGTTGCTTGCAGGGGTGTAACTTTAAGGGGTGCAGAGGGTGCGATCGCACCTGGGCCCAAGAGGTTTAGGGGGCCCTTATGGTGTCACCTTCCCATATGAGAAGACTATAAACCGTACATTGTAGTCGGGGGCCTGGCACAGTGTTTGCACTGGGCCCATCATCTTCTAGTTACACCACTGGTTGCTGGTGTTAAAATGATTGTCATATAGCTGCAGGAGAAGCAGAGTTCTAGAGATGCCCAGTTCAGAACCATAGACATCTATATTATCCCTTTAGATGAGATTACTAGTCCTAGTTACAGTTTACTTCCACCGTAAAAAAAAAAAAATGTTATGTGCAAATTACCCCAAATGTCAATTATGACAATATAAGCTGAAATTCCTATACTCCTAACTAACAACATAACGTTTTACAATACCCTCAGAGACATGCTATGTTACACCTATATAAATACATTAGACTTGTTTTTTTGTGGGATGAGGAGCACATAAAACATATTGATTAACGTTTAAAGGGGATTTCCAATGGAACAAATTGTCCTGTGGATAGGGACAAACTTGCTGATTGGTAGAGGTCTCAGTGATGTGACCCCCACACATAATTAGAACAAGGGGTCTGATAGAGTCCGATGGAGTACCCAAATCAGACCCCTCTTCGCTCCCCAAGATGAGCGGAGCACCCGAACGCGAATGTCCGGGCTCGTTGATCTATATGAAGCTGACTGAGATAGCTGAGCTACATAGAGTTGAACGAGCAGGCTGAAAATGTGAATTCGGCTGCTGTGCTCATTTTAAGGTGATCTGTGGGGTCCCATCACTGAGACCCCCACCGATCAGCAGGGTAGGCCCTTCCTACGGATAGGGCCTAACTTTTTTCCTGGGAAAACCTCTTTAATAACTTATGACTGGAAGTCTCCTATTCTGCTATTGTCTTTCTTGTTCCACTGACTATAGGGCATAAATAAGCTGTAAACTTTAATGTTCAAATTTTGTAATACCTAAACGGTTTGCTTTTCTTTTCCATTTTCTGTAGTAGTTTCTGTATGTGTTGCCTTTTTTTAGGATGTTTTTAGGAGGCAAGCAAGTGTAGGAAAAGACGTGTTTGGCATCAAATGTATTATTTTTATTTATTACTGTGTCTAATGTAGGGGTTGAGTAATGTGGTGAATTATAAGAATGGATTTTTACAGATGCGTGATATCAAATTGGCAAGGGGAGGCAGAAGCAATGCCACAGTACTTGTGAATAAAACTTCCTTTATTAAGTCCTGGTTATCATCCTGTACATGTAATTCCCCATCCACATCCAGAGTATCACAGCTGGGTTTATGAGAACTTGTTTTCTTAAAAATCGAAAATCTGTTGAATTGTAAATTGAGTGGTACATGATACTAAAAATACAGTGCAGGCTTAAAGGCACAAAGTTTGAGGATATTTATAGGATACAACAACAAAAAAAAAACAGGCAACACTCCTATATTTCTCTACCTGTGTATTAATATTACAGTGCCTACAAGTAGTATTCAACCCCCTGCAAGATTTAGCAGGTTTGATAAGAAGCAAATAAGTTAGAGCCTTCAAACTTCAAACAAGAGCAGGATTTATTAACAGATGCATAAATCTTACAAACCAAAAAGTTATGTTGCTCAGTTAAATTTTAATAAATTTTAAACATAAAAGTGTGGGTCAATTATTATTCAACCCCTCAAACCACCAGAATTCTGTTTGGTTCCCCTAAAGTATTAAGAAGTAGTTCAGGCACAAAGAACAATGAGCTTCACATGTTTGGATTAATTATCTGTTTTTCCAGCCTTTTCTAACTATTTAAGACCCTCCCCAAACTTGTGAACAGCACTCATACATGGTCAACATGGGAAAGACAAAGGAGCATTCCAAGGCCATTAGAGACAAGATCGTGGAGGGTCACAAGGCTGGCAAGGGGTACAAAACCCTTTCCAAGGAGTTGGGCCTACCTGTCTCCACTGTTGGGAGCATCATCCGGAAGTGGAAGGCTTATGGAACTACTGTTAGCGTTCCACGGCCTGGAAAGCCTTTGAAAGTTTCCTCCCGTGCCAAGGACAGGGTGTCCGAAGATTCAAGGCTAACCCAAGGACAACAAGGAAGGAGCTCCGGGAAGATCTCATGGCAGTGGGGACATTGGTTTCAGTCAATACCATAAGTAACGTACTCTACCGCAATGGTCTCCGCTCCAGACGAGCACGTAAGGTACCTTTACTTTCAAAGCGTCATGTCAACGCTCGTTTACAGTTTGCTCATGATTACTTGGAGGACTCTGAGACAGACTGGTTCAAGGTTCTCTGGTCTGATGAGACCAAGATCGAGATGTTTGGTGCCAACCACACACGTGACGTTTGGAGACTGGATGGCACTGCATACGACCCCAAGAATACCATCCCTACAGTCAAGCATGGTGGCGGCAGCATCCTGCTGTGGGGCTGCTTCTCAGCCAAGGGGCCTGGCCATCTGGTCCGCACCCATTGGAAGATGGATAGCACGGCCTACTTGGAGATTTTGGCCAAGAACCTCCGCTCCTCCATCAAGGATCTTAAGATGCGTTATCATTTCATCTTCCAACAAGACAACGACCCAAAGCACACAGCCAAGAAAACCAAGGCCTGGTTCAAGAGGGAAAAAATCAAGGTGTTGCAGTGGCCTAGTCAGTCTCCTGACCTAAACCCAATTGAAAACTTGTGGGAGGAGCTCAAGATTAAAGTCCACATGAGACACCCAAAGAACCTAGATAACTTGGAGAAGATCTGCATGTAGGAGTGGGCCAAGATAACTCCAGAGACCTGTGCCGGCCTGATCAGGTCTTATAAAAGACGATTATTAGCTGTAATTGCAAACAAGGGTTATTCCACAAAATATTAAACCTAGGGGTTGAATAATAATTGACCCACACTTTTATGTATAAAATTTATTAAAATATAACTAAGCAACATAACTTTTTGGTTTGTAAGATGTATGCATCTGTTAATAAATCCTACTCTTGTTTGAAGTTTGAAGGCTCTAACTTATTTGCTTCTTATCAAACCTGCTAAATCTGCAGGGGGTTGAATACTACTTGTAGGCACTGTATAAAAACACTAGTGCTTGTTGTTTTTATATTTATATTATATATTGATTTTAAAAATATATTACAAATACAGGCGGTCCCCTACTTAAGGACACCAAACTTAAGACAACCTCTAGTTACAGACAGACCTCTCTGCCCACTGTGACCTCTGGTGAAGCTCTTTGGATACTGTAATGTACAGCTGGAAGGTTTCTATAATGAAGTTATATTGATAATCCTTCCTCCCATTACAGAAAAGAATTTTTAAAATATTACTGTCACTGGGAGAAAAAAATTTTTTGTCTGCAGCTACATTTATAAAATATACAGTTCCGACTCACCTACAAATTGAACTTAAGAACAAACCTAAAGAACCTATCTTGTACATACCCAGGGGAATGCCTATATGGGATCAGTCATGCCCAGCACACATATTGGGGCACATTCACTTACATTGCTGTTGGAGTTCACCGAATGATAATAAACTGTGCCTCGATTCACTAAGATCGTGCGCCCGATATCATGAATGTGTTGTTTCCCCTCTCAGGTCCCATAGAGTTTACCATCTTTTTAGTGGTGCATGTAAGTGCTAGAGCTTGCGACACAATTTAAAAGTTAAATTTCACGCTCAGTCCGAATCAGTCGTACAGTCTGACGGCACACCCCCAATTTGCACTACATAAAAGCCAGCGCAGCTGCGCCACAAGAGGATTGAGTGCGACATATTCCCAGTGCAGACACTTCTTAAATACCTGTGCAAGCCGTTGTAATCCCCAAAAAAACAGTCCAACAAAATTGAGCAGCAGGACCCTTAGTAAATGAGCCCCAGGGTCTTGACTATTGTGCTACAAATGACTTTGTTCTAAATATAGTTTACAAATATTGTATAAGTTTACTAGAACTTAATTTTGGTTTTAATAGATATTTCATATTACTATTGTAATAAATTGTTTAAAGAAGTCTCAGAACTAAGAAGCCAAATCAGTGATGCTGCAGTTCCCCAAATGCGCCTCAGAGCGCCGCTGTTCACCAATAAGGAAAATATTCTGCAAATCCAGAATCACCTCCATGATGCAGACATTGCTTAAGAAATATATAGCATTTCACACTGGGATGTGCTGGGTATAGGACTCATACACAAGAGGGATTATTTCCCTGTGGATTCTACATATAACAAGGGATTTTACCATTATATTTCTGGTGAGAAGAAGGATGGCTGGATTACACCTGCAGGAAGGACAAGCAATGCAAGGACTCAGATGGCAAGTAATATTTCCCTTCTTATTCTCCTGGCTGTGTCATTCAGTCTCTGGTCACATCCATTATTCCATTAATGAAGAATTAAGGAAAGGATCTATTGTGGGGAATATAGCAAAGGATCTACAATTAGATGTAAGGAATCTCTCCAGAAGAAAATTTCGCATTGTGTCTGGATTTTCTGAGAAATATTTTAGCATAAATCTTGATAATGGAAACCTGTACATTGCTGATAGGATAGACAGGGAGACATTGTGTAGAGCTGCAGCCGACTGTGTCCTTACATTTGATGCTGTGGTGGAAAATCCTCTAAATGTCTTCAGTATAAGGATTAATATTCAGGATATAAATGATAATCCTCCTAAATTTATTAACGACATATTAACATTAGACATGAGTGAATCCACCTCCCCAGGAGCTAAATTTTTGTTACAAAATGCAGAAGATGTGGATGTAGGTGTTAATTCTGTGATAAGTTACAGACTCAGTACAAACCAGTATTTTACTCTTGGAGAGAAGGTCAGCACTGATGGCAGAGTATTTCCAGAGCTGATACTAGAGAAACCTCTAGACCGAGAGACACAAGACAAGCATGAGCTCATCCTAACAGCTTCTGATGGTGGGAATCCTGTACAGACAGGCACTGCCCTAATAAATATCATTGTCACTGACTTCAATGATAATTCTCCAGTATTTACACAGGATGTATATAAAGTAAGTGTTAGGGAGAATATACCGGTGAATACTAGAATTCTGCAGGTCAGTGCAAGTGATGAAGATCAAGGTGTCAATGGGCAGATCACCTACACTATTAGAACTACAGTAGATGATGTTCTTCTGCTTAATATTAATTCCCAAAATGGGGAAATTAGAACAAGGGGAGCTTTAGATTATGAGGTGACTAAATATTATGAGATTTCTGTCCAAGCCAAAGATGGAGGAGGCCTAGCTGCTCATGCTAAGGTTATAATTGAAATAACAGATGAAAATGACAATGCTCCAGAGATATCTATAACCTCATCATCAGATCTTATTCCTGAGGATTCTGCCCCTGGGACTGTGGTGGCTCTGATTAAAGTGCATGATCCAGATTCTGGAGAAAATGGTGAGGTCCAGTGTATAATAAAAGGGGATTTGCCATTTGAGTTAATATCATCAGGCAGTCATTTCTATAAAATAACTACAAAAAGTAGCCTAGATAGAGAAAAAATATCATCCTACAACATAACAATACAAGCCTCTGATAAAGGATCCCCTGAAAAAACGTCTACAAAAGTTATTAGGCTTGATGTATCAGATGTCAATGACAATGCTCCAGTGTTTGAGAAACTGACTTATACTGCATTTATACCAGAAAATAATCTCCTTGGAGCTTCAATATTTAATTTTCAAGCAAGAGATATGGACAGTGAAGACAATGGCAAGATAACTTATTCTATGTTGCCAACAAGTAATGAAGAAGATCTCCTGTCCTCCTACATCTCCATGAATCCAGTAACTGGGGTCATCTATGCTCAGAGGTCATTTGATTATGAGAAGCAGAAAGAATTTAAGATTCAAATCATTGCCAGAGACAATGGATCTCCATCTCTGAACAGCAGCACAACACTAAGAATATGTATAGTAGACCAGAATGATAATTCTCCAGTCATTCTCTACCCATCACCAGAGGCTGATTCCTCAACATTTGAGATGGTTCCTTGGACCTCTGAACCAGGCTCTTTAGTGTCTAAAGTGGTGGCAGTGGACGCTGACTCTGGACACAATGCCTGGTTGTCTTACTTTTTACAATCTTCAGAGCCATCACTCTTCACCATTGACCAGCACACGGGGGAGATCAGGACATCTCGTGTATTTCAAGAAAAAGACATCATGAAACATGGAATTGTGGTTCTAATGAGAGACAATGGGAATCCATCCCGCTCAGCTTCAGTCACCATAAACATGGTGATCGCTGGTCATTTTCATCAGGTCCTTCCTGAGCTCAGCAACCAGTCTATAAAAGAAGAATCTCAGTCCAACCTCCAATTCTACTTGGTAATAGCCTTGGCACTGATTTCCTTCCTCTTCATGGTGACTGTGATTATTGCAGTTGTCTCCAAGTACAAAGAGTCCAAATCTTCTACTTCATTTGGATCCATGAGTACAAGTCTATATCCACCGATTGATCCCAGATTTATGTCACAGTTCAGCAATGGGACATTACCTCTGCCATATTCCTATGATGTTTGTGTAACTCTGGACCCAAGTGAGAGGGAATTTGCTTTCCTTAAACCTCAACACAATGTTCCTGTGGAAAGTCTAATAGATGCTGATGACTCTGGGATGGAAAGTGAAACTTTGAATGTTACACCTCCTATAGATACACAGGTAGGTATTTCATTGTATTTATAATATACACCACATTTTGTGTGATTTAAGGTTTTTCTTTGCATTATTTACCTAAAATTATCATTTGGACATGATATCTGAGTGGGAATGTTGGAATAGTTAGTTTATTTAGAGATTTATTTACTATATTAGACAATTAAGCTTCTTTTTAATAATTAGGATTATTGCAGGGACCAAATAATAGTTTTGCAACCACAATAGTATTGGATGCAACTCTATCTCTTCTAATTCTGTACAATTTATTGATAATTTTTTTTTTTTATAAAATACAATTGGGATAATAAGTGTTATTAGTTAATAATCAATGGTTGATGTTTTACAGTAAGTGTACCAGTAAGATAATAGAATAAGGTCTTTACTAAAAACAATGAACAGTCCTAATTGAATACAAGGCACTTCCTGGTTTATTGTGGTCACTTGCTGCTGATGACTTGGGAATGATCATGTAATATTCAGTGTCAAATGGCCCTACTGTATTTGTAATCTCCTATCCTTATTATGTTGAAACTGTTCTTGGTGGAGATTTATCTCAAGTGTCTGAGAGAAAAACTGTTCTAGTTGCTGATAGAAACCAATCAAAGCTCAACTTTCATTTTAGAAATAGTTGTGGTAAAATGAAAACTCAATTCTGATTGGTTGCTATCAGCGACTAGAACAGTTTTCCTCTCAGACACTTGTAACACATGCCTTTATTCTCTTTGTTGTTGTCATTGTAGTGAGCTACATCTTCTTACTAGCAATATAGAAGGCTGACCCATGCTTAGGGCTATTATTAGACTGCTTTTTGGAGAATAATGGCTGCCTTCTTTATATGCACACTGATCTTGTTTACTGTCTGTTACCTCATGAAGGACATTGACATATTTGTATAGAAACCAATCACTGAGCAGCTTTCATTGACGACGATGCTAATAAAACATGAAACCTGTGTTTTAATTGGTTGCTGAGGGAAACAAGATTTAGCTTAGACACTTTTCATCAGTCTGACCATCTGACTTTCCTGAGGTGTTTTTATGGCACCAATATATATTTATCTTTTGATAAGTCCTGGTATCAGGCATTTTTTGAAAGGGAACCTGTCACCAACTCATTATTTTATGGTTACCACATGTTCCAAAAGCCCATAACATGACAAAAGTATATGTGCTTTTGTCTTGTTGGTGTGTAGTGTAGATTCGGCGTGTGGGCACACGTAATCCAGGAGCAGACATTTTTTAAACTTTATTCTCAGGGACTTCAGGAGGGACGTTGTCAGGGAGCCAGGCACTTTAGTATAATGCCTACATTATCTCATCTACACATCCCACCAACATGACAAAACAACATATGGGCTCTTGGAACATGTAATAACCATATCATAGTGCATTGGTGACCCTTGACTGTTTATATCCTCACAATATCAGATTAAACCAATGTCATAAAATTACATTGTATGGCAAAAACTACTTTTCACTTTTATCAGGATAAGTGTATTATCATCCTATAATGATACAAAAAAGGGGAGGTGTAAAAAGTAGAACTTTATCTGTAGCACTGCTCGTCTTTGATATGATATGGATGTCCAGAGTAGTGGACTATCCAATGGGCAACATTATAGCTTTCCCATCACTTTTCAGATGTATAAAGATCTCTTGTTTTATGTACAGCCATTTTACTGTCCTTGGAAAATCATTGTATATTGACAGCTAGTAACGCATTGGTTGTTATCTGTTGAGTAGTATACGACAGAATCAATAGTTACTTACACTGATCAAATATTCATTATTTTAATTAGCTAATGTGTTCATAAAATGTACAGTGGAGAGGGTAAAAAGTTCCCAGACTATGCATAACATCCACCTGTCTATTGTCCATTGGTCGCCCAACACATAAAAACCATTCACAAGCAGTTGCATATAAAATGTATATAGAGACAACTGTCAATGTAATAAAAAAAATAAAACTAATTAAATCCTATGTATATCCTTGTATACATCACACTTTTTAGTCTCCAGTAGAAAACAGCACAACCTACTCTTCTCTAGACCAGCTGCTCATATGCAATAATATACAGGACTGTCCACTATAACTAAGCAATGTAATATATACTATTATACATTGACTAACAATATGTAATACAACTGTATATTGGCAAAGATATAGTTTCCATTTTAGCGTGAACTACTAGTATCCTGGCAGCAGCATATAGTGATTCCCAGAAATTAATCTTGTGGCCTTTGACTATATCTCATGTATAGTAGGGGAAAGCAGGGGTGTAACTTGAGAGGGTGCAGAGAGGCCTAGGGAGCCCTTATGGTGTACCTTTCCTATATGAGAAGCCTAGTACTATAAACAATACAATATAATATATTAAATGATTCTGTTTAAGAACCTATGTCCTTGTTTACCTGTAGTACTAGAGCTTCTACTAACGGATGCTCATAATGCTTTCGCTACGGCTTACTGGCTTTATTTTTAGTATTTTATAAAGTTGACAAGTTGCATTTCTCTACACAAGTTACTCTATGACACTCTTAGTGAGAAGCAATGAGATAAAGAGGCTGTACAGGATTTAAAAAAAACACATAGCTGCCTTCATCCAAAAACAGCAGCGCACCTGTCTACAGGTTATGTTTGCTTATAGCTCAGCTCCATTCATTTCAGTGGAACTAAGTTACAATACTAGACACAACCCGTGCACAGGAGTAGGACTGTTTCTGGAAGATTTTTTTAAACACTTCAATATAAGGTAAATGTTGAAAATACTCCAGATATGGATTTGAAATAAATATAAATGTGTATACACGTGTGTATATGTCCTTTTATACTATGATATGCGTTAGTTTACTATTTATAGAGCGCGTCAGATCACATTATAACATTATAATATACTATAAAAGTAATGCATGTGTATATGAGAGATGGCTGAAGTATAATAATAATGATAAAAAATAATAAAATAGGGCTATCCTTATAGCAAAGCAGACGTACCTGCAGTTCCTCAGTCAGTCACTGTGTGTCGCTGTTGTCCACTACGGTGACTCTGTTAGATGTGGATGTCCGTTGGAGTTTCAGTAGACAGTGCAGACTAAGGAAAGGCATCCTCCTGTGATACACCGGATTGTAAGGCTCTCAGAGGCAGTGGACTGTACAGTAAATCCTCATCCGTTACAGTACACTTGGAAGAGATTTCAGCTCCTTCACAACTTCTTTCAATGCTTCTCCAGACAACCAAAGGCAGAAGAACTTGGAGTACAATGGAATGGCAAGTAATATTCTTTGTATTACTCAGTTGTGGGCTTCAGGATGTTTCTGGTCAGCTTAGATATTCCATTCCTGAGGAGACAAAGAAGGGCTTCTTAGTAGGGACAATTGCTAAGGACCTGGGCTTGAATATTCAGCAGTTGGCAAGGAGAAGATTTCGCATCTCATCTGCAAATGCAGAGAATTTGTTTCATGTAAATCTGGAAGATGGCAACCTCTATGTCACAGACAGAATAGACAGAGAGACTATCTGCGAGACGGCATCCAGTTGTTTACTAAGCCTTGAAGCCGTGGCTGAAAATCCTTTGTCTGTGTTTCCAGTGAAGGTTGAAATTCAGGATATTAATGATAATCCCCCTGTGTTTTCCAAGAGCATTATTAATTTAGAAATAAGTGAATTGACCCAGCCAGGGACAAAATTTGTGCTTGTAAATGCAGTGGACCCAGATGTTGGAGTTAACTCTTTGCAGAGCTACAAAATTTCCGAAAACAATTATTTCAGTCTGCGTGAAAAGATAAGCAGTGATGGGAGAAGATACCCAGAACTAGTGTTACAGAAGATGCTAGACAGAGAGCAGCAGTCATCCTATGAAATTGTGTTGACAGCTCTGGATGGAGGTCAGCCTGTAAAGACTGGAACAGCTGTCATCAAAATAAGTGTCAGCGACATAAATGATAATGCTCCTCTCTTCAGAAAAGAGCTCTACCAGGTTAGCATGTCTGAAAATGTCCCCATCAATTCACTGGTGTTACAATTAGATGCCACCGATGAAGATGAAGGTATAAATGGACAGATCACCTTTTCCTTCAGCCACATCAACAAAATAGCCCAACAGATTTTCTCATTAGATCCCAAGACAGGAGAAATTAGAACAAAAGGTCACCTGGATTTTGAAACAACCAAGAACTATGACATGATCATTGAAGCTGAAGATGGGGGAGGCCTGGTCTCTCATACTAAGGTAGTTGTGAAGATCATTGATGCCAATGACAATGCACCTGAAATAGTACTTTCATCCATTTCCACCTCCATACCTGAAAACGCCATACCTGGGACTTTGATTGCTCTTATTAACATACGTGATGCAGACTCTGGAACAAATGGAGATATTTCATGTAAAATTACAGACTCGTTGCCATTTGATATAACCTCATCATCCAGCAACTACTATAGACTCCAAATATCAGATGCCTTGGACAGAGAAAATAAAGATGTCTACAACATCACTATTACAGCTTCAGATAAAGGATCTCCTCCTCTGTCCACCACCAAGACCATTCAGATACGAGTAACAGATGTGAATGATAATTCCCCTGCTTTTGACCAAGAAAGATATGATGTGTATGTCCCGGAGAATAAAGCAGCAGGTTCCTCACTCTTTACAGTTCAGGCTTCTGATCGGGACCTTCACGATAATGGTAAAATTAAATATTCTATCATTAACTCCAATATAGGTGATGTACCGATATCATCATACATTACTATTAACTCTGAAACCGGAGATCTTTATGCCCAAAGACTATTTGATTATGAACAATTGCGGGAGTTTGAGGTTAAAATAATGGCTGAAGATTGTGGAAGTCCTCGATTGACCAGCAATGTGTCTGCAAGAATTTATGTTATAGATCAAAATGACAATCATCCCAAGATTTTGTATCCTGCCGGTGGACGAGGCGGTACAGCACAGTTTGAGACAGTCCCTCGTTCTTCAAATAAAGGTCACCTAGTGACCAAAGTGGTGGCAGTGGATGCAGATTCTGGTCACAACGCCTGGCTGTCTTATGAGTTTCTGAGTAATCCAGAACCCTTGTCCTTTACCATTGGCCGATACAGTGGTGAAATCAGAACCTCCCGCACTTTTGAAGAGAAGGAAACATCGAAGTACCCTGTTGTAGTGATTGTAAAGGACCATGGAAAGCCACCGCTTTCTGCCACTGTAACCGTAAATCTTGTAGTCGCTGAAAATTTTCAGCAAGATATTTCAAAGATAAATATTGAATCTCAGAACTCGGACTTTTCATCCAATCTCAATATATATTTAGTAATCGCTCTGGCAGCAATATCTTTTCTCTTTACTCTAACTGTTATGGCTGCACTAATATCCAGGTGGAGAAGAGCAAGGACAAGTCATCCCAAAACATTTGGCTACCTTACACCAGATATGTACTCTCAGGTTGGACCAAGATTCCCAGTGAATTATGCAGCATCAACGCTGCCGTATTCATGTGATATATCTGTCGCTACTGAAAATGAATTTGCATTTCTCAAACCAGCACAGACTGCTCTGACAGAGAATCCCATAGAGTCTGATGATTCCGGGATTGGAATAAATGCTTTAAGTGACTCTTCATCCACAGATCTGATTAAGCAGGTAACTATATTTAAATGAGTAGTACCAATAAAGTATATGTATATTGACTGGTAGATATTCTATGTGTATTGTGGCACATGGTCATTGTCAGTATACATGGCAGATCCATCCAGAGCCCATGCTAAAGAAAGGACCATGACTATTCATGACTATTAGTATGAGCATGAAGATTTAGGGAATGCCAAAGCCATAAATCATACTCTACCTCTCCAACCATGCATTAGGCATAATCCTATTAACCAGCTCTGTCTGGAGTGTTCCTTTTAGTACTTTCATTATTCATAATTTCATTAGTATGCTGCACATTGGTATAAAAATAGACTGTTGAGATGTATTTTTCCAGTTGCACATGGTCCACAGTACCGAACACATCATTTAGTACTTGTCATACCACAATTATCTAATCTTATTTTTTTATATGACTGGAAATCAAAGACTATAAGTATACAAGAAAGTTGTCAAACAATTAGTCATTAGAACCTCCCGACCCCTTATACATATGTCGTTTAAGTTGGCCATTGTGCATGTCCTCTCTATAGGCTAGAAGGGAGTAGGCTGTTGCCAGGCACATTTAGTGGTGGCTTATCTTTCCTGAGAACAACAGACTTAACATTTTGAAAGTGGTCAGGCTGAGTCTTCTTCCCCCAATGCCTGCCATCAGAGGCGAGTCAGGATTCCCCTTTACACACTGGATGAATTGGTGTATTTGGGTAAGGCCTACATCAATCTAATGCATGTGGTCAGAGCTGGTGCCAGAACTGGGCATAGCCGTGCAAGTGTTGGGACCCACATAAGGCTGCGCATAAGAAATCCATGGGGGTGTGGGTGGCTGTATCTAATGATCAATAAAGGTTGAGGAGGGCTGTATATAAAATAACCATGAGGGGGCTGTTTGGTATGATAAACTATGAAATATTTCATGGAAAAGGAGACTATTTTAGTGTCTGAATTTCTGCAAAGGGGCCCACTGCGGCTGTGTCGCCTAGGGTCCTACTGAAACCTTAGCCTATAAATCTAAATCTATAGGTAGAATCTTAAACATATTAAAATGATGTTACATTGGTTATACGTTATCACAATTAAAAATGACTGCAGCTATATCTAAAACACAAATAAGTAAAACTCTTTTAAGATTGTAGACAATCTAAATGGGGGAGATGGAAAATGTCTGTTTACATAGGTAATTGATGGACATGGAGAGTAAGTGACCATACCCTGAGGTGAAAGGTGAGTATAAATATCCCCCTGGCTTTAGCCACTCAGGCCTCTTTCCGGTCCTTTTAGGTTGATGTCATTCATAATTTAAGTAACCACCATAGCCAATCGATTTGTCTGTAAAGTCATGTGCTGTACAAACAAATGTGAATGATACACATGACTTCTTCCTCTATGACTTCTTCCTAAAATGACAACAGTGCAGGCAACTCTAAGTGACTAATTTAGCAAAGGTAATAAGAAAACAAATTGATATTTCCTATTTACTGCATCTATAGCATTTATAGATGTTGTAGATAATAATCTTATAAAACGAATTTAGCCGTATAAAATAAGCTTCATACATTTACAAAATGTATAAATTAATACATATATATCCTGTGCTTTAAATATGATATTTCCATATTTGTTATGTTGTTTCTTTGATAACATGTTTTCATATATATCTGAGTATATTTTATACTGTGATGTGTCTGTTTACCATTTGGCCGCATTTTGCTTTGTTTATGGCTTAAGGTTCACAATGATTAATTTTGTAATCTGATCATTCAACAAAGATCCGTGAGGCTCTGTAGAGGTTTTGGAAGAGATTAGTACCTTTGTTGCCATGTGAATAGCATCTCGAGGAAGAGTACATGTTGTTTTTCACTTGCTATTTAAGATTTCTCCACGAGATGGCGACATGATTTCTCGGCATGAGAACTCTATTGTTGACAATTCAATGTCTGCGAGCAGCACACTCAAGTGACAGCGGCTCAGGAAAGCAGATCTGCAAAGCACATTGGAAAAGACAGAGCTGCTCTACTCACTCTCTCTCCCGCCGCCTTCGTAATATTTTGTCACTTTCAAGCTTTTCATCTGAATTATTCACAAATGGAGCAGAAAGGAGTCTTCAGTCCATGGCACTGGCAAGTAATGGGTTTATTTTTTGTCGCTATCTTGAAACTAGCTTCTGCACAGCTGAGATATTCTTTACTCGAAGAATCAGAGCCTGGGACTTTAGTAGGCTATGTTGCTAAGGATCTGGGATTAAACACAGCAGGGATTTCTGAACGAGCTCTGAGGCTGGGCTCTGAACAAAGCCAACAATACTTTGCTCTGAATCTAGAGACTGGATCAATAATAGTGAGGAGTAGAATAGACAGAGAAAAGTTATGTGGCACCAATGTGAATTGTGTTCTGCCTGTGGAAATTGTTCTTGAGAAGCCTCTGGAACTTTATCGCTTAGAAATAGAGATCCTGGATGCAAATGATAACTCACCTGTGTTTCAGAACGTAGAACGTACTATAAAGATTACAGAACTGGCTGCAGTGGGTACTAGATTTCCTCTAGAAAAAGCTCAGGATCCTGACTTAGGCAGTAATTCTGTAAGTTCCTACAAGTTAAGTCAAAGCAAGTATTTTTCTTTAAATGTACAGTCTCGGAAAAATGAAAGACCATCCCCTGTGCTTGTTCTAGACAAAGCTCTGGATAGGGAAGAACAAGCAGAACATAAATTGATCCTGACTGCCTTTGATGGTGGAAACCCACCTAGATCCGGAACAAGTTTAATTACAATTATAGTAATTGATCAAAATGATAATGCCCCAGTTTTTGATAATGCGTTCTATAAAATTAGCCTTAAAGAAAATGTACGGCTAAATACTCTTGTGATAAGACTGAATGCAACAGACAAGGATGAAGGCCTGAATGGTAAAATTAGTTATACCTTTGAAGATATTTTATCAGAGGACATAACCAATGTCTTTAGCTTGGACAGTGAAACAGGAGAGATTCGACTTAAGGGGCAACTGGATTATGAAAAACATCATTCCTATGAAATCTCTGTTAAGGCTCTGGATCATGGGACACCGGAAATGGGAGGACATTGTGTTATCCAAGTAGATGTTGAAGATGTCAATGATAATGCTCCTGAAATCCTTATTTCTTCTGTGGTGTCATCCATTCCAGAGGATACGCCTCCAGGAACTACTGTAGGACTCCTAAGAGTAAGTGACCGAGATAGTGGAAGAAATGGAGAAGTGCAACTGGAAATTTCTCCAGATCTTCCATTTTCAATCACATCCTCCCAAAACCATTATTCCTTAGTTACACATGGATTGCTGGACAGAGAACACACCAATCAATACACAATTGTACTTCAGGCAACAGACTTGGGGGACCCGCAACTTACAACGCAAACAGCAATAAACATAAGTGTCACAGACGTCAACGACAACCCACCAAGTTTTGAAAGGTCAGTGGTCAATGTCGACATAAAAGAAAACAATAAACCGGGAGCTTTACTTTGTGCGGTCTCAGCATCTGACAAGGATTTTGGGGAGAATGCACACATAACTTACTCTATAATCAACAGTCTCTTTAATGGGTCCCCAGCCATGTCCTTCATTTACATGGACACTCAGAATGGGAACATTTATGCCCAGCAATCATTTGACTATGAACAAGCACAGGTTCTCCAGTTCACAATTAGAGCAGAGGATTCTGGTACTCCAAAGTTATCATCTAACATCACTGTCTATCTTCACATTCTGGATGAAAATGATAATCAACCTTTAATACTTTACCCTGGAAATTCACGTCAAGCCCCAGCCCAAAACCCAGTTCCAAGGTCTCTTCCAGCTGGTTCTTTGATAACTAAAGTTGTAGCCATTGATGCTGATTCTGGATACAATGCATGGCTCCATTATAACATAGCTAAAGCCACAGATCTCTCATTATTCAAAGTTGCTCCTCACACTGGTGAAGTCCGACTGGCCCGAAACTTCCAAGAGATGGATTCACCGGTACAAAACCTCTTTATCGTAGTAAAAGACAACGGATCACCATCATTGTCTTCTACAGCTACTCTACTTATTTCTCTAGAGGATGGCTCACCCAAAGAAGGCCATTACTCTACAGATCTACTCTCCGAGGCCAAACAATCCCCCAACGTAACTATGTATCTTATTATCTCTGTAGTTGCTATTAGTGTGGTGTCATTTGTGACATTGATTATATTACTGACAAAATGTCTTAGGAACAAGCAGCAAATACCAAACCCTGAAATGAATCAGTACATTGGGCACAGCCACAAAACCTTACAGCTGAACCCTAATAGCACTCTTCGCTACATGGAGGTATCAATGATGCCGGGGAGTCAACAAAACCAGTACTCTAAGACAGGCGGATCTTCAGACATTAATAGGGACACATTGAATATGATGAAGTCTCTGAACTTTCCTCAGTTAAAGCAGCTAGTCAACCAAAGTGATGATGTCATCTCTGGGCATTTTGAGTGGAGGGACACAGCACAGGTCAGATAGGGTCTAGTTTAGGTTTTGTATTTTGCATAGATAAATGCTTTAACACGTCAAGGCACGCTTTATAAAGTGCTATATTTATTGAAGCTATATTATATGTCAGCTAAAGAAATGTGCAACAATTACATTTGTATATATTGGCTATGAAGTAATCCATAATTTAGAGCACATGCTGTCGGAGAGCCTGAGGCAGCTTTTCTAGATTTTACATTCCAGAGACGTTGTGCAGGTCCAGCAGAGGGCAGCACATTCCTCATTGTTTACATGAACTTCACAGCTCTCACAGACTTAGAAGATTTTCAAGCTGCTACTAAGGGGAAAAAAATTAAAGCTAAAAAAAGGTCTATATTTCTAAATAATGTGGATGACTGAATAGTAGTGATGGGTGTTACACAACACCCTGTGTTCCAAACAGGCTTAATTTATAGTTTACTACATCTTACTTTTTATACTAGTCAATGATAAATGCTTTTTCTCTTAAAAGTTTTGATACTTTGTAGCATTGGGGAAAGTAATAATAACTGGCATTATATCTGCTGGTTTTATTTTCTCTCCACCCCATACTCCTTTTTAGTAATCTCCATGTCCATATTCTGTAGAACAGAATGCACAGCTGACGTTACAATGTACACCCTGCACATATTTGAGGTACGGGCTGGGCTCATGTACATTCAAATGCATCGTCCACAGGACATATAACTATACAATAGAAGAGACTGACATAATGAGCCTGCAAATCTCCACAGGAGTTTGGAAATGGCAAGTAATTGTTCTATTTATCTCTTGTAACAACATAGGTTCTGGTGAGAACCTTCAGTATTCTGTGTGGGAGGAGACAGACCTAGGCACGTTAGTTGGCAATATAACAGAAGACTTGGGTCTATCTAAAGCTGTTATGTCTGAGCGTAAGATACGACTAAGGTCATCAGGTGGGGGTCAGTATTTTGCTGTGGACCAGCAAACAGGTGCCTTTTTTGTAAATAGGACAATAGATAGAGAAAATGTGTGTGGATCTAGTTTACAGTGTTTGATGACAGTAGAAGTTGTACTGGAAAAGCCTTTGGAGTTGCATAGAGTTGAAGTAGAGATTTTAGATATAAATGACAATTCTCCTATGTTCTCAAACCCAGAGCAGGTGATAAATATAACAGAGATATTTGCACATCCTGGGGCCAGGTTTCCTTTAGAAGAAGCACTAGATCCAGATTCAGGAATCAATGGGGTTAGACAATACAGTTTGAGTCCACAGTTGTACTTTTCCCTGTCTACAAGAAGTCCCAATGATGGTGCACCTTCTCCAGAGCTGGTCATAGAAAAGGCTCTGGACAGAGAAGAGAAAGCAGACTACCACCTCATTCTTAAGGCCTTTGATGGCGGAGATCCTCCAAGGTCTGGGACATCCAAAATAGTGATCCTTATCATAGATTTTAATGACAATGCTCCAATTTTTCAACATTCATTTTACAATATAAATGTGCCAGAGAACGTACCTGTGAACACGTCAATAATACAGATAAATGCCTCGGACTTGGATGAGGGATTTAATGCTGAAATAGAATACTTTCTGGATGGTCGTACCCCAGTGTTTGTGAGACAACGATTTTCCATTGATCCAGAAACAGGTATTATTAGGACTAATGGGATTTTGGATTTTGAAAGCTCTGACTCATATGAGATTACTGTACGAGCAAAAGACAAAGGAATACCACAAATGGAGGGCAGCTGTGTGGTTCAGATAGCAGTTGTAGATGTCAATGATCATGTGCCGGAGATAGTGTTAACATCCCTGTTGGGTGAGATTCCAGAGGACACTGTTGTTGGAACCACTATTGGACTTTTTTCAGTTCTTGACATGGATTCAGAAAACAATGGAGAAGTACAACTTGTTCTGTCCCCTGATGGACCATTTCAGATCAAGTCCTTCAAAGACCACCATGCTTTAATTGTGAATAACCTGCTTGACAGAGAGAATGTTTCCTTACATGAACTAGTATTGACTGCCAAGGATAAGGGGTCCCCATCTCTCTCATCTCAGGTTACAATTACAGTTAATATTTTGGATGTTAACGATAACCCCCCACTGTTTCTTAATCAGGATTTTAATACATTTATTAATGAAAACAATGAACCTGGAGATATACTTTATACATTATCTGCCTTTGATCGCGATGAGGGGAACAATGCCAAATTTACTTTCTCTATAGCTGAACACCAGCATAGAGGTTTACCTCTCTCATCTTTCGTATCGCTCAACCCTATAAGTGGAGTGGTTTACGCCACACGTTCCTTTGACTATGAACAGGTTAATGTTGTAGAAGTTGTTGTTCAAGTGGAGGATGATGGAGATCCAAAGCTCTTTACCAATACAAGCTTATTCATTTTTATAGTGGATATGAATGATAACCCTCCAAAATTATTATATCCTAACATTTCTGGAGAGCCAACCACCAATCTGAACATATCAAAAACTGTGCCAGTGGGTTACTTGGTCACTAAAGTATCTGCAGTGGACTCGGATTCAGGACACAATGCATTACTATCATATAGTTTTGTGGAGACTACCAATGATTTCCCATTCAATGTTTCCTCTCATTCTGGAGAAATCAGAACTGCCAGGAATTTCTTGTCAGCTGATGAAGCCCAGCAGAAGCTTGTTCTGTCTATAAGCGACAAGGGCAACCCATCTCTATCCGTTACTGTTACGCTACTTGTTTTATTACTGGACAGTGCTGGGAACCCAAAAACATCATTATCTTTTCTGTATTCTGGAAGCAACTCTGACATACTCTTGTACCTGGTCATTTCATTGGTGGCCATTACCTTAGCATTTCTTGTGACTTTGATGGTATTAGTAGTGAAATGTATTAAGAAAGACCCACACGTGTGCCTGTATCCCTGCTGGTTTCTACGTCCATCAGATCCAGGCAGTTCCCGTGGTGATCAACAACCGGCCCTTCATTTCAACATGGATGGCACACTGAAATACATGGAGGTTAGAACGGATTCAACCAACCCGGAAAGCCATTGCTACAGAACATACTTTTCCCAAGGAGCTGAAAACATCAATCTGGCTCTTCTCCAGCCTTTTACACTTTCTACAATTGGAGAGATGCTCAAAAAGACCGAGACTACAAATGTTTATGACATGAGTGTTCCGTCTCAGGTGAGAAATCTCCCATATGCAATTATTATTACTCAGTCTTACTCCATTTCCTGTGATTTTGGTTGAGCGGTGATTCATATACAGTATTATCATATACAGTAGTCGTCAATCGTAAGCCTACCTGTTCAGACTCATTTTCTCTGTAGTATTTTACTTATACTCATAATATATATGTTAATGAAGTATATTTAACATGTGAGATTTAGTCATCGATCTATGTAGCCTCACTGGCTCATTTGGTGAAATCTCCCACAATGCAATACTCGAAGTCTTTTATGCTTAGTTTGTTATTTTATATTCAGTACGCTTTATTTAGTTGAAAAGTGCATACATACAGTTCAAGAAGCAATGCAAAACAATTTTGTCAATTCTGCAATTGTTTTACTTAAGAATACTTTAGGTTTTCACTCTAAGGTTATATAACAGAAGATCTTCTCTACCAATGCCACTTCTTTCCTGTAGAAATCTAAAGTACAGTAATATCCATAAACTTATCAGGAAAGCAATGCAAGTAGCATTGTTGTCTTCATTTTAGGGATTATATTTTGGTACAAAGTGATATCTTTTGGTGGAAAAAAAATTGCATACAACCTTCATTTTGGGTATTTCATGTTCTACTGTAGTGATACAGGAGTCTACACTCTTCCTGGAATGTTTTATAGTATGTGTGTAATTTAATGGCCTCTCGAGGATTAGGATTGTGATGTAACATCAGTAAAGTGCGCATTTGACCTCCAGTTCTATGATAATGTGGCATATCCATCTCACTTTCCTCTGGCTTATCATTCAGGCTCTGATATCATATTACTCAGCTCTGACTTATGTTTTTGCATAACAGAATAACAAATAGGCTGATTATTAGTACAGTTCCTTCCAACATCTATAAACAGGTTAGATCACCCAGTCCTATGTGTAGGCAGCATTAGGTAATAGATAAAACTTCTAAACCTCTCATACTGTATGCTTGGCTGGGATTTGTACAAGTGAGTCAGGATCATAATTGATAGTGTAATACGTGTCCTACATTGTATAGGAGGAGTATATATCTGCTGCTAGAAAGAGATCACGCTCATCAAATATCTGATCAAATAAATTTATAATAATATGTATCATATTTTTATGTATGATATCTTTCTATATGACGTGAGCAAAAGTTCCCTTATTCCTAGGTTGTACATGGTGCTCAGTAGGGTCACTTTAGGGCATAATAATATAAAACAATGTGAAATACAATAGGCTTCATGCACTTCTATGTGTAACCTATGATTCCGCACTAATCGGAGGTTGTACTGAGACACAATGAACCCATGTGAATGAGGCTGTACTTTCTATGTAAAAAAAACTGCAAACATAAGACCACAAGGAGATTTTATCACCTCCATGGGTGGTTTTTTGTATTTCTTTTTGAGACTCATGAAACAAGCCTCTAAAAGTACCGTAGTACAAGAAAGCAGACAGCGTGGTAATGAATCACCCCCCATGAGTTATACTTCTTTCCAAAGTTGTGAATAATTCTTTGCAGCTATTACTCAGCTATATCTATGGACAGGAAAGCTGAAGCATGGCTACAGTTATAGCACCGGCATACACTAAGATATGGGGGCCCTTTTAGAGGGTCTCCAAAGAGGCGCTAAACACTCACATCATTATATCATAGGAACAGGCCTCCACTTTTCTATTTGCCATTGTGCAACTCTTCAGGCCTCTAAATTACGGTTAATCTGCCTTGTATGTTGTAACTCAGCTTTCCTGTAGCCCCGAGGGGTAAATCTGCTAAATGAATAGCTTCAACCACTAATCACTTATTGTGACCTATTATAATGTGGACGATGTTCCCTGTAAGTGCTGTAATGGAGACCATATTATATGAAACCCAGCTTTTCCCAGGAACTGAAAAACAATAATGTTAGTATTCGAGGGCTTTACAGGCTATTCAATTTACCATGTTATACAAGAGACATTAGATCTAAGAATCCTCTGGGAAAAGGCTAGCAGTATGTTCACATCTTCTATAGCAATACTTAGTGGTTTGAGTTATTTTATTGGTATATACTAACACTGAAACTAACAACTGAGAATGATAATTCAGCATGTGATCAAAGTAATCTCAGCACTGGGATATCCTCAAATCCCCTCATCTGCTTCTCTGGACACTAGAAAATGATGTGTGTGATCATCTGGTTCACTTTGGGTCACAGACAGGAATCAGCACAAATGCTTTTTCCACCATATTTGTGGTCTCTCTAGCTATGAAAAAAAACACAGGAATTTCAGAAACAGAACAATATCATATATCTATATCCAAAAAAGACACACTGTGACAAATAAAGGCTTGGCAAAGTTGAACCGTCTGCTGAGATGTTGCTAGAGGTGGAATAAAAACTACTATTTTGTTTCACAATCTTGGGAGTGTTGCTATCTATCTATCTATCTATCTGTCTATCTATCTATCTATCTATCTATCTATCTATCTATCTGTCTGTTGATCGAGATACATATCTATCTATGTATATATAGTCTAGCCATCTAAAAACAGTTTCATTCTATCTATCACCTAAATAATTCTTTGTACTGTGTTAGCCGGTGGTTACATAGATAAAAGTTGACAGTCGTTAGTTTTTGATAGCTTTTACGTTTTTACTTAGTTAGGAAAAAGTATAAACATCTGAGGACTCTCAACTTTTATCTATTTATGACCTAATAATGAATGTCTTTATCTTGTATTTCTGAATAATGTACTTTCTTTCTCTGGTAATCTAATGTAGTAGATATATATAGTCCTCAATGCCTCTGAAGCCTTAACCCTGCGTGGAGATTTTGCAATGATCTCCTTTAAACTACTTTGAAAGCTAAACTCTGCTCAGTGTCCCCAGTATGCTGCCTGTCCCAGCCCCCACCACATATATGACTCATAGGAAGCTGAGCTATGGGGAATTGTCTGGCAGACAAGTATTTCCCTGAAGTTTCAGCTCTTTGGGATGTTTTTCTTTCTAAAGTGTCCCGGCCGCTATATTTATTTTGTAAGCACTATGAGGACCTTGACAAGTAACATCCTAAACCTCAGCTTCCAGACGCCCTATGAACATGATGAGGCACATTATTCTTTTTAATAATATTTTTTTAAATATGTATAATAAAATCAAATGTATATTTAATTCTAACACTGTAATTGCATAAAGTACAATACATTCCTATAGAGCAGAGGCCCATAATTTATACATAGGCCGGGAATGTGTCACATTGTTAGTGCTTAATAAGCTACAGATGTTGCGGTAAAGTTGTGTGTAAAACAACATGTGAATAATATAACTACAGAGAAACATAACAGGACAACAAGACTCCTGTAAGCTGGGAAATCATAAGTTATCTTTAATAGAAAGATTCTTGTAAATGTTCATTGATGGAAGTCATTAGGACAACTGTTCACATACACGTTATAGAGAATTATTAACTGGGGCCTTGCACAAGCGGGAGCATTTTTTGGGAAATTTCAAGAGATGATGAGTTATCTCAAGAAGTACTCGCTTATCAAGTAAAAGATGTTGTTTGTTCCTAGAAGATTCATACAGATGTAGAAATAGCTGTGAAGGTTGTCTTTGGTCACAACGAGACTACTGTATATCCATGATGATGGTAGCGTGACATTGAGCTCTGGACAACTCATATCATGGCCAAACTCACAGGGGCACATTAATTTTCTGAAAACTTCTTGCACATGTATTTATAAAGTGTTTGTGCCAGTTTTGTGTTGCGGCTGCGCTCTGTCTATCAAGACAGAAAAAATGTGCATTTAAAGAGGACCTGTCACCCAAATTTTCAGCACTAGGAGCTTCTTACTAAAGTAAGTAGCTCCTAGTGCTTGAACAAACGCCGGTAACGCAATCTAACACTTTGCGCTTTGCGAGCGGAAGTTTCCGGTAACGCTATCACTCTAACACTGCGGCGTTTGTTCTTTTTGTTTGTTCAATTTGTTTGTACTTTAGTAAGCAGCTCCTAGTGCCGAAAATTTTGGTGACAGGTCCTCTTTAACGGGGCATGTTAGTGCCCCGTTAGAGTTTACGCCAACCTATTCATACAAATAGCAAAAATTGTGACTGATACTCTTAAACTGTCTGGATAACTCATCTTGAATATTCTTCATCAGGTATCATTGTAAGTATATTTGGTGCAATATATTGTTTATCTATGGAATGAAACATTTATGTGCAATATATGATGTTGATATTCTTATTATTGTGTCTGGACAATCCATCATATGAGAACAACAGTTAAACACACTTTTCTGTTTCTATTCAGCAGGGTCAACCTAACACAGATTGGCGTTTCACCCAGGCACAAAGACCCGGACCAAGTGGGTAAGTGATCTCCTGGATTTATGTAAGATTTCTCACTGAACACAAAAGCTGATATAATAGAATAATTGTGTGTTAACATACATTTTTTTTCTGGTAATTTGACTTTTTGTGTTCTGGATTTCATATGCTTAATATCTCAGAAAAAAACAACAAAAGTTATAAAAGTGAAGAGCCTTTCCAACCCGTGCTTGTTCGGCCATCCCAGACAGTGTTAGTACATAAAATCAATAATAGCCAAATATGCACAGAAATTAGCAGCAGATACAATCCTCAGTGATTTTGAATTGGACACATTTCTTTCCTGCTAGATCTGATCTTGTGAAATACAAATGTTCTTGTACTGTCCAGCGCAGCAATGGAAAAATATGACTCCATACTTATATGACTCCATACTTCTATTCTTTTACTATATTTTTTATACAATAACTTCCCCTCCCAGTTTGCAGTTGTCTAATAAGATACATAGGTTTGTTATCATATACATGTAGCAAAGGATGGGGTTGGGTATGCTTTGGAAATAAAAGAGATTTTGTGATGATAGTTAAAGAAACAACAAAAGAATAAACTGGACATATAGTTTATGAGCCTGGTGTATTCATGAGCCCAGCAATCCTCTCTTCCCCAAGCATCTGTGATTGACACATACACAGTTGTCGGTGAGTCACGGTTAGAGAAGGAGGAAAAATGAGTAGACCCGGCCCAATGTACCAGAATTACTGAAAGATACTGAGCAGCAAAAATGTAATACAAAGGGGGTCATTTATCATATTGAGGTTTCTTTGTTGTTGTTTTTTTTCTTTGATAAATAAACCCCAAAGAGTTTATTGATTAAAGTAAACATTGGTTGCCTATGGGCACACAGGTTAACCATTAAAATGGGATATGCCTTTCAAATCTGTACCGGGTTCAGCATCATTGGACTAATGATGAACCCAGTAAAAGTTTGAAATGCGTTTTCCAAATTAATACTTGACCTATCCCATAGGCAATCTATGTTTATATTTTAATCAATAAACTCTTTGTATTGGATTTGTGCTTCCTAAGTGGATACTTTAACCGGGACACCAGATTTGTCCAACTACCTGCTTCAAATGCAGGAAACACAAGGGTCACAATCTGAACATTAGCCTTCCATGTGCTTGGTTAAGTGTTTGTGGCTTCTCATAACCCATCCAGTAACCAGATATTCAACACACTAGAAATTCATTAGTGTTTTAAATCCCTCCCTTAGTGTAGTATCTTATCACATGCTTGTTTTTGCACTTCCCAAGATTGTTTTTGGTGCAGGTCATAGTAAATTTGACTGGCCAAGACTTTCCAGGATGTGAATGGTGCAATTTTTAGGCCATGCTTCTGACATTGAGACTCTTTCATGTCTTTTGCCCCCAAAAAACTGGTGAAGAAAGCAGTGCACATAAACAATGTCCACATTTTCACCTATTTTTCCACTTTGGCTAAAAGAGGACAGACCTTTAGCATATTATGCTACACGTATATAGAGCAACATAATCTTAAGGCAGGTCTGCTTTAAAGAAGAGGGGTTACATACACTATAGACAGATGTATCCTATTCACTTCTAGTATCATGTCTCAAGTTGCTTCTCCATGGGTTCATGTACAAAACAAATTTGAAAAAAAAAACACTCAGTAAAAAAAGAATTAAAATTCAGGTTTTTAATCAGATGACTTTGTTATAGAATAAAAAAAAATCTCCAAATCCAAGCCTTGCTCAAGTTCTACCCTTGTCGACCTCTAGTCTACGTCTCTTCCAGGAGAAAGGTTTCAATTTCACTGATTCAAAAGAGGTTTTTGTTTTTTTCCTTGCACAGAGGTCTGTGCAGTGTCATGTGTTGGCCATCATTTTGCAAAACCTTAAGAATAACTGTCCTCTATGTGGAATACAATTTATATATATGAAAGGTTCCTATAAACCATCTGCTGGCATCACCTCTCAGTGTTTCCTGGCATTACGGGTAGACACCTGTTACTCCCTCACATTTGGCCTATTTCTTATAGGAAAATATCTTTTCATCTCTTTAGAGCACAACAACCCACAGAAGAAGCTGGAGTGTGGCCAAACAACCAGTTTGAAACAGAAAGACTACAAGCAATGATCCTGGCATCAGCAAATGGTCAGTTTCTATAACAAATCATCTGAAACGTCTAGGTCAAATCAAGAAAACTTGATACTGAGAAGTTATCAAGAGAAAATAATGGTTAATGTGTTGACGCAGAAGATATTTTAACGCTTCATTATTTGACTGCTCAGCCTGATGTCTTAATAGCCTTCTCTGCACTCTGATGTATCTTCAAAATAAATCATATTGCAATAATCAGTATTGACCACTTATTCAGTCAACCCTAAGACAGTGGTCATACAGAATGGACTTCCAGTCCAAGAGATCTCATAACCTATTTGACAATCTAGTCACCTACCATTGAACCTATCTAGCTTTCCTACATAGCACCCAAATCTGCACTTAAAAAGTAATGCAGAGTGGGAAAGTTTAATACTGTCCTCCTGAATGATACCTGCCTCCCACAGCTCTCTGCTGAACACAGATTTATTTTATTTATTTTTTTAGAACTTGGCCTATCCTTTGTCCTTTAGAATTCTTATGGTCAAAGTAGAGAACCAATGTCTTTGTTATCTATTTTTTTATTCAGGTATTAACTTGGATTTTAATAGCAATTTGTTTTTTCAGCCTTTTAAATGTTCACTAACCTTATAGATAATTCCTTTCTCCACTTATCAGGATTTTTTTTGTTCCCACTAAAACACTAAAATTTTGCTCAATATTCACTATAGATTTCATAGTGAACATGAGAATAAGAAGGTTACAGAGGCATAATATTACAGCAATAATATTACAGCTTACAATAGAGAGTGAAGAGGACTGAGCAAGAGAAGAGAGAAACTCACAGATAAAGACCACTGTAGATAAAAAATAAGTACCTCACTCCAATATAGAAGATAACAGTCCAGTCTCTGTGACTGTATAATATTAGACGCATATAGAGAGAACTATCACACTGTCCACCCAGCAGGCAGAAATGTCTCTTTCTCTGTGCTACTTCATCACAAGTTTTATCATTGATGGTTTCCAGACAGAAGACGGCAATGCAAGTAAATGAGTGTCTCTCACACTTTGCATTGTATACACTGCCATTAGAAAAGCATATCTTAGGTATCAAACAAATAAATGGCAAAATAAAGTATCATAGGCATCATGTCCCTAAGGGGTATCTGCAATTTTCTCGGGTAAGTCAGGGTGAATCAGTCACTCCGTGATGTTACAGCATGTCCTGTTTGTACCCACATGATGTAACTCTGCAGATTCATTTGTCTGGACTGATAGTATATTAATCTATTAGTGGTCTCCAAGATACATGCTCTCAGTAATATAACTGCTCCTCACAATAATAGACTCCTATTGATTGGAAACATGAGTGCTACAAATGGGGGAACATTGCCTTTAGCCATGTCAGGCTACCAGCAATTGTAAGCATTTACCATCTATGATCTAATTCCTCTGAGATATTACAGCACATGAATTCCGACAAATCTACCATGGAAATCTATTTCTTGTAGTTCCCATCATTGTAATGTGTATTTTCTACTACCCTATGCTTCCCCACCCCATACAGTAGGTTGCATATTTCTTCTTACTACTGGAATTGGTTAAAGTTATTCTAGATTAGATTCTAGAGTACTGCATCATACAGTGGCCACATATCTTTTTTTTGCAAGCTTTACATTGCAATAAATCAAATTAAATATTGAGATGTTGTCAGGCCTCAGTTTGTTGTGTAAATGTGAGGCATGCTTCAGTTATATATTGAAATATTACCTATCCAATGGATAAATGATTATTCAGTAATCTGTGGAGAACCCAATGGGACTTATATCACTTCTATTTGCTAAAAATCCACCGCCAGGAAGAGTCAGGAAGAATTTAAATGAGTTGCAGTCAAGTATGATCCTTGTTGCTAATTTCAAAGTCTACGGCACTGACAAAGATAGCCAAGGACTATACTCAGCTGTGTGCTGCAGTCCCATAGAGGTGGTAGTGTGTATGATATGCTACTTCTTGGCAGAAGTCTTGTGGATGGGTGGGATGGAGGTCAGTGGACCTTCTGATCTGACCCACAGTGGTCTGACAGTTAAAACTTATCAACCAGATAGGTTATAACTTTTAATATTATTTACTTCTTTAATCACTTACTTGTACAGTCATAAGTGTTTAGTGTCTAGGAGATATTTACCAGGAGATGTATGCCAGTTTTATTGCATACATGCCCAAAAATAATTGTGATTATTATCGCCTTTTAAGGAGGGGCCATGTTGCATTGGAAAGGGTCAGTGTGGGACGTTCCTGAACCCATGCCTGGACCTGTGCTCTAAACAAGTGCCGTTTTGGTTCAATTCTATCCCTGACCCTGCTGTAGCCGGGCGGGGGGGACATCATAATGACCGCCATGGTGTCTTCATGCCTTTGTTTACAGTGGCATCAAATTTAAGGGGATAATTCTGTTTTTGTTTCCTAAATTCAAATTACACTAACTTTTTTTCATTCATTGATTTTAAATCTTTCATAGCATAATACTGTGAACGATCAGGGTGTAGTGATTACAACCAGTAAAAATAGCCTAATCATCTGATCCTTATGATGTTGTCTAGTTGGTTCTGGTTGGGATAATCAGCTAGGCATAAAATCTGCCTATAATATGCTTGAGTGAACTGGCCCTGCACACATCTAAACATGAGGGTCATTTATGATCGCCTTTCAAAAAACTGGTGGTGTTTTTTTCTCTCTCTGCACCTCTTGCAACTTTATGAAGTCTTTATAATTTATGAAGCGTCAGTGCCACAATATTGGTGTTTTCCAACACTCAAAATTGTGGCATTTTTCTATTTTTCTGACTCTTTTTGACTCTTTTTGTGGTGCAGTTAATTCATTAAATTTTTGCACCAAAATCTTGGATCCTACTGAAAAATATTGCACGGTTCCAGCGCCAACCTGCGACCAAATTTATAAATGCCCCTTTATGGGTGACAATTTTTAACCTTAACTGCTTATTTGGTACATAACATACACAAAGAATTGAATATGTGATTCTCACCAATTTCTTTATATAATTTCATTATTGCATCCGACCTGACTTGTCTGTTCTATCTTTCTATACATGCAATCTAGAATGTAAATATTCATGGCTATTCTTTTGGTTCCCTACAGAAGCCGCTGAAGGAGGTGCTGCTCTCGGAGGAGCAACCGGCACAATGGGCCTCAGTGCTCGCTATGGACCACAGTTCACACTGCAACATGTCCCAGACTACAGACAAAACATCTACATTCCAGGAACTACATCTACACTCACTAACGCTGCTGGGAAACGAGACGGAAAAACAGGAGCGCCTTCAGGAAACAAAAAGAAATCTGGTAAAAAGGAGAAGAAATGAAGATATAAATCCTGCTCATAAACAACGCAGTATCCCGTAAGAACGTCCCCAGAGAAAATCTCTGAGTGACCTTCAATGTCTTATCTACAAAAGAAGAGAGAGTTAGAATTGGTTGTATCAGTTATCATAATAGCTAGTAGCAGGGTCCTGCCTGCTATCAGTCCTTAGGATGAGAATACTAGTATGGACACTGGATATCTGAGCCCTATCGCAATGCGCCAAGATTTTCTATTGGCCAGGTTATTATATTTTGCAAAGTCATTTCTTAACCAATGATGTACTCTTTTTACGTAGAAATAGAGAATCCAGCCTTGCTGGCAGTATTCCACATCCTTATGGAGATTCTTCCAATGTAAATATGTATTGCTAAATAGTTATTTATAATTTATCAGCATCAGAGTATTCTTTAAGCTTTGTTAATCCACATGGCATTTATTTTTTGTTTTATGAAGCTGGAAATAAAAAAAAATAAATAAAAAAAAGTTGATATTTGGTTAAGGATTTAGATCTAGAGAAATTTCTTTCATACAGTATTTTTCTGTTAAGAGTTTTATGACATGAAGTTAAAAAATGTAATAGAACAAAACAAATAATTTGTGGCTAAAAAGAAAAAAAATAAAAATAAAGAGAGAAATCAGATAAAAACAAGAATTAGCCGGTGTCTTCACCATTTGGGTTAAGAATTTGTGAAAATACGATAAGATAAGATGCTAGAATCCATAGGATTTAGACCTGCAAGTCATAATGTAGGATATGGACAGGATTATGATTATTCTCAGCTCTTACAGAGCAATTTATCGATTTCGGTGGTTGCACCAGGTAATGCATGTGTAATAATCTCTGCAGGATTGTCTTCCTTCTGCATGTATGTACCCAGCATGGAGTGTACACATTCTTTATATAGAATGAAACTAAAGTGAGCCCGTTTCATGCAGGCCAAATATTAAGAATTAGAATTTCCAAGGAGCCATTTTGACCAAGTAAAAATGATAAAATTTGATATGAAAAGTCTTATTGATTTCCGTATTTTCAGATTCGATTAGATTAGATTAGATTCAGCAATTCCTGATGTGGGTGGGCACTTCCAGGTTGTGACAGGGCACTGAAGCCAGAACAGGACAGCATGTTTGTAACTGGCTGATCTGAAGCATGTGATGAGTCACATGCTTGTGACATCACTAAAGATCCTACAGCCTCTCCTAACAAGCCTCCTGTCATCTCTAGTTGTTCTATACAGTTTCCCATGGTTACCAGACAGCATGGCAAATGGGGTAGACTGGGTGGCAAGGTAAAAACTGTGCTAGCTGCTAATCACCTACAGATAGCTGATTAGAATAAATTAGAAAACTGCTTCTTTTTCCTTGCAGAGTTTTTATACTTTACAGTTGTACTTTAATGATACTAACATCATACCTTTTAAAAAGAAAGGGGTGAATTGCCTTCAGGGAGCTGAATAAATCCTAAAAGATTATGATACCAAAAATCAAAATGGCCATTAAAAAACACTCAATATTTCTAAAAAGCAATTTGAAATTAGTTTCATGTCTTGCATAAACATTTAGGCATAATTATAATGACACTGGTGAAATACATAACGAATCTATTATTTGTTCCCTTTTATTTGACATTTTTTGTGTTTTTTTGTGATTTTTATTGTTTCACATGTGATGTATGGTAGCTGCTAAGAGACAGTAGCAAACGTTGATTCCTTTATGATGATTGTTTAGGTTTTTTTTTATTACATATGTTCATATATCTTTTGACTGAGCAAAAATAAAAGGGCAACAGTTAATCCTTTTTAGGAAAGCATATGAGATCATTTTTATAGTCACTATTGCTTGAATTTCTGTTCTGGGAATATTGGAGGCTGATAACAATTTCTGATGCCTTGAAAAGCAAAGTGTTGTATGTCATGCCTGCTGCACTACTTAGAGTTATATGATATCACAGCATCATACACTAACCTCTGCATACTATGCCAATGCCTCTCCTGTGTGCTCAGGATGCAACCACTAATCCACCATATACACAATAACCTTTCCAGAGCTCGTATCACTATTGAATAGGGCAGTCACACAAGTTCTTGTGGTAGGTGATTTTTTTTATTTTTTAGTTCTTTACTTTACGACACAACCTTCATTGTAGTATAGATATAGGTATTGTAATATAGTAATGAAGTGATCCTTCCATCCCTGTATATAACTTGTGGACTGCAGTTCTTTAATTCCTCCTGTATCTTTCTGTGTGGTTTGTGATATAAATGTACATTAAATTGAATTCATCTGTCTTTTTCATTGTGTCGATTTCTGACCTGTACTTTACGATTATAAATATGCTTTCACCCTTCTTATACCAGTATAGACTAATGTCAATGTAATACACTCAAGTTTTATACTATAATATTTATATTGCTTTTTCTTTCTTGAAGAAAAAAAAGAGAAAATAAATAAAATGTTTTCTTCCAAACAAAATTTCTCTGGGTGTTTGTCCTTACAAAGATGCTATCAGCGTTGTTTCCGAGCAGCACCACACTTATATATAGGTCATGTTATGTATTGATAGTTCCAATAAAGTCAAGGTGGGAAAGGAATAATACTACACACATGGACAAATGTCGAATTTATTAAAAACAGTAGACATTTTTTTCTCATCCTGAACAAAAAGTTTTTTTCAAATTTTAAACAATTATGAGGAAGTGATGCTCACCAAACGATAGCTTAGGTATGGTCCCTTAGAAATGAGATTGCTGTCCTTGGATATGACCACCTCTGCTTCAGTGATTGCACAAAGAAATAAATAGATTTTGTATAAGAAAGGGTTGGGAGTATCTCGCACAGCCTGGGGTAATGATCGCTGAATCCAGGTGCTCAGGAAGGACTCAATAGCGGATGAGTGACTACCTCTGCCAAAGGGCTTCCACTACACAATGCTTTTGTGGGTTCCACCTTACTATTTAGGGTACATTTTTCAGACATTTCTACAAGTATTCCATACATTTCAATAGGCTGGGCAGGTGTAACTTACAGGGTAGTAGATAAATCCCCTACTCTGACCCTTAGGCCTCATGCACACTACGGTAGGGTCTTTTCTGTTCTGTATATACAGCTGTATTCTGGCTGTAAATACAATGTAATTGCAACCATATGGCATCTTATTGGACTGTATGGCATAGTATCCATACCGTATCCTGATGTATGGCTGGCAAATGATGTATGGCTGGCTATTAGCTGGCTGACAGAATGCAGCATGTATGTAGCCCATATTTTATACGTTCCCATTGACTTCTATGTGCCAAACAGAAATACGTCAGAGGACGTGCTTTATATTTTTATACGTCCCGCTCATAGTACAGTATGGTGGACAATACAGCCATGTAAACTTATTGCCCATTGGAATGCATGGAGCCGTATGCCAACAGTAAGTACAGCCATTTTTTTTTTATTCTCTGCATGTTTGTATGCATGGGGCCTTCAGGATGGAGGGGACACTCCACTCTCCCCTATATTTAAATTTGCACGAGCACAGTAGGCAGCCAGTCTTTGCAGGCTTATTTAATAAATGATCTGTTTTTTTATAATACGGTTTATAAAGCTGGTTATGAAGACCAGTCTTATCATTGAAAAGACAAGAAGAAATCACTCCTATCATCCCATTTTACAGTGTATTCAACGCTAAATAAATTTACTCATCCATCCCCCCATCCTCACTTCTCCAGTTTTTATATAATTGACTAGTGTCTTTGCAGTGCTTTTTAATGACCCTTTAAGTATAAAAACAGCTAGATGCATATCAAATTTTTTACCTCCATTCTTATAATACATGACTAGTATTTTCAATGTATCATTAAAATGGAGGGCAGCAATTATCCCACTCTATGTGCATACAGTGGTATACATCTTCCACCTGAAAGCGGGAGGAGGATTGTATTGTATTATTGGTTGCTGCAGATGTTCATGGTGTATCCGGAGTGATGTAGCTGTCCATATTTGGACAGTTATATTACTGGGGAAACACCCACAGTGTACACTCAGTGGAGGCCAGGGATGGGTGAAACATAGTTGCTTACCTCTCCCACAGGGGATTTTGGCCACCTACTGGATGTGACATATACTGAGCAAGGACAAGGACAAAAAAGATTCCTGGTTTACAAGATGCCTGGCATAAAAGCCCTGAAATAATCACAATCGCCAGGGTACATATACTGCTGTATATGCAGAATGTGTACAAAAAATAGATTTCAATCCAACCTAAGAACCGCACAGGTAGAGATAGTTTTGCAACAAAACCCTGTATTTCAGCATCAATGCATTTTATACAAAGATCATACATATATCAGTGTAGTGATAGGGCACGGGGGAAACAATTCTCCATACCATTTGTAAATAAAGCAACCTTTGCTTTGAGCGATTTATTTTCGTGCAGTCTGAAATGCTGATCCAGGAATAGCAGAAGAAAGGTAAAAAACAAGGAGACGTAATCCGGAGATGTAAACAGCAATGGAGCGTGGCGGGGGAGGGTGACGGAGCAGCATAGAAACAAGGAGGAGAATTAGCTGGCTAAGGGGATTATTGATTAGAAGCTCTCTGCTACATATCTGCAAAACAAAGGATAAAATACATTAGAGAGGCTGACTTGCCTAGAGACAGACAAGGCAGATAAGAGCAATGTAGGTTAGAGCGCTGTACAATAATCACCAATTACATGTCTGTCTCCAGCCTCTAATGTTGTTGCTAGGCAGTATATGGAGAGCCGCAATGTTTTATGCAATGATAAGTAATTAGAGGGATTTTCCAGGTTTCAATCATTTTACCAAGACGTTTGCTAGGAACGTTGTACATGACTCACAGACAAGTCTCGCTTTTAGTCCTCATGCACATGAGCATAGTTTCTTCATTTATTCCTGTGCTATTCTATGTATAGTTTAATAACTAATTCATTTCTATGGACTCATACACACATGTGTCTATGGCTCAGGCAGTCAATCATCAGTTAGCAGTATGTATATACTTACAGGAAATGTACCACCCGGATGAAGGATTGTAAACCAAGCACACCTACATGCAGGTGTATTCTCCCTCTGGCAGGATCCACTCTTCTTTTAACTACTTATGCCTTTGTTGGTATGAAAAAATACTTTTAAAATTATACAAATGAGCCTCAAGGGCACAGGGCTCCGGGCTCCATAGTATTAATTTGCATTATTTTGAAAATCCTTTTTTTGGAAAAAGAGGGCATAAGGAGCTGAAAGATGAGTGGATCCTGCCAGAGAGGGCACACATCTGCATATAAGTGTGATAGATTTTCTTTTAGGGCAGTTTCATTCTGCAGTTGTTGGTCCATGAACCACACACAGTCCTGTGGTAGAAGCTGACTCATTAAGGTCTGTGCAATGAATATACAATAAAGCTTTCTAAGCTAGCATTGAGGCCAAAGTTTTGTTATATTTTATTGTAATGCTGAAATCAGTATTGAATGTATCTCCCTAGCGAGACATGATGCCCTGGAGCACGCTCTATCTTTTTCCCATGGACAGTACATTGACAAACGTGTGTGGTTACCGTACCGCCTCCAGGCACCATAGGAGTCTATGGGGACCAAAGTCCGTCCCAAATTGTACAGCTGCATATCGGTCTACAACGTTTATGTGAAAGAGGCATAAGTTAGTCAAAATAGGATATTTAAATTTTTATTAAAGGAAATCTACCATTAAAATCAAGCATGATAAACCAGGGACACTTTGGCCCCTTTCCACACTAGCGTTTTTCATGCATGAGTTCTGCATGTGCTTTTGACACACAGAACTTGCATTGCACTCTGTCCCATCATCCGAGCCACACATTCTCACTATTGACTCTTTCCATAAGTCAACCCAACATGTATGTAGTGAATAAATCTTTTGCAGCCCTAGACCACCAAGGATTCCAAGGATTTTATTATTACCCCAGACCGTTCTTTACTTAAAGAAAAGAGATTTTAGAACTATCCACCTGAGGAGCTAGAGGAAAGTATCCTGATAGCAGAAGGTTCACACATGCTTATGCACAGGAGCACAGGCAGTGTCCTTTTGGGGTTCCCTGGGCCCACCAGAGAAAATGATTGTGATGGTCTATCCTTCATTATCCTCTAGAACAGTGGTGGCGAACCTATGGCACTAGTGCCAGAGGCGGCACTCTGAGCCCTCTGTGTGGGCACCTGGGCCATCACCCCAGAATGAAGTTCACCAGACAGAACTCAAAGAATCTTCCTACAGAATCTTCCTACAATGATAGGCAAATTTGCCCTCCTTCTTTCAACTGCGTTGGTGTCTTTAGGAGGCTGAACGATTGAAAGTTGTTAAAGAAAAAGGAGAAATAAGTTACTGCTTAAATTGCTGCCCTGGCACTTTGCAATAAATAAGTGGCTTTTAGTTTAAGTTTGGGCACACCGGCTCTAAAAGGTTCGCCATCACTGCTCTAGAACATAGATACTATTAGATTCCACATAAGGTTCATTTCTGCTGTATCTGCATAGGCCCACCGGAAGATCATCTGGTATTCTGGTTGGCCAGTCCAATACATTACTATATGCATTTGTATGTGATATCTATGTGTGTGTGTAGATAGTTACAACATTAGTGTTTTTCACTAAAAATAGTAAAGATATTGGTGTTGCCCCCGAGGAGTTGTCCATACACCTGTCTGGAACCAAATAAGGTGTTACTACTGCGAGCCATATGATCTACTTTGGATTGACTTTGAAGTTGATAGAGATCAAAGCTCTCACTTCAAGCTGTCTGCCCAGTGACATAGTAGGGTTTCCTGAGTCAAATATAGCAGTGACAACAGCCACAGCCAGAGCCAGGCAGATGGTAGTTTTTTTAATTCTTTAAGGCTCTTTTCTTTCTAGGCAGTGGCCAAATTCCAAGAGACACTGAGGGAATCCATTTTCACAGTGACAGCCCATCTGCTCCTGGTAGTAACTGCAGATGGTAACATAAATGTACAGGGAATACTTTGCTCGGCCTGTCGCTATGCCGCAGCTCTGATGTGTTGACTTTCAATCAGCATAGGCTGAAGGCATAGAATGTATCTATCCTCATGTGCTTATGTAGAAGGTACATCAAGCAATGTTTCTTCAGGCAACCAAGACATTTCCTCTTCCAAACTGCTCTAAAAAAAGGTGCCCCAGATCTGTAAAAAAAAGATAATCATTATTTTAAAAAACATTATTTTTTTTATTTTTATTCTTTTTTTAAAAATACACTGATATGAGGGAATTAGGTTTCTACTCTCATATTTTTCGTCTTTCTTTCCAAATCTTTAATTATGCATGATGCAGACTACTAGCAAAAACATCAAATTCCAAAGCTGCATAAATAATTGAGATATTTTGGAATATGCATAAGTGTATATGAGACTACTAATAAAAAGAGGAACAGTGTATGTTTTACACTGGAGAACAAAAGATATAGCATAAGTGCCCCAAATCACTAAAATCAGTAAATACAACATCTCAAATGCAAAAAAAACCCTTCCATAACTTCCTATAGAGAAATATATTTTAAAAATGATAGGTAAAAATATCGTAAAATTGAGCATTCTTTTTTTGAAAAGTGTTTTTTATGGTTTTAAAACAGAAAAAGAAATATTGATGTTATAGCCCTAAAATTAAGTACCGTCTTTATTTACTGAAAAATTAAGGCAAAATTATGGATATTGAGCAATTATATTTTATTTAACAAATGACACCTCATTCTGAGTTGCATTTCCAGCTTTTTTTGCACAGTTTATTAAGTTGTTCCATTATGAAGCAATATTGTTCCCACAAAAAAATAAACCCCCGTAAAGCTCTTTGAATGAAAAATTAAAAAAAGGAATTTCTCAGAGCTGCTGCAGGAACGAGTTCTGCTGTCTGGTTCTCTTAGTTCAAAATCACACCCAGGCACAATGGTCTGAAGGAGGGTGTTTGACTGACAGGTCAGCAGGCTCTTTGTACAAGTAATGTTTGTGCACTCGGTCCTATGGGAGTGCCAGAGGCCTCCACCAATTGGCTACTGTAGGGCGTCCGATAACACCTTACTATACCTGTGTCAAACACATGACTTTGCCTTTCTGACTCTTTTCATAACATTTATTTATAAACTCTTTGTTTAACAATTAAGGCAGAACCACAATACAAGCAATCCCCAAACAACGCAATACAAAGTATAAATTAGTTAAGATTAAAAGTACTTCTACACCAAATTTTGAAAGCAAACATATACGATATCGAATAAAAGAACAGACATGCTCTTCTGTGGTGATTCTAACTTTTCTCCATCACAACTTTGTACCTTATTGCCATCTAAGTTTTGGCCTGATTTGTTATAATTTGGCTTGTTGCCTGCTTGTCTTTCAGTACCCTGCACTTACCTAGGGTGATATAGGGCAGGGTCAGAAAGTAGGCAGAGACAGAGGTTTTGGGAAGCTTAGTATTCACACTTCTTCCCTGCCTTGACATAATTGTTTTTCGAAGGTGGAAAGTAAAACATGAAAGTGCAAACATTTGTTAAAAACTGAATCAGGCAAAAAGTGGATGGGATGAGCCCTCTGCATGGTGAAAATACTGCTTCCCTGCTTGAGTTCAGAATTACCCTGGTTGCTAATATTGGGAGCAGCCTCGATTTCTTTATACAGCTTCAAACAGGTTGAAAACTATACCATGCCTAGGTTATTAGTATAGGGAACTGCACATTCACTAGAATGTAGCATTCCCATTTCAGACATTTATAACATATCCACAGAATTTGTCATAATTTACACCTTTGGAACAATCTCAGTTGTAGGGGTCCCCAGACCTCTGTCTTGCAGCATGGCAGAACAGAGTAGTGGCTCTGTTGAAGTCTTGATTATGAACTGAACCTTACTTGCACAAGGGATTTCTTCTTACATTTTCCTATCCATGAAATCAATCAGCACAGAATTCATAGTATCATAGTAAAAAGGTTAGTAAAAGACATCAGTCCATCAAGTCTAGAGATGAGCGAACACTAAAATGCTCGGGTACTCGTTATTCGAGACGAACTTTTCCCGATGCTCGAGTGCTCGTCTCGAATAACGAACCCCATTGAAGTCAATGGGAGACTCGAGCATTTTTCAAGGGGACCAAGGCTCTGCACAGGGAAGCTTGGCCAAACACCTGGGAACCTCAGAAAAGGATGGAAACACCACGGAAATGGACAGGAAACAGCAGGGGCAGCATGCATGGATGCCTCTGAGGCTGCATAATCGCACCATTATGCCAAAATTATGGGCAACAGCATGGCCATGACAGAGTGACAGAATGAAGCTAGATAGCATCTAAAACATCCAATAATTGACCCTGACACTATAGGGGACGGCATGCAGAGGCAGCGGCAGCAGGCTAGAGAGTGTCATGGCGACATACCCTAAATGGACTCAGGCTTCAAACCAATGGGTGGCAGAGAGGAACCAAAGGAGGTGAGCAAGAAGCGCTCAAATAATATCGGTACATGATAAAAGTTTGCCAGTATATTTTGTGGATTACACAGCAGGGTGGCGACAAAGTTAACATGGAAGCCATGAAAACAACCCAAAATTCTGCCTGACACAGCTCGTTTGATAAGGGGACGATGTATGGAGGCAGTGAACTAGTAGTAGATTAAAGGTGCTGCAGTTAAAACTATGTTAGTTGGATCTTGGCATGGAGCTGGCGCTCCGCTGCCAGGCGAGCTTTCGCCAATCCAAGCCCCTGTCTATAGGCTACTCCCCAAACAGCACTTCTAAGAACCTTTTGTATAAGATCAAGTGTAGTAGCGTTCTTATAAGTTTAGGATATGGCGGGTGAGGGGAATGTAAACAGATGCGCAAGAAGCGCTGAAATAATATCCCTAAATGGTAAAAGTTTGCAAGTATATTTTGGGGATTACACAGCAGGGTGGCGACAAAGTTAACAACTTTGATGTGGAATGCCCTGTAATAGCTCTTGGGCGGTGTGCCTTTTATCGCCTAGGCTCAGCAGTTTCAGCACCGCCTGCTGTCGCTTAGCGACGGCACTGCTGCTGTGCCTAGAGCTACCGACTGATGGCGCCATGCCCACGGATGGTAATTCGGAGGAGGAGGAGGTGGAGGAGGGGTGGGAGGAGGTATAGTAGGCCTTTGAGACCTGGACCGAGGTAGGCCCCGCAATTCTCTGCGTCGGCAGTATATGACCAGCCCCAGGGTCAGACTCGGTCCCAGCCTGCACCAAGTTAAGTGTAGTAGCGTTCTCATAAGTTTGGGATATGGCGGGTGAGGGGAATGTAAACAGATGCGCAAGAAGCGCATGATGCGCATGGAGCTGGCGTTCCGCTGCCAGGCGAGCTTTCGCCAATCCAAGCCCCTGTCTCTAGGCTACTCCCCAAACAGCACTTCTAAGAACCTTTTGTATAAGATCAAGTGTAGTAGCGTTCTTATAAGTTTAGGATATGCCGGGTGAGGGGAATGTAAACAGATGCGCAAGAAGCGCTGAAATAATATCCCTAAATGGTAAAAGTTTGCCAGTATATTTTGTGGATAACACAGCAGGGTGGCGACAAAGTTAACAACTTTGATGTGGAATCCATGAAAACAACCCAAATTTCTGCCTGACACACCTCGTTTGATAAAGGGACGATGTATGGAGGCAGCTATATGGACGACTTTTGGAGGTAGCAATGGAGACAACGTGTGGAGGCTGCTATGGAGACAATTTAATTTGGATAGTGCCTGTATGTGGCAGTCCCAAACATTTTTCAAACCAGAGGAGCAGGTAGGTGGCCCTCCAGTAAAATGGGATAGATTGAGTGCCTGTATGTGGCAGTCCCAAAAATGTTTCAAACCAGAGGAGCAGGTAGGTGGCCCTCCAGTAAAATGGGATAGATTGAGTGCCTGTATGTGGCAGTCCCAAAAATGTTTCAAACCAGAGGAGCAGGTAGGTGGCCCTCCAGTAAAATGGAATAGATTGAGTGCCTGTATGTGGCAGTCCCAAAAATTGTTCAAACCAGAGGAGCAGGTAGGTGGCCCTGCAGTAAAATGGAATAGATTGAGTGCCTGTATGTGGCAGTCCCAAAAATTGTTCAAACCAGAGGAGCAGGTAGGTGGCCCTGCAGTAAAATGGAATAGATTGAGTGCCTGTATGTGGCAGTCCCAAAAATGTTTCAAACCAGAGGAGCAGGTAGGTGGCCCTCCAGTAAAATGGAATAGATTGAGTGCCTGTATGTGGCAGTCCCAAAAATTGTTCAAACCAGAGGAGCAGGTAGGTGGCCCTGCAGTAAAATGGAATAGATTGAGTGCCTGTATGTGGCAGTCCCAAAAATGTTTCAAACCAGAGGAGCAGGTAGGTGGCCCTGCAGTAAAATGGAATAGATTGAGTGCCTGTATGTGGCACTCACAAAAATTGTTTCAAACAGAGGACCGGGTAGGTGGCCCTCCAGAAAAATTAAATGCATGAAGTACTATAGCAAGAGCCAGTGGGCCCTGTCAAAAAATAACCAGTTTCCTCTGCTTTACTGTACAAAGAGGAGGAGAAGGAGGAAAATGAGGAGGAGGAGGAGGAGTGGATCAATTATTCAGGTTGAGCTTCCTTCACCTGGTGGAGATTGGAAATTCTGAGAAATCCAGCCTTTATTCATTTTAATAAGCGTCAGCCTGTCAGCGCTGTCAGTCGACAGGCGTGTACGCTTATCGGTGATGATGCCACCAGCTGCACTGAAAACCCGCTCGGACAAGACGCTAGCGGCAGGGCAGGCAAGAACCTCCAAGGCGTAGAGCGCCAGTTCGTGCCACATGTCCAGCTTTGAAACCCAGTAGTTGTAGGGAGCTGTGTGATCATTTAGGACGATGGTATGGTCAGCTACGTACTCCCTCACCATCTTTCTGTAAAGATCAGCCCTACTCTGCCGAGACTGGGGACAGGTGACAGTGTCTTGCTGGGGTGACATAAAGCTGGCAAAAGCCTTGTAAAGCGTACCCTTGCCAGTGCTGGACAAGCTGCCTGCTCGCCTACTCTCCCTCGCTACTTGTCCCGCAGAACTACGCACTCTGCCGCTAGCGCTGTCAGAAGGGAAATACTGTTTCAGCTTGTGCACCAGGGCCTGCTGGTATTCATGCATTCTCACACTCCTTTCCTCTCCAGGGATGAGAGTGGGAAGATTTTGCTTGTACCGTGGGTCCAGGAGAGTGAACACCCAGTAATCGGTGCTGGAATAAATTCTTTGAACGCGAGGGTCACGGGATAGGCAGCCTAGCATGAAATCTGCCATATGCGCCAGAGTACCAACGCGTAAGAATTCACTCCCCTCACTGGCCTGACTGTCCATTTCCTCCTCCTCCAACTCCTCCAACTCCTCTTCTTCTGCCCATACACGCTGAACAGTGAAGGACTCAACAATGGTCCCCTCTTGTGTCTCGCCAACATTCTCCTCCTCTTCCTCCTCATCCTCCTCCACCTCCACCTCCTCCGATATGCGCTGAGAAACAGACCTCAGGGTGCTTTGGCTATCAACAAGGGAATATTCTTCCCCCGTCTCTTGTGACGAGCGCAAAGCTTCCGACTTCATGCTGACCAGAGAGTTTTTCAACAGGCCAAGCAGCGGGATGGTGAGGCTGATGATGGCGGCATCGCCACTGACCATCTGTGTTGACTCCTCAAAGTTACTCAGCACCTGACAGATATCAGACATCCACGTCCACTCCTCATTGTAGACTTGAGGAAGCTGACTGACCTGACTACCAGTTCTGGTGGAAGTTGACATCTGGCAGTCTACAATCGCTCTGCGCTGCTGGTAAACTCTGGATAACATGGTCAGTGTTGAATTCCACCTCGTGGGCACGTCGCACAACAGTCGGTGAGCGGGCAGTTGGAGGCGGCGCTGCGCTGCCCTGAGAGTGGCAGCATCTGGGCTGGACTTCCTGAAATGCGCACAGATGCGGCGCACCTTCGTGAGCAAATCAGACAGATTGGGGTATGTCTTGAGGAAACGCTGCACTATCAGATTTAACACATGGGCCAGGCATGGCACATGTGTCAGTCTGCCGAGTTGCAGAGCCGCCACCAGGTTACGGCCGTTGTCACACACAACCATTCCCGGCTTGAGGTTCAGCGGTGCCAGCCACAGATCAGTCTGCGCCGTGATGCCCTGTAATAGCTCTTGGGCGGTGTGCCTTTTGTCGCCTAGGCTCAGCAGTTTGAGCACCGCCTGCTGTCGCTTAGCGACGGCACTGCTGCTGTGCCTAGAGCTACCGACTGATGGCGCCGTGCCCACGGATGGTAGTTCGGAGGAGGAGGTGGAGGAGGGGTGGGAGGAGGAGGAGGCATAGTAGGCCTGAAACACCTGGACCGAGGTAGGCCCCGCAATCCTCGGCGTCGGCAGTATATGAGCAGCCCCAGGGTCAGACTCGGTCCCAGCCTCCACCAAGTTAACCCAATGTGCCGTCAGCGATATATAGTGGCCCTGCCCGGCAGCACTCGTCCACGTGTCCGTGGTCAGGTGGACCTTGTCAGAAACGGCGTTGGTCAGGGCACGGATGATGTTGTCTGACACGTGCTGGTGCAGGGCTGGGACGGCACATCGGGAAAAGTAGTGGCGGCTGGGGACCGAATACCGAGGGGCGGCCGCCGCCATGAGGTTGCGAAAGGCCTCGGTCTCTACTAGCCTATAGGGCAGCATCTCCAGGCTAAGCAATCTGGAGATGTGCACATTAAGGGCTTGGGCGTGCGGGTGGGTTGCACTATATTTGCGTTTCCGCTCCAGCGTCTGGGGTATGGAGAGCTGAACGCTGGTGGATGCTGTGGAGGATCGTGGAGGCGACGATGGGGTTTTTGTGCCAGGGTCCTGGGCAGGGGGCTGACTAGCAGCTGACACAGGGGAAGGAGCAGTGGTGTGCACGGCCGGAGGTGAACGGGCTTGTTGCCACTGAGTGGGGTGCTTAGCATTCATATGCCTGCGCATACTGGTGGTAGTTAAGCTAGTAGTGGTGGAACCCCTGCTGAGCCTGGTTTGGCAAATGTTGCACACCACAGTCCGTCGGTCATCCGGTGTTTCCTTAAAGAACCTCCACACTTCTGAAGATCTAGCCCTCGCCGCAAGAGCCCTCACCACGGGAGCTTCACTAGTTGACAGTGGCGCTGATGCACCAGCTCTGGCCCTGCCTCTCCGTCTGGCCCCACCACTGCCTCTTCCAACCTGTTCAGGTCGAGGACTCTCCTCCGTCTCAGAAGCACTGTGTTCACCCGGCCTCTCAACCCAGCTTGGGTCTGTCACCTCATCATCCTCCGATCCCTCAGTCTGCTCCCCCCTCGGACTTCCTGCCCTGACAACAACTTCCCCACTGTCTGACAACCGTGTCTCCTCATCGTCGGACACCTCTTTACACACTTCCACTACGTCAAGAAGGTCATCATCACCCACAGACTGTGACTGGTGGAAAACCTGGGCATCGGAAAATTGCTCAGCAGCAACCGGACAAGTGGTTTGTGACTGTGGGAAGGGTCCAGAAAACAGTTCCTCAGAGTATGCCGGTTCAAATGCCAAATTTTCCTGGGAGGGGGCAGACTGGGGGGGAGGAGGCTGAGGTGCAGGAGCTGGAGGAGTGGCGATTTCGGTGACATGGGTGGACTGCGTGGAAGACTGACTGGTGGTGGACAAATTGCTCGAAGCATTGTCAGCAATCCACGACATCACCTGTTCGCACTGTTCTGGCCTCAACAGTGCTCTACCACGAGTCCCAGTAACTTCAGACATGAACCTAGGGAGTGTAGCTCTGCGGCGTTCCCCTGCTCCCTCATCAGCAGGTGGTGTCTCACCCCGCCCAGGACCACGGCCTCTGACCCCTGCAGTAGTTGGACGCCCACGTCCCCGCCCTCGTCCTCTACCCCTAGCCCTCGGGTTAAACATTTTTAAAATGAGAGTTATAACTTTATTTTTTTTTTTACTTTTTTTTGGTTTTTTTTGTGTTTTTTTTTTTTTTTTGTGTTTTTTGTTTTTTTTTTGAGTTTTTAAAACCAAACAATGCTATCCTATTGCTATGGCTATTTTCTAGCCAAGTATCAAAGCACACTACTATGCCAGATGAGATGACACTGAGTTATTGCCTAATAGAAATCCAACCCCTACTGAATTTTGCCACTTCGGCCTTTGCTATGGATATGTGCGCCACTAAGCGCAGAACACAGCGGTCGCAAGTCTCACTACAAATTGCTCAGAATTGGCAAGTACATGCACTGCAGAAACTACAGCCACCAGCAGATCAACCAGAAATCAAATATATAGAACGCTACTGTAGGCTTCAAGAAGCTGTTTGTATTCTCCTATGGCTATTTTCTAGCCAAGTATCAAAGGAAGCACAGTACTATGCCAGATGAGATGACACTGAGTTATTGCCTAATAGAAATCCAACCCCTACTGAATTTTGCCACTTCGGCCTTTGCTATGGATATGTGCGCCACTAAGCGCAGAACACAGCGGTCGCAAGTCTCACTACAAATTGCTCAGAATTGGCAAGTACATGCACTGCAGAAACTACAGCCACCAGCAGATCAACCAGAAATCAAATATATAGAACGCTACTGTAGGCTTCAAGAAGCTGTTTGTATTCTCCTATGGCTATTTTCTAGCCAAGTATCAAAGGAAGCACAGTACTATGCCAGATGAGATGACACTGAGTTATTGCCTAATAGAAATCCAACCCCTACTGAATTTTGCCACTTCGGCCTTTGCTATGGATATGTGCGCCACTAAGCGCAGAACATAGCGGTCGCAAGTCTCACTACAAATTGCTCAGAATTGGCAAGTACATGCACTGCAGAAACTACAGCCACCAGCAGATCAACCAGAAATCAAATATATAGAACGCTACTGTAGGCTTCAAGAAGCTGTTTGTATTCTCCTATGGCTATTTTCTAGCCAAGTATCAAAGGAAGCACAGTACTATGCCAGATGAGATGACACTGAGTTATTGCCTAATAGAAATCCAACCCCTACTGAATTTTGCCACTTCGGCCTTTGCTATGGATATGTGCGCCACTAAGCGCAGAACATAGCGGTCGCAAGTCTCACTACAAATTGCTCAGAATTGGCAAGTACATGCACTGCAGAAACTACAGCCACCAGCAGATCAACCAGAAATCAAATATATAGAACGCTACTGTAGGCTTCAAGAAGCTGTTTGTATTCTCCTATGGCTATTTTCTAGCCAAGTATCAAAGGAAGCACAGTACTATGCCAGATGAGATGACACTGAGTTATTGCCTAATAGAAATCCAACCCCTACTGAATTTTGCCACTTCGGCCTTTGCTATGGATATGTGCGCCACTAAGCGCAGAACACAGCGGTCGCAAGTCTCACTACAAATTGCTCAGAATTGGCAAGTACATGCACTGCAGAAACTACAGCCACCAGCAGATCAACCAGAAATCAAATATATAGAATGCTACTGTAGGCTTCAAGAAGCTGTTTGTATTCTCCTATGGCTATTTTCTAGCCAAGTATCAAAGGAAGCACAGTACTATGCCAGATGAGATGACACTGAGTTATTGCCTAATAGAAATCCAACCCCTACTGAATTTTGCCACTTCGGCCTTTGCTATGGATATGTGCGCCACTAAGCGCAGAACACAGCGGTCGCAAGTCTCACTACAAATTGCTCAGAATTGGCAAGTACATGCACTGCAGAAACTACAGCCACCAGCAGATCAACCAGAAATCAAATATATAGAACGCTACTGTAGGCTTCAAGAAGCTGTTTGTATTCTCCTATGGCTATTTTCTAGCCAAGTATCAAAGGAAGCACAGTACTATGCCAGATGAGATGACACTGAGTTATTGCCTAATAGAAATCCAACCCCTACTGAATTTTGCCACTTCGGCCTTTGCTATGGATATGTGCGCCACTAAGCGCAGAACACAGCGGTCGCAAGTCTCACTACAAATTGCTCAGAATTGGCAAGTACATGCACTGCAGAAACTACAGCCACCAGCAGATCAACCAGAAATCAAATATATAGAACGCTACTGTAGGCTTCAAGAAGCTGTTTGTATTCTCCTATGGCTATTTTCTAGCCAAGTATCAAAGGAAGCACAGTACTATGCCAGATGAGATGACACTGAGTTATTGCCTAATAGAAATCCAACCCCTACTGAATTTTCCCACTTCGGTCTTTGCTATGGATATGTGTGCCACTAAGAGCTAAACACAACGGTAGCAAGTCCCCCTGCTAATTCCTCACAAAATGGTAAAAGATGCAAATTAAAATAAAAAAAGTAGAACGTTATTGTAGCCCTAAGAAGGGCTGTTGGGTTCTTTGAGAATCACTCCTGCCTAACAGTAAGCTAATAGAACACCCTAACGCTTTCCCTGACCAGCAGCAGCTCTCTCCCTAGCGGCATCCAGAGACAGAATGATCCGAGCAGCGCGGCCAGCGGCTAGTCTATCCCAGGGTCACCTGATCTGGCCAGCCAACCACTGCTATCGACGTGTAAGGGTACCACGTCATGCTGGGTGGAGTGCAGAGTCTCCTGGCTTGTGATTGGCTCTGTTTCTGGCCGCCAAAAAGCAAAACGGCGGGAGCTGCCATTTTCTCGAGCGGGCGAAGTATTCGTCCGAGTAACGAGCAGTTTCGAGTACCCTAATGCTCGACCGAGCATCAAGCTCGGACGAGCATGTTCGCTCATCTCTAATCAAGTCCAACTTATACATTATATTGCCCAAAGCAAGGAAAAAATGCTTTATTGACCAATAATATGGTGGCCAGAATAACTCCCTACACTACTTACAAAAAAGTTTTATTCCCATACAATGTCTTATTATTGCTATCCAGAAAGACAGCCTGGTCCCTCTTTAACATGTTCAAATTATCAGTCATTACAGATTCTTTTCATACTAACCCATGATTGTGAATACATTATACTTCACTAAATTTTACAAAACCAAACAGAAATCTAAATTAAGGCTTATACCAACAGATCCTACTCCTTGGATTTAATTAACTTCCATTTAATTTGTGATCATGTAATATGAGACAGAAGAATAGAAGATGCAAATATGTTCCGCTTCAGCTTTAATAACCAAAGATGTAACAGTCCCCCAGGGGGAGAGATATAGTCATCTATTCCAGTCACACAGAAAACGAGAATGTTTAGGTCCTGACAATCTTGGCCTCTTTTTGAAACTGTTAAAATCTGCCTCTTGAGCACATTATTAAGCTCTTTGATGTTTGTCATTATTAAAAGAGATGAAAATGGTAATTCTAAAGGGAATTTCCAAAAGTGCAAATGAAACATCTCAATTTACAGCATCGGAGATTATGACAAATATCAAGATGAAACATGTTATAAGTACAAAGAACTAAATATATTTATACTGCATTTACATATATTTGTGACCTTCTTCTTTGGAGAACTTGTCTCCTCTTCTTACATTCTTAATATAAAAGTATCACCTGCCCTGACTGACCAAATACTAAACTATATATATATAAAAAATATACCTATGGAACCAATTCTTCTATATTGCTACTCCATAAAAATATATCTTCCTTTTCCTGGATGATACACTGGTGGAATATCTTGTGTTATCTGAATCAAACTGCCAATCACAATCATTGGATAATTCCCTGTGGTTCAAAAGCATAAACAAAGCGGAAACATTTCCAAGTGGTCCAATGTTCTTTAGGACCATTTACATTGGGGATCATTTAACTATGTACAGAACATTTGTGCTTTTCATTTGTCTTGGAGAGTGATATATCAGGCATATGTGTCTGTTGTTTATATGCACCTTTTTTTTTTAAAGTGGCACAAAAGATGCAACCCCCTTCTAAAGTATTGCCGACATCTGCCTGGGACTGGAGGTTATTTGCGCCAAAATTGCCCCATTTTACCATGATTTTTGCCAAAACTTCAACATTTTTGCCGTATTCTTGTGGGCTTGGATTTTACGGATTTCACTGTACGCCCCATATGACATGTCTACCTTATTCTCTTTATTCTCTGGGTTGGTACCATTACGGGGATACCAAACTTGTATAGGTTTTACAATGTTTTCATACATTTTTCAAAAATTAAAACCTCCTGTACAAAAAAATTTGCGGGGGATTTTGCCATCTTTTGGCAACTTTTATACTTTGCTGTACGGAGCTGTGGGTGGTGTCGTTTTTTTCGGATTTAGATGACGTTTACAATGTTATAATTTTTAGGACTGTGCGACATTTTGATCACTTTTTATGGATTTTTTTTTTTAATGGCAAAAAAGTGCCATTTTCGACTTTAGGCGTGATCTTCCGTTACGGGGTTAAACGCAGTGAAAAACCGTTTTCATATTTTGATAGATCGGGCATTTTCAGATGTGGGGATACCTAATGTGTTTATGATTTTTACTGTTTATTTATATTTATATCAGTTCTAGGGAAAGGGGGGTGATTTGAGTTTTTAGGTTTTTTTATTATTTTTTTTATAAAACTTTTTTTTATTCTTATTTTTACTATTTTTCAGACTCCCTAGGGTACTTTAACCCTAGGTTGTCTGTAAGTTCCTACCATATACTGCTATACTGCAGTATATGGGGATTTTACTCCTCATACTCCCTGGAGGGGAAAACTCTTGTCCTGCATAATGAGGTGTTGCCCGTACCCCAGTACGTGTGGCCAATCCCATCTGCAGGGCTGTTACCAGGACCGTTTTTCATTTTGTTTGGGGCTCAAAGATGGACAGGGTCAAGCGAGCAGTCATGTACAGGGAGCCAAGCAAAGGGGCCAAAGGTGTCCCAGACATCTCCACTTTGCTCTGGATCTTCTTTTATTTGCAACTGTGTGCGCAGGAACTGCAAGATCCATGGGAAAGTCCATGCTTTTTCCTCCTGCCCCTCTGGAGGGGGCTCGGCTGGGACAAGTGGGACTGCTCCATCCCTTACAACTGGGACGCGTCCTGGTACTATGGCCAGGCCATACACTTTGTGAGGGAGCACCATCTGGAGGGACTCAAGCCCGACCTGTGGAAACCAAAGACCGTGCACAAGCTCATCCGAGTCAAAGACTTGTTGGAATTTGTCCCAGGAGTCACCCAGGACAAGGCCCAGCGTGTCAGACTACTCATCAGGCACAAGGACAAGCTCAACAGGCACAAGGCACAGGGGCTGCCCCTGCGAGCCTTCACGTATGCCCGAAAACTGAGCAACACCTCCTACTGCCCCAGGTGCCCCTGGATGGGGGTGCCCCTTTGCTCAGAGCCCTGGAGCGCCATTTCCAAGACTTTGTGCCAAAGAGCTCCATGTTGCACCATGCAGTGCTTTATGGGCTGTGCCAGGGCACTCATGCCATAGAGGATATCCAGACAACCTGGCTCCTTATAAATTGCTAAAAGGACGCCATCTGGTACACCAGGAGACTCCTCACTTGGCACAAGACAGCTTTGACAATGCCAGACTGCTACAGGCTTGTCTTCAACAGTCTGTTGGATTATTCAATTGCAGGAAGACAGTGAGACAATTAAGACAAGGTGCACTGAAGAAGCTCCTGCCCTCTCTGCTGAACAGCAGCAATGACATAACTATGAAGACACAATACGAGCAAGCCAGGCTTGCCAACTGGATTTTGGACCCTCTGCTGTGAGCTGGGTTCACCTCCCCAGGTGCTCACTGCCTCCCTCAGGCAGAATCCAGGCTGCAGACGCTTTTTTGGACATTACAAGACATCTACACTTTGCACAAGTTCAGGACTTTTGTATGAGATGCGGGACTTTGCTTAGATTAGGTGTGTTAGGAAACTCAGGTTGTGTTTATATGGAAAACACAAGAAAACACTCACTTTTCACTTGATTTGGACTTTTGCGGGGGATTATGGGTCATGCATGCATTATGCAAATTAACCAAACCAGGAAGTGGACTTTTGGCAAATTCCTTTCCTTATTTTTCCCCCTTCTGTGTCTGTATTTCAATAAAGCTTCGGGCACCACACCCTCTCCCCGTTCACCCCACACCCTTTTCCGTGTTTACACTTTGTCGTCGCCGTAATTGAAATACAGTGCGTGTTTAGTTAGGTCAATTGAACGAGCAGTGTGTTAATATAGAGTTTTCATGGCATAAGTTAAGGATTATACTCCTGTGTGCGATCACCAATTTTCCTTCTCTGATTAAGCGCAGTATTGTTCTTTTAAGAACACAGAACTAGTACTCGCTTAGATGTAGATGCACCTGAAGAGAATTGGAGAAGAACTTGGACAAGAAACTCTGATGGGAAGATTTGCATAGCTTTGCCCCCTTCCTGGCAGCCAAGCAAAGCAGGCCTCCTAGGAATTTCTTCACACCTCCGGAGCAAGCTTAAAAGAAGCCATGGCCTCTTCAAGCAAAGCCACCGGAACAAAGAAGCAAAAGAAGACCAAGCTCACCCAGGAAGAGAGGATGGAAGAGGAACCCCAGGCCCCAGCAGCTGCTTCTACCCCTACAGCCTCCTCCTCTGAGCAGCAGCCACCAGTGGCTAAGCAGACCAGCCAAGAGCCCCCCAAGCTCCCGCGTTACATGAGGGACACGGTGGCGCTGTGACTGAAGGAGGTAGACGGAAGGGTGCCGGTCATGACCAAGGAACTGTTCTGCAAGAAAATGCTTCTGGACCAGGGGGTGAAAGCCTCAGACATCTTCGGAATCCAGGCCATGGTCACCGGACTCTTCTACGTGACGTTCATCTCGGTGAACGTCTACAGAAGGTACTGGGAAGCGATCAAGGTGGCTGCCCCAGACTCTCCCTTCTCCAACTTTGTCGGCAACTGCCTGCTGCGGAGGGAAGAGAGGAAGATTACGTTGTCCATGTGGAACCTGCGGACCCCCGGAAGCGACATCAACACCCTCCTCTCGAGGAACTGCATAGTGGTGAAGGAACCGGCCAAGATCCTAAACTGCTACAGCCTCTGGATGGGTAAGTGGACGGCGACCGTCCGTTTCCTGCTGGACCCGGAAGCCAAGGGCGGACACAAGCACCTGCCCCAGTCCTACACGCTGGGGAACTCCTAAGGCCTGATTTACTACCCGGACATGCCGCGGACCTGCTGCAGGGAAATGCGGACAAGAAGGGGACGTGATCAAGGCCTGCAAGGAGGAGGCGTGCAAGAACTGCCGGGTAACGAGTCACGTCTCTAAGGATTGCCCGAGAAGAACCACATGTAATCTCTGCGGACTAGCTGGACATCTCTACAAGGATTGTTCAGAGAGGAAAAGGACCTGGGCAGACGTAGCTGCACTGGCTCCGGCCAAGGGCTTTGAAGCTCGGACGCCCGCTGTGTCGACACCTCAGCCCAGGAAGAAGAAGTCAAAGAATGCGAACAAGCAGTTGGAGGCGTCAAAACCCAGGTCTGGTAAGACAAAGAAGGTGACACCTTCCACCTCCCAGCCCTCCCTGACCTCCCATAACCTTTCCTCCCCCCTCTCTCCAGCTGAGAATGCCACCCTCCCCCTAGCAAGCATCTCATAAATTCTGTCACCAGCCCCTAAGGCAACCCTCCCGCCCCAGTCCATCCCCAACTCCTTTGGAGAGGTGCCACTAATGACCTTCTCCCCCGCCATCTCTCCTCTTGCCATGACAGAGACAAACTTCCCCTACCTCCCCCAAGCCCTTGTCTCTGACCCTGTCTCCCCAGAGCCAAGGCGAAGTAAGAGGAAACAGAGGGACAGCCCAGTTAGCGACTCCACCAGCAAGAAACTGCTGGAGGAGGCGTCGGAGCCACCCCAGGTGGCCGAACAAAACGCAGAAAAGGAGTAGTTCTTGGAGGAGCTGGAAGCCGGATTCAGGGAACACGGCCCCCTCTCCAGCTCCATCGTCCTGACCACGGAGGAACAGCATCTGGATGAGGTGCTGGAGAACCTCAAAAAGGTTCCGGACGGAACTGAAGGCAAGCCGCCCGACCGGACAGGTAACTAAGGCGGTATCGTCCCAACCTAACCCTCTTTTTCTTCCCTCATGATGGCTAGCCTAACCGATTTTTCCATCAATGTCAGAAGCATTAGAGATAAGTTTCGTTGTCAGACTGCACTAACTTACCTTGCCTCCCAGTCGTGTGATGTTTACATGTTACAGGAATGCGGTATCCCCTCCTCTAGGTCCTACGACCATCTGGTCAGGGGCTGGAGTCACGGTCCTTCCTACTGGACCGGTGGGGGCGATTGCAGGTCTGCTGGTACCGCCATCCTCCTCAGGGGGAGCGCTTTCACACTTGATTCCGTCTAGGAGCTAGTCTGCGGCCGACTTCTGGTCGTAGACGGCTCCTGGGCGGGTGAGCCCCCGTGACAGGGGTGAGCGACTGGAGCTTTTCCAGAACCTCAGGCCGCAACTGGCCACCACAAGGGTGGAAGTGTTGGCCGGCGATTTCAACTGCGTCATAGAGGAAGAGTGGCGCAAGCTGGACGCCACATCCAAACTGCTGATAGAGGTAGTGACGGAAGCATCCCTGAGGGACGCCGTCGGGGCCGTCTCCGTAAATTACACCTGGAGCAGCTCCGACGGTGCTTCCCATTCTAAGATTGACTTTGTGTTCACCTCCAAGGCGATCAGGCAGTGCGGGTCCTCCATGGTCCCCTGCTTCTTCTCCGACCACAGGGCCGTGCAGGTAAGGTGAGCCCTGGGCCACAGCTTCCCGCCAGGCCCGGGCTCCTGGAAGCTGAACTGCGCCCTGCTGGCGGACGAGGGAGTGCAGGCGCAGCTGAGAGACATCTACATGGTCCTGAGAAACGACAAATGTTTATTTGAATCCGTAAGTGAATGGTTGGAATATGCTAAAGTTGAAATCCGTTCTTTCTTTCAGGATAAAGGCAGGCGGCTGCGGCCAAGAGAGGCCTCAGGGACCTCCAGTATCAGCTGAGATCCCTGCAGGACCTCCAGCGCTGTGGCTGGGACGTCAGAGAGGAGCTGGAGGACACCAAGAAGGGCCTGAAGAGGCACTTTGAGGAGGAATCCAGGTGAATCATCTTTCGTGCCAAAGTGGACAACCTGGAGAAGGGTGAGAAGTTTAACTCTTTCTTTTTCAGGAAAGTCCACGCCGGCCACACGCCCCTGAACGAACTACGACATGAAAGCGGATGCATGCAGAGGGAGAAAAGCGCCATCATGGGAGTCGTCAGCGACTTCTACGGCGACCTCTACTCCCGCAAGCCCACGACGACGAAGCCACCAAGAGGTTCCTGTCAGGTATCGCTAATACCCTGGATCCTGCAGGTGTCGAGGCCACGGACGACCCTCTGACGGCGGCCGAGCTGCTCTCTGCCGCTAAATCCTTCAGACCTGGCAGGACTCCAGGCAGTGACGGTCTCCCGGCCGAGCTCTACGTAGCGCTGGGGGACCTCATCGGCCCGGACCTGCTGGAGCCTACGAGGAGATGCAGGAGTGCAGGATGCCGCCATCCCTGAGGCAGGGACTTATCACGGTCTTGTACAAGCACAAGGGAGAGAGATGCGACCTGAAGAACTGGCGTTCCATCTCTCTGCTAAGCGTGGACTACAAGATCCTGGCCAAGGTGCTCGCCAACAGGCTGAAGGGAGTCATCGGAGAGATCTTCCACCCGGACCAGACCTGCGGCGTCCTGGGCCAATGGATCGCGGACAACCTGGCCCTGGTGAGGGACACCCTGCACTACATCGGAAACCGCCGCATCCAGACGGCCCTGGTCAGCCTGGACCAGGAGAAGGCCTTCGACCGTGTCTCTCACCGCTTCATGAGCCAGTCCCTGCACAGGTTCTGGTTGGGTAAGAAGTTCTGCTCGTACGTTGACCTAATGTACCTTGATATCCACAGCTCGGTGTTGGTGAACGGCTGGAAGTCTGATCCCTTCCCTGTGCTTTCGGGGGTCAGGCAAGGCTGTCCTCTTTCACCCCTTCTTTTTGTTTGCATTATAGAGCTGTTCGCAGAGTCTATCCAGCAGAACCAAGGGATCAGAGGGATCACCGCACCAGGACGCGACGAGGTCAAGTGCTAGCCGTACATGGAGGACGTGACGGTCTTCTGCTCCGACCGGAGCTCGGTGACGGCGCTCGTCCAGACCTGCGAGGAGTTCGGACAGGCTTCGGGGCCAAAAGTCAACTGCGGGAAGTCGGAGGCCATGCTTTTCGGAGACTGGCAGCTTGCTTCTTCTGCCCCCTTCCCCTTCACCATTCAACAGGACTTCATGAAGGTTCTGGGAGTCTGGTTCGGGAAGGAAGGCGCAGCCCTGAAGACCTGGCAAGAACGCTTGGCCAAAGTCAACGCCAGAGTCACCCTGTGGAGCCTCAGATAGCTCTCCTTGGAGGGGAAGATGCTCGTCCTGTGTAACGAGGTGCTGCCTGTTCTCCAGTATGCGGCTCAGGCGTGGCCGCCCCCGTCCCCCGTCTGCAAGGCCATTACCAGGACCGTTTTTCATTTTGTTTGGGGCTCAAAGATGGACCGGGTCAAGCGAGCGGTCATGTTCAAGGAGCCAAGCAAGGGGGGCAAAGGTGTCCCAGACATCTCCACTTTGCTCTGGTTCTTCTTTGTTTGCGACTGCATGCGCAGGACCCTGAGGAACTTTGCAAGATCCGTGGGAAAGTCCATGTCCCGCTTTTTCCTCCTGCCCCTCTGGAGGGGGCTGGGCTGGGACAAGTGGGACAGCTCCATCCCTTACAATTGGGACGCGCCCTGGTACTACGGCCAGGCCGTCTGCTTCGTGAGGGAGCACCAACTGGAGGGACTCAAGCCCGACCTGTGGAAACCAAAGACTGTGCACATGCTCATCCGAGCCAAAGATTTGCTGGAATTTGTCCCAGGAGTCACCCAGCAAACGGCCCAGGCGGTCTGGGCCAACGTGTCCTTGGCCAGACTGCTCAACAGGCACAAGGACATCTTGTGGATGGTCATCCAAGGGGAACTGCCCCTGCGGGTCTTCACGTATGCCCGAAGACTGAGCAACACCCCCTATTGCCCATGTGCCCCTGGATGGAATAGACCCCTCTGCACCTGCTTTGAGGGTGCCTCTGTGCTCAGAGCCTGTTGGACACCCTCGAGCTCCATTTCCAAGACTCTGTGCCAAGGAGCTCCATGACACACCATGCAGTGCTTTATGGTTTGTTCCAGGGCACTCATGCCGTAGAGGATATCCAGGCCGCTGGCTCCTTATAATTTGCTATAAGAACGCCATCTGGTATGCCAAAAGACTCCTCACTTGGCACAAGCCAGCCTTCACGACACCAGATTGCTACAGACTTGTCCCCACTGCCTGCTAGATTGTACACTGGCAGGGAGACAGTGTGTTAAGAAGGAGAAACTCCACTCAGGATGCTCCTCCTCCCTGTGCTAAGGTTTATTGATCACGCTGCAGTGCCTTAGCAGGAGCCTATGTTTATCTGTGAGGACACAGTTAAAAACAAGCCAGAATAACACCTAACTGGATTTGGACCCCTGCTGTGAGCCAGGTTCACCTCCCCGGGCTCCCACCGCCTCCCTCAGGGAGAATCCAGGCGAAAGCCACTTTTTTGGACTTTACAAGACATCTACGCTTTGCACAAGTTCAGGACTTTTGTATAAAATGCTGGACTTTGCTTGGATTAGGTGTGTTAGGAATTGCAGGCTGTGTTTATCTGACAAATACCAGAAAACACTAAATTTTCACTAGATCTGGACTTTTATAGGGGATTCTGGGTGACACATAAATTATGCAAATGAAACAAACTAGGAAGTGGACTTTTGCTAGGTTCCCTTCCTTATTTTTCCCCCTTCTGTGTCTGTCTTTCAATAAAGCTTTGGGCAAGTGTTACCCCCACTTCCTTCTCTTACTCCCCACACCCTTTTCCATTTTTACACTTTGTCGTCACCGTAATTGAAATGCAATGCACGTTTAGTTAGGTCAATTGAGCGAGCAATGTGATAATATAGTGTATTCTTGGCATAGTTGAGGATTATTCTCATGTGTGCTTGTTTCTTTCAGGACAAAGGCAGGCGTCCAGAGCCCGGAGCCAAGAGGGACTTCAGAAGGTTGCAGTGACAGCTGCGATGTCTGCAGGACCTCCAGTGCTGCGGCTGGGACGTGAAGGATGAGTTGGCGGAGACCAAGGAGGGCCTAAAAAGGCACTTTGAGGAGGAAACCAGTTGCATCATCTTCCGTGCCAAGGTGGACAACTTGGAGAAGGGTGAGGAGTGTAACTCTTTCTTTTTCAGGAATATCCACGCCAGCCACACGCCCCTGAACGAGCTGCGGGACGAGCACGGATGCATGCAGAGGGGGAAGGAGGCTGTCATGGGAGTCGCCAAGGACTTCTACAGCAGCCTCTACTCCCCAAAACCCACAGACAAAGCCGCCGAGAGGTTCCTGCCAGGTATCACTAACACCCTTGATCCTGCAGGTGCCGAAGCCACGGACGCCCCTCTGACGGTGGAGGACTTGCTCTCTGCCGCCAAATCCTTCAGACCCGGCAGGACTCCGGGCAGTGACGGTCTCCCGGCCGAGCTCTATGTAGCGCTGGGGGACCTCATCTGCCCGGACCTGCTGGAGCTCTTCGGGGAGATGGTGGTGGAGGGCAGGATGCCACCGTCCCTGAGGCAAGGCATGATCACCATCCTGTACAAGCGGAAGGGCGAGAGGTGCGAACTGAAGAACTGGAGGCCCATCTCTCTCCTCAACGTGGACTACAAGATCCTGGCGAAAGTGCTGGCGAACAGGCTGAAGGCAGTCATCGGACAGATCGTCCACCCGGACCAGACCTGCGGAATCCCCGGCCGCAGGATCGCGGACAGCCTGGCCCTCGTGAGGGACTCGGTTCGGTATGCCGAGAGTCGCCGGATCCAGGAAAGCTCCTTCCCTTTCAACTGGGACGCTCCCTGGTACTATTCCGGGGTTGTGGACTTTGTTAGGGAGCACCATCTGAAGGGACTTAAACCGGACCTGTGGAAGCCCAAGACCATCCACAAGCTCATCAGAGCCAAAGACAACACAGAACAGCTTCCAGGAGTCGCCCCCGACACGGCCAAGACCGTTTGGAGCAACGTGTCGTGGGAGCGGCTTTCCAACAGACACAAGGACCTGTCGTGGATGGCCATCAAGGGGGGACTGCCCCTGAGGGCCTTCATGTACGCCCGGAAGCTGAGCAAGACGTGCTTCTGTCCCAGGTGCCCCAGGAGGGTGGTAACACCCATGCACCTGCTTTGGGAGTGCCCTTTTGCTCAGCGTCTGTTGGATTCCCTGAAGCTGGATTTTGCCACTTCCGTGCCCAGGAATACCATGACCCACCACGCGGTGCTTTATGGTTTGTTTCAAGGGACACACACCGTGGGAGCCATCCAGGACGCCTGGCGCCTTGTTAACTGCTACAAGGACGCCATCTGGTATGCCAGGAGGCGCCTCACGTGGCACAAGGAGACACTTACCACAGAAGACTGCCAGCAAATGGTCCTCAGGACCCTGAGGGACTACACCATCTGGGAGGCACAAACAGATTACACTGAGGACAAGGATTTGGCCTAGCCCACTCTCTCTCCCCAGAGGGAGTGATCATGGACTGTACCAAAGCCTAATCTCCTCAGAAAGATGAGGAGGAAATTGGTCCAGCCCACTGCCCTCCCAAAAGAGCAGCACTTATGGATTGTACCAAGTCCCCCACCTCCTCAATTAGGAAGAAGAAAATGGACTGAGCCCATCTCAACACTCCCCACAAGGGAGTATCATGGACTTTACCATTTTTTCCCCACTTTCACAAGCAGAAAAGGAGACAGCAAGCCTTGTCCCCTATTTCTCAAGAGGTGCAATGGACTAGCCCACCACTCCTCCTTTTCTCTCCTGCCTGCCCAATGTTGGCAAAAGGTGATGTCTGTACTATATATAGCAAGACTCTTGCTATGGAATATAGATTGGACATAAGTTTGACTATAGACAAGACCCCCTGCTGTGAGGGACCAACCTCAAGGACGCTTATCCAGTGACTTGGGGAGAATCCGACATAAGACTTTGTTTTATTCCCGCTTTCTTCCTGAACTCATGTTTTCTAGGGACACACACGTCCCTCACCTGATTCCTGCTTCTTTTCCCCAAGAACAGGAGCTCCCTTCCATCGGAGCAGGGAATCATGGGACTCTGCTTCATTTGCATGCAACAGACAGGAAGTGAAGACCCCTCCAAATGTTTTTACTTCCTCCCCTTTCCCTCTTGTATCTGTGTGGTTCAATAAAGCTTTGGGCCTGCGAACAAAACACACTCCCTCCCTCCCCCTCCTCCGTCTTGTGTTTTCTAACAGGTAAATTGCTTTCATTGTTTCACATGTGTTCTTTTTTGCTTGGTGGAGCTTGTATGTAAGAGTAGCATTTTCTGGCATAGAGTTAGGATGTCATAGTCTTTACTTTATGTCTGTAGATGCTAGGAATGAATCTTAATTTATTGTGTGTTCATGTACAAAGCCCATGCTGTGTCATGGCGCACACTGTATGTAAGTTTTCTGTGTGAATTTTGAATAAAGCTCTTTTCAATCAAAAAATGTGTGCTGTCAATACTATGTATGAATCTTAAATTATTGTATATGTTATGTTACAGTCTGTGCTGTGACACAGTATATGCTGTATGTAGAGATGCTCGTTCGAGCATTAGCGTACTCGAAACTGCTCGTTGCTCGGACGAATACTTCGCCCGCTCGAGAAAATGGCATCTCCCGCCGTTTTGCTTTTTGGCGGCCAGAAACAGAGCCAATCACAAGCCAAGAGACTCTGCACTCCACCCAGCATGACGTGGTACCCTTACACGTCGATAGCAGTGGTTGGCTGGCCAGATCAGGTGACCCTGGAATAGACTAGCCCCTGCCCGCGCTGCTCGGATCATTCTGTGTCTGGATGCCGCTAGGGAGAGAACTGCTGCTGGTCAGGGAAAGCGTTAGGGTGTTCTATTAGAATAGTGTAGCAGGAGTGATTCTACAAGAACCCAACAGCCCTTCTTAGGGCTACAATAACGTTATACTTTTTTTTTTTTTTTTTTGCTTGTGGCTGGGCTTGCTGGCACTAGTAGTGCAGCTAGTACCATATTGTGAGGAATTTGCAGGGGGACTTGCGACCGTTGTGTTTATCTCTTACTGACACACATATCCACCTCAAACACCAAAGTGGGACAATTTATTAGGGGTTTGAGTAGAATTATGCAGAGTCTGCTGATTTTTTTTTTTTTTAGCTGTATTTCATTTTATAGCTCAAACTCATCTTGCAAAGCAGTGTGCTCTCATTGTAGGTTACAAAATAGCCATAGGAGAACCCCCAACGGCTTACTTAGGCCTACAATAGCGTTAGATTTTCCTTTTTTTTGTTTGCTTGTGGCTGGGCTTGCTGGCACTAGTAGTGCAGCTAGTACCATACTGTGAGGAATTTGCTGGGAGACCTGCGACCGTTGTGTTTAGCTCTTAGTGACACGCATATCCACCTCAAACACCGAAGTGGGACAATTTATTAGGGGTTTGAGTAGAATTAGGCAGAGTCTGCTGATTTTTTTTTTTTTTTTTTACCTTTATTTCATTTTATAGCTCAAACTCATCTTGCAAAGCACAAAATCCAGTTGTGTGCTGTCAGTGTAGGTTAGAAACTAGCCATAGCAATAGGATAGCATCGTTTTGTTAAAAAAAAATAAAAAACTAAAAAAAAATAAACACAAATTTTTTTTTTTTCAAGTTTACACTTTAATTTGGAAAATGTTTAACCCGAGGGCTAGGGGTAGAGGACGAGGGCGTGGACGTGGGCGTCCAACTACTGCAGGGGTCAGAGGCCGTGGTCCTGGGTGGGGTGAGACACCATCTGCTGATGGGGGAGCAGGGGAACGCCGCAGAGGTACACTCCCTAGGTTCATCATGTCTCAAGTTACTGGGACTCGTGGTAGAGCACTGTTGAGGCCAGAACAGTGCGAAGAGGTGATGTCGTGGATTGCGGACAATGCTTCTAGCCATTTGTCCACCAGTCAGTCTTCCACGCAGTCCACCCATGTCACCGAAATCGGCACTCCTCCAGCTCCTCCACCTCAGCCTCCTTCCCCCGAGTCTGCCCCCTCCCACCAAAATTTGGCATTTGAACCGGCATACTCTGAGGAACTGTTTTCTGGACCCTTCCCACAGTCACAAACCACTTGTCCTGCTGCTGCTGAGCTATTTTCCGATGCCCAGGTTTTCCACCAGTCGCAGTCTGTGGGTGATGATGACATTATTGACGTAGTGGAAGAAGTGTGTAAAGAGGTGTCGGACGATGAGGAGACACGGTTGTCAGACAGTGGTGAAGTTGTTGTCAGGGCAGGAAGTCCGAGGGGGGAGCAGACAGAGGGATCGGAGGATGATGAGGTGACAGACCCAAGCTGGGTTGATAGGCCGGGTGAGTCCTATAGCAGAACAGGTTGGAAGAGGCAGTGGTGGGGCCAGACGGAGAGGCAGGGCCAGAGCTGGTGCATCAGCGCCAAATGTTGCCCGTAGTCAAGCTCCCGTGGCGAGGGCTAGATTTTCAGAAGTCTGGAGGTTCTTTAAAGAAACACCGGATGACCGACGGACTGTGGTGTGCAACCTTTGCCAAACCAGGATCAGCAGGGGTTCCACCACTACTAGCTTAACTACCACCAGTATGCGCAGGCATCTGAATGCTAAACACCCCACTCAATGGCACCAAGCCCGTTCACCTCCGGCCGGGCACACCACTGCTCCTTCCCCTGTGTCATCTGCTAGTCAGCCCCCTGCCCAGGACCCCGGCCCAAACACCTCCCGTGCGAAAACCCCATCTTCGCCTCCACGATCCTCCACAGCATCCACCAGCGTTCAGCTCTCCATACCCCAGACGCTGGAGCGCAAAAGGAGGTATAGCGCAACCCACCCACATGCCCAAGCCCTCAACGTCCACATCTCCAAGTTGCTTAGCCTGGAGATGCTGCCCTATAGGCTGGTAGAGACCGAGGCCTTTCGAAACCTCATGGCGGCGGACGCCCCTCGGTATTCGGTCCCCAGCCGCCACTACTTTTCCCGATGTGCCGTCCCAGCCCTGCACAAGCACGTGTCAGAGAACATCCTCCGTGCCCTGACCAATGTCGTTTCTGACAAGGTCCACCTGACCACGGACACGTGGACGAGTGCTGCCGGGCAGGGCCACTATATATCGCTGACGGCACATTGGGTTAACTTGGTGGAGGCTGGGACCGAGTCTGACCCTGGGGCTGGTCATATACTGCCGACGCCGAGGATTGCGGGGCCTACCTCGGTCCAGGTCTCAAAGGGCTACTATGCCTCCTCCTCCTCCCACCCCTCCTCCACCTCCTCCTCTGAATTACCATCCGTGGGCATGGCGCAATCATTCGGTAGCTCTAGGCACAGCAGCAGTGCCATCGCTAAGCGACAGCAGGCGGTGCTCAAACTGCTGAGCCTAGGCGATAAAAGGCACACCGCCCAAGAGTTATTACAGGGCATCACGGCGCAGACTGATCTGTGGCTGGCACCGCTGAACCTGAAGCCAGGCATGGTTGTGTGTGACAACGGCCGTAACCTGGTGGCAGCTCTGCAACTCGGCAGACTGACACATGTGCCATGCCTGGCCCATGTGTTAAATCTGATAGTTCAGCGTTTCCTCAAGACATACCCCAATCCGTCTGATTTGCTCACGAAGGTGCGCCGCATCTGTGCGCATTTCAGGAAGTCCAGCACAGATGCTGCCACTCTCAGGGCAGCGCAGCGCCGCCTCCAACTGCCCGCTCACCGACTGTTGTGCGACGTGCCCACGAGGTGGAATTCAACACTAACCATGTTATCCAGAGTTTACCAGCAGCGCAGAGCGATTGTAGACTGCCAGATGTCAACTTCCACCAGAACTGGTAGTCAGGTCAGTCAGCTTCCTCAAGTCTACAATGAGGAGTGGACGTGGATGTCTGATATCTGTCAGGTGCTGAGTAACTTTGAGGAGTCAACACAGATGGTCAGTGGTGATGCCGCCATCATCAGCCTCACCATCCCGCTGCTTGGCCTGTTGAAAAACTCTCTGGTCAGCATGAAGTCGGAAGCTTTGCGCTCGTCACAAGAGACGGGGGAAGAAGATTCCCTTGTTGATAGCCAAAGCACCCTTAGGTCTGTTTCTCAGCGCATATCGGAGGAGGTGGAGGAGGATGAGGAGGAAGAGGAGGAGAATGTTGGCGAGACAGAAGAGGGGACCATTGTTCAGTCCTTCACTGTTCAGCGTGTATGGGCTGAAGAAGAGGAGTTGGAGGAGTTGGAGGAGGAGGAAATGGGCAGTCAGGCCGGTGAGGGGAGTGAATTCTTGCGCGTTGGAACTCTGGCGCATATGGCAGATGCTAGGCTGCCTATCCCATGACCCTCGCGTTCAAAGAATTTATTCCAGCAACGATTACTGGGTATTCAATCTCCTGGACCCACGGTACAAGCAAAATCTTTCCACTCTCATCCCTGTAGAGGAAAGGAGTGTGAGAATGCATGAATACCAGCAGGCCCTGGTGCACAAGCTGAAACAGTATTTCCCTTCTGACAGCGCTAGCGGCAGAGGGCGTACTTCTGCGGGACAAGTAGCGAGGGAGAGTAGGCGACCAGGCAGCTTGTCCAGCACTGGCAGGGGTACGCTTTACAAGACCTTTGCCAGTTTTATGTCACCCCAGCAAGACACTGTCACCTGTCCCCAGTCTCGGCAGAGTAGGGCTGATCTTTACAGAAAGATGGTGAGGGAGTATGTAGCTGACCATACCATCGTCCTAAATGATCACACAGCTCCCTACAACTACTGGGTTTCAAAACTGGACATGTGGCATGAACTGGCGCTGTACGCCTTGGAGGTTCTTGCCTGCCCTGCCGCTAGCGTGTTGTCTGACCGGGTTTTCAGTGCAGCTGGTGGCATCATCACCGATAAGTGTACACGCCTGTCGACTGACAGCGCTGACAGGCTGACGCTTATCAAGATGAATAAAGCCTGGATTTCTCCGCATTTCCATTCTCCACCAGGTGAAAGAAGCTGAACCTGAATAATGTATACACTCCTCCTCCTCATTGTCCTCCTTCTCCTCCTCTTTGTACACTAAAGCAGAGGAAACTGGCTATTTTTTTGCCAGGGCCAACTGGCTCTGGCTATAGTACTCTATGTATTTAATTTTTCTGGAGGGCCAACTACCCTGTCCTCTGTTTTAAACAATTTTTGGGAGTGCCACATACAGGCACTCAATCTATGTAATTTTTCTGGAGGACCAGCTACCTGCTCCTCTGGTTTGAAAACTTTTTTGGACTGCCACATACAGGCACTCAATCTATGTAATTTTTCTGGAGGACCAGCTACCTGCTCCTCTGATTTGAAAACTTTTTTGGACTGCCACATAAAGGCACTCGATCTATGTAATTTTTCTGGAGGACCAGCTACCTGCTCCTCTGGTTTGAAAACTTTTTTGGACTGCCACATACAGGCACTATCCAAATTAATTTGTCTCCATAGCAGCCTCCACACGTCGTCTTTTTAGCTGCCTTCACACGTTGTCTCCATTGCTACCTCCACACGTCATCGCCATAGCTGCCTCCAAAAGTAGTCCATATAGCTGCCTCCATACATGGTCCCCTTATCAAACGAGCTGTGTCAGGCAGAATTTTGGATTGTTTTCATGGCTTCCATGTTAACTTTGTCGCCACCCTGCTGTGTAATCCACAAAATATACTGGCAAACTTTTATCATTTACCAATATTATTTCAGCGCTTCTTGCGCATCTGTTTACATTCCCCTCACCCGCCAGAACTTATAAGAACACTACTACACTTGATCTTATGCAAAAGGTTCTTAGAAGTGCTGTTTGGGGAGTAGCCTAGAGACAGGGGCTTGGATTGGCGAAAGCTCGCCTGGCAGCGGAGCGCCAGCTCCATCCCAAGATGCAACTAACATAGTTTTAACTGCAGCACCTTTAATCTACTACTAGTTCACTGCCTCCATACATGGTCCCCTTATCAAACGAGCTGTGTCAGGCAGAATTTTGGGTTGTTTTCATGGCTTCCACATCAAACTTGTTAACTTTGTCGCCACTCTGCTGTGTAATCCACAAAATATACTGGCAAACTTTTATCATTTACCAATATTATTTCAGCGCTTCTTGCGCATCTGTTTACATTTCCCTCACCCGCCATATCCTAAACTTATAAGAACGCTACTACACTTGATCTTATACAAAAGGTTCTAAGAAGTGCTGTTTGGGGAGTAGCCTAGAGACAGGGGCTTGGATTGGCGAAAGCTCGACTGGCAGTGGAGCGCCAGCTCCATCCCAAGATCCAACTAACATAGTTTTAACTGCAGCACCTTTAATCTACTACTAGTTCACTGCCTCCATACATGGTCCCCTGAGCTGTGTCAGGCAGAATTTTGGGTTGTTTTCATGGCTTCCTCATCAAACTTGTTAACTTCGTCGCCACCCTGCTGTGTAATCCACAAGATATACTGGCAAACTTTTATCATTTACCGATATTATTTGAGCGCTTCTTGCTCACCTCCTTTGGTTCCTCTCTGCCACCCATTGGTTTTAAGCCTGAGTCCATTTGGGGTATGTTGCCAAGACACACTCTAGCCTGCCGCTGCTGCCGCTGCCTGTGCATAGTCCCCTATAGTGTCAGGGTCAATTATTGGATGTTTTAGATGCTATCTAGCCTCATTCGGTCACTCTGTCATTGCCATGCTGTTGCCCATACTTTTGGCATAATGGTGCGATTAAGCAGCCTCAGAGGCATCCATGCATGCTGCCCCTGCTGTTTCCTGTCCATTTCCGTGGTGTTTCCATCCTTTTCTGAGGTTCCCAGGTGCTTGGCCAAGCTTCCCTGTGCAGATCCTTGGTCCCCTTGAAAAATGCTCGTGTCTCCCATTGACTTCAATGGGGCTCGTTATTCGAGACGAGCACTCGAGCATCGGGAAAAGTTCGTCTCGAATAACGAGTACCCGAGCATTTTAGTGCTCGCTCATCTCTAGCTGTATGCCTATGCAAATGTATTTAAAGAGAACCCGTCATGCAAAATAACCCCCCTAAACTAAATATATTTTCATAAACTGCATTGCATCTATCCCTTCATTGTCCCTCTACATGTCTGTAAACCTAAGCAATGAGGTCCTAAAGCTGTATGCAAATGACCTGTGAAATGTCCAATGAAGCATTAGCATATTCAAGCTGTCCGCACCCCCAGTGCATGACTGACAGCCTGTATAATGATGTGAGGCTGTATAATGATGTGCTTCCTGCTGCTGCTGGCCACGCCCCCTGCAGCCTCTGTGTGCATGTGTGTGTGTTTAGGAGAGATACAGCAGCTCCAGGCAGCCATGTTACAGCAGAACATGTCAGATTCATGTGTAGCTGATGTCTCTCACCTGTATATTAGGAGGATGCAGCATGTCAGCAGATGCAACACACACTAGCAATACTTTACTATACATTATATACAGACATTAGCAGGGGGAGGAGAGGGGAGGGGTAACAGGGGTGACATCACTGCCTCTGACCATGTGACCAGCCTCATTTACATGATAAAAAATAGATGATTTTACAATGAATAATGTATGAAATAACTAGATAAAGGCTGTGATGGGATCCTGCTCCAACAGTTAGTAGTGACAAGACTAGTGACACAGACCTGATGACAGGTGTCCTTTAACTTTGACTTATGCTCATTCAATAAAGCCTGTGTGCTGTATATGCTATGTATGAATCTTAATTAATTTTATTTGTCTTACTGGAGGATGGATGCTTGGTGGGGTGTGAGTTGGAGAAGGCTATAAGGTGCAGCAACGACTGTGGTGGCAGATGGATTCCAGGGCTTCTCCAAACCCGAAGTGGAGGTGTGCGTGGTCTCGCTCTATCCCCGCAGCAGCCTTCAAGAAAATGGTGTCAGCTCCAGTTCCGGCGGCTACCGGAAATGACGTGCCATTCAGCGTCCCACGTGGGGGATGACGTCAGGGGCGGGAAATTTAAAAGGAGATCCCACACAGGAGTCCTGTGTGTTGTTCTGCACTCACAGCCAGCCACAGGAGCCACTCCAGTCATTGTGGAATAGACGGAGTAGAACACTCTCCACCAGGTAAGATGAGTTCTAATGAAGGTGGTAGAGAATCAGCGGACACCGCTACGGTAAATTTGGTAGAGGGATAGTCCGCTGGTTGGTGAGTGTAGCCTTACCATGCCTTTAAACTGGTTCTGATGATGTCTTATGTGATCTCTTGTTTAGAGGGAAGAATCGCATAGGGGGAAAGCCACTGTAAAATCTAAGAATCGTGTATGTAGAATCTGGGGAGATAATCTGCCTGACTCATACTTTAAACCCAATTGTGACCAGTGTGTGCGCCTGTTTTCCCAGGATCAGTCAGCCTTATTTGAATCCATGCGCACGCTAATCCAGCAGGAAGTGCATAGTTCCATGCAGGAAATGAGAAAGTCCCTCAGAACAGAAAATTCCCCAGGCACCTCTAAGCGTTTTGAGGATTCAGACCCTAGACCGGAGCAGTCGTCGGAGTCGGAAGAGGAGGACAGGTCAGGCAGGCCTTTGTTCCCTATTGAAGATATTGATCATCTTATTAAACTAGTAAGAGCGTCTATGGAGTTGGAGGAAGAAAAAGAGGAACGCTCAGTAACAGATGCATGTTCCAGGGCCTAGGAGAAAGGAAGAAAAGGTTTTTTCCTATCCATGAAAATATTTCCTCCCTTATCCAGGCGGAATGGAGAAAAACGGACAAGAAAGTTTTTTGTCCCCAGGGCAATGAAAAGGAAATATCCTTTTCCAGAAAATGAGACAAGTAGAGATGAGCGAGCACTAAAATGCTCGGGTACTCGTTATTCGAGACAAACTTTTCCCGATGCTCGAGTGCTCGTTTCGAGTAACGAGCCCCATTGAAGTCAATGGGAGACTCGAGCATTTTTCAAGGGGACCAAGGCTCTGCACAGGGAAGCTTGGCCAAACACCTGGGAACCTCAGAAAAGGATGGAAACACCACGGAAATGGACAGGAAACAGCAGGGGCAGCATGCATGGATGCCTCTGAGGCTGCTTAAATGCACCATTATGCCAAAATTATGGGCAACAGCATGGCCATGACAGAGTGACAGAATGAAGCTAGATAGCATCTAAAACATCCAATAATTGACCCTGACACTATAGGGGACGGCATGCAGAGGCAGCGGCAGCAGCGGAAGGCTAGAGAGTGGCATGGCGACATACCCTAAATGGACTCAGGCTTCAAACCAATGGGTAGCAGAGAGGAACCAAAGGAGGTGAGCAAGAAGCGCTCAAATAATATCGGTACATGATAAAAGTTTGCCAGTATATTTTGTGGATTACACAGCAGGGTGGCGACAAAGTTAACATGGAAGCCATGAAAACAATCCAAAATTCTGCCTGACACAGCTCGTTTGATAAGGGGACGATGTATGGAGGCAGTGAACTAGTAGTAGATTAAAGGTGCTGCAGTTAAAACTATGTTAGTTGTTTCTTGGCATGGAGCTGGCGCTCCACTGCCAGGCGAGCTTTCGCCAATCCAAGCCCCTGTCTCTAGGCTACTCCCCAAACAGCACTTCTAAGAACCTTTTGTATAAGATCAAGTGGCGGGTGAGGGGAATGTAAACAGATGCGCAAGAAGCGCTGAAATAATATCCGTAAATGGTAAAAGTTTGCCAGTGTATTTTGTGGATAACACAGCAGGGTGGCGACAAAGTTAACAACTTTGATGTGGAATCCATGAAAACAACCCAAATTTCGGCCTGACAAACCTCGTTTGATAAAGGGACGATGTATGGAGGCAGCTATATGGACGACTTTTGGAGGTAGCAATGGAGACAACGTGTGGAGGCTGCTATGGAGACAATTCAATTTGGATAGTGCCTGTATGTGGCAGTCCAAAAAATTTTTCAAACCAGAGGAGCAGGTAGGTGGCCCTCCAGAAAAATGGAATAGATTGAGTGCCTGTATGTGGCAGTCCAAAAAAGTTTTTAAACCAGAGGAGCAGGTAGGTGGCCCTCCAGAAAAATGGAATAGATTGAGTGCCTGTATGTGGCAGTCCAAAAAAGTTTTTAAACCAGAGGAGCAGGTAGGTGGCCCTCCAGAAAAATTGAATAGATTGAGTGCCTGTATGTGGCAGTCCAAAAAAGTTTTCAAACCAGAGGAGCAGGTAGGTGGCCCTCCAGAAAAATGGAATAGATTGAGTGCCTGTATGTGGCAGTCCAAAAAATTTTTCAAACCAGAGGAGCAGGTAGGTGGAGCTCCAGAAAAATTGAATAGATTGAGTGCCTGTATGTGGCACTCCCAAAAATTGTTTAAAACAGAGGACCGGGTCGGTGGCCCTCCAGAAAAATTAAATGCATAAAGTACTATAGGTAGAGCTAGTGGGCCCTGTCAAAAAATAGCCAGTTTCCTCTGCTTTACTGTACAAAGAGCAGGAGAAGGAGGAAAATGAGGAGGAGGAGGAGGAGTGGATAAATTATTCAGGTTGAGCTTCCTTCACCTGCTGGAGATTGGAAATTAGGAGAAATCCATGCTTTATTCATCTTGATAAGCGTCAGCCTGTCAGCGCTGTCAGTCGACAGGCGTGTACGCTTATCGGTGATGATGCCACCAGCTGCACTGAAAACCCGCTCGGACAAGACGCTAGCGGCAGGGCAGGCAAGAACCTCCAAGGCGTACAGCGCCAGTTCGTGCCACATGTCCAGCTTTGAAACCCAGTAGTTGTAGGGAGCTGTATGAGCATTTAGGACGATGGTATGGTCAGCTACGTACTCCCTCACCATCTTTCTGTAAAGATCAGCCCTACTCTGCCGAGACTGGGGACAGGTGACAGTGTCTTGCTGGGGTGACATAAAGCTGGCAAAAGCCTTGTAAAGCGTACCCTTGCCAGTGCTGGACAAGCTGCCTGGTCGCCTACTCTCCCTCGCTACTTGTCCCGCAGAACTACGCACTCTGCCGCTAGCGCTGTCAGAAGGGAAATACTGTTTCAGCTTGTGCACCAGGGCCTGCTGGTATTCATGCATTCTCACACTCCTTTCCTCTCCAGGGATGAGAGTGGAAAGATTTTGCTTGTACCGTGGGTCCAGAAGAGTGAACACCCAGTAATCGGTGCTGGAATAAATTCTTTGAACGCGAGGGTCACGGGATAGGCAGCCTAGCATGAAATCTGCCATATGCGCCAGAGTACCAACGCGTAAGAATTCGCTCCCCTCACTGGCCTGACTGTCCATTTCCTCCTCCTCCAACTCCTCCAATTCCTCTTCTTCTGCCCATACACGCTCAACAGTGAAGGACTCAACAATGGTCCCCTCTTGTGTCTCGCCAACATTCTCCTCCTCTTCCTCCTCATCCTCCTCCACCTCCACCTCCTCCGATATGCGCTGAGAAACAGACCTAAGGGTGCTTTGGCTATCAACAAGGGAATCTTCTTCCCCCGTCTCTTGTGAGGAGCGCAAAGCCTCCGACTTCATGCTGACCAGAGAGTTTTTCAACAGGCCAAGCAGCGGGATGGTGAGGCTGATGATGGCGGCATCGCCACTGACCATCTGTGTTGACTCCTCAAAGTTACTCAGCACCTGACAGATATCAGACATCCACGTCCACTCCTCATTGTAGACTTGAGGAAGCTGACTGACCTGACTACCAGTTCTGGTGGAAGTTGACATCTGGCAGTCTACAATCGCTCGGCGCTGCTGGTAAACTCTGGATAACATGGTCAGTGTTGAATTCCACCTCGTGGGCACGTCGCACAACAGTCGGTGAGCGGGCAGTTGGAGGCGGCGCTGCGCTGCCCTGAGAGTGGCAGCATCTGTGCTGGACTTCCTGAAATGCGCACAGATGCGGCGCACCTTCGTGAGCAAATCAGACAGATTGGGGTATGTCTTGAGGAAACGCTGAACTATCAGATTTAACACATGGGCCAGGCATGGCACATGTGTCAGTCTGCCGAGTTGCAGAGCCGCCACCAGGTTACGGCCGTTGTCACACACAACCATGCCTGGCTTCAGGTTCAGCGGTGCCAGCCACAGATCAGTCTCCGCCGTGATGCCCTGTAATAGTTCTTGGGCGGTGTGCCTTTTATCGCCTAGGCTCAGCAGTTTGAGCACCGCCTGCTGTCGCTTAGCGACGGCACTGCTGCTGTGCCTAGAGCTACCGACTGATGGCACCATGCCCACGAATGGTCGTTCGGAGGAGGAGGTGGAGGAGGGGTGGGAGGAGGAGGAGGCATAGTAGGCCTCAAACACCTGGACCGAGGTAGGCCCCGCAATCCTCGGCGTCGGCAGTATATGACCAGCCGCAGGGTCACACTCGGTCCCAGCCTCCACCAAGTTAACCCAATGTGCCGTCAGAGATATATAGTGGCCCTGCCCGGCAGCACTCGTCCACGTGTCCGTGGTCAGGTGGACCTTGTCAGAAACGGCGTTGGTCAGGGCACGGATTATGTTGTCTGACACGTGCTGGTGCAGGGCTGGGACGGCACATCGGGAAAAGTAGTGGCGGCTGGGGACCGAATACCGAGGGGCGGCCGCCGCCATGAGGTTGCGAAAGGCCTCGGTCTCTACTAGCCTATAGGGCAGCATCTCCAGGCTTAGCAATCTGGAGATGTGCACATTAAGGGCTTGGGCGTGCGGGTGGGTTGCGCTATACCTCCTTTTGCGCTCCAGCGTCTGGGGTATGGAGAGCTGAACGCTGGTGGATGCTGTGGAGGATCGTGGAGGCGACGATGGGGTTTTTGTGGCAGGGTCCTGGGCAGGGGGCTGACTATCAGCTGACACAGGGGAAGGAGCAGTGGTGTGCACGGCCGGAGGTGAACGCGCTTGTTGCCACTGAGTGGGGTGTTTAGCATTCATATGCCTGCGCATACTGGTGGTAGTTAAGCTATTAGTGGTGGAACCCCTGCTGATCCTGGTTTGGCAAATGTGGCACACCACAGTCCGTCGGTCATCCGGTGTTTCCTTAAAGAACCTCCAGACTTCTGAAAATCTAGCCCTCGCCGCAGGAGCCCTTGCCACGGGAGCTTCACTAGTTGACACATTTGGCGCTGATGCACCAGCTCTGGCCCTGCCTCTCCGTCTGGCCCCACCACTGCCTCTTCCAACCTGTTCTGGTCGAGGACTCTCCTCCGTCTCAGAAGCACTGTGTTCACCCGGCCTCTCAACCCAGCTTGGGTCTGTCACCTCATCATCCTCCGATCCCTCAGTCTGCTCCCCCCTCGGACTTCCTGCCCTGACAACAACTTCCCCACTGTCTGACAACCGTGCCTCCTCATCGTCGGACACCTCTTTACACACTTCTTCCAGTACGTCAACAAGGTCATCATCACCCACAGACTGCGACTGGTGGAAAACCTGGGCATCGGAAAATTGCTCATCAGCAACCGGACAAGTGGTTTGTGACTGTGGGAATGGTCCAGAAAACAGTTCCTCAGAGTATGCCGGTTCAAATGCCAAATTTTGCTGGGAGGGGGCAGACTGGGGGGGAGGAGGCTGAGGTGCAGGAGCTGGAGGAGTGCCGATTTCGGTGACATGGGTGGACTGCGTGGAAGACTGACTGGTGGACAAATTGCTCGAAGCATTGTCGGCAATCCACGACATCACCTGTTCGCACTGTTCTGGCCTCAACAGTGCTCTACCACGATTCCCAGTAACTTCAGACATGAACCTAGGGAGTGTAGCTCTGCGGCGTTCCCCTGCTCCCTCATAAGCAGGTGGTGTCTCACCCCGCCCAGGACCACGGCCTCTGACCCCTGCAGTAGTTGGACGCCCACGTCCCCGCCCTCGTCCTCTACCCCTAGCCCTCGGGTTAAACATTTTGAAAATGAGAGTTATATCTTGAATTTTTTTTTTAACTTTTTTTTTTTTTTTTGTTTTTTTTTTGTGTTTTTTAGTTTTTAAAACCAAACGATGCTATCCTATTGCTATGGCTATTTTATAGCCAAGTATGAAAGCACACTGCTATGCCAGATGAGATGACGCTGAGTTATGAAAAAAATAAACGTAAAATAAAAAAGGAAATGGCAGACTGTGCCTAATTGAAATACAACCCCGGGCCCTAATAAATTTTCCCACTTCGGTCTTTGCGATGGATATGTGCGTCACTAAAACACAGTGGTCGCAAGTCTGACTCCAAATTGCTCACAATTTACTAGTAGATGCACTGCAACAACTACAGCCACCAGCAGATCAACCAGAAATCAAATATATATAACGCTACTGTAGGTGTAATTAAGCCGTTTGTATTCTCCTATGGCTATTTTCTAGCCAAGTATTACAGCACACTGCTATGCCAGATGAGATGACGCTGAGTTATGAAAAAAATAAACGTAAAATAAAAAAGGAAATGGCAGACTGTGCCTAATTGAAATACAACCCCGGGCCCTAATAAATTTTCCCACTTCGGTCTTTGCGATGGATATGTGCGTCACTAAAACACAGTGGTCGCAAGTCTGACTCCAAATTGCTCACAATTTACTAGTAGATGCACTGCAACAACTACAGCCACCAGCAGATCAACCAGAAATCAAATATATATAACGCTACTGTAGGTGTAATTAAGCCGTTTGTATTCTCCTATGGCTATTTTCTAGCCAAGTATTACAGCACACTACTATGCCAGATGAGATGACGCTGAGTTATGAAAAAAATAAACGTAAAATAAAAAAGGAAATGGCAGACTGTGCCTAATTGAAATACAACCCCGGGCCCTAATAAATTTTCCCACTTCGGTCTTTGCGATGGATATGTGCGTCACTAAAACACAGTGGTCGCAAGTCTGACTCCAAATTGCTCACAATTTACTAGTAGATGCACTGCAACAACTACAGCCACCAGCAGATCAACCAGAAATCAAATATATATAACGCTACTGTAGGCGTAATTAAGCCGTTTGTATTCTCCTATGGCTATTTTCTAGCCAAGTATTACAGCACACTACTATGCCAGATGAGATGACGCTGAGTTATGAAAAAAATAAACGTAAAATAAAAAAGGAAATGGCAGACTGTGCCTAATTGAAATACAACCCCGGGCCCTAATAAATTTTCCCACTTCGGTCTTTGCGATGGATATGTGCGTCACTAAAACACAGTGGTCGCAAGTCTGACTCCAAATTGCTCACAATTTACTAGTAGATGCACTGCAACAACTACAGCCACCAGCAGATCAACCAGAAATCAAATATATATAACGCTACTGTAGGTGTAATTAAGCCGTTTGTATTCTCCTATGGCTATTTTCTAGCCAAGTATTACAGCACACTACTATGCAAGATGAGATGACACTGAGTTATTAAAACAATAAACGTAAAATAAAAAGAAACTGGCAGACTGTGCCTAATTCTACTCAAACCCCTAATAAATTTTCCCACTTTGGTGTTTGAGGTGGATATGTGTGTCACTAAGAGCTAAACACAACGGTAGCAAGTCCCCCTGCAAATTCCTCACAATATGGTACTAGCTGCAAATAAAAAAAAAAAAAAATTATAACGTTATTGTAGCCCTAAGAAGGGCTGTTGGGTTCTTTTAGAATCACTCCTGCCTAACAGTAAGCTAATAGAACACCCTAACGCTTTCCCTGACCAGCAGCAGCTCTCTCCCTAGCGGCATCCAGACAGAGAATGATCCGAGCAGCGCGGGCAGCGGCTAGTCTATCCCAGGGTCACCTGATCTGGCCAGCCAACCACTGCTATCTACGTGTAAGGGTACCACGTCATGCTGGGTGGAGTGCAGAGTCTCCTGGCTTGTGATTGGCTCTGTTTCTGGCCGCCAAAAAGCAAAACGGCGGGAGCTGCCATTTTCTCGAGCGGGCGAAATACTCGTCCGAGCAACGAGCAGTTACGAGTACTCTAATGCTCGATCGAGCATCAAGCTCGGACGAGTATGTTCGCTCATCTCTAGAGACAAGGCACCGAAAGTGGATGTTGCTGTTTCAAAAGTTTCCAGGAAAAGCGCTCTTCCGGTGGAGGATTCAGGTGTATTTAAGGATCCCATGGATAAGAAGGCAGATAGCTTTCTAAGACGCTCCTGGGAGGCTGCAGCGGGCGCATTTAAACCTAATATTGCTGCTATGTGTGTCTCTAGATCATTATTTGTTTGGCTTTCCCAGCTGGAGGAGAAAATTAAGACAGGTGCTTCAAGATCGCATCTTATCTCAGAGGTTACCACTGCGCAGAAGACCTCAGCTTTCTTAGCAGATTCCTCGTGGATGCCCTACATCTTGGAGAAGGCAGCAGACAGAAAAAAGGGATTTCCCAGTACAAGACCTCAGGAAAAGAGATTTTTCGTTCCTCAAGGCGGTTTAAATCTCCCCAGAGATCCGGAGACAAAAAGGAAGGATGTCGATCCTCTAGAAAATCTAGAGGCTTCATGTTCTCTCGGCCTCAGTACTCCAGTAAACGCCCCGGTCAGCAATGACGCTAGAGGTCCTGTGTGTGTGTGGAGGGGGGGGGGATACAGACTCTCTCTGTTCAAGGAGGAGTGGAGGAAGATTACAGGGAGAGAATGGATCATGGGTATCATACACGATGGCTTAAAATTTACCTTTCCTATCCCCCCCTCCACAGCGCTTCAGAATAACATCAGTGCCCGGAAGAATAGCGGAACGGGCTGTGGAAGCCAAGGTGAAGTCCTTATTAGGAAAGGAAGTGCTCAGACAAGTGCCACTTCAGGAACAGGGAACAGGATTCTACTCAACCCTGTTCTGTGTAAAGAAGCCGGGTGGCTCCCTCCGTACCATCATAAATCTAAAACCAATGAATTGCTACTTGCGGGTGGACAGGTTCAAGATGGAGTCCATAAAGTCAACTATAAACCTGATCTTTCAGGATTGTTATATGGCTTCCATAGACGTAGCGGATGCATATTACCACATCCCTATTCATCCAGACAGTCAGAAGTTCCTGAGAGTGGCGGTAGTAGTGAATGGCAAGATAGAACACCTTCAATTCAGAGCACTACCCTTTGGAGTGGCTATAGCTCCGAGAGTTTTCACGAAATTCATATCCGAGGTGGGAGCCTACATATGGAAACATCAAGGCACCTTCGTGCCATACCTTGACGACTTTCTGCTGATAGCAAGTTCAGCGGAAAAATTGGACATCCAGATAAAGGTGGTGCTGAAGATTCTACATCGCTTAGGTTGGATGGTGAATCTGAAGAAATCCTCCCTTACACCTGCCAAATCAAAGATCTTTTTAGGCATCAGATTGGATTCCATTCAACAGAGATCCTTTCTTCCACAGGACAAAGTTGTGAAGATAATAACCTCAGTGGAAAAGTTGTACAGACAGCCATCTCCTACCATAAGGGAGGTTATGAGGATTCTGGGTCTCTTCATGGCAGCATCCTGGTTTGGCCGGGACAGTCCCGATATTTTTACCTCTGCCCCGCTGTGAGATATATATATACTTCCCTTGGTCCAGAGCTCTGGGCACCTGTGCCCTGCTGTCAGTGCGGGCAGTATAGTGCACCTCAGGTTCACTGGCAGCATGGCACAATGACAAGAGATCTGTGCCAAGGGCAGTATATATGTGACCACAGACATCTGTCATACAGGGCAGTTTGGGACACTAAACAATAAGCACCTATAGTTGCTTAGTGTCCCAAAGCTCCCTCCTGCTCTTTCCTGCTGCACTTCTCTGTACTTACTGGGCATTCTGTAAGCTCGGGCAGTTCTCTCTCACTCTGCTTGCGTTCGGGCTGAAGGGGGAGGGAGGGGAGGGGCGGGCACTGACCTGCTGCTGTGTCTCTAGGCAGCACTGTTGAGCACAGAGCAGGTCTGATGCAGCCCACAGTAAGAGAGATCACTGGAGCTCTCGGCGATCAGCAGCTTTTCCTGCCTGGCCAGTTCTATATAGACGGCAGTGGAGATGGTGCGCGTGCCCTCTCTGGCTCGCGTGCCATAAGTTTGCCACCACTGTCCTAGGGCTTCCCCAGACATAAGCTCTTTATTTGATTAAATTAAATAAATTCATGCCCAGCCCGGATTCAAACCCAGACCCACTGCAACAGAGATAATAATAATGATAGTCAAACATCACACCCCTGATAGCTGCAACGGAATCGCGCCTAAAAGCCTGGTCCACTCTCCCCTTGTCCCTATACGGGCGTATTAATATATTCAAAATGATCTTCCTCCCCAAATTTCTATACCTTTTTCATGCTTGTCCTATACTGCTTCCTAAGAGTCTGTTTAAACGCTTAGACGGCATTCTCAGGTCCTTCTACTGGCAGAGTAGCGCCCCGCGATTCAGTTTAGCGCTGCTTCAGGCTCCCAAGTCTAGGGGTGGACTGGCTGCCCCGGATCTGTATCTTTATTACCTGGCTTCCCAGCTAGTATATGCCCAGTGGTGGATAGATATAGACATGGGTAATGCAGCTACTGCACTGGCTGGTGCCCTGGTAGGTTCCTACGAGGCCCTTACAAACTTGCTGTACAGGTATAAGTCCCCATCTGATACCCCACTCCCCCTACGTACGGTAGCGGTGTGCTGGCGTAGGGCACAATCCCTGGTAGAGCTAAACAGCTCCCCCCCTCTCTCGCCTAGGACTCCATTGTGGCTCAATCCGTGGCTTTCTCACTTCCTCTCCCTCCCGGGCTGGACAATGTGGGGGGCGGCGGGGGTGAAATTTGTAGGCCAGCTCTTATCCCCGGAAGCAGAGTTACTCAGCTTTAACGAGATAAGGGAGAGACATACTGTACCCAATACGGCCAGCTTCCATTACACGCAACTGCGACACGCATTCAAAGCCCAATTCGGCTCCTTCAGCCTGACAGTGAAATTCTCCAAACTAGAGACTCTGATGAGTACCCCGGACCTCCCTAAGCCACTCACTCAGTGCTATGCTCTCCTACAAGAGCAAAAGTCCAGACCGTTTGATAGAGCCTGTGAACGCTGGAGACAGGATATCCCTGACCTGTCGGATGATGACTGGAGGGAGGTCGAACTGTCCTACTTCACATCTGTAGTGAGCGCGAGGGACTTCCTGATCCAATCTAAATTCCTCCATCGAGTATACTTCACCCCTGCTAGACTATTCCGTATGGGAGCAATGCCCAATGATCTTTGCTTTCGCTGTCAGGCTGAAGTCGGATCCTTCCTGCATTGTGTCTGGTCCTGCCCTAGGGTCCATGTCTTCTGGTCCGAAGTGCTGGAGTTCCTAAATGTACACTTTGATTTCCCACGATTACTGTCTCCCTCTGTGTGTCTCCTCGGTATCATAAATGAAGTCATCAATGGCCACTATGACAAAATTTTCTTTAGGTTTGTATTATACTACGCCCGAACAGTGGTGGTGATGACCTGGAAGGACCAGGAGCCCCCTCCATTAAAAAGATGGATATTACTTATTAACAGCGTCATTCCCCACTACCGGTCCCTGTATGTCAACAGGAAGTGTCCCCAGAAGTTTGACCGCATCTGGTCCAGATGGTGCGAGACTCCCCATACTGCCCTATAATCACATGTGATATATACTCCTCTCCATGATGACGGAGACTGAGCGTGCTGGTGTGTGTGTGTGTGTGTGTGTGACTGATTGTCTATGTGTCAATAGTTATTTGTGTTGTATCAAGATGTCTGGTTACAATATCTGCTGTCACTTATCGCGGTATATCCCTTAGTTAATATTGGAACGCAATAAGATCCTGTTCGTTACCACGGATGCTATTCAATTATTCTGTATTGTGGGGAAGAAAGTATGTAACAGACAATCTTGTTCTTTGGTTTGTTGATTGCAATTGTTAAAAAAAAATTTTCCAAAAATTTGCAAAAATAAATACTTTTAAAAAAAAAATAATAATGATAGTCTCCATGATAATAATAATAAAAATAATAATAATATTAATAGTCGTCTCAATAATTACAATAGTAATCTCTGAGAAGATGTATCTCTATATACCAGTGAATGGAGCCTGTGTCACTGGGTAACAGTACAAGACTTAGTCACATAAAATCCTCCCATGAATTACCACTAGCCCAATAGCCTAGTGCAGTGATGGCGAACCTTTTAGAGACCGAGTGCCCAAACTGCAATCCAAACCCACTTATTTATTGCAAAGTGCCAACACAACAATTTAACTTATTGCAATCTTTTTAGTCCTTGCTGTACCACAGCTTTCAACTTTACTGAGGAAACCAATATTGTTGACAGAAGGAGGGAAAATTCGGATTGCCTTTGGAGCTTCCCTTGAAAACCAAGAGCATGAGCTTCAATGATAATCTGTCTATACCCTGTCTATTTCTTCTCTCCCTGTAATAACGCTCAGTGTGTCACGTCCTGGGCTACCTGGGCCTGCAAGAGGATCCCTTAATATGCTATCTGGTGAGTTCTGTCCTGGGGCAACAGCCTAAGTGCCCACGGAGCGGGCTCACTGTCCTAGTGAATAGCGGCTCTATTTCTGTTGTATGTAGAATGTAGAGTTTCTGAGTTCAAATCCCAAACTGAGTAAATTTTTTTTATTATTATTAAGGTGATTATTATAACTATTATAAGGAAGATGATTATTAGTAATAAAAATTTGGGGCGAGGCCAGGGCCTGATTAGGGGTGTGGCTTAGGGGGAATCGCCGGGTGCCGCCATTTTGTCCCTCTTTCTCTTCCGGAAATGTTGGGAGGTATGCACTGGGGTGTCGGCTATTAGTTAAAGTTAGTACCTTGTATGTCCCAATGCCGGTTTGGCTCAGATCTTGGTCCCATAAGCTCAGAAGCCTTTAATCTATGTAATAAAGAAAGAGAATGAATGTTGCTATGAGGCATTATGGTACTTGGCCATCTCCTCTTTATAGTAGATGTAAAACAGCTTCTGTTGTGCATCAGAAGATCAATAAAGCAAATTTATCTTGATATAATACACTGACTACAGAACATTTTTATCGTTTCCGGAGCTTGAAAACATTTGATGTCATTTCTCAGTCTGTACATCATACAAATGCTGGATGAGAAGCAGTGAGTCAGATGCTGCACATGCCATCAGATGGCACAGAACTTTAATGTGTCCCTAAGTGTTACCATGGAAACCGCCTACATTGCTTCATATTGGGTACAGATATATATTTATAGTGTATGTATAGCAAACCTCCTGGATATATCAAATTATAACTTCATTATGTGCGGCCGTAAGGGGAAGTACAGGAAATGTGCTTATCAGCTCAGCAAAAATAATGTGAGTATAAGATAGTTATTATGAATGGGTCATTATCAGTGTGACTCACTTACCATCCCACAAGCTGCCGAATCTGGAAACAATGTGATGTATTGTGCTGCCACAGATTTACTTTCAGCATGGTGGGTTTATGAGGAAACTATTTTAAGAAATATTATTCATGGCACTCAAGAAAAAAATGTTGAGATGATAAAAATAGCAGACAAATCGAAATAATAAAGATAGTGTGCAATGCAGGGAGCAATCATTTTCATTACTGAAGGGGGTGCTACTCATGGTCTCACACTTGGTGCCCAATCTGATGACCCCCACATTCCTTATTCACTGTCTACTTGATGGCCACCATAAATGACGACCCACACGCCAAATTACCAATGACAATCCTGGAATATAAATAGATGTTTCTGCTACTAACAACATACACACCAGAGCAAATATTGAACATTAGAGATTGGTACATACATTACTTTATTCATTCTGGATAAAGAAGCAAAGATATTGCTCAGCTTCTTTTTTGTGCAGATAAAAGATGCATGAAATAGGGGTTCTCCATTTATATAGTGGATAGTGCATAGAAATTCATGTCATGAATAGTGAATAGTTGGGACAGCACGATAAGATTATGAGCTACACAATGGGGGGATTTAATAACGCCACAACTCTGGTGGTTTTGCTTCAAAAACAGTGTCTAAAATGCCTTGCACCACAGCTATCAAGGCTTTTGGTCTTTTTTTGGCACTTTCCCGACTTGCCCAAATATGGCTTGGAGCCTTTGGGGTGATGGGCGTGGCCTAACGATAAAGGGGGGTGGCTTAGCAAAAATCATCCATGCGCCCAAAATTCTGGCGCACAGTTTAGACCAACTAAAAGTAGGTCTAAAGTAGGAACTGACAGTCTTATACTGCATAAAGAGAAAGGAAAAATTGTGTCGCTCAAACCGCTCACATGTGCTGGAGATCCTCACATTCGTGTTGTGGATACTTGAACGAAAAAAAGGAAAAGGGCTCCGCACCAGTGGAAGGGAAAAAATATTCAGTGTCCCTCTAGACTATATATAAAGCATATAAAAAATACACGGCATATTCCCCTAGACCATGAAGAGTCCTACGTACGTGTCCTACCTAAGCGTTTCAAGTGCACATGGCACCCTTAATTAAACCTGAATTCATCATGACCATGATAAATCTGGCGTAGCAAAAGACAAGTGTTTTCCAGCTAGAAACTGGTGGAACCTGAGACACATTGGGGCAGATTTACTTACCCGGTCCGTTCTCTGCACTGGATTCGGGTCCGGCCGGGATTCATCAAGGTAGTTCCTCTGCCGTCCACCAGGTGGCGCTGCTGCGCTGAAAAGCATCCGAATGCCCTGAAATTCACCGAGCCGGACCAAGTGAAGGTAAGCGCGTCCCAAGCGACACTTTTATTGTTTTAAATGCGGCGGTTTTTCCGAATCCGTCGGGTTTTCGCTTGGCCACGCCACCCGATTTCCGTTGCGTGCATGCCGGCGCCAATGCGCCACAATCCGATCGCGTGCGCCAAAATCCCGGGACAATACAGGGAAAATCGGCGCAAATCGGAAATATTCAGGTAACACGTCGGGAAAACGCGAATCGGGCCCTTAGTAAATGACCCCCATTGTGCTCAAGTAGATATCTATGGTATCTCTAGACACCACCACCAGATACATACAGTAACGGAGAAAACAAGCACAACTATGGATCTAATGAGCAAATGATTGGCCACTATTTCTAAAAAAACCCTAGAAAGTTATTTTTGAACCCTAAATAAAAGTCAATAAAAACACACAAAGATACACACAAAGAAAATAAAAATATCATGGATATCAGTTAAAGATTAATAGATCTGGAAAATGTGCGATGTAAACATGAACATACACATAGCAGTTCGTAAAATCTGTACAGTCTAATAATTTATCATATTAATCTTGAGCCAGATCCCCCAAATCACTGAACTACAATGATAGTATTAGCATGGTATACCAATGGTATTATATTATATTTCACTTGTAAATAATAAATTGATCGAGTGGTCTCCTCCTACCCTCTGAGATTTTATTAATACATTTAATAACATTGTTAGAATAGAATGAGGAGCATAAAGAAAACTTGTAAAGAAAATTCCCTAAAAAAATGTGAAAAGTTGTGGGGATGCTGGGTACATATCCGGGGCCTCCCTAGCAAAGCTCTTGTTGATTTATTGAAGTCTCAGCTATTGAATGTCGATGTTGGAGACTTAAACTAAACCTACCATGGGAAATCTACTATCAGAAGTAGATCTGATGGGAGATTCCTCCTGTCTGCCACTGCCCTAATCTGTATTTTAATAATCCTGAAACCTAACCTAACTTGTTACAAACTTTATTTTAGTAATTGGTAAATTAACTGCAGCTGCTACTGAGACGTGTAGCAGCCCGGCCGGGCACTGGCAGCTAAGGCTAGTCCACAACCTAGTAGCCTCTGCGGTTAATTTACATATTACTGAAAAAAGTTTTACCAAGTAAGGATATGTTCCAGGATTATTAAATTACAGATTAGAGCAGAGGCAGACAGGAGGAATCTACCATCAGATCTACTTCCGATGGTAGATTCCTCATTGTAGGTGTCCTTTAAATTGTTAACTGTTTATATTGTGTACTTGACATTGGCTCTGTATCAATATACAGAGCCACAGTATACATATACATCAAAATGTATTCTGTGCTTTTATACCATTTACATTCCGTGGTATTCCTTGGATATATGGATTTATCCTCTAAGATATACTCTGAATCACTTTCTGTCTGCTGGCATGAGGTGGGGAGAAATGGGATCAGGAGGAGATTTAAAGTTATGTATTTGTAACATTTGTTCTTTGTCTTGTTTTTTTATTGTGTGAAAAATAAAAAAAAAATGTCATACCTGTGCTGACTAGTTGAAGTAAATACTTTAAAATAGAAAGAACCTGTGGATGAAATCAAAAAGACCAATTCTACACACTTAACAACAAACCAGCAGAGAAAGTATAATGGGGCAAATATATATCATGGCTTTTCCGTTATGGATCTCTACGTCCGACCACTTTTTGGGTTTCTACCCAGTGGGGAGAGAGCGGGGTGGGCGTTTGCACCCTCACCTGCCACATTTACTAAAGTCTGGTGGATCATAGTCACAAAGAGGCCGGAGGTGAATATCTGCACTGAACCATCAGTGGGGGGGATTTTAAGGCTGTCGTTCCCCCCAATTTCCCCCAATGTTCTGCAATAATCAACTAGTCTTAATCGGCCAGCAAATATGCTAGAATTGGCCCTGTCTCTGGATGTTAGATGAGTCTCTACTTCAGTGGAAAGTGCCACTCAAGTGATGTCACAAGAGTACGGGAGATAATAGAAAAAACATAGAAGCCTTATATATTCACATGGTCTGCAGAAAGACACCATGAAAATTCTGTTCAGCTCCTTCTGTTCTATAACATGGTGTCTACAGATTACACTGCCTGTTCATGTGAAAGGTGTGCTTTACATCTACTTAAATGTCTTTATAGAAGACTGACATTATACTACATTGCACTATATATTGACATTTACCAAGGCCAGTCTTTAGTAACAGTGTACTAGCAACATTCATGTGATACGGAAGCACTCCTGCTGACATCCTGACGACATATGGAGAGTGAAAAATGAGACGTCTATTACAGTTTAATGGATAGAGAAATATCCTTGTTTCAACAGCTGAAGGAATGCAGAAGACAGAATATATGCTGGGTGGGGCAATGCCCAGACAACTGGAGATGCTTAAGAAGGAGGCCAGAGATTGTATGGATTATAGACAGTGTGCCAGGATGGTGACCTATCTTGGTCTTAGTTTTCTGCTATCAGTTATCATGTCTGGTAAAGTTTAACCTTCTGTTGTATTAACTGGTTCACGACCGCCTGTCGTGTATTCACGACGGGAGGCGGGTCCCGCTGCATGGAGAGGGCTCATGGTCTGAGCCCTCTCCATAGTCGGTAAATCTTTGCTGCATATTGCAGCAAAGACTTACTGGTAACACCTGCGATCGGTGCTAGAACATTATCACAGTAATCGCTGCAGGCAAAGCTGCCGTCTTCTTGCCTGGGATCGTCTCTCCCCTTGACGTCATCGGGGAGCAGCGATCCAACTCTATTACGTTTTAACCCCTGATAGCACATTGTAATGAATGAGGAGGAAAAACCCCATATACTGCCATACTGTAGTATGGCAGTATATGACAGGATCGATCAGACAACTTAGGGTTAAAGTTCCCTAGGGAGTCAGAAAAATAGTAAAAATAAAAACAAAAAAAAGTTTTTTAAAAAAAAAATACAAAATAATACAAAAACCTAAAAATTCTAATCACTCCCTTTCCCTAGAAATGATATAAATATAAACAGTAAAAATCATAAACACAATAGGTATCGACGCGTCTGAAAATGCTCGATATATCAAAATATACTAACGGTTTTTCACTGCGTTTAACCCCGTAACGGAAAATAGCTCCCAAAGTCAAAAATGGCACTTTTTTGCCATTTTGAAAAATATAAAAAAAATCTATAAAATGTGATCAAAAGGTTGTACAATCCTAAAAATGATATAATTGAAAAAATTATCAAATGTTGCAAAATATGACACCCCCCACAGCTCCATAAAACAAAGTATAAAAAAGTTATTAGCGCCAGAAGACGGCAAAATCAAAAAAAAAAATTTTGTACAGGAGGTTTTAATTGTTGTAAATGTATGAAAACATTATAAACCTATACAAATTCGGTATCCCCGTAATCGTACCAACTAGAGATGAGCGAGCACTAAAATGCTCGGGTGCTCGTTATTTGAGACAAACTTTTCCCGATTCTCGAGTGCTCGTCTCGAATAACGAGCCCCATTGAAGTCAATGGGAGACTCGAGCATTTTTCAAGGGGACCAAGGCTCTGCACAGGGAAGCTTGGCCAAACACCTGGGAACCTCAGAAAAGGATGGAAACACCACGGAAATGGACAGGAAACAGCAGGGGCAGCATGCATGGATGCCTCTGAGGCTGCTTAATCGTACCATTATGCCAAAATTATGGGCAACAGCATGGCCATGACAGAGTGACCGAATGAGGCTAGATAGCATCTAAAACATGCAATAATTGACCCTGACACTATAGGGGACGGCATGCAGAGGCAGCGGCAGCAGCTGCAGGCTAGAGTGTGGCATGGTGACATACCCCAAATGGACTCAGGCTTCAACGCAATTTAAAAAATTCCTTTTGGCGAGTATAACGTGTAGCACTGTATGTATCAGTATTTTGCCTGGTTAAGGCTGCAGAGAGGAACCAAAGGAGGTGAGCAAGAAGCGCTGAAATGATTTCCTCTGTTAACAAAAGGTTGACGTATATTTAGTCGATAACACAGCATGGTGGCAACATAGTGACCAAGTTCCATAACGTATCTGGTGAAACACCCGAAAAATGAGCCTGACACAGCTCGTTTGCTAAGGGGATGACATGTGGAGGCAGCCATGGAGACGATTTCCATGATTAAGAGCGACAGTATGGGGCATCCATATTGCGCTTCTATGATTTCAACTTCAGGTCTCCAGCATGGCGGCGACAGATGGGCCGAGTTCCACTATGTATCTGGTGAAACACCTGAAAATTCTGCCTGACACAGCTCGTTTGATAAGGGGATGATGTGCTGCATATCCTCTCGAGCTCCAGCGTCTGGGGTATAGAGAGTTGAAAGTTGCGCATGGAGACATTGGTGGACGCTGTGGAGGATCGTGTAGGTAAAATGGACAGGAAACAGCAGGGGCAGCATGCATGGATGCCTCTGAGGCTGCCTAATCTTGGGATGGAGCTGGCGGTCCGCTGCCTGGGGGTCAGAAGCGTTTACTTTGAAAAAATTATAATTTTCAAAGCAGGCGGGGTCGTTTGAATATTTCACCTAGGAATAATGGAATAGCATAGTGGTTCTATTTTTAATTGTTTTTTTCGGAAATGGTTCCATGATTAAGAGCGACAGTATGGGGCATCCATATTGCGCTGCTATGATTGCAACTTCAGGTTTCCAGCATGGCGGCGACAGATGGGCCGAGTTCCACTATGTATCTGGTAAAACACCTGAAAATTCTGCCTGACACAGCTCGTTTGATAAGGGGACGATGTATGGAGGCAGTGAAGTAGTAGTAGATTAAAGGTGCTGCAGTTAAAACTATGTTAGTTGGATCTTGGGATGGAGCTGGCGCTCCGCTGCCAGGCGAGCTTTCGCCAATCCAAGCCCCTGTCTCTAGGCTACTACCCAAACAGCACTTCTAAGAACCTTTTGTATAAGATCAAGTGTAGTAGCGTTCTTATAAGTTTGGGTTATGGCGGGTGAGGGAAATGTAAACAGATGCGCAAGAAGCGCTGAAATAATATCGGTAAATGATAAAAGTTTGCCAGTATATTTTCTGGATAACACGGCAGGGTGGCGACAAAGTTAACAAGTTTGATATGGAAGCCATGAAAACAACCCAAAAGTCTGCCTGACACACCTCGTTTGATAAGGGGACGATGTATGGAGGTAGCTATATGGACGACTTTTGGACACAGCTATGGAGATGACGTGTGGAGGTAGCAATGGAGACAACGTGTGGAGGCAGCTAAAAAGACGACGTGTGGAGGCTGCTATGGAGACAATTTAATTTGGATAGTGCCTGTATATGGCAGTCCAAAAATGTTTTCAAACCAGAGGAGCAGGTAGGTGGTCCTCCAGAAAAATTAAATAGATTGAGTGCCTGTATGTGGCAGTCCAAAAAAGTTTTCAAACCAGAGGAGCAGGTAGGTGGTCCTCCAGAAAAATTAAATACATAGAGTACTATAGCTAGAGCCAGTTGGCCCTGGCAAAAAATTGCCAGTTTCCTCTGCTTTAGTGTACAAAGAAGAGGAGAAGGAGGAAAATGAGGAGGAGGAGTGCATAAATTATTCAGGTTGAGCTTCCTTCACCTGGTGGAGAATGGAAATCCTGAGAAATCCAGGCTTTATTCATCTTGATAAGCGTCAGCCTGTCAGCGCTTTCAGTCGACAGGCGTGTACGCTTATCGGTGATGATGCCACCAGCTGCACAGAAAACCCGCTCGGACAACACGCTAGCGGCAGGGCAGGCAAGAACCTCCAAGGCGTACAGCGCCAGTTCGTGCCACAAGTCCAGCTTTGAAACCCAGTAGTTGTAGGGAGCTGTGTGATCATTTAGGACGATGGTATGGTCAGCTACGTACTCCCTCACCATCTTTCTGTAAAGATCAACCCTACTCTGCCGAGACTGGGGACAGGTGACAGTGTCTTGCTGGGGTGACATAAAACTGGCAAAGGCCTTGTAAAGCGTACCCCTGCCAGTGCTGGACAAGGGGTCCAGTTCGCCTACTCTCCTTCGCTACTTGTCCCGCAGAAGTACGCCCTCTGCCGCTAGCACTGTCAGAAGGGAAATACTGTTTCAGTTTGTGCACCAGGGCCTGCTGGTATTCATGAATTCTCACACTCCTTTCCTCTCCAGGGATGAGAGTGGAAAGATTTTGCTTGTACCATGGATCCAGGAGAGTGAATACCCAGTAATCGGTGCTGGAATAAATTCTTTGAATGCGACGGTCATGGGATAGGCAGCCTAGCATGAAATCTGCCATATGCGCCAGAGTAACAACGCGCAAGAATTCACTCCCCTCACTGGCCTGACTCTCTTTCCTCCTTCTCCAACTCCTCCAACTCCTCTTCTTCTGCCCATACACGCTGAACAGTGAAGGACTGAAAAATGGTCCCCTCTTCTGTCTCGCCAACATTCTCCTCCTCTTCCTCCTCATCCTCCTCCACCTCCTCCGATATGCGCTGAGAAACAGACCTGAGGGTGCTTTGGCTATCAACAAGGGAATCTTCTTCCCCCGTCTCTTGTGACGATCGCAAAGCTTCCGACTTCATGCTGACCAGTGGGTTTTTCAACAGGCCAAGCAGCGGGATGGTGAGGCTGATGATGGCGGCATCGCCACTGACCATCTGTGTTGACTCCTCAAAGTTACTCAGCACCTGACAGATATCAGACATCCACGTCCACTCCTCATTGTAGACTTGAGGAAGCTGACTGACCTGACTACCAGTTCTGGTGGAAGTTGACATCTAGCAGTCTACAATCGCTCTGCGCTGCTGGTAAACTCTGGATAACATCGTTAATGTTGAATTCCACCTCGTGGGCATGTCGCACAACAGTCGGTGAGCGGGCAGTTGGAGGCGGCACTGCGCTGCGCTGAGAGTGGCAGCATCTGTGCTGGACTTCCTTAAATGTGCACAGATGCGGCGCACTTTCGTGAGCAAATCAGACAGATTGGGGTATGTCTTGAAGAACCGCTGAACTATGAGATTTAGCACATGGGCCAGGCATGGAACATGTGTCAGTCTGCCGAGTTGCAGAGCCGCCACCAGGTTACGGCCGTTGTCACACACAACCATGCCTGGCTTCAGGTTCAGCGGTGCCAGCCACAGATCAGTCTGCGCCTTGATGCCCTGTAATAGCTCTTGGGCGGTGTGCCTTTTATTGCCTAGGCTCAGCAGTTTGAACACCGCCTGCTGTCGCTTAGCAACAGCATTCCTGCTGTGCCTAGAGCTACCGACTGATGGCGCCATGCCCACAGATGGTAATTCGGAGGAGGAGGGGTTGGAGGAGGAGGAGGCATAGTAGGCCAGAGAGACCTGGACCGAGGTAGGCCCCGCAATCCTCGGCGTCGGCAGTATATGACCAGCCGCAGGGTCAGACTCGGTCCCAGCCTCCACCAAGTTAACCCAATGTGCCGTCAGTGATACATAGTGGCCCTGCCCGGCAGCACTCGTCCTTGTGTCCATGGTCAGGTGGACCTTGTCAGAAACGGCGTTGGTCAGGGCACGGATGATGTTGTCTGACACGTGCTGGTGAAGGGCTTGGACGGCACATCAGGAAAAGTAGTGGCGGCTGGGGACCGAATACCGAGGGGTGGCAGCCGCCATGAGGTTGCGAAAGGCCTTGGTCTCTACCAGCCTATAGGGCAGCATCTCTAGGCTAAGTAATCTGGAGATGTGGACGTTGAAGGTTTGGGCATGTGGGTTTGTTTTGCACTATACTTCCTTTTGCGCTCCAGCATCTGGGGTATGGAGACCTGAACGCTGGTGGATGCTGTGGAGGATCGTGGAGGCGAAGATGGGGTTTTCGCACGGGAGGTGTTTGGGCCGGGGTCCTGGGCAGGGGGCTGACTAGCAGATGACACGGGGGAAGGAGCAGTGGTGTGCACGGCCGGAGGTGAACGGGCTTGATGCCATTGAGTGGGGTGTTTAGCATTCATATGCCTGCGCATACTGGTGGTAGTTAAGCTAGTAGTGGTGGAACCCCTGCTGATCCTGGTTTGGCACAGGTTGCACACCACAGTCCGTCGGTCATCCGGTGTTTCTTTAAAGAACCTCCAGACTTCTGAAAATCTAGCCCTCACCACGGGAGCTTCACTACGTGAAACATTTGGCGCTGATGCACCAGCTCTGGCCTTGCCTCTCCATCTGGCCCCACCACTGGCTCTCCCAACCTGTTCTCGTAGAGGACTCGCCTCCGTCTCAGAAGAACTGTCTTCACCCGGCCTATCAACCCAGCTTGGGTCTGTCACCTCATCATCCTCCGATCCCTCAGTCTGCTCCTCCCTCGGACTTCCTGCCCTGACAACAATTACTCCACTGTCTGACAACCGTGTCTCCTCATCGTCGTACACCTCTTTACACACTTCTTCCACTACGTCAATAATGTCATCATCACCCACAGACTGCGACCGGTGGAAAACCTGGGCATCGGAAAAGAGCTCAGCAGCAACCGGACAAGTGGTTTGTGACTCTGGGAAGGGTCCAGAAAACAGTTCCTCAGAGTATGCCGGTTCAAAATGCCAAATTTTCCTGGGAGGGGCAGACTGGGGGGAGGGAGGCTGATTTAGGTGGCATGGGTGGACTGCGTGGAAGACTGACTGGTGGACAAATGGCTAGAAGCATTGTCCGCAATCCACGACATCACCTGTTTGCACTGTTCTGGCCTCAACATGAACCTAGGGAGTGTAGCTCTGCGGCGTTCCCCTGCTCCCTAATTAGCAGGTGGTGTCTCACGGCCTCTGACCCATGCATTAGTTGGAAGCCCACATCCTCTACCCCTAGCTCTCGGGTTAAACATTTTCAAAATTAAAGTGTAAACTGTATTTTTTTTTTTTTTTTAAACAAAACGATGCTATTCTATTGCTATGGCTAGTTTCTAACCTACACTGACAGAACACAACTGGATTTTGTGCTGTGCCTGATGACTTTGAGTTATAAAAAAAAATAAACGTAAAAAAAAAAATAAATGAGCAGACTGTGCCTAATTCAAATCAAACCCCTAATAAATTGTCCCATTTCAGTGTTTGAGATGGATATGCGTGTCACTAAGAGCTAAACACAACGGTCGCAAGTCTCCCTGCAAATTCCTCACAATATGGTACTAGCTGCACTACTAGTGCCAGCAAGGCCAGCCACAAGCAAATCAACAAAAAATAAAATGTACCGTATAACGCTATTGTAGGCCAAAGTAAGCCGTTTGGGTTCTCCTATGGCTATTTTCTAGCCTACACTGAAAGCACACTGCTATGCCAGATGACCTTGAGTTATAAAAGTAAATAAACGTAAAAAAAAAATAAATGAGCAGACTGTGCCTAATTCAAATCAAACCCCTAATGAATTGTCCCACTTCGGTGTTTGAGGTGGATATGTGTGTCACTAAGAGCTAAACACAACGGTCGCAAGTCTCCCTGCAAATTCCTCACAATATGGTACTAGCTGCACTACTAGTGCCAGCAAGCCCAGCCACAAGCAAATCAACAAAAAATAAAATGTACCGTATAACGCTATTGTAGGCCAAAGTAAGCCGTTTGGGTTCTCCTATGGCTATTTTCTAGCCTACACTGAAAGCACACTGCTATGCCAGATGACCTTGAGTTATAAAAGTAAATAAACGTAAAAAAAATAAATGAGCAGACTGTGCCTAATTCAAATCAAACCCCTAATGAATTGTCCCACTTCGGTGTTTGAGGTGGATATGTGTGTCACTAAGAGCTAAACACAACGGTCGCAAGTCTCCCTGCAAATTCCTCACAATATGGTACTAGCTGCACTACTATTGCCAGCAAGGCCAGCCACAAGCAAATCAACAAAAAATAAAATGTACCGTATAACGCTATTGTAGGCCAAAGTAAGCCGTTTGGGTTCTCCTATGGCTATTTTCTAGCCTACACTGAAAGCACACTGCTATGCCAGATGACCTTGAGTTATAAAAGTAAATAAACGTAAAAAAAAATAAATGAGCAGACTGTGCCTAATTCAAATCAAACCCCTAATGAATTGTCCCACTTCGGTGTTTAAGGTGGATATGTGTGTCACTAAGAGCTAAACACAACGGTCGCAAGTCTCCCTGCAAATTCCTCACAATATGGTACTAGCTGCACTACTAGTGCCAGCAAGCCCAGCCACAAGCAAACAAAAAAAATATATATATAACGCTATTGTAGCCCTAACAAGGTCTGTTGGGTTCTTGTAGACTCACTCCTGCTTAACAGTAAGCTAATATAACACCCTAACGCTATCCCTGCAGCAGCAGCAGCTCTCTCCCTAGCGGCATCCAGACAGAGAATGATGCGAGCAGCGTGGGGAGGGGCTAGTCTATTCCAGGGTCACCTGATCAGGCCAGCCAACCACTGCTATCGACGTGTAGCACGTCATGCTGGGTGGAGTGCAGAGTCTCCTGGGCTTGTGATTGACCTTGTTTCTGGCCGCCAAAAATCAAAACGGCGGGAGATGCCATTTCCTCGAGCTGGCGAAATACTCGAAATACTTGAACGAGCATCAAGCTCGGACGAGTGTGTTCGCTCATCTCTAGTACCAACCCAAAGAATATTGTAGACATGCCATTTGGGGCGCACAGTGAAAGCCGTAATATCCAAGCCCAAGAGAAAATGGCGCAAATGCATTTTTTCACCATTTTCACTGCATTTGGATTTTTTTTCCTGCTTCCCAGTGCACAACATGGAATATTAAATACCATCACTATGAAGTGCAATTTGTTACGCAGAAAACAAGCCATCACACAGCTCTTTACATGTAAAAATAAAAAAGTTATAGATTTTTGAAGGTGGGGAGTAAAAAAAATGGAAATGAAAAAACAGGAAAGGGCCCAGTCCTTAACCAGTTAATAGTCAAGTATAAGCACGGTATAGCCAATTGTAAAATATTTAAAGGGAACCTGTTAACAGAAATTGCCCTAATAATCCAATACCAGTATGTTGACAAGCAACTGAGCAGCTTCTAGATCATGTTTCTTTAATGGTGCAATGTGGAGGATTCGTGCATAAACTCTACTTTGAAGGGAGATATATACCGTATATACTCGAGTATAAGCCGACCCGAGTTTAAGCCGAGACCCCTAATTTTACCACCAAAAACTGGGAAAAACTACTGACTTGAGTATAAGCCGAGGGTGGGAAATGCATTGGTCAAACCAATGCCCCCCAGTAGTATACAGCCTGCCAGCCCCCAGTAGTATACAGCCTGCCAGCCCCCATGTAGTATTTAGCAGCCCCTAGTAGTATACAGAAGAGCCTAGTAGTATACAGCAACCCCCTAGTATTATTCAGCAGCCCCTAGTAGTATACAGCAAGCCCTTAGTAGTATACAGCAAGCCCCTAGTAGTATACAGCAGCCTCTAGAAGTATACAGCAGCCCCTAGAAGTATACAGCATCCCGTAGTAGTATACAGCCAGCCTGCCCACACGGCCCTTAAAAAAATAAACTTATATACTCACCCTCTGATGTCAGTGCGGCTCCCCGATGTCGGCGCGACTTACCGATGTTCCCGATGTCAGCGCATCCCGTCTTCTTTCTTCTCCGCGGCTCCTCTTCTCTCTTCCGGCATGGACGCGGCCATCTCTTCTTCTAGCATGCGCATACTATGACGCGGCCGCTGCTGACGTCATAGTATGCGCGGCCACTAAGAAACCATGGCCGCCTCCATGCCGGAAAATAGAAGAGAGAAGAGGAGCCGCGGAGAAGAAAGAAGACGGGACGTGCTGACATCGGGGACATCGGTAAGCTGCGCCGACATCGGGGAGCCCCGCTGACATCGGAGGGTGAGTATTTAAGTTTATTTTTTTTTAAGTGGGTAATTTTTATTTGTTATAGACTCGTGTATAAGCCGAGGGGACGTTTTTCAGCACATTTTCAGCACATAATGTCAGCCACATAAAGAGGAAGTGTTCAGAGGCAGGGAGAGCAAACCAAACAAACATAGATAAAAAAAAAAAATCTGTGTGTATGAAGCCACCTGTGTTCGATAATAACACTGGAGTCTTATGACAGACTTGTAGCATACCTCCCAACTGTCCCGTTTTGGGTGGGACAGTCCCGTTTTTTACCCCCTGCCCCGCCCCCATGGGCCGGTAAGAGATTGTCCCGGTTATTTCTGTGCTGTCACGGATTGTTCTGGCTTGTCCCGCCCCCTAGTCCCGCCTCCGTCCTGCTCAGGATAGTGAAGCCAGGGTGCAGCGTTCTCCTCCACTCCAGCTCCAGCACTGTCTGTAGCAGGGCCGGCACCTCCCCTGGGAGGCAGAGCCCTCCCTGTCCTCAGGCTGCCATGGCCCCTACAGGTCAGTACAGTGACATGCCGGGAGCTCCAGTGTCTCCCCACATTGATGGATGGATGGATGGAGCAGCAGTGCAGAGTGTGATATGCTCTGCACTGCCCCTGCACAGCAGCCCCAGGGGATCATCAGCCTCCGTGCAGGCAGGAGCTCTCCAGCTCTGCTACCTCTTCCCCTCCGTGCAGAAGCAGCAGCAGCTCCCTGCCCCCACCTCCTCCTCACTGAAGTTCGTCTGATGAAGCAGAGCCGAGTGGGTGCAGCTTCTGCAATGTGATGACAGGTACTCTACAGTGATTGCAGGCAGCATCTAAAGGGTTAAACACTTCACTATCCACCATAGACCCCTGCCCCAATCCCTAATCCCCCCAGTGCCCTTCTATTCTGTTTTTATTGTACCATATACTTAATAACTTAAAGGTGTTTTCCCACAAATACAAGTTAGGCCCTATCCATAGAATAGGGCCTAACCTTCTGATGTGTGGGGGTTTCAGTGATGTGACCCCCACAGATCATGAAAACGAGGGGTCTGTTGGGGTCCCATGTACCTCAGGTGCTCTATGACAGTAATGAAGCAGACGGCCGTGCATGACCATTCTGCTCCATTAATCTCTATGGAGCTGGCGGAGATCGCCGAGCAAAATGAAAATGTCCAGAGGCAGCGCTCGGCGATCTCCACCAGCTCCATAGAGATTCATGGAGCAGAACGGTCATGCGCAGCCGTCTGCTCCATTACTCTGACGGAGCGATGAGGGGTCCGACAGAGGTACGCAGGATCCCTCATTTTCATGATCTGTGGGGGTCTCATCACTGAGACCCCCACTGATCATCAAGTTAGGCCCTATCCTGTGGATAAGGCCTAATTTGTATTTGCAGGAAAACTTTTTAATTTTTGCGTTTCCATATTTCCCTACCCACTTTCAAAAATCAATCCATTTTTTATTTTTTCATGTACAGAGCTGTGTGTGGCCTGTTTCTGCGTAACAAATTACACTTTCTAGTTACGGTATTAAATATTCCAGGCCCTGTACTGGGAAGCGGGAAAGAAAATATCAAATGTGGTTTTTATGGCTTTCACTGCGTGCTCCATAGGACCCCTCCGCTTTACTCTTTAGTTTGGTACAATCACATCAATATCATACTTAGGCTACATTCACGCACATGTATGGGGGACGTACACTCACCGGCCACTTTATTAGGTACACCATGCTAGTAACAGGTTGGACCCCCTTTTGCCTTCAGAACTGCCTCAATTCTTCGTGGCATAGATTCAACAAGGTGCTGGAAGCATTCCTCAGAGATTTTGGTCCATATTGACATGATGGCATCACACAGTTGCCGCAGATTTGTCGGCTGCACATCCATGATGCGAATCTCCCGTTCCACCACATCCCAAAGATGCTCTATTGGATTGAGATCTGGTGACTGTGGAGGCCATTTGAGTAGAGAGAACTCATTGTCATGTTCAAGAAACCAGTCTGAGATGATTCCAGCTTTATGACATGGCGCATTATCCTGCTGAAAGTAGCCATTGGGTACATTGTGGTCATAAAGGGATGGACAGGTAGGCTGTGGCGTTGCAACGATGCTCAATTGGTACCAAGGGGCCCAAAGAGTGCCAAGAAAATATTCCCCACACCATGACACCACCACCACCAGCCTGAACCGTTGATACAAGGCAGGATGGATCCATGCTTTCATGTTGTTGACGCCAAATTCTGACCCTACCATCCGAATGTCGCAGCAGAAATCGAGACTCATCAGACCAGGCAACGTTTTTCCAATATTCTACTGTCTAATTTTGATGAGCTTGTGCAAATTGTAGCCTCAGTTTCCTGTTCTTAGCTGAAAGGAGTGGCACCCGGTGGGGTCTTCTGCTGCTGTCGCCCATCTGCCTCAAAGTTCGATGTACTGTGCGTTCAGAGATGCTCTTCTGCCTACCTTGGTTGTAATGGGTGGCGATTTGAGTCACTGTTGCCTTTCTATCTATTTCATTCTCCTCTGACCTCTGGCATCAATAAGGCATTTCCGCCCACAGAACTGCCGCTCACTGGATGTTTTTTCTTTTTCGGACCATTCTCTGTAAACCCTAGAGATGGTTGTGCGTGAAAATCCCAGTAGATCAGCAGTTTCTGAAATACTCAGACCAGCCCTTCTGGCACCAACAACCATGCCACGTTCAAAGGCACTAAAATCACCTTTCTTCCCCATACTGATGCTCGGTTTGAACTTCAGGAGATTGTCTTGACCATGTCTACATGCCTAAATGCACTGAGTTGCCGCCATGTGATTGGCTGATTAGAAATGAAGTGTTAACGAGCAGTTGGACAGGTGTACCTAATAAAGTGGCCGGTGAGTGTATATACGGCCGACGTATGTATGGCCGATATATGTCCCCCATACACTTCTATGGGCTCATGGCCCTGTACGGGAGCCATGATACGGGTGAGCAGCGCTCATCCCCACTCCTCTACGCAGCGCCGATGTATATACATCGTGTGAATATAGCCTTATATAGATTTTATTACGTTTAAGTAGATTTAAAAAATTAAAAAACATCTATCACCATTTTTTGGGTTTCATACTGTCCTCTAACTAATGCTCGTTACCTGTAGGGGATGTTCTCACTTCTTTCCGCTAGTTTCGTGGCTCGCGGCAAAATTGATTTTATAATATTTGCAAATATGGAGGTGCTCAGGGTGACATCACCGAGTAATGTAAATTATGTGGCCCCCTGGCTGCTTGCTATTCATATTGTCTCCGTTCCAATTTCCAGCCAAAAACCCCCCGGATATCATGCAGCTCCCCCAAATCTCACGCATGCAGGAGATCTTTTCACTTGCGCAGCCCCCACAGTCACCACTGCAGCTGCGTGAGGGAAACAGAAGACGACAGCCGTCAATCTTCAGAGGACGTCGGAGTTTATTGTATTCGGGTGTGTGACATTGTCGTAGCCAAAGGCTGGTAAGTATGATTCATCCCCACTGTGCTCACTGCTTGTACCTCCAACACATCTACTGCTACCAATGTATATACAGCAGCATATATACGCACACATATATTGCTGTTTAACCCCCCTGCCACCAATGTATATTTATGTATATATTTGGGGGGCATATTTCACTCCCCCCCCCCGACAACGAGCATGTCCCCCCCCCCGACAACGAGTATGTCCCCCCCTAGACAACGAGCATGTCTTCCCCCCCTAGAAAATGAGCATGTCTTCCCCCCCTAGACAACAAGCATGTCCCCCCCCTAGACAACGAACATGTCCCCCCCCTAGACAACGAGCATGTCCCCCCCCCATAGACAACGAGCATGTCCCCCCCCTAGACAACGAGCATGTCTCCCCCCCCCCTAGACAACGAGCATGTCCTCCCCTGTGGCTCCCCTTTTTGTGTGTGGTTTTTTTTTTTTTTTGTCTTACAGGACCATGCCTGCTGTGGACTACTTTGGATTCGAAGGATTCCGTCGATGACCAACATTTCTAACAAATAAAATGGTCAAGGGCTGGCCTTAGTGTTTGCCATAATTTTTTTGGCAAATTCAAACTAACACCCATACAATTACCCCGGTGCCCATCGCCTATAGATGGTCAGGGACTGGGGCAGCCGCAGGCTGTTGCGCTGGAATAGCCCCCTAACAGTGGCCTATCCCAGCTCAGTAATGGCAGGCTGCTGCTGCTTTTTTGTATCTGGCTGAATTGGAGAATAGGGGGCATCCCACGCTGTTTTTTTCCCCATTGTTTTTTTTTAAATGGGGGGGGAAACGGCAAGAGGACCCCCTATAGAAAGGGGGGACCCCCATGTCGTTTTTTTCCCCAAAAATAGGGGGGTGTGGTGCAAATCAGCCAGATACAATAAAGCAGCAGCCTGTCATTACTGAGCTGGGATAGGCCACTGTTAGGGGGCTATTCCAGCTCAACAATAACAGCCTGCAGCCGCCCCAGCACCTCACCATCTATAGACGGTCAGGTACTAGTTTGTGCCCAGCTCTTCCTGGCACCCCTGATGGCGTTGGGTACCGGGGTAATGGTATGGACGTTAGTGTGAATTTTACTATGGCAAACTATGAAGAGTGTTGCAAAAAAATAAATCACACTGTTTTTAACAAATAGAAAATTTTATTGAACAAAAAACGCAGACACACCCTCATTGACCATTTTATTTGTTAGAAATGTTGGTCATCAACGTAATTCTTCAAATCCAAAGTAATCCACTGCAGGCACGGTCCTGGAAGACAAAAAAACACACACACACACACACCCACAAAAAAGGGCACGCAGCCACTGGGGGAGACATGCTCGTTGTTGGGGGGGCCATTCTCGTTGTTTGGGGGGGGACATGCTCATTGTCTGGGGGGGGAATGCTCGTTGTCTAGGGGGGGGCATGCTCGTTGTCTAGGGGGAGTGGAATATGCCTCCCAATTATATATTTAAATATACATTGGTGAAAGGGTTAAACAGCAATATATGTGTGTATATATATGCTGCTGTAAATACATTAGTGGCAGTGAATACGTTGCAGGTACGGGCAGTGAGCACAGTGAGGAGGAATTATACTTACCAGCCTTGGGCTATGACGTGAACATCACACACCCGAATACAGTAAATTCCGACGTCTTCTGTTTCCCTTGCGCAGCTGCAGTGGTGACCTGTGGGCTGCGCAAGAGAAAAGTTCTCGTGCATGCGCAAGACTTCGGGGGAGCCGCATGACATCATGATAGCAAGTACCCCGGGGGCTCCATAATTCACTGAGCTCAGTGCAGATTATAAAGTCATTTTTGCTGTGTTGCAGGAGCCAGGAAACTAGCAGAAAGAAGCAAAAACATCCCCTAAAGGTAACAAGCATTAGTTAGAGAACAGTATAAAACCCCAAAAAAGTGATAGATGTCCTTCTTCTGAGACCAATTACTTTTTTATCAGTGTATAGAGCTGTTTAAAGTGTCCTTTTTGCAGTATGAGATGACGTTTACATTAATACCATTTTTGGGACTATAAGACATTTTATAATAAATAAATTCTTGATTTATATAGCGCCCACAGATAACACAGCGCTGCACAGAGCTATCCAAATTGGTCCCTGTCCCCATGGGGCTTACAATCTTGTAAAGGAAGTGTCTATTCATGTACATAGATATTTGTAATATATATAAAATATCCCTCTGTCATATTTCTTTCGCCTGGGAAAGAGCACACCTGCTGTCTTACTCAGGATGTACTGAGGGCCTTTGGGCAACAGGATGTCAACCCCCTTTATTATGGGAAAGTCATTCAAACTCCTCAGGGTCAGTTATTCGGAGACACTTTATATCTCTATATCTGGATGGGAATCCAGGTCCTTTTGTCTCTAAAGTTGTTTAACTACCCAGGGTCAGTTATTCGGAGACTATGGGGCAAATTTACTTACCCGGTCCATTCGCGTTCCAGCGGCGGCTTCTCCGCTCTGGATTCGGGTCCGGCCGGGATTTAATAAGGTAGTTCTTCCGCCGTCCACCAGGTGGCGCTGCTGCGCTGAAAGTAAACTCATCGCGCCGGAATGCACCGAGCTGGACCAGGTGAAGGTAAGCGGTCCTTATGCGACACATTTTCGGTTTTTAAATGCGGCGGTTTTTCCGAATACGTCGGGTTTTCGTTCGGCCACGCCCCCTGATTTCCGTCGCGCGCATGCCAGCGCCGATGCGCCACAATCCGATCGCGTGCGCCAAAATCCCGGGGCAATTTAAGTACAAGCGGCGCAAAACGGAAATATTCGGGTAACACGTCGGGAAAACGCGAATCGGGCCCTTAATAAATGACCCCCTATATGTCTAGATGGGAATCTAGGGTCTTTTGTCATTTCCCACCTGAGGGGGGCTGAATGGGTGACCAGATTGGATATACAAGATATGAAGGTAAACATCTGTTGTTCACCATTCTGGCGGGAAGGGACAAGGAGCAGACTTATAAGGGCATGAGTGTGGAGGAGAGAAAGCTTCCCTACAGACCAACTAGGAAAGGAGAAAGAATCAGCCCTGAATACCAGCAAGGAAGGGAGAAGGAGCTAGGAGGATCACCCCACAGACTATATCACCTTCCCGGATTGGGCTGAGTACCTGTATCTCTGTACCCCTGCTTCCCTGTTTCCAACTATTAACCTATCTCTGTACCCCTGCTTTCCTGTTTCCATCTATTAACCTACCTCTATACCCCTGCTTTCCTGTTAATCTCCCTGTCCCCCTTTGTTCTCTGTAATAATAGGGATAGTTAGGTGTAAAGATCATTATATGTGTGTGTGTGTGTGTGTGTGTTTATATGCATTGTTGTGGGTTGGATTCTGTGGGTTTCTGGGTATTGTGATTAACATTGTATACTTCCAGTGTGTTAATAAATATTATTGGTATTAACCCTGAGTGTGGTAAATTATAGTGTACAATACAGAGACTAGAAACAGAAGATATAAGATATAGTAAACAGTACAAGGAAGGTAGTGATATTAATCGTTATATTGCATAATAATTTATAGAACTACCAGCGTCCTACTACAAATCTAAACAACCAACCAGTATGTTTTAGAGTGTGGGAGGAAACTGGAGGACCTGGAGGAAACCCACATAAACACGGAGAGAACATACAAACTCTTTGCAGACGTTGACCTGGGTGGGACTATTAAGACCCAGGGCCCCAGCGCTGCAAGGCTGTAGTGCTACCCACTCAGCCACCGTGCTGCCCTACTTTTTTTTAATCGCTTTTAATTAAAATTTTTAGGCCTTGCAAAGCAGTGGCGTTTGAAACATTTGGGTGCTATTTTCCACTACAGGGTTCACCAACGGGAATAACCGGTTTTTAATATTGATAGATCGGGACTACTACGTGGTGGCGTTATGTAACATGTTTTATGATTTATATCAATTTTTTTAGACCCCTATGGCACTTAAACTTTAGGTTGACTGGTTGATCCTACCATATTCTGCTATACTACAGTGGCAACTGGCACATTGTAACAGATCTTCAGAAATTACAGCTCTTCAGTCTAAAGACCCCCATTGCACCGTGATACCATCTTGCACCCCAGCTGTTACATGCCACCAGCAGCTTTGGCGGTGGCGTGTAAAGGGTTAACACCTGCAATCGGTGCCAATACTGATCATAGGTGTTTGCTGCATTATGCACTGGCTACTGCACCATGAAGTGGGGAATGTTATGCTGCAGCAAGGGGTTAGAGGACATCTACCATCAGAATTATTGAGGTGCATCCTGAGGTGCTGTATAAGGACTCCCTGACTGCCAACTGAACCTCAGCAGATTTGGGGCGTGGCCAGGGGGATGTTGGGGGCGTGACTAGGGCGTGGCTTACAGGGAAAAATCGCCGCGATGTGCTTCACACGCCGCCTTTTTGTCCCTCTTTCTCATCTGGAAAAGTTGGGAGGTATGCCTGTAGTGTGGCCATAAATTCAGGAGCAGATGGAGGTCCATATTTAGCTGGGAGCTAAAGTCTCTCCCTACTCATAAAACTGATTCCTAACAGTCCCTATCAGCCAGAATCTGTTCCTTAAAATGGCTACACTCGCCCTGTGCCACCTATATCTATACTCCCTACACGTAAGTGAATCCTTGAGGGGATTTAGCAGTATTTATATCTCTGCCTTCTCCCTCTCTGCAGGTGAAGGATTAGAGAAAAGAGGTTGTGTTGTGCTGCCACCGTGGTGGACCAAGGACTAACAGTGAAGACCCACTAAATTGTAGCGGGGACTACAATAATGGACCAAAAATAGGGCTATCTAAATGTCTGGTGGTATGCAGGCTTACCTCACTGAGATTTCAACCCCATGACACTCCTACATTTGTGTACACTGATGCAACACTGATGTTCGCAATAGGTTTTTCCAACATAATCTTTCCTTCAAGAGCATGTCATTTTATCAATCATTCCCAGACTTTTACAGCAAATGAAAGGTTAATACAGTATCTCCCACCTGTTCTCTCAGAGACAAAATGTTTTCCAGTTTCCATAGACAGATAGGCTCCACCATTATCGTCGCACCTAAAACAACCTTTTGTTAAGTCAGGTTTTATTTACCGGTGGCATATAGTGGCAATGTACAATCACGTATAGATCTGCCTTTCCTGAAGGTTATTTGTGAGTAATCTTCCAGAACCTTGTTTATATCAGGTTTCATCTTGAGGATATGTCAGTGGTTTTTGATAATCCCCCTGGCTTCCTAAGCCCCATTATCAAAGGTTCAGACGTATCATTATAAATTCAGCAAACTCAACTTCACCCCCTCTCCAAATTACAAAAATGTCATCTATGAATCTGGCCCATAGTTCAATTTATTTCTAGGGCCAGATTCAATTATTATTATTATCAAACACTTCTATTTCCTCCTATCAACCCAGGAGCAGGTTTATATAGGTTGGTGCGCATGGATTGCCCATGGCTGTGTTTTTGAGAACAGAAAGTAATTGTGCATCAATAAGAATGACAAAAGGTCTCGTATGATTCCATTAAACAAGTAGAGCTGCACTTTTCTTGTATTCAGGAAGTGCTTCACTCCCCTCAAATCACAGTTATGGCGTATGGATGAATACAGTACACATCAATCAAACAATGGAAACAATCCCCATCTAGTCTAATCCCTTCAATTCTCCTCATAAGATCTGTCTTATTAGCTTTAATGCTTTAGCTGATAGCAAAATCAATTCTGTCCTATATTGTACTGTGTTTTTCCCCAATTTCTCATAGTTATCATTATTTAAAGAAGATACTCAGAAGTTTTTTGATAAAGGCATGTGTCCCCTTTATCTGATGACTTAAATTGCCTCCATGTTCTTTAGTGCCGTATACAGTCATTTCTGTTTTACTAAGGTTGAAGCATGTGTAGTAAGGATTAACTTGTCTTACATCTGCAGTGACCATATGGACAAAAGCATCAATTGGTGATGCATCTGCAGAGGGGGCAAATTTAGTACTCTTATTTTTAAGTTCAGTAAATGATCCCTCCCCTTTCTCCACAGGGTCCTTAACCCAGTGCTGAGAAATCTGTGGTCAGTAAAAAGGATAAACCTTTGCTTAATACTGCCATCTCAGTTGCAGTTACGTTATGTTGTGATAGACTATTTGACTCTTGTAGGGGGTTTCCGTGAGTGTTTGTGACACCAGAGTGGGTACATCTATTTTAAAAATTGTCCCTCATTCTGTCCTTGGTTTCTAGGGTTATTCTTACCTCTACCTTTGCCCCAACTAGTTGTTCTACCTCTTTCTATGTGTCCCCATATCTATCTATCTGTGCCAGATAATGAAGCCTCAGTCTCCCCACCATGTTTTTCTCAACCTTGTCTTTAAAATGTTGAAGATCCCCTACAAATGGTCTATACTTTCGTTCCTTTATATGGTACTAAAATATTTCCAGTGTTTTGTAACTGTAACTGTTTTGTTGTAAAATGACTTTCTCCATTAGACTAGGTTACAAAAAAGTTTATTTCTATTTTTTGTAATTAAATTATTTTCCTCCTCCAGTAACAATTTCAATAATCTGAAGGAGAATTTTGTGACTTCGTGCTCCCACTTGATCATTAAAACGGGGCTTCTGAGTTGCTGAGTTGTGTCATATTCCTAAATTATTTATGTATCTCTAGTGAAATAGCATTTTCATGTATCAGCTACATGGCATTGAATGCAGCCCTTCATGTCATAGGATTCACTTGGACCGGGTCAGACACAGAAATTTATTGTAAAGATGAAAGTTTGCAGGCAATTGTTTCATCTACACCTTCGTTACACTGTCATTGTGTTGTGGAGCTTCAGGTGATGAGAACGGCTATTTGGTGGTGCACTGTGATGGAAATGCAGTAAGGAATATAAATTGTCCAGGTAAAAAGGCAAGAAAAAGCAGGTCACTCACCGAAAATATACAGAAATTTATTGTGTTTCCAGATTTAAACTATTCTTGTTTCAATAATTTATTGCTACTCTTTGTAATCTAAAGGTTTGTAAGTTCTAGAATATATATTAATTCTGGTATATAAATAAAGGAATTAGGGGATCCCTTATACCTTAATATTCTTTGCTAGAGACTTATCCACAAAGATGCACAGACACAAAGCTCTCCTGCTAGCTACACATAGAAACCTCACATGACCTCCTCCTCCTCCCTCCTCCCTTTAACAAAGAAATTAACAAAAGACAGTTTCACATCACTGGTCAGCACTATGAGAGGAAGCAACAGCTGCAGCAACAGACTTAATAGGAGGATAGCAAAGAATCTTGTGGACATTATTAATGAAATTAATAGGGAAAGTTGTCCTTATGAGCTAATGATTTGTATTTTAAAAAATTATGCTTTAATTCCAAAAGAGTGTTAGTTGGTTGTGCTTTATTTGCTTCTCGTGTCCTGACATGGCAGAGCCGATCACTGGATGCAGTGAACACCCTCCTAAGCTAGTACATGCACCACGAACACTACTATAACAAGAAGCCACAAAAAGAGGGATGCTCACTAGAGATGAGCGAGCACTAAAATGCTCGGGTACTCCTTATTCGAGACAAACTTTTCCCGATGCTCGAGTGCTCGTCTCGAATAACGAGCCCCATTGAAGTCAATGGGAGACTCGAGCATTTTTCAAGGGGACCAAGGCTCTGCACAGGGAAGCTTGGCCAAACACCTGGGAACCTCAGAAAAGGATGGAAACACCACGGAAATGGACAGGAAACAGCAGGGGCAGCATGCATGGATGCCTCTGAGGCTACTTAATTGCACCATTATGCCAAAATTATGGGCAACAGCATGGCCATGACAGAGTGACCGAATGAGGCTAGATAGCATCTAAAACATCCAATAATTGACCCTGACACTATAGGGGACGGCATGCAGAGGCAGCGGCAGCAGTGGCAGGCTAGAGACTGGCATGGCGACATACCCTAAATGGACTCAGGTTTCACCAAAGGAGGTGAAATGATTTCCTATGTGAACAAAAGGTTGACGGTATATTTAGTCGATAACACAGCATGGTGGCGACATAGTGACCAAGTTCCATAACGTATCTGGTGAAACACCCGAAAAATGAGCCTGACACAGCTCTTTTGATAAGGGGACGACATGTGGAGGCAGCCATGGAGACGACTTCCATGATTAACAGCGACAGTATGGGGCATCCATATTGCGTTGCTATGATTGCAACTTCAGGTCTCCAGCATGGCGGCGACAGATGGGCCGAGTTCCACTATGTATCTAGTGAAACACCTGAAAATTCTGCCTGACACAGCTCGTTTGATAAGGGGATGATGTGCTGCATATCCTCTTGTTCTCCAGCGTCTGGGGTATAGAGAGTTGAAATTAGACATTGGTGGACGCTGTGGAGGATCGTGGAGGCAAAATGGACAGGAAACAGCAGGGGCAGCATGCATGGATGCCTCTGAGGCTGCCTAATCTTGGGATGGAGCTGGCGGTCCACTGCCAGGCGAGATTTCGCCTCTCCAAGCCTCTGTCTCTCGGCTCCTCCCCACCCAAAATGGACCTGGGGGCCAGAAGCGTTTAATTTGAAAAAATTATAATTTTCAAAGCAGGCCGGGTCATTTGAATATTTCACCTAGGAATAATGGAATAGCATAGTGGTTCTATTTTTAATTGTTTTTATGGAAATGGTTCCATGATTAAGAGCGACAGTATGGGGCATCCATATTGCGCTGCTATGATTGCAACTTTAGGTCTCCAGCATGGCGGCGACAGATGGGCCGAGTTCCACTATGTATTTAGTGAAACACCTGAAAATTCTGCCTGACACAGCTCGTTTGATAAGGGGACGATGTATGGAGGCAGTGAACTAGTAGTAGATTAAAGGTGCTGCAGTTAAAACTATGTTAGTTGGATCTTGAGATGGAGCTGGCGCTCCGCTGCCAGGCGAGCTTTCGCCAATCCAAGCCCCTGTCTCTAGGCTACTCCCCAAACAGCACTTCTAAGAACCTATTGTATAAGATCAAGTGTAGTAGCATTCTTCTAAGTTTGGGATATGGCGGGTGAGGGGAATGTAAACAGATGCGCAAGAAGCGCTGAAATAATATCGGTAAATGATAAAAGTTTGCCAGTATATTCTGTGGATTACACAGCAGGGTGGCGACAAAGTTAACAAGTTTGATGTGGAAGCCATGAAAACAACCCAAAATTCTGCCTGACACAGTTCGTTTGATAAGGAGACCATGTATGGAGTCAGCTATATGGACGACTTTTGGAGGCAGCTATGGCGATGACATGTGGAGGTAGCAATGGAGACAACGTGTTGAGCCAGCTAAAAAGACGACATGTGGAGGCTGCTATGGAGACAATTTAATTTGGATAGTGCCTGTATGTGGCAGTCCAAAAAAGTTTTCAAACCAGAGGAGCAGGTAGGTGGTCCTCCAGAAAAATTAAATAAATTGAGTGCCTGTATGTGGCAGTCCAAAAAAGCTTTCAAACCAGAGAAGCAGGTAGGTGGTCCTCCAGAAAAATTAAATAGATTGAGTGCCTGTATGTGGCACTCCCAAAAATTGCTTAAAACAGAGGACCGGGTAGGTGGCCCTCCAGAAAAATGAAATACATAGAGTACTATAGCTAGAGCCAGTTGGCCCTGGCAAAAAATAGCCAGTTTCCTATGCTTTAGTGTACAAAGAGGAGGAGAAGGAGAACAATGAGGAGGAGGAGTGCATACATTATTCAGGTTGAGCTTCTTTCACCTGGTGGAGAATGAAAATCCGGAGAAATCCAGGCTTTATTCATCTTGATAAGCGCCAGCCTGTCAGCGCTGTCAGTCGACAGGTGTGTACGCTTATCGGTGATGATGCCACCAGCTGCACTGAAAACCCGCTCGGACAACACGCTAGCGGCAGGGCAGGCAAGAACCTCCAAGGCGTACAGCGCCAGTTCGTGCCACATGTCCAGCTTTGAAACCCAGTAGTTGTAAGGAGCTGTGTGATCATTTAGGACGATGGTATGGTCAGCTACGTACTCCCTCACCATCTTTCTGTAAAGATCAGCCCTACTCTGCCGAGACTGGGGACAGGTGACAGTATCTTGCTGGGGTGACATAAAACTGGCAAAGGCCTTGTAAGGCGTACCCCTGCCAGTGCTGGAAAAGCTGCCTGCTCGCCTACTCTCCCTCGCTACTTGTCCCGCAGAAGTACGCCCTCTGCCGCTAGCGCTGTCAGAAGGGAAATACTGTTTCAGCTTGTGCACCAGGGCCTGCTGGTATTCATGCATTCTCACACTCCTTTCCTCTACAGGGATGAGAGTGGAAAGATTTTGCTTGTACCGTGGGTCCAGGAGAGTGAATACCCAGTAATCGGTGCTGTAATAAATTCTTTGAACGCGAGGGTCACGGGATAGGCAGCCTAGCATGAAATCTGCCATATGCGCCAGAGTCCCAACGCGCAAGAATTCACTCCCCTCACTGGCCTGACTGCCCATTTCCTACTCCTCCAACTCCTCCAACTCCTCTTCTTCTGCCCATACACGCTGAACAGTGAAGGACTGAACAATGGTCCCCTCTTCTGTCTCGCCAACATTCTCCTCCTCTTCCTCCTCATCCTCCTCCACCTCCTCCGATATGCGCTGAGAAACAGACCTAAGGGTGCTTTGGCTATCAACAAGGGAATCTTCTTCCCCCGTCTCTTGTGACGAGCGCAAAGCTTCCGACTTCATGCTGACCAGAGAGTTTTTCAACAGGCCAAGCAGCGGGATGGTGAGGCTGATGATGGCGGCATCGCCACTGACCATCTGTGTTGACTCCTCAAAGTTACTCAGCACCTGACAGATATCAGACATCCACGTCCACTCCTCATTGTAGACTTGAGGAAGCTGACTGACCTGACTACCAGTTCTGGTGGAAGTTGACATCTGGCAGTCTACAATCGCTCTGCGCTGCTGGTAAACTCTGGATAACATAGTTAATGTTGAATTCCACCTCGTGGGCACGTCGCCCAACAGTCGGTGAGCGGGCAGTCTGTGAGCGGGTGAGTCTGCTCCCCCCTCGGACTTCCTGCCCTGACAACAACTTCACCACTGTTTGACAACCGTGTCTCCTCATCGTCTGACACCTCTTTACACACTTCTTCCACTACGTCAATAATGTCATCATCACCCACAGACTGCGACCGGTGGAAAACCTGGGCATCGGAAAATTGCTCAGCAGCAACCGGACAAGTGGTTTGTGACTGTGGGAAGGGTCCAGAAAACAGTTCCTCAGAGTATGCCGGTTCAAATGCCAAATTTTGCTGGGAGGGCGCAGACTGGGGGGAAGGAGGCTGTTTTGTGTTTTTTTTTTAAACAAAATGATGCTATCCTATTGCTATGGCTAGTTTCTAACCTACACTGACAGCACACAACTAGATTTTGACTTTGAGCTATAAAAAGAAATAAAGGTAAAAAAAAAAAATCTGCAGACTCTGCCTAATTCTAATCAAACCCCTAATAAATTGTCCCACTTCGGTGTTTGAGGTGGATATGCGTGTCACTAAGAGCTAAACACAATGGTCGCAAGTCTCCCAGCAAATTCCTCACAATATGGTGCTAGCTGCACTACTAATGCCAGCAAGCCCAGCCACAAGCAAACCAAAAAAAGGAAAATATAACGCTATTGTAGGCCTAAGTAAGCCGTTGGGGTTCTCCTATGGCTATTTTCTAGCCTACAGTGAAAGCACACTGCTTTGCAAGATGACTTTGAGCTATAAAAAGAAATAAAGGTAAAAAAAAATAAATCAGCAGACTCTGCCTAATTCTAATCAAACCCCTAATAAATTGTCCCACTTCGGTGTTTAAGGTGGATATGTGTGTCACTAAGAGCTAAACACAACGGTAGCAAGTCTCCCTGAAAAATACTCACAATATGGTACTAGCTGCACTACTAATGGCAGCAAGCCCAGCCACAGGCAAACCAAAAAAAAGTAAAATAAAACGTTATTGTAGCCCTAAGAAGGGCTGTTGGGTTCTTGTAGAATCACTCCTGCCTAACACTATTCTAATAGAACACCCTAACGCTTTCCCTGACCAGCAGCAGCTCTCTCCCTAGCGGCATCCAGACAGAGAATGATACGAGCAGCGCGGGCAGGGACTAGTCTATTCCAGGGTCACCTGATCAGGCCAGCCAACCACTGCTATCGACGTGTAAGGGTACCACGTCATGCTGGGTGGAGTGCAGAGTCTCCTGGCTTGTGATTGGCTCTGTTTCTGGCCGCCAAAAAGCAAAACGGCAGGAGATGCCATTTTCTCGAGCGGGCGAAGTATTCGTCTGAGCAACGAGCAGTTTCGAGTACGCTAATGCTCGAACGAGCATCAATCTCGGACGAGTATGTTCGATCATCTCTAATGCTCACCATTCCCCAGCCCCAAAGGAAAGTCCCAGAACCTGCCTGGTACAATAGTTATTGTTAGGTGTCACAATTTTGACACTGGATTAGGCGGAATCTTATTGAGTATGTTCAACACAGAGCGACTGAAACCAATGGCACATACTAAGAAGCCCTATACTTGCACCTGATCATGACATAGGAAGCTTTCACTTCCCAAGTTGCTTTTCAAGGTAAAATCAAGGCCCAGGTCATACTTGTGTCAGGGTTTACTGACTTTGGTGTATGGAAGGTTGCCATCTTTGGCTGTTGCGCTATTTTTTCCACTATTTTATAATGGAAAGGCAAATGAAATCTGAAGAAAACAGGTAAGACAGTATTTGGTGCCATGATTAAATCCTGGTACAAAGGCTTTGAAAGGCAGAATGGGGATCATTTACTAAGGGTCGGGCTTCTCACTTTTGTCGGACTGTGCACCTTTTTCGGGGATTACACAGTTTACACAAGTATTTGAGAAGTGTCTGCACCAGGATTTTGGCAAACGTGATCCTTTTGTGGCACTTAGCACTTACCTGCACCACTAAAAAGATGGTGAACTCTGTCGGACCTGACCGGGGAAGCAAAACATTCATGATATCGGGCTTACAATCTTAGAGAATTGTGGCACAGTGCATTATCGCCGAACAATGCACTTTCGGTGAGCTCCAGCTACCCTGTAATTAAATGTTCCCCAATATATCTGTAGATAAGGTGTTAATGGAATACCATATGAATTGCTTAAAATCTGTAATTTGCTCAGATGAAACATTGATCCTTGTAGGTGGTTTAGAGAAAAAGCTCCATATATTAGCCAATGTTCTTACAGCAGCAAGGAAAGATATGGATAATGTGAGGATAAAATAGTTCGATGGACCTTGAATATACAGAGGTGCCCAGCACACAATCAGTTCGTCCGGTATGGCAACAAGGAACATAACTTTAGTTTAAAAGGCCTATATGACTTTTCTGGGGTCAGGACTTTATTTTTTTCCTACACATAGGAAGTGCTAACAGAGATTGAATTTTATGACTTGTAATTGCAAAAGGCAGAAGAATCAACACAAACAATGAGTAAGAAGAGGTGGATAGATGTAAGAGAGGAAGAGGAAATGACTAAAATTAGTGAACTCCGGTGCCCCCAGTGTGGTGAATCCTGTTTTTATTCATTGTGTTGCTGGATGTACCGACCCAGCTGACAAACTGGGGAAATATCCTGTTATCCTGTGCAATATCAACACACATGAACAAGTAAACAGTACAACAGCCAAAAATCCATTACACAACAATATTCATAAACCAAACTTGAAAGGACAATATGCAATATGCTTTCCTAGATGGAAGGAAGGAGAACGTTGCCTACTTTACAATTGCAACAATAAGCCAATGCCAGATTGTTACATGACTTGGGATTGTTCTAATCCAGTCCTATCTACATAAAGCGCTGTTTCTGACTTTTGCTCCTCATCAGTGCAGAGCAGGGAACTGGTGACTTACAGGGAGATTTCTCCCAAAATTCCCCCTTAAAAGGTCATATACTGTGCCCTCTTCTATTTAATAATAGATAAATCCAGGCAATGTGACTGTGATAATCTTCTTATATTTGTTATCTATGGCATCTTTCCTTCTATAATCAACTTTTAAAATTATGCTAAGGAGCCACAAGTAACTGGTAACCCCAGAGCCCCTCCATGTTGAAGCTTTACAGGTTCATACACTAGGCTCTTACTTAGAGAGCAGGGGGAGGGGAGCCAATAGAATAGCCTGTGAAGGTACAGCATGGAGGGGCTCTGGTAACACCTCCAGGAGTCTTTCTGACTCATTAGCATAATTATAAAAGTTGATTTTAGAAGGAAGTTGGCCATGGATAACAAATATAAAAAGATTACTAGATTAATATATTATATGAGTAAGTCGCCCCAGGCTTGATTATGAGGGTACATTTCCTTTAACCCCTAGGCGCTAGATACTTAGCGGGGACGTTCTATAACGTCCTGCTTCTGGCATCAGCTCACGAACGGAGCCGGTACCAGAAGCAGCGGCTGTCAGCTGTCTAGTACAGCTGACAGCCTGCGCTAACACCCGCGATCGGAGCCGGCTCCAATCGCGGGTATTAACCCCTTACACGTAAGGGTTTTTGCGCTGTGGATCGGATCCCCCGTGCCGCTTACCGGGGGATCTGATCCACTTCTGGGCAGCTCCGAGGACTGGCATGTGCCCCGGAGCTGCCCGGTCTCCCTGGCAGTCAGATCCCTTCCGGGTCTGACTGCAAACTGTCTGAGCATGCGCGAGCATGCCAGACAGATTACACTGCTCTACAATAAAATAGTATTGTAGAGCAGTGTATTGAACTTGAACCAGTGATCAGAGCATCACCGGTTCAAGTTCAAGTATGTATAAGTAAAAAAAAAGTCAAAAACACTAAAGTTAATACATTAGAATAAATAAAAAATAAATGCATTAAAATATAAGCCCCTAAAATGTCACTTTCCTATAAAAACACTTAAAGTATAAAAAACACAAAAAAAACTGCATATTTGGTATTGCCGCGTCCGTAACAATCTGTATAATAAAACAGAATCATTACTGGACCCGCACGGTACACGCCGTAGAAAAAAAACGCAAAAACGTTCCAAAAAATGATCATTTTTAATTAATACCCTATAAAAAATGCTCTAAAAAGTAATTTAAAAAATGCTATGCACTGCAAAATAAGCCCACTAAAAAGAACAACTCTTCTCGCAAAAAATAAGCCCCTAATCAGATTTGTCAGTCAAAAAATAAAAAAGTTATGCATATGAAAAGATGGTGATGCTAAAATGAACAAGATTTTCTCCAAATTGGTTTTTATTCAGTACAATTGAATAAAATACACAAAACCCCCACATATTTGGTATCCCTGTGTCCGTAACAATCTGCATAATAAAACAGAATCATTATTAGATCCGCAAAGTGAACCCCGTAAAAAAAAACCCCCAAAAAGCTCCAGAAAAAAGATCATTTTCAATTGATACCCTATAAAAAAAATGCTCTAAAAAGTGATTTAAAAAATGTTATGCACTCTAAAATAAGACCACTGAAAAGAACAATCCTTCTTGCAAAAAATAAGCCAAAAAAAATAAAAAAGTTATGCATATGAAAGACGGTGATGCTAAAATTAACAACATTTTTGCCAAATTACTTTTTATTCAGTAAAAATGGGAAAAAATAAAAAATCGATATAAATGAGGTCTTTTTGTAATTGTGGCGACCCATAGAATAAAAATAATATACTATTTTTATGGTATGGTAAACGGCCAAAAAAAAAAAAACATAAAAATCTTCCTGAAAAGTGATGATTTTCATTTCCTCCACCAACAAAGAGTTAATAAAATCTCACCAATTAGCCTATAGATTCCCTCAAATTACGTACCAGAAAAGTGCATCTCATGTGGCAAAAGAAATAAGCCCCTATAGGTCCACATTAGAAAAAAGAAAAAAATTATGGCCTGTACAATGTGACATAGCAAATCTGATCTGGATGGCGCCTCCTTCCCTTCTATGCCCGGCCGTGCGCCCATACAGCAGGTTAGGGTATCCGTGTACTCGGGAGAGATTGGGTAACAAACTTTGTGGAGCCTTTTTTCATTTAATCCATTGTAAATGTTTAATTTTTCACCCAAAATGAATGTATTGTGAAAAAATATTACAATTTGCAGACTGCACCTCCATTTTGTTTTAACCCCTATAAAACACCTAAAGGGTTAACAAACTTCTTAAAAGTGGGTTTTCATACGTTGAGGTGTGTAGTTTCCACAATGGGGTAATTTACGTGTCTCACTATTATTTAGGCCTCTCAGTGTCAATTAGAAGTTGAGCAGGTCCATCTAAATACAGGTTTTGGTGATTTTACAAAAAATGTGAAAAATGATACCTAAATTCTGAGCCTCATAACATTCTAGTAAAATATGTGGAATCTTAAAAAACCATGGCATCATAAAGCAGACATTTGGGAAATGTAAGTTATGAATTTATTTGGGTGCTATGACTGTCTGCATCAAAAATAGAAAATTTAGAATGTTGAAAATAAAGAATTTTTCCAAATTTTTGCCAAATTTTGTTTTTTTTCATAACTAAACGCAAAAGATTTCATCCAAATTTTTAAACTAATTTGAAGTACAATGTGTCATGAGAAAACAATCTCAAAATCCCCTGGATATCTCATAGCGTTCCAAAGCTATAACCACTGTAGTTCACCTCTCCTATTTTCTCTATAACCTCATACGGTCCTTGCCATTTAGCAAGAAACTTACTTTCGACAGTGGGGACTAGCACCAACACACGATCACCGGGATTAAAGGTCCTTACTTTTGCTGACCTGTTATAAACCCGGCTTTGAGTTCTTTGTGCCTCCTCCATATGCTCCTTGACAATTGGCATGACGGCTGCTACCCTGTCCTGCATATCTGAGATATGGTCTATTACACTTTTGTGGGGGGTGGGCTCTTGTTCTCATGTCTCTTTGGCTATGTCCAGGAGACCCCTGGGATGTCTGCCATACACTAACTCAAACGGCGAGAACCCAGTAGAGGCTTGTGGGACTTCTCGGATGGCGAACATTAAATATGGCATCCCAGTCCTTCCCATCCTTGTTTACCACCTTTTTTAGCATACTCTTTAAAGGAAACCTACCACTACTGCAAGCACGGAATGAGTGAAGCACACCACCCTGGAGGCTATTTTATGCTGATCACGACACATACTTTGGTTAGTGAAATAAACCCATGGTTCATGTGAAAAAAGCGTTTTACTTACATATGCAAATGAGTCTCCGGTGCTACCCCCACGTCACTATCGCTATTTCGGTCCCTGCCGAACATAAATTATGCACGCCTCCCTCTTTCTAATCTCCCTCCTTCATTTCCCGAGAGCGGTGACGTCACCCCGCTCTCGGCTGTCATCGCGCATGCGCGAACAGCAAATCTCGCGGTGCCGCTTCTCTGCTCACTGCAGCTGCGCAAAGACTGGTCTGCGTGGGTTTTCAGCGCGACGGTATATGTCGCTATACTCCCACTTACACCAACAATTCTGCTATGCTCCCACTTACACCAACGAGAGTCTATGCTCCCACTTACACCACCGAGAGTCTATGCTCCCACTTACACCACCGAGAGTCTATGCTCCCACTTACACCACCGAGAGTCTATGCTCCCACTTACACCAACGATAGTCTATGCTCCCACTACCACCAATATATACACAGATATACCCACTGACACCAATGAGTATATATATATATATATATTACCCACTGACACCAATGACATTATATATAAATATATAATTATTAAAATATTTATTTATATATAATAGCCACTGACACCAATGTGAGTATACATATATATTATATATATATATATATATATATATATATATATATATATATATATATATATATATATATATGTATATATATTTATTATAACCCACTGTCACCAATGACATTATACATAAATATATAAATATTAATATATTTATTTATATATAATAGCCACTGACACCAATGTCAGTATACATATATATTAGATATATATAGACATATGTATATATATTTATTATTATCCACTGTCACCAATGACATTATATATAAATATATAAATATTAAAATATTTATTTATATATAATAGCCACTGCCACCAATGTGAATATATATATGTATATATATTATTACCCACTGACACCAATGTGATTATAGAGATATATATTTATTATTAACCATTGTCACCAATGACATTAGATATAAATATATACAAATATATAATTATATTATCCACAAAGACAACATTGTGAAAGTATAAAAATATACATATATTTCAGCTATAAAAATATAGTCCATATTTATTATATGAAGTCTGAAAAAAATGTGTGTATAGATACATAATTCTTATATATTTATATACGGTCATATTAATTTATCGTAATATATTTCTTTTATATTTAAAAAAATAAAAACAATACATACATACATACATGCAATGATTATTTCAAAATAAATAATGTAATCTTGATAGAATAAATGTTTTTAATTTTTCAGATTACTGTTAGTAGTATTCTGGCACTGGATATTCTAGAATTAAATTTAAAAAAATGGTAAGTTATTTAATAAACCATCAAAGTTTTTTTTTTTAACCTTTATTATAATATAATGTATTGTGTTTATTAGGATTACACCAATTCGTCCAGGTCAGCGGAAGAACATAATGAGGTTGCGAGTGAAAATCTTGCTTCAATACTCATCACTAGCCAGGTAAGATGATTTGTCCTTTTGTTTCCTAACATAATCACACTCGTCTTTTAGACAACATATACCTTCAACCGTAGCTTGTTGACACCACCTTAGAAGGACATTTGCTGTTGGTGTTGCACCGTGGCCAGCGGTCAATAACATGTGCAGCAGCAGTAAAATAACATTATTCCATCATATAAATGTCATGCGCTAGTTTGTATTATACTACGGCACGTGTCAATAACCGCCCACACTAAGTAGTTTCTTTCAATAAATACATTTATTTTTTGTCGTTATGTAGGACTCGATCCCGTCCGATCTTGAGTTTGCTGCAACTATTGGTGAAAATCAAGAGATTATGGTTGAAACAAATTATGACATCATTGCCTGTTACGTTGAAGACGATTTTGGCCTACAAGTTAGTATAATCACTACAATCAGTCCCAGGGTTACATGCAAGAAGGGTTCCATAATTTTTTATTTGAATAGATTTGAATTAGTATGTATGTTAGTTCGAAACACTATATTTTATCGTAGATCGACACCTTACTCATTTTTACACCTGTGCCAATTGTAGATTCCCAAATTTTTGCTGTAATTGGAACAAGGATTAGAAACAGCTTCATTAAATAAACCTTACAGCTGATCATTGCAGACTGGGAATATTGGCAAATCCAGAGAGGTCACCAGAGGTCAGAGTTACTGGTGGCTTGCTGATGATTTTGTTATTGTAGGATATTTGCCTATATGATAGAGATACCGGGCTAGCTATGTACTGCATTGGTTTTATGGGCCATATATAGTGTTGGAGGCGGGATGGCTATATATAATGGAGACATGGATGATGATATTCGACATTACGGCTAACACATGGGTAGGGGTTGACCATTGCAATTCAAAGACTTTGTATATTTTTTTTTGTAAAAAAATTGGGTGTGTTTACAATTATAAGACATATCATTCTGACTTGTATACAAATTCAACTGTTGAAACAAACTGTCGAAGTGGTTTTGTACATAAGATGGATAATGCCTATATAAAAATGTTAAATTATAATATAAGAATACTTTTTACTTGTTGTAGGTTCTTTTTGATGAGAGTGTTCCTCCAATTATTGAACAAGCTAGAACCAGATCATCACCGGAATTAATGGAGACCCAGCACCCACATGGTACCTCCCTAGAGGATTTTTCTACTGCGGTAAATATCTTGGCTGAAAATTTTCTTTTTTTTGTTTTTTCTAAAATTCACGTTTCTATTAATATTATCCTTTTGTTGTTATTGTTACAGATGAATAATCTAATTGCAGAGCTAGACATGAAATTATCTGGAAAAACATCAACTTTGAGCTGTTTTCCAGTCAACCCCAGGATCAGTGAAAATCCTCAATATGTTGTATTTCATGATACAGAAGAGGAGGAGGATAGAACAACAAACACATCTTGGTGTACCTGCACAAATTGTGTTAAAATGCCAACTAATATAGAGTCGATATGTTGCCAAGAAATAAAGAACATAGATCCCTATTTAGAATCCTTTACTTGCATCATTCAACATGATCTTTTTAACATCTACTGTAAAAGACCAGACACTACCACCATAAATGTTCGTTTAGCCGGTCAGTTTATGCGTCCACCACCCCAAAAAATATTTCACAGGTAATGTAAGATATAGTAGACAGAGAACAATGGCATGACAAAAGTCAAACCAATTGTTCCACATAGTCAATTCATACATTTCTGCATGATTTTGTGCTATGGAAAGATTTCAATAATTTTTCTAAGAATATGTTTATGTTCATAATAATCAGAGCAATTTATAGAATAACGGCTTTCAGCGGCATGTCCGGCATATCAACATGGACAGTTTTTAAATCATTGTATGTCTACAATGAATCTTTCCATTGCAAGACATCCAAAAGAGATCATGAAAAACTGTATGAATTGATTGATAAATTTTCAAGTAATGCTTTCATTACTATGTCTTGCACTATGTCCAAAAAGTTTATTAATATTGACTTATTTTTGACAGATGTATTCGCAAAACATGCTGTAGAGCGTTTACTACTTGGATCCATGGTTATCTGGGTGTTGGTAACAGAAGGCCAATCCCATCTTGTGTTGTCAAAAATGTGAGAGATGCGTACCCAGACCCGGATGACCAGTATGTTGGTTTTCAACAGTGTGATGATGATCCTGCCTAATTTTTTGCTTTACAATAAAATTAATGCAAAAAACTTTACATCACATTTAAAACTAAACGTTCATTGGTTCTCTGTTGTTTGTTTCAACAATGTTACAATTTATACAATGTTAATATATTAAAAAAATGGAAGACTATTTATGTTATAAGTTTTTTAATAAAGATTTATATTTTGCATCGAAAATTGTGTACTATTTGTATTTTTCATGCAAGTATTGTGCTTTTTCAATTGAAGTATAAGTTATATGTGAGACTGTTAGAGATTTTAATCTCTCCCTAAAAAAAGTCCTTCATGTTGTAAGTTGACTTTTAAATTAACTCTTTTTTGCTCAGAAATGGTTATCTTGTTCAAAATGGCCGCTGTAAGGGAATATATAAATAACAGTACTACTTCTTACTGATAATGCTAACTATAGTATAATATTGAAATAAAATACAACAGACTTTATGATTGGTTAGTAAAAACTATCAAATTTTAATTAAACATTGTAACAAAAAGTTAAAACTGTCACATAGATTGCAATAAAACATAATTTAATTTACAATATTATAGATTAAAATGGTCTTCAGAACATCTAAATCGAGTCAGGCGATGTCTCTTTATCTCTTCTTTGTTTGGACGCTCTTGATTTGCCAGATTTGGAGGCAATGTGGGTGTTCTGGAAGTCCATTCAGTAGATACTTCTCCTTTCACCAGTCTTAAAACAGTGATGGATAATTCTTCCAAGTAATCTACATTGACCTTTTCGTAAACATCCCTTACAAACCAACGAGATTTACCCTTTGGTATTACCAAGGTTGTTCTTTTTGTACCTTGCGGTTCAGAATTTTTTTTTTCGAATCGCACAACTGCTTGTGGACGACCCACATTGTAGTTGTGTGTCAGAGCAGCCAATTTTGTTCGTGCCTCCATTGAATCAATACCAAAGTGAATGCGTTTGGATCGGTATTTTAGTGCTAGACTATGGAAATTTTCAATTTTTCCGGTGTGGCAATTGTGAACCAGATGTGGTATTTCTTTGATCAGTTGTTCGTGTTTTACAATTCTCTCAAGATTGTTGTGTGGTGGTAGCCCCTTTTTTAACCACATTAAATCACGGTCATCATCTTCCAAAGGGTCATGACTGCATTCGCTATACAAAGACCCTTCCCATTGGTGAGTGTTGGCTACATGGTGAAGTACCGAAAACCATTTCTCTTGTAGCATTCTTGGATTTCTTTCACAATTCTGTACACACCACCAGAAATGTAATATAATTTTATCGATCCAAGGCACCAATTCCTTGCACATCCTCAATTTACTTGCTGCTGAAAGTTTTTTTTTTAGAGACTTTGCATAGTGCCATATGTCAAATTGGTGGTTTATCCATGGGTAATCCTCTTTCAGTTTTTTTCTAATACCCACATGGCGATCTGAAGCAAAAATACAGATGAGGAACCCATTTTCAATTAGTCTGTTGAGGCAAATCTCAAAGCCATGTTTCTCCATAGCCACTGATGATGTGCATTGTGAACGTTGGACAACTTCAAAATCCAAGATTTGACCGGTGCATGTGTCAAGAATTGTATAAATGCAGTACTTTGCACTATGTCCAGGGCTGTCGCATTGTCCATCACCGGCAACACACAGTCCTTTGTTACCAATGTTGTCCTTATATTTTTTTTGGTTTTCTTTCCATGCCATATCGATTGGTATCTATAATAAGAGGTGCTCGATATTCCCACCATTCCAAAGATGTTGAATAACTCGCTGACTTTTTGAAAATTTAGTCCGCTAAATAATATGGAACATGCTAGAAGAATATTTCCTGCAGCATAGTTTCCAATTTTAGGCTGGGATTCCATTATCAGAAATTTATGGCCTATTAAACATTCACCTGTTATACGTAGAAAAGAACCTTGAAAAGATTTTTTAAAACATTTAACTGTACTTTTACAATTTGGGTCAAATTGGCAGGTAACCTTGAGAATTAAATTGTCCAAACAGCTTTCGAAAATTATGATTTTTCTATCCTTTACAATTTCCTTGTCTGTTTCAAAACTAACAGTGGATGATGGGTTTTCAGGAAACATTGTAAGGTACTGTACCAAATCAGAAGAATCTAAACTTGGTCTTTCAGGAACGTAGCTATAGTCCTTTGGGTCCGACTGTAATTTGGAAAAAGAAGGCTCCAATTGATTGCTTCCACTATCTTCTTTGTCAATATCACACAGGATTGGTGAAATAGGACCAGTTGTATCCAATGAACATTCTATTTCATCCAAATCAGTAGTTTCTACAAGTGGCTTTTTTTTTAACGGTGATGCAAATTCAGACATGGAAATTATACTTTTTCTTGCTTTTGGTGGCATGGGGGTAGAGGACTTTTGTTTAGCTCTGTCTGTAACAGGTGAAGACATAACAGAGTCTAAAGGTTCAGGCAATAACTCTGGTTGCAGATAAACCAACTTAGAATTGAACAAAGTGAATTCTGTTTGTGTGCCAAAACTACGCTTATTATTTGAAATGACAGATTCCTGTGGCTCTTCTTCATCCAGCAAAGGAGATGCTACAGGAATTTCCATGGGTGCTGATATACGCTCCAAAGGTCTCTTGAGATTTCGACGTCTGCTTTTTTTAAGAGTTTCTTCGATTACAGACTCTCCTTCTTCACAACGCGGAAAAAGTGTAGGAATTGCATCGTGTTTTAGCACTCTTCCGCCAGAGGTAACATTATACGACTCTGGTTCAAAATGAAGTGAGCAAAGTGCATATTTATTTTGTTTTCTGGCATGAAATATTCTCTCGGCCATGGAATCGATGTTATCAAAATTTTGACCAGTTTGGCGAAGCCATACTTTAATTTTGGTACGGTCATTCGGAAATCTGTGTATAATAATCGGATCACTAGTAGATTTTTTTCCAGATTTACTAAGACAATGGTTAACTACACAAGTTGGCATCTTTCTATGCGAATTGAATTACCTACAAAAATCAGAAAAAAATAATTAACTAAAATGGTGAACATACATAAAATAAAATTATTTTTTTCATACTTGGGTCGGCTTATAATCGAGGATATACGATACTTGGTTTTGATGCTGATGGGTGGGCGTAACATATAATTTTTACTAATTTACGCTCTACCTCACCTTTCCTACTGTTTCAAATTATAATAGCACTGGTATTCTTATGGAAGCGTGATGATTGTTTAGGAATAAGACGGCTTCTGCAAAATTGAAGCCTCATGCTCTCTGGTGTGCTAATAAAAAGTTTAATTTTTTTGCAAGCCACGCTTGTCATGAATAATCAAGATGAAGCATGTCTGTATCAGGCTGAATACAAGGACAATGTACAAGAAGGACAGCAACATTCTACAGCAATGCCTGTGCATGCCCAATGCTCTAATACTTATATACAGAAATTTGAAGTGTAGTTTGCGTGAAATAAAAAAAAAATTGTAAACTTGTGTGCGCTAATGGCAATGACCATAAGCAGTCTACATCCCAAAAAAGTAGGGAAAAGTATCCACCTATGTCCACCAGTTATTAGATTGTATAATTATGTACTTACCGTATGACCAATGAGGACAATTGAAACAAGGTTAAAATGCAAAAAAACCTATTACAAAAGAGAAAAATGTAATTAGATTATTTGACACATAACAATAAAATTATTCAGAATGCAATCATTGAATTTATCTATATACCTTTTAACGAGATTTTGTTGTAATTAATTTTCACAAAAATCCAAACGGAAGAAGATGAAAATCAATCTGTAAACAAAAAAAAATAGATGTGAAAGATGCAAACAAAAGGGTCTAGGTGAAGAAACTATTGAACAAGACTTACTTTCAGAAAGGATCCAAATCAAAAGAATATGACTCAGCAGACTTGAATATGAATAAAGCGTTGTATATTATATACAGCTGCAATCAAAACAAATAACTTTAGGAACCTCAAATACTGCTATAAAAATATTAAAATGCATTGAAAAATTGGATTGCGACACATATGTACAGACTCACATATATAAACATACTGGTATAAGTGGTTTAGATATTTTATTCACATTTCTGTGAGACAGTAATATAGATACTTGAGTATAAGCAGACCCGAGTATAAGCCGTGAGCCCTAATTTAAAATGAAATTACTTTGGGGGGCGTGGCCGGCAGCGCATGGAGTAAGTCGCATACTTGCTGAGCTCCGTGTGCAGGGACCCAGAAGCGGCACAAAGCAGCAACTCACCGCTAAACTTGGCATCTGAGAGATCACTCAGACCGACCTTCATCCTCGGGAGCCATGGGGAAAGCAAAAAAAAGAACGGGACCGGCAAAATTGACGGAATTCTTCCCCACCACGCGCTCACAAGATGGCGGCCGCGGCACACGCGCTGGAACAGCAGCCCCGCAGCAGGTACAATCTCCCACCTCATCTTCTCACTCCTCACCAGAGTATTCCCCTGCTATCAGCAATCCAACTCTGCTGTATTCTTTTATTGCTACGGAGGCTATATCGCCAGCTAACAGCCCCAGGCAGCAGGTTAACCAACAAAGCATAGCCTCCCCAGCACATGTTCTCCAGCAAGGGGTAATCAACCCAGCAGCAACGCTCTCTCCAGCAGGAAGGCCCCTATCAGAGGACCTACTTAAAGCCTTACTTAGTGATTTACACTCATCACTCCAGCGAGACATACAGTCTGCCTTGTCTGTTTTCCAAAAGGAGTGTAGTTAGAGATGAGCGAGCACTAAAATGCTCGGGTACTCGTTATTCGAGACGAACTTTTCCCGATGCTCGAGTGCTCGTTTCGAGTAACGAGCCCCATTGAAGTCAATGGGAGACTCGAGCATTTTTCAAGGGGACCAAGGCTCTGCACAGGGAAGCTTGGCCAAACACCTGGGAACCTCAGAAAAGGATGGAAACACCACGGAAATGGACAGGAAACAGCAGGGGCAGCATGCATGGATGCCTCTGAGGCTGCTTAAATGCACCATTATGCCAAAATTATGGGCAACAGCATGGCCATGACAGAGTGACAGAATGAAGCTAGATAGCATCTAAAACATCCAATAATTGACCCTGACACTATAGGGGACGGCATGCAGAGGCAGCGGCAGCAGCGGAAGGCTAGAGAGTGGCATGGCGACATACCCTAAATGGACTCAGGCTTCAAACCAATGGGTAGCAGAGAGGAACCAAAGGAGGTGAGCAAGAACTGCTCAAATAATATCGGTACATGATAAAAGTTTGCCAGTATATTTTGTGGATTACACAGCAGGGTGGCGACAAAGTTAACATGGAAGCCATGAAAACAATCCAAAATTCTGCCTGACACAGCTCGTTTGATAAGGGGACGATGTATGGAGGCAGTGAACTAGTAGTAGATTAAAGGTGCTGCAGTTAAAACTATGTTAGTTGTTTCTTGGCATGGAGCTGGCGCTCCGCTGCCAGGCGAGCTTTCGCCAATCCAAGCCCCTGTCTCTAGGCTACTCCCCAAACAGCACTTCTAAGAACCTTTCGGATAAGATCAAGTGTAGTAGCGTTCTTATAAGTTTGGGATATGGCGGGTGAGGGGAATGTAAACATCTGCGCAAGAAGCGCTGAAATAATATCCGTAAATGGTAAAAGTTTGCCAGTGTATTTTGTGGATAACACAGCAGGGTGGCGACAAAGTTAACAACTTTGATGTGGAATCCATGAAAACAACCCAAATTTCGGCCTGACAAACCTCGTTTGATAAAGGGATGATGTATGGAGGCAGCTATATGGACGACTTTTGGAGGTAGCAATGGAGACAACGTGTGGAGGCTGCTATGGAGACAATTCAATTTGGATAGTGCCTGTATGTGGCAGTCCAAAAAATTTTTCAAACCAGAGGAGCAGGTAGGTGGCCCTCCAGAAAAATGGAATAGATTGAGTGCCTGTATGTGGCAGTCCAAAAAAGTTTTTAAACCAGAGGAGCAGGTAGGTGACCCTCCAGAAAAATGGAATAGATTGAGTGCCTGTATGTGGCAGTCCAAAAAAGTTTTTAAACCAGAGGAGCAGGTAGGTGGCCCTCCAGAAAAATGGAATAGATTGAGTGCCTGTATGTGGCAGTCCAAAAAAGTTTTTAAACCAGAGGAGCAGGTAGGTGGCCCTCCAGAAAAATTGAATAGATTGAGTGCCTGTATGTGGCAGTCCAAAAAAGTTTTTAAACCAGAGGAGCAGGTAGGTGGCCCTCCAGAAAAATTGAATAGATTGAGTGCCTGTATGTGGCAGTCCAAAAAAGTTTTCAAACCAGAGGAGCAGGTAGGTGGCCCTCCAGAAAAATGGAATAGATTGAGTGCCTGTATGTGGCAGTCCAAAAAAGTTTTTAAACCAGAGGAGCAGGTAGGTGGCCCTCCAGAAAAAATTGAATAGATTGAGTGCCTGTATGTGGCAGTCCAAAAAAGTTTTTAAACCAGAGGAGCAGGTAGGTGGCCCTCCAGAAAAATGGAATAGATTGAGTGCCTGTATGTGGCAGTCCAAAAAAGTTTTTAAACCAGAGGAGCAGGTAGGTGGCCCTCCAGAAAAATTGAATAGATTGAGTGCCTGTATGTGGCAGTCCAAAAAAGTTTTTAAACCAGAGGAGCAGGTAGGTGGCCCTCCAGAAAAATTGAATAGATTGAGTGCCTGTATGTGGCAGTCCAAAAAATTTTTCAAACCAGAGGATCTGTAAAGATCAGCCCTACTCTGCCGAGACTGGGGACAGGTGACAGTGTCTTGCTGGGGTGACATAAAGCTGGCAAAAGCCTTGTAAAGCGTACCCTTGCCAGTGCTGGACAAGCTGCCTGCTCGCCTACTCTCCCTCGCTACTTGTCCCGCAGAACTACGCACTCTGCCGCTAGCGCTGTCAGAAGGGAAATACTGTTTCAGCTTGTGCACCAGGGCCTGCTGGTATTCATGCATTCTCACACTCCTTTCCTCTCCAGGGATGAGAGTGGAAAGATTTTGCTTGTACCGTGGGTCCAGGAGAGTGAACACCCAGTAATCGGTGCTGGAATAAATTCTTTGAACGCGAGGGTCACGGGATAGGCAGCCTAGCATGAAATCTGCCATATGCGCCAGAGTACCAACGCGTAAGAATTCGCTCCCCTCACTGGCCTGACTGTCCATTTCCTCCTCCTCCAACTCCTCCAATTCCTCTTCTTCTGCCCATACACGCTCAACAGTGAAGGACTCAACAATGGTCCCCTCTTGTGTCTCGCCAACATTCTCCTCCTCTTCCTCCTCATCCTCATCCTCCTCCACCTCCTCCGATATGCGCTGAGAAACAGACCTGAGGGTGCTTTGGCTATCAACAAGGGAATCTTCTTCCCCCGTCTCTTGTGACGATCGCAAAGCTTCCGACTTCATGCTGACCAGTGGGTTTTTCAACAGGCCAAGCAGCGGGATGGTGAGGCTGATGATGGCGGCATCGCCACTGACCATCTGTGTTGACTCCTCAAAGTTACTCAGCACCTGACAGATATCAGACATCCACGTCCACTCCTCATTGTAGACTTGAGGAAGCTGACTGACCTGACTACCAGTTCTGGTGGAAGTTGACATCTGGCAGTCTACAATCGCTCGGCGCTGCTGCTAAACTCTGGATAACATGGTCAGTGTTGAATTCCACCTCGTGGGCACGTCGCACAACAGTCGGTGAGCGGGCAGTTGGAGGCGGCGCTGCGCTGCCCTGAGAGTGGCAGCATCTGTGCTGGACTTCCTGAAATGCGCACAGATGCGGCGCACCTTCGTGAGCAAATCAGACAGATTGGGGTATGTCTTGAGGAAACGCTGAACTATCAGATTTAACACATGGGCCAGGCATGGCACATGTGTCAGTCTGCCGAGTTGCAGAGCCGCCACCAGGTTACGGCCGTTGTCACACACAACCATGCCTGGCTTCAGGTTCAGCAGTGCCAGCCACAGATCAGTCTGCGCCGTGATGCCCTGTAATAGTTCTTGGGCGGTGTGCCTTTTATCGCCTAGGCTCAGCAGTTTGAGCACCGCCTGCTGTCGCTTAGCGACGGCACTGCTGCTGTGCCTAGAGCTACCGACTGATGGCGCCATGCCCACGGATGGTCGTTCGGAGGAGGAGGTGGAGGAGGGGTGGGAGGAGGAGGAGGCATAGTAGGCCTCAAACACCTGGACCGAGGTAGGCCCCGCAATCCTCGGCGTCGGCAGTATATGACCAGCCGCAGGGTCACACTCGGTCCCAGCCTCCACCAAGTTAACCCAATGTGCCGTCAGAGATATATAGTGGCCCTGCCCGGCAGCACTCGTCCACGTGTCCGTGGTCAGGTGGACCTTGTCAGAAACGGCGTTGGTCAGGGCACGGATTATGTTGTCTGACACGTGCTGGTGCAGGGCTGGGACGGCACATCGGGAAAAGTAGTGGCGGCTGGGGACCGAATACCGAGGGGCGGCCGCCGCCATGAGGCTGCGAAAGGCCTCGGTCTCTACTAGCCTATAGGGCAGCATCTCCAGGCTTAGCAATCTGGAGATGTGCACATTAAGGGCTTGGGCGTGCGGGTGGGTTGCACTATATTTGCGTTTCCGCTCCAGCGTCTGGGGTATGGAGAGCTGAACGCTGGTGGATGCTGTGGAGGATCGTGGAGGCGACGATGGGGTTTTTGTGGCAGGGTCCTGGGCAGGGGGCTGACTATCAGCTGACACAGGGGAAGGAGCAGTGGTGTGCACGGCCGGAGGTGAACGCGCTTGTTGCCACTGAGTGGGGTGTTTAGCATTCATATGCCTGCGCATACTGGTGGTAGTTAAGCTAGTAGTGGTGGAACCCCTGCTGATCCTGGTTTGGCAAATGTGGCACACCACAGTCCGTCGGTCATCCGGTGTTTCCTTAAAGAACCTCCAGACTTCTGAAAATCTAGCCCTCGCCGCAGGAGCCCTTGCCACGGGAGCTTCACTAGTTGACACATTTGGCGCTGATGCACCAGCTCTGGCCCTGCCTCTCCGTCTGGCCCCACCACTGCCTCTTCCAACCTGTTCTGGTCGAGGACTCTCCTCCGTCTCAGAAGCACTGTGTTCACCCGGCCTCTCAACCCAGCTTGGGTCTGTCACCTCATCATCCTCCGATCCCTCAGTCTGCTCCCCCCTCGGACTTCCTGCCCTGACAACAACTTCCCCACTGTCTGACAACCGTGTCTCCTCATCGTCGGACACCTCTTTACACACTTCTTCCAGTACGTCAACAAGGTCATCATCACCCACAGACTGCGACTGGTGGAAAACCTGGGCATCGGAAAATTGCTCATCAGCAACCGGACAAGTGGTTTGTGACTGTGGGAATGGTCCAGAAAACAGTTCCTCAGAGTATGCCGGTTCAAATGGCAAATTTTGCTGGGAGGGGGCAGACTGGGGGGGAGGAGGCTGAGGTGCAGGAGCTGGAGGAGTGCCGATTTCGGTGACATGGGTGGACTGCGTGGAAGACTGACTGGTGGACAAATTGCTCGAAGCATTGTCGGCAATCCACGACATCACCTGTTCGCACTGTTCTGGCCTCAACAGTGCTCTACCACGATTCCCAGTAACTTCAGACATGAACCTAGGGAGTGTAGCTCTGCGGCGTTCCCCTGCTCCCTCATAAGCAGGTGGTGTCTCACCCCGCCCAGGACCACGGCCTCTGACCCCTGCAGTAGTTGGACGCCCACGTCCCCGCCCTCGTCCTCTACCCCTAGCCCTCGGGTTAAACATTTTGAAAATGAGAGTTATAACTTGAATTTTTTTGTTTTTTTTTGTGTTTTTTAGTTTTTAAAACCAAACAATGCTATCCTATTGCTATGGCTATTTTATAGCCAAGTACAATGTAGAAAGAAAGAAGGCTAGGCACTCACCACATCTTCTTTAAAATATCTTCTTTATTCAAGCATCTTTAAAAATCGGCATATACAGGGAGGGGAGAATAGCGTGCTGTGGAGAGTTCTAGGGACGAGTCGTTTCGCGTTGCTGTCAACGCTTCATCTTGCCTGAAGCCCTTGGTTTCCGCGCCCGATTTTTAAATCGGGCCGCCCAAGATGGCTTGGACACACCTTCACCTTAACAAACATGTGATTGGTTAAAAACAAAAAAGGGGCGGGGTGATGTCACATCAACTCCGCCCTATTAGCAAGCTGCGTTGTCGGACCTGAGTGGAGACTGCTGCGATACTCGCGGCCAATCGGATTAGAGCATTACTGGCGAGTAGGAGGAGTCTCGCTAAAAAGCGTAGACGGGTCTAAAGGGAGGGTACATTATACCGTCGGACCTGAATGGAGACTACTGGACTTACTCAGAACCAATTAGGTCAAGATACTATTGCTGGGTAGGAGGAGTTTCGCTAGGTAGCGAGGACAAGCCTAAGGGGAGGCAGGAATTGCTGACGTCACAGAATATGGGCGTTGTTTAGTCGGATGGACAGAGGAATCAAGAGAGGGCCTGGCAAGATTACAGTATGACTTGAAAGGGCTTTTCTCCCCCTATTTGTATCGACTTCTAAATTTACTACGAAGGAGAGCACACCAAAGAAGTCAGCCGAGAGAAGGATTCTGAGCACTATAAAATTTAGCCATGGAGACTTCTGATAACGCAGAAGAGGCAACATTGCAAACAGGGAGGGAGAATGCAGGAGCGTTCTTCACACAATGCAACCGTAAAGACGAACTACAGGTTCTTAGTACTAAGAACCTAGAACAGAAAATTATGAATCTAGCTGAACGCGAAGTCAGACTGTTTTGGACCCTGAACTCTCTACGATCATACTGCACGAGTGGAAGAGTACCAAGAGGACTCCGAGTATATAAAGAAGTCTCACAATTTGGAGACGACAAAGATTTCGTAGCAGAATGGAAGCAATTGCACTTGGATCATTCAATAAATCTTACTAAACTAACTCTACGAAGGAATGAAACCGAGTATGGAAAGGTCACGGAGGACTTATGTAAAGCTAAAATTGAGCTAAGAGGAAGAATATCAGAGCAACAAATGCAAACATTTCTTAAAAAAATAGAAAAACGACTTCTACCAATACAAGCAGACATAAAGGACCGCAAAAGGGACAAATACATACGAGACAAACAGGACTTTGACAATGGAAAAATCTTTGACTGGGGTACTCAGCGACAAAAAAAGATGAAAAGACGATTTGAAAAAATAAAACAAAAAGATTACTGGACGACAGACTCGGAGTCCAGCGCATCAGAAGAACCCCCCTCTCAAATCAGTAGCAAGACAGATAGTATAAAGAGAGACATCCCTTTAGGAGGACCACCAGGAGAGGCAGAAAGAAGAACAAATACAGAGAAAAAAAGGAAACAAGTCTCTTGGAGACGATAACAGAAGAAAAAGAAGAATTAACCGTCATAAACCTCACAGAATACACTCTTAACGACGACTGCCTTACAGTATTATCAAAAGGCCTGAACTACGGCCTAAAACAAAACTTTGATCAGGTCAATTTCGAAATTGACCTTTTCAAAGGAGTAAGAAAAATGAACTTAAAAAAATGGTTCTCTAATCTAAATACACGTAAAGAGAAGAACAAAGAGAAAGGAGAACTCCCAATAAACATAGGTCCTTTAGGTTTTTTTGTACATAACCCTCCTAACGAGATAGAATCCGAATGTCTACTAGCCCTCACAGAAGGAGAGAATAAAGAACATCTAGAAGTAGAACCATTTAAAGGGGGTAATCCATCTACTTTCAATCCACCCATTACACCAGGCAGCTCTATTGACCTGTTCCAACAAAAAGTAATACAAGATATTAAATCACTAATAACAGAGACAGATAGTGACAATATTTCTGAAAAAGAAAGGAGAGCATTAAAATGGCTAAAAAATAATAAACAATTGGTCATAAAGAGGGCAGATAAAGGGGGCAACACTGTAATAATGACCCGCGATAACTATATCAAAGAAGCAGAAAGACAATTAAAAGACCCCCAAAACTACGAACGACTAGATCATAATCCCATCCCTAAAACCAAATGTAAATTAGAATCCCTATTAAGAACCTACGTTATAAAAGGCGTGATTTCTCGTACTACGGCAGAGAAATTAATACCTCCTTACCCAAACAAACCAAGCTGGTATTTTTTACCAAAAATTCATAAATCCAGCACAAACCCACCAGGGCGCCCGATTGTTGCCGGCATCGGCTCAATCACAGAACCATTATCCAAATACATAGATTGGATGCTCCGGCCACTACTACAAAAAATTCCGTCCTATTTGAAAGATACAAATGAGTTTCTGAAAATAACCAGAAAAAGTACATGGCAAGGAGAGGCATTGTTAGCGACAATAGACGTAGAAAGCCTTTACAGCAGAATCCCGCACTTAATAGGCATAGAGGCCATCAGAAACATACTCACTAATGCAAAAAAAGACAGCGATGTAATTTCCTTTATCTGTGAGGCTATGCTTTTCATATTATCCAACAACACATTCCAATTCGCAGATATATGGTATAGACAACTGGTAGGTACTGCCATGGGTACCCCTGCAGCATGTACTTATGCCAATATATTCTTAGGCTACCTCGAAGACAAATACATATATACATCCAGCAATCCATTCCTCAAAAATATTATAACATATCATCGCTATGTAGATGACATCTTCATTGTTTGGTCAGGCAATACCAATGAATTTGCAGATTTCATGTCTTACTTAAACCAGAATTCAATGAACATGGTATTCACCCATAAAATAGACTCTCAGAGAATCGAATTCCTAGACGTCGAAGTGCATATAGAAAACAACAGTATTACAACCACCATGTACAGGAAACCAACCGCTACTAATTCATATCTACATTATTCCAGCTACCACCCGAACCACGTAAAAAAAGCAATTCCTTACGGCCAGTTCATTCGTCTTAGACGTATAAACAGTGATGATAATCAGTTCCAAGTCCAAGCAAAAGAACTTACAGACCGTCTACTGAGACGAGGGTATCCACAATATACCCTGAAACAAGCTTTTAAAAAAGCCTTAGAAATGACTCCAGAACAACTACTGAACAAAGCCCATAAGCCTAAAAAATCCGAAAACTTTATATTTTCATTTGAATATAACGCTTTGGCTCCAAGAATAAAAAACGCTATCAAAAAGAACTGGTACATGATAAAATCTGATCCTATACTAAAAACCGTAGCAGAGAATGGACCACTGATCACATTCCGTAGGAGCAATACGATCAAGGACCACTTGGTCCGCAGTAGACTCCCAAAGATGTCAAGAGAAGAAAACTGGCTGAATACAAGCATTCCAATTGGAAACTACAAATGTGGTAGCTGCAACCACTGCACACAAATGCTGACAGGAAATCTGCTTAAAATAGGAGGAATAGAGCACCGAATCAAACAATTCATAACTTGTAGAACATGCTACGTTGTCTATGCCGTCTTCTGCCCATGCAAGCGATTTTATATAGGTCAAACCACTAGAGCCATGTTCACAAGATTTAGGGAACACAAACACTCAATAATCAGTGGCAAAGGAGCGCCTCGCCTGATCGAGCATATACAAACAACGCACAAAGGGAATGTTAATTTACTTACATTTGCAGGCCTGGAACAAGTCCCCATACCTACGTACGGAGGAGATCGATATAAGTTGTTATTGAGAAAGGAAGCCCAATGGATCATAAAAACAGAAGCACTAGGACACCTAGGCTTAAATGATAAAAACGAGATGGGAGCATTTCTATAGAAAGGATGTCAAAACCTACCACCAGCATACTTCTACATATGCACTTTCTTACTATACCACCTGTTTGTATAGGGTTTGAAATATGACATTTAAATATGTTACACTGCATAATAGAACTGCAGAACGTAGCAATGGGTGATTAAATCATACTCTGTAACGAGGCTGTAGAACACCGCTACATGTAAAAGCAATGTATTACGTTTTAGCCCATCATTAGATATGTGTATTATATATCTCTGCCCTTTCAAGTCATACTGTAATCTTGCCAGGCCCTCTCTTGATTCCTCTGTCCATCCGACTAAACAACGCCCATATTCTGTGACGTCAGCAATTCCTGCCTCCCCTTAGGCTTGTCCTCGCTACCTAGCGAAACTCCTCCTACCCAGCAATAGTATCTTGACCTAATTGGTTCTGAGTAAGTCCAGTAGTCTCCATTCAGGTCCGACGGTATAATGTACCCTCCCTTTAGACCCGTCTACGCTTTTTAGCGAGACTCCTCCTACTCGCCAGTAATGCTCTAATCCGATTGGCCGCGAGTATCGCAGCAGTCTCCACTCAGGTCCGACAACGCAGCTTGCTAATAGGGCGGAGTTGATGTGACATCACCCCGCCCCTTTTTTGTTTTTAACCAATCACATGTTTGTTAAGGTGAAGGTGTGTCCAAGCCATCTTGGGCGGCCCGATTTAAAAATCGGGCGCGGAAACCAAGGGCTTCAGGCAAGATGAAGCGTTGACAGCAACGCGAAACGACTCGTCCCTAGAACTCTCCACAGCACGCTATTCTCCCCTCCCTGTATATGCCGATTTTTAAAGATGCTTGAATAAAGAAGATATTTTAAAGAAGATGTGGTGAGTGCCTAGCCTTCTTTCTTTCTACATTGTACATGGACAAGTCACTGTATACTTTTTGCAGTTAAGGGCATGAGCACCACCGCATGAAATATATGTCACTAGTCTTCCAACAGAAAAGGCACAGAGGAGCAAAAAAGTGCACCCTTCTCGATAGGACTGCCGTTGGGAGTGCCCCTTTCCTTTTTTTCTCCCCCTATTTGTATTTTATAGCCAAGTATGAAAGCACACTGCCTTTCCAGATGAGATGACGCTGAGTTATGAAAAAAATAAACGTAAAATAAAAAAGGAAATGGCAGACTGTGCCTAATTGAAATACAACCCCGGGCCCTAATAAATTTTCCCACTTCGGTCTTTGCGATGGATATGTGCGTCACTAAGCGCAAAACACAGTGGTCGCAAGTCTGACTCCAAATTGCTCACAATTTGCTAGTAGATGCACTGCAACAACTACAGCCACCAGCAGATCAACCAGAAATCAAATATATATAACGCTACTGTAGGCGTAATTAAGCCGTTTGTATTCTCCTATGGCTATTTTCTAGCCAAGTATTACAGCACACTACTATGCCAGATGAGATGACGCTGAGTTATGAAAAAAATAAACGTAAAATAAAATAGGAAATGGCAGACTGTGCCTAATTGAAATACAACCCCGGCCCCTAATAAATTTTCCCACTTCGGTCTTTGCGATGGATATGTGCGTCACTAAGCGCAAAACACAGTGGTCGCAAGTCTGACTCCAAATTGCTCACAATTTACTAGTAGATGCACTGCAACAACTACAGCCACCAGCAGATCAACCAGAAATCAAATATATATAACGCTACTGTAGGCGTAATTAAGCCGTTTGTATTCTCCTATGGCTATTTTCTAGCCAAGTATTACAGCACACTACTATGCCAGATGAGATGACGCTGAGTTATGAAAAAAATAAACGTAAAATAAAAAAGGAAATGGCAGACTGTGCCTAATTGAAATACAACCCCGGGCCCTAATAAATTTTCCCACTTCGGTCTTTGCGATGGATATGTGCGTCACTAAAACACAGTGGTCGCAAGTCTGACTCCAAATTGCTCACAATTTACTAGTAGATGCACTGCAACAACTACAGCCACCAGCAGATCAACCAGAAAACAAATATATATAACGCTACTGTAGGCGTAATTAAGCCGTTTGTATTCTCCTATGGCTATTTTCTAGCCAAGTATTACAGCACCCTACTATGCCAGATGAGATGACGCTGAGTTATGAAAAAAATAAACGTAAAATAAAAAAGGAAATGGCAGACTGTGCCTAATTGAAGTACAACCCCGGGCCCTAATAAATTTTCCCACTTCGGTCTTTGCGATGGATATGTGCGTCACTAAGCGCAAAACACAGTGGTCGCAAGTCTGACTCCAAATTGCTCACAATTTGCTAGTAGATGCACTGCAACAACTACAGCCACCAGCAGATCAACCAGAAATCAAATATATATAACGCTACTGTAGGCGTAATTAAGCCGTTTGTATTCTCCTATGGCTATTTTCTAGCCAAGTATTACAGCACACTACTATGCCAGATGAGATGACGCTGAGCTATGAAAAAAATAAACGTAAAATAAAAAAGGAAATGGCAGACTGTGCCTAATTGAAATACAACCCCGGCCCCTAATAAATTTTCCCACTTCGGTCTTTGCGATGGATATGTGCGTCACTAAGCGCAAAACACAGTGGTCGCAAGTCTGACTCCAAATTGCTCACAATTTGCTAGTAGATGCACTGCAACAACTACAGCCACCAGCAGATCAACCAGAAATCAAATATATATAACGCTACTGTAGGCGTAATTAAGCCGTTTGTATTCTCCTACTGCTATTTTCTAGCCAAGTATTACAGCACACTACTATGCCAGATGAGATGACGCTGAGTTATGAAAAAAATAAACGTAAAATAAAAAAGGAAATGGCAGACTGTGCCTAATTGAAATACAACCCCGGGCCCTAATAAATTTTCCCACTTCGGTCTTTGCGATGGATATGTGCGTCACTAAAACACAGTGGTCGCAAGTCTGACTCCAAATTGCTCACAATTTACTAGTAGATGCACTGCAACAACTACAGCCACCAGCAGATCAACCAGAAATCAAATATATATAACGCTACTGTAGGCGTAATTAAGCCGTTTGTATTCTCCTATGGCTATTTTCTAGCCAAGTATTACAGCACACTACTATGCCAGATGAGATGACGCTGAGTTATGAAAAAAATAAACGTAAAATAAAAAAGGAAATGGCAGACTGTGCCTAATTGAAATACAACCCCGGGCCCTAATAAATTTTCCCACTTCGGTCTTTGCGATGGATATGTGCGTCACTAAAACACAGTGGTCGCAAGTCTGACACCAAATTGCTCACAATTTACTAGTAGATGCACTGCAACAACTACAGCCACCAGCAGATCAACCAGAAATCAAATATATATAACGCTACTGTAGGCGTAATTAAGCCGTTTGTATTCTCCTATGGCTATTTTCTAGCCAAGTATTACAGCACACTACTATGCCAGATGAGATGACGCTGAGTTATGAAAAAAATAAACGTAAAATAAAAAAGGAAATGGCAGACTGTGCCTAATTGA